>NW_022145603.1:27479535-28202035 GCF_000002235.5 Strongylocentrotus purpuratus | reverse complement strand
AGTATAGTAGTGGTATAATAGTAGATGTAGTAGTAGGAGTATAGCTAATTAGTAGGAGTAGGTAATAAGTAATTGTAGTACTAGTAGTAATAGTAGAAGTGGGAGTAGCTGTAGGTCTAGTAGTAGCTGTAGTAGCTGGAGTATAGTAGTAGTAGTAGTAGTAGTAGTAGTAGTAGTAGTAGTATTAATACCAGTGGCGGATCCAGGGGGGCGGGGGCCCGCCCTCCCCCCCCCCCCCCCCCCCCCCCTCTGGGAAAGAAAAAAAGGAAAAAAAAGAAGGGAAAAAATGAAGGGAAAAAAGAAAAAAAGGGGGGGGGAAGAAAAAAATGAAAAATAAAAGAAGAAAAAAAAAGGAGGAAAAAAAAGAGAGGAGAGAGAGAGAGAGAAGGAAAAGAAGGGAAAGATGAGAGAAAGGGAAAAAAAGAAGAGGAAGAAGAAAAAAGGGGATGAAGGAGATAGGGGGCGAAAGGGCCTCGCCTCTAAGGCTGCTGCCTCCCCCCCCCCCCCCCCCCCACCCCCCGCTAAAAAAAAAGAGAAGGAAGGAAAAGGAGAGCTAAAAAAGGACCGAAAAGTGGAAGAAGGAAAAAAAGGTGAAAAGAAAGGGAAATAGATCATTTGCGGTTAATCCCGCCAACAACACGTGGAGAAGGGTGAGGGCCGAAAGGACCTTGCCCCCCCCCCAGAAAACCTAAAAGAGAGAGAAGAAAGGGAAGGGAAAGAGGAGAGGAAGGGACAGAAATAAAGAGAAAGAAGAAAGGTAGGGGAGATCAGTTGCGATTTTTCCGCCAACAAAGTGTAGATCAGGGGGGGGGGGGGCGGGGCACTGGCGTACTGATCGGGGAGGGGTCTCGGGGGGGGGGGGGAAATCAAATTTAAACGTGGTTTATTCCTAATTATGCCAACATGTCAGGGCTCGGAAGCCTCCAGCTCCCCCCCCCCCCCCCGCCACTTTTTTGAAAAAGAATATTAAAGAGAAATAGAAAGAAAGAGAGCAAGAAAGAAAGAACAGTGTCACAACAAAATAAGGTATTAAAAAAATGCTCATCTGACCGTAATTAAACACCTAAAACCCCTGAGCTTCCGAGAGCTCTGCCCCCGGGACCCAACCAAGGACCCTAAGGCGGGCCCCTTGATACTCATCTGACCTTTAGTTAGTGCCTGAAACCCTTGAGCTTCTGGAGCTCCGCTTGCAAGACCTCACGCCGATCAGTGTTCTGCCAGAGTCACAAATAAGGTATAAACATAATAATGCTCATCTGACCGTAATCAAATGCCTAAAACCCCTGATATTCCGGGGTTTCCGCACCCTCGACCCCACCAGGGGCTCTAACGCGGGCCCCTGAATGCTTATCTGACCGTAATTTATTGCGGACAAGGTAGCAAAATATGTTCATCTGACCGCAGGCGCGTAGCCAGGGGGGCGGTGGGGGCGGCCCCCAAAAAGAGAGGAGAGAAAAGGAAGATGACGTAGGAAGAAAAAGAAGCAGACAAAAAACAGTTTTGAAATTCAGACAAGGATTAAGAGTCGAAAACGGTACAACGAATCGTCTTGTGTCTCTAATAATTAAATGAAATGTCAAAGCTTACGCGCTTCGCGCGGGAGAGGGGAGGGGGAGGGCGGGGGACTGAACTCACACAAGGATTGAGAGTCGAGAACAGTACAACGAATCGTCTTCTTTCTCTAATTATTTAATGAAACATAAAAGCTTCCGCGCTTCGCACGGGAGGGGGGGGGGGGGAGGGGGAAAACTGAATTCAGGCGGGGATTAAGAGTCAAGAGTCGAGAACGGTACAACGATTCGTCTTCTTTCTCTAATGATTTAATGAAACGTAAAAGCTTCGGCGTTTTGCGGAGGAGGGAGGGGGAAATCGCCACTCCCTGCACCCCCCACCCCCCCCCCCCCCCCCATTACTGGTCACCATTACGTACCAATATTTGGCTCGCATAATTTCAAATTTGACCCCCCCCCCCTAAGAAATCCTGGATCCGCGCCTGATTAATACTACTAGTAGTGTTACTAGTACAAACTTTTACCTGTGATATGGTTATAGTTGTAGCAGTTGTATAGTAGTAACAATGATAGTATAAGTAGTAGTTAGTGGTAGTGAAAGAAGAAGTAGTAATAGAATTGGTAGTAGTAGTAGTAGTAGTAGTAGTAGTAATAATAGTAGTAGTACTAGTAGCAGTGGTAATATTAGAAGTGGGAGTAGTTGTATTAGTAGTAGAAGTAGTAGTATAGAAGTAGTAGTAGTAGTAGTAGTAGTAGTAGTAGTAGTAGTTGTTGTAGTAGTAGTAAAAATTATTAGAAGTGAGAGTAGCGCTAGTAGTAGTAGTAGCTGCAGTAGTAGATGTATAGTACATGTAGATCCTGGACCCTAAAAAAGTGCTCTCCCCCCCCCCAATTTTCACATATATAACTAGGTTTTTCATATCTAATGAGCTATGACCTCTCACATCTGACCTACATACTCCACATTTACTCTAAGCAAACAATCAGCGAATCCAGACGTCCTTTGACATTCTTTTCAAGATGAAAATTCCTGCAGGACTCATTATTATATTTTAGTTTCCCAATGACGTTGTTAAAGCGACTTGGTAACATTGTTCAGATGAGAGATAGTGGTGCTTAGGTAGTGACTTTAATGCTCGATGTACAATTAAAGATAATCTGAAAATTGATTAAAAACGGACCATTATTAATGATAAAAATTGGGAAAAACTAATCTGATCGATTCCTTAATTCTCCCAACTATATTATTACAATTTAATTATATTTCAGGTGAATGTAAATCGTCACAAAGCAATAAATTGGCTCTACATACCATTCCAGACATTTAAGTTTTGACAGATTTTTAATAGCCTTTTTTTAATGTCCTTTTTTCATGGAAAAACGGTTGGGAAAATTCAAAAATAGTTGGATAATTTACTGTTAATCACTGTTATAGGGTGTTGCACAGTAACGCCTTCAAAGAAAACCATAGATATGTTCATGATTTGAAAAAAAATCTGGATTATCTGCATGTCAGAGGGTTAGTACAGAAGAAGGAATATAATAAGTAATATTTATACAAAAATTAAGCAGTTTTTTCATCAACCTTCACAAATTTTACCGAGTCACTTTAAAGGTAAAGACCAGTTATGGTCATGCAATTGCATTGTGAAAGAAACGTTGTGGAATCGATCAGAAAAGGTTGATCATCTAGCATATAAGTATTGGTGTGTACTGCAAGGTTCTTGAATCATCAAAATGATATGAAATATGGCCCAGTCTTCGTAAAGTTACAAGCACTGTACACAGAAAGATGTATATGGGACTATACGCACACGTGCGCGACACGTGCGTTTATCTCTCATAGACCATGTAGATAAACTAATATACCAAATATATCAATTAGTAGGCGGTTTCCCGGCAAATTTGTTATCATCATGTATTAGTCAAAACATATTCTTTCACATGATTGGTAATAAGAGCTTCCATTTCATTTTTTGAAATTGGAGCGTTTCCAATACGGGCCTTTACCTTTAAGTTCAAGACAAAATTATTACCATATATTGAGAATTCTACAAGTATCCTTGCTGGCAGCTTAACGCATTGGTTCTTCTCTAAATTAAAAACATTGTGTTATACAACTAATTGTGTGTGTAGTGTTCTTGTTCTTCTTAGTTTATAATATGTAAACGATTTATATTTACTCATGGACCCTGGATTTTTTTTAACACAAAGAGAGAGAGAGAGAGACAAAGACAGAGAGAGAGACAGAGAGAGAGAGAGAAAGAGAGAGAAAGAGACAGACAGACAGAGAGAGAGAGAATAGTGACTTTGCCTGGAAGTCGCCGGGCACACAAATCTATGATCCCTTTAGCATACCATCAGCGTGTCCACACACAAAACAATTTATCCCGAAACTATATAACGATACGTCGTATAAAGAATCATCGTATAAATTCCAGGATGTCCACACACAAGAAACGTCGTCACTAAAGAATCATCGTATAAATTCCAGGGTGTCCACACACACAAAAAAGTTATCCCGAAACTCTATAACGAAACGTCGTATAGGTGCGCAGTTTGCTACTGCGCAGTCGAAACCGAAACAGAAACACATGTGCAGCACCACTAGTACTAGTATTTGCATTGACTGTGCCACTGGAACAATGCATGCAGTATATTTATGTATAATCAGCTGGCTGCGCAGCGGTCAGCTGGAAGCAGAAATGAGAGCTCATATCTCCTTTCGCTCGAGGTCACGTTAAGCCCCGCCCAGTTAGACTAGTTCCGTCCACACACAAAATGTCCGTGATTAGGCGTGATTCTTTATCGAGTTTCAGTTCGAAACGATGCCCAAACCTGCGTTTCGTTAGACTAGTTTCTTTATACGACGTATCGTTAGTGAGCGTCCACACCTACAATTTTGGTCGTAAAACTATCGCGAAACGGTATCACTATCGCGAAACGGTATAGCTAATCATGACTAATCACGGAAAATGTTGTGTGTGGACAGGGGGCATGATATACGGACTGGCATATACTGGGTATAATATCATGTCACAGTACTGTAGGTGAATAAAATATTTCATACGACTGGGGTTGCCTGTAACAAGGGTGACAGAGGCAAGAAAAACGCATTTGAAAGGAAAATTCTGAAAAGAAACGTACCTTGATTAAAATCATTTGTACCTATGTTCACGCTGGTAGGTTTACATTAAAAAAATCATTGTGTGGATTGTAACTTAATGAGCCTTGGTGCTTAGAAGCTCAAAAACATGTCGAATAGATTCTTTAGAGTAAGGTGACAATGAAAAACTATTTCAAGTGTAAACATGTCTAAATTTGGGTATTACTTCGTTCCGCTTTGATACAAACATTCCTCGCTAAATTAATATACGGGAAAGAAACTCAGACAGACATTATAATTGAGGTGAAAAACGGAAACAATATTTTGACGTCTCTTTATGATACTTTACCTGATATTCAGGTCCACCATCTTTAACAAGATTTCACGCATATATATTTGTATCATTATGATAATGTAATTCAGGAAATAGGCCTAAGTAAAAACCCTAAAATGTAAATATCTAACTACATTTTTACATTAAGCTACGGTAGACTATACTTGAACCTAAGATGGCTTTTAACCGTTAAGCTGATGTTCAATAAATTGAGAAAACCTGAACTTTACAGAAACCTTTTTTTTTGTAAGCGGTTTACATCAGAAAAACAATATCAGAACTAGACAAGGTGTATCTAGGCATAATATTTATCATGTATATTTCGAAACACACAAAGGTCCGTATTCCAATACTTCACTTCTTAACACTCCAAATTAATAATCACATCAGATTCCCCTGTCCCCGGTACAAAATACTACATATATATGTACTAATTAATGAATTATTATGCAATTTATTTAGGCTCTGGCATACTCTAAAATATGATACCAATACTATTCACATAAAATTGCGTCTAAAATGCCTCCCTTGACATATTTCCAAAATCCGGTTTCAAGATGCCCAGCGGTCTGCCACCCAAAATAAGCTTGCAAATTTCAAGGAAAACAAATATCAGAAAATGGGCGAAAAGCGTAAAAAATTACGTCATGGCTTATCCAACAGAATCCGTATTGGGGCCCTTGTTCAAATGCGATTTACTAAAAAAATTATGTCTGTACTTGGCTATACCGTATTTGGTATTAGGAATAAAGGGCATTTCATTGCGGTCATTTTCATCTGCGCGAAATGTCCTGCAAGCATGTAATGCACAGTTTATTAATCATTTCAGTCGATAACTTTGCGATGACTTATTCGAGTTTTACTAAAGTCGGCAGACAGTTTTCATTAGTATGGATATAAATGTCTGCTAAGTTTCATCGACGTAGGTATAAGGATTGTCATTTTAGAGCAAGATGCAGTTATTTCGCAATTTTCATGAAAACTCATTTACGCATACAGTTCGCATTGCAAAAGTATACCCAACTTAGATTGATTCCCATTTACAGATAAAAACCGTGTATGGCATTGAATTATAATTCGTATCAAACAGTAACTCATATTCCGTGTAATGAAACCTTACTCATAACGCTGCTGCCATGGATGACTTGGCAGCAGCCTTTACAAAAGGTATTGTGAACATCTCCTTGTATCAATGATTTTGGGCCGCAGGATTCAATGTGGTTGAAAAGCCTTTGTACGCACTGTCATTTCAGTCTGAAAAATGATTTGCATTATTTTGTGCAATTTTCTATAGAAAAAGTTCAAATGTCAACTTGAGCTATAACCAAAAAAAGGCTCACTTTCAAGAAAATGTTATGATTTTCTTTTTTTTATGATGACACAATCTTGTCACAATTTCGTATTCCTTGATAATCTAAGCTTTGTCACTAATTAGACATTCATAATGGACACAGTTTATTCATTCTTATTCATCTTTTTCCACAAAAGTCTACTGTCACTATCTTTGAGGTTAGTAAACCTCTGATTAGTATGTGCTGTCGAGACAACCGTATCACAAGGAAAACCTGCCATCCGTTCAGTCATGCACAAAAATGGATTTTTACTAGTAAGAATCAGTTCAAAGTTTGAACGATTACTGGGAGAAAATGAAAAAAGTTAAACAAATATTTGTTTTCTCACCATTATTAAGATATTGATATTTCCTTGAAAGTACTTGCAAAAATTATTATTATTACTTCTCTAGAAATATCTTTAAACAATTTATTAAAACACTATGTTTTCATGCTTGGCAGAAATCACCTTCTACACCGGGCATATAATAACTCCACTCGAAAGTAGGGATAAAGGAGGGAAGATGTAGACTTAAGATTTGTTTAGAAGTTATCATGTACGTATACAGTCCGTATGACAAACGTATACCCAACTTAGATTGATTCCCATTTACAGATAAAAACCTGTATGGCATTGAATTATAATTCGTATTAAACAGCTAGTAACTCATATTCCGTGTAATGAGACCTTACTCATAACGCTGCTGCCATGGATGACCGGGTAGCAGCATTTACAACAGCTAGTGTCAACATCCCCTTGTATCGGTTTAAGCCGCAGGATTCAATGTGGGTGAAAAGCTTTTGTACGCAATGCTATTTCAGGCTGGAAAATTATTTGCAATTATTGTGTGCAATTTCCTATAGAAAAAATTAAAATGTCAACTTCAGCTTTAAAAAAAGGCACACTTGCAATAAAATGTTATGATTTTCTTTTTGTTATGATGACACAATCTTGTCACAATTTCGTATTCCTTGATAATCTAAGATTTATCACTAATTAGACATTCAGAATGGACACAGTTTATTAAGCATGCAATCTTTTTCCACAAATGTCTACTGTCAATATCTTTGAGGTTAGTAAACCTCTGATTAGTGTGCTGTCGAGACAACCGTATTGACCTTACATATATTATGCATGTAAAATGGTGAAATGGACAAGTGAGATAAGAAGTTAGAAGGCGGTTGAGTAATGCACCATAGCATTGGTAACGTCTACAGTGACATATTTATGAGAAGTAGTAGGAATAGTGGTAGTAGTAGTAGATGAAGTTGTATTAGCGCTGTAGGACTAGTAGAATAGTAGTAATTAATTACTTATACTAAGTAATAGTAGTACTTTTAAAATAGTTAAAACTTAATAGCAAAAAAGAGAGAATAGTAAAAATCCCACCGTGTTTTATTTCGTAAACTACCTGGTAAGTTTTGTTTGGCATACAAAATGAATGGGGATGATATTGATAGTAGTATTACATTTATAATAGTAGAAGTAGTAGTCGAAGTAGCAGTAGTAGTAGCAGCAGTATATTTGTAATAATAATAGTAGTAGTAGTAGTAGCAGTAGTAGTAGTAGTAGAAGTAGCAGCAGCAACGGTAGTAGCAAGTTATTAATAGTAGTAGTACTAGTAGTAGTAGTAGTAGTAGTAGTAGTAGAAGCAGTACTAGTAGCGACAGTATTAGTAGCAGCAGAAGTAGTAATATTATGAGAAGTAGTTGTAGTAGTAGTATTACTAGGAGTAGATAATTAGTAGTAGTATCAGTAGTAATAGTAGTAGTGGGAGTAGATGTAGGCCTAGTAGTAGCTGTAGTAGATGTAGTATAGTAGTAGTAGTAGTAGTAGTAGTAGTATAGTAGTAGTAGTAGTAGTAGTAGTAGTAGTAGTAGTCATAATATAATATATTGAAAATGAATAGGGTAGGCACCTAGTCGACATTGTTATTGTCATCATTACTCAGTAGATCAAACAGTTGCAGTACATTTTGTATATTCACATTCTAGACATTAAATTGATTTCAGCTTGTAGAAGATCATGTTGAAAGACAACAGCGATTTAATTGATCATTCAACAATATTTATATATATGTTGGTGCACTGGCATGGATCTATTCCTGAGGCAATGTAAATTTCACATGAAATAAAGAGTATATTGGCAATAACAATGATATCTCTATTTTTTGTATCACTTAGAATTGTATAAAGAAGATGTCTTGTTTGACACTTTTGCAATGACTTTCAGCTAAATCAATTTACAGCCAATTCACTAGGCTTTTTTTCAGCTCCTGAAATAACCCGAACATGCTTTCTATTGACATTGCTCTTGAACCTACATGTTTTTTCTCGGAAGTGTTTTTGTATTCATTTTGGGGTATTTCATTCATCATTTTCGACCCATATTCATTTGGAAGAAAGAAAACTAACATGATTTACATGCATGTTTTCTAACAAACATTGTGAATATCATGATAAAACTAAGGTAGCCTAGGAAAATTGGATACCTTAATTGTCTTGCGAATTCAGGCATTTGAGTTAAATCGATACGACTTCCACTTTAAAACTCGAAATGGGCAGATCCATAATCGGGTAACCCCCCCCCCCCCCCTCCCCTATCTAAATCACTGAACAAAGAAACAAACAGACATAAACAAAGTGACTCAAGCAGTACAAAAATAAAAAATAAAGCAACAGAAAAAAGAAAATTCACGTTACATCGAATGTTTATAACAATTCAAACCTTAACAATTATACAAAAATAACATCGAGAAACCCTTTTTAACACCCCCTCCGCCCCCTTTCCCAGTACGTACAGTTAAAAGCTTATTGGTATAGGTCTAGGAATACTGTTCGATACGCTTACCTTATATTCTGATGTGCGTGTACACCGTTACACCAAATCAAACTTAGAAGGGAAGTCAATTCTGCTTATCATTCTCTCATTTGCTTGAACACACGCACAACGAAACAGTCAGGCGTCAACGCCAATGTCAAATGTTGACATGTATCACTGGCAATGGTACATGTATAAACTGATATCATAACACCGAAAAACAGCCAATTTACTGTAAAATACCAGATCGCTTACACTCAAGTCAACGTGGTCTTCCCCGTATTAAGCGTCACGCCCTACCAACTTAACTCTTTCCGGGTCGTGTGTATGCGTGCACACCAAACACGATGTGAATGTAAAAATTATATTAGTTATTACTATTGTTATTTTGTATCTCCAGCGTCGCATAGAAAATTTGCATAACGGCTCCGTTCAAAGATCACGCGAAAGCGGCAAACAAGTTATTTTTTCTCTTCATTTTTTGGCTCATATGCATACCACAGAGGCAGTGCACGGGGGATCGATCTACCATTCCCAATAGCCTTTAATGTTGTCATTATTATTATCATTATTATTGTTGTATTTTGTTATTGGTAATATTATTCTACTTATTATCATTATCATTATCAATATCATCATTATCATTATCCCACTGTTGCCCTTAAAGTTATAACAATAATCCCCTTTTAATGAAAATTAATGATTGTCGCAATGTGATTTATTCTTGATAGCTAGCGTTTATACCTCCTCAGAGCTTTATTGGTCAATATCCATGACCAATAAACTTTTAGGACTCTAACATTGATCTAGTGATGGCGGAGTGTGGGCTGGGATGTGAATCAGAGAAGGTGATAGGGGGAGAGAAATATATAGTACAGTGTGCATGAACTGGACTGTGCATGCTATTTAGAAAACAGTAGAGATTGAGGTTAAAAAAGGAAGGAATTATGGTAAGAAATGTGTTTGGAAGCATGATTGTGGGTTTGAAATGAACTTAGTGTGCATGCATGTCGATCTGTGTACGTATATGTTATACGAGTGTGTTTGTGGGTGTGGAAGGCACTTGAGTAGACTTAAATCACAGCAGCCTGATCAAGAGAGAGAGAGAGACAGAGAGAGAGAGAGATGAAGAGAGAGAGAGAGAGAGAAAGAGAGAGAAAGAGAGAGAGCGAGATGTATATTTATAGAGAGAGAGAGAGAGAGCGCGAAAGTAGAGATAATGGAGGGAAGATGTAGATTTAAGATTTGTTTATATTAGAAGTTATCATGTACGCATACAGTCCGTATGACAAACGTATACCCAACTTTGATTGATTCCCATTTACAGATAAAAACCGTGTATGGCATTGAATTATAATACGTATTAAACAGCTAGTAACTCATATTCCGTGTAATGAATCCTTACTCATAACGCTGCTGCCATGGATGACTGGGCAGCAGCCTTCACAAAAGGTATTGTCAACATCTCCTTGTATCAATGATTTTGGGCCGCAGGATTCAATGTGGGTGAAAAGCCTTTGTACGCACTGCCATTTCAGTCTGAAAAATTATTTGCATTATTTTGTGCAATTTTCTATAGAAAAAGTTCAAATGTCAACTTGAGCTATAACAAAAAAAGGCTCACTTTCAAGAAAATGTTATGATTTTCTTTTTTTTATGATGACACAATCTTGTCACAATTTCGTATTCCTTGATAATTAAAGCTTTGTCACTAATTAGGCATTTAGAATGGACAAAGTTTACTTGGAGTGCTATCTTTTTCCACAAAAGTCTACTGTCAATATCTTTGAGGTTAGTAAACCTCTGATTAGTATGTGTTGTCGAGACAACCGTATTACATGATAAATGGTGAAATAGACAAGTGAGCAGAGAGATCTTCCACATCATGAGATAAGAACTTAGAAGGCGGTTAGGTAATGCACCATAGCATTGGTAACGTCGATACTTTTACAGTGACACATTTATGAGAAGTACTAGCAATAGTAGTAGTAGAAGTAGTAGCAGCAGTAGTAGTATGAAGTGAGAGTACATTTTGTAGTAGTAGTAGTAGTAGTAGTAGCAGCAGCAGTAGGAGTAGGAGTAGGAGTAGCTTAGGAGTAGGAGTAGCTTATTAGTAGTTTTAGTAGTTTTAGTAATAGTACTAATATTAGAAGTGGGGGTAGTTGTAGTAGTAGTAGAAGTAGTAGTATAGAAGTAGAAGTGGTAGTAGTAGTAGAAGTAGTACTAGTAGTTGTTGTTGTTGTAGAAGTAGTCAGATTATTACAAGTGGGAGAAGCTGTAGTAGTAGAAGCTGCAGTAGTAGATGTAGTAGCTGTTGTAGCATAGTATTATTAATACTACAAGTAGTATAGTACAAACATGTACCTGTGATAGAAGTATTAAAGTTATTACAGTGGCAGTAGTAGTAGAAGTAGTTAGTGGCAGTATTATTATTAGTAGTAGTAATAGTATTAGTAGTATAGTATTAATGACTGCTTTGAGAGAAATAGTTGTTTTTATACGCTCAAGGGAAGGTTAGAATTGTGCTATTGCCCGAGGCGTGCCGAGGGCAATAGCCCAATTGTAACCCCCCCCCCCCAAAAAAAAAAATGCAATGAGAATTTGATTGGCAATATGTTGAAAAAGATATTTAGCCATTCTCAATGAAAATGTGTAGACATTCTTGTAT
Organism: Strongylocentrotus purpuratus; assembly: GCF_000002235.5. Classification (NCBI taxonomy): domain Eukaryota; kingdom Metazoa; phylum Echinodermata; class Echinoidea; order Camarodonta; family Strongylocentrotidae; genus Strongylocentrotus; species Strongylocentrotus purpuratus. The sequence continues at coordinate 28,190,264 of NW_022145603.1, read as the reverse complement.
TAGTATCCTCTAAAAGTCCGGTAAATTTAGCAAGAGTTTAAAAGGAAACTATAAAGATATGATCACTTTTGTAAACCCCTCCCCCCCCCCCTGGTATTTTTATGTGTGTAAACCCCCCATAACCCCCCTAACCCCCCCTTTGGTTGTTTGTTTTTGTTTTTTTTAATTGTGAAAAAAAAAAAATTATTCCCATGGCTGACCTAAAAAGGTGACCTTACCACCCCCCCCCCCCCCCCCCCAGTGGAGCGAAATGTCAAATTTTCAAATTTCGAGACAAAAAAAAAAAAAAAAAAAAAAAAGTGTCCTCTAACCCCTTTTACCCCCTTGTCCTTTTACATCAAATCTTTATAACTTCCAAAATTGAAAATTCAAACTAAAATCAAATCGAGTCGTGATGTGAGTGCGTGGGTGGGTGAATCAGAGAGAGAGGCCTGAGAGGGGGGGGGGGGAGGGGTTAGAAAGGCATGGATGTTTGTATATCAGGGAAGGTAAGAGTGCACAGGCGCGGATCGAGAGGGGCGAGCGGGCCTTGCCCCCCCCCCTCCCGCAATAAAAGAGAGAGAGAGAGAGAGAGGGACAGAAGGAAAAGAAGGGAAAGGGAAAGAGGAGAGAAAGGGAAAGAAAGAAGAGCGAGAAGAAAAGAAAATGGGGGAAAGGGACATCGGGGAGGGAGGGGGGCGAAAGGCCCTTGCCTTCGAGGCTGTTGCCTCCCCCCCCCCCCCCTTCAAAAAAATAAGAGAAAAAGAAGGAAAGGGAAAGAAAATAGGAAAAGAGGAGATAAAGGGTAGGAAATAGGAGGAAGAAAAGAACAGAAGGGGATATCAGTTGCCATTTTCCCGCCAACATGTTGTGGATGGGGGGGGGGGGCAAAAGGCCCTTGCTCCCCCCCCCCCCCCCCCCCCAGAGAAGGAAGGAAAGGGAAAGAGGAGAGCTAAAAGGGAACAAAAAAGAGGAAGAAGAAAAGAGAAGGGTGAAAAGAAGGGGAGATCAGTTGCGATTAATCCCGTCAACAAAGTGTGGATCAGGGGGGGTGGGCGAAAGCCCCCCCCCCCCCCCCCCAGCAATCCTAAAAGAGAGAGAAGGAAGGGAAGGGAATGGAAAGGGGAGAGAAAGGGAAAGAAAAACGAAAAAAAAAAAATTAAAAACGAATGGAGAGATCAGTTGCGATTTTCCCACCAACACGTTGAAGATCTGGAGGGGGGGGGGGGGGGAAGCGAAACGGCGGGGCTCGGGGGCCTTGAGCCCCCCTTACCTTTTAAAAAAAAGAATATTTAAGAAAAATGGAAAGAAAGAGAGAAAGAAAAAGAGAATAGTGACCTGTCATTGTCACAAAAATAATGACGTAGGAAAATGACCGTGATTAAATGCCTAAAACCCCTGAGCTTCATTTGGCTCCGCCCCCAGGACCCCACAGCAATCAGTGTCCTGCCAGTGTCACAAATAAGGTATATATCAAAAAATGTTCATCTGACTGTAATTAAATGCCTTAAACCCCTGAACTTCCAGTGGCTCTGCCCCCTGGACCCCACCTAGGGCCCTATGGCGGACACCTGGATTCTAATCTGATGGTTATTTAATGCCCAAAACCCCTGAGCTTTTTGAACCTCATGCCAATTAGTGTCCTGCCAGTGTCACAAATAAGCTATCAAAAAAATGTTTATCTGACCGTAATTAAATGTCTAAACCCCTGAGCTTCCGGGGGCTCTGCCCCCTTAACCCCAGGCCAAGTAGTGTCCTACCAGTGTCACAAATAAGGTATCAACAAATATTCATCTGACTGTAATTAAATGTCTAAAACCCCTGAACTTCCGGTGGCTCTGCCCCCTGGACCCCACCTAGGACCCTAAGGCGGACCCCTGGATACTTATCTGACCCTAATTTAATGCCTAAAACCCTTGAGCTTCTGGGGGCTCGGCCCCGTGGAATTCATGCCAATTAGTGTCCTTCCGGTGTCACAAATAAGGTATCAAAAATTGTTCATCTGACTGTAACTAAATGTCTAAAACCCCTGAACTTCCGGTGGTTCTGCCCCCTGGACACCACCTAGGACCCTCAAGCGGACCCCTAGATGCTTATCTGACTCTAATTTAATGCCTAAAACCCCCTGAGCTTCTCGCCCCCCCCCCCCCCATCCAAATTAGTGTCCTGCCAGCTCTGTCACAAACAAGGTATCAAAATATGCTCATCTGACGGTAATTAAACGCCTCAAACCCCTGAGCTTCCGGGGCACTGCCCCCTTGAACCGTGGCCCTAAAGCTGGCCCCTAGACGTTCATCTGACCGTTATTTATTCACAATACACTATGACTCGGGTAAATATAATTGATTCTATTGCAGCATCCCGCATGTATTTATTGATAGTATTAATTTCATCTTGATCACAAAAAAAAAAAGGAATTAATACAAAAAAAACGTGGATAACCACCTTTACACTTGGAATGCATGGCGAGTACAGCTGTATAGAACATTTTTGATCGTTATGAGGAACATCATATTTTACAAATTTGTTTGCAATAGTGCAAATGATATCAACAAAATACAGTATATGCTCGTTGTTGTCGTTGTGTAAAACATGTAGTACCACATAAATAAATGTCCATCAGACTAACTCGTTAGGCCCAGGGACAGTTCCCTGTGAGTGTGAATAGCAAATACAGAGATGGGGGATTGTGAGGCAAAAGAGTGACCATACATAGAGGCAAAGAAGCAATTATAGTGTTAAGCCTATGGTAATTGAAGAATTTAGTAGCCAATGGGTCACGTGGAGGAACAGAAGAGCTGGACAGAGCAGGTATTGACAGAGATATGTTCGTCCCCCTTATAGGCTCAATCAGATATGATGCAGCAAAACCGTGATGGAGTTTTTATGACGTTACGTGTTATACCCTTCACTTTTCTGTAGCTTATAACACATAGCTCACTTAATACGTCCAGTCCTTTGTTGTGCTCAGTTGCCATTCATTTACACATTAAAAAAATATATATATCTGTACGAGCCTTAAATGTTCATTATACATGCACAATGTATCACATAAAGAATAATTCTAGTCACCAAGACCCTCTTTTCTCTATTTCCTGCTTAATATAAACCCATACAAACAATAAATATATATTTTTCAGTTAATAAACCACAGGTCAAGCTACCATAAGATTAATCATGTTTTTCTCCATGTAAATGGTATACGAAACGAAAACACCCTTACTCATTACAAAAAGGTAATAAATACAAATGTGAACTTCTATAATGCTGAATATCCTTTCAGGCTATTTTTTTGAACTAGATTTCTATAAAACGTTTTCAATAGTACTATTAAAGTAAGCCATATGATACTGTATGTATATTTCATTTTACATCATTTATCAGAAAAGTGCTTTTTGTCTATAAAGCTATTTCCCAAAGACTTTATACTGGAACATGTGGCATAAACAGTTTGATAATTATTTAAATTATCACATATGTATCGCTATCCTCTCATTTTCAATTTGCTACATGGTTCCCTGTAAAATACAAAGTAAAACGATAATACAGGATACTTTAAATACTTTGCAAGTAATTTCAAATTATCTAAATGTTATTATTATACTAAGCCTGATGTGAATCTTTAAACAAAATTGATTGAATTTCTTCAAAGAAAATACAACCTGAATAGGAAACTAGGATGATAGTAAGCAAATAACTACCGTTGGTGAAGGTGATGGGACAAACTATCACTTCCTAGGCGATCTGGATGTAGCTATCTTTCCGAAGCGAAGCTGAGGAAAGATAGCGTATACATTCTGATCGACGAGGAAGTGTTAGTTTGCCATCACCTGAAACCGAAAGGTGATTATTTGCTTTATATTCTATATCTAACGCAATTTAATTACAAAAAGAAAAGGACGTGTATGCATCTATGAAAGACACCAGGCCCAAATTCACACAAAAAAAGTTAAAAGTTTAACCCAACCCCTTGAGGGTACGGGGCGCGCATGTGTTTGCTTTAATTGCGCTCATTGGAAATGCGCGCTTAATTACGCCTGTTTTAGTGCGCTTTTGGATAATCTTCAGTGAAAGTGCGTCGCCCTGTGTAGATAGTACCTCTATCTTTAGTGAAAGTTTGTTGCACTGTACTACTATCTACACAGCGTAACAAACTTTTTGCTTCTCCCATAAATAATGGGCGAACTATCTTTCATCACGTGATTTTCTTTTGACCAATCGTAGAGCAAGATTCTTAGTATGTGGAATATAATGAGCATTAATCATGAATGATATTACACAATGCACAAATAAATAAATATATTGCAACATAGATACAATCATTAACAGGAGCTTGGTTAAAACGCTAGTCTGTGTGTAGCAAATGGGACAATCATTCATCTAAATGTTTTGCATGTACCTACAAGTTATTCAGTGAGAGCCTCGGTAGATTTAAACATTAGTTCTTTCTTCACAATCAGGGGAAAATCACCTGCTTTAGTAAGCTTTCACTTCTTCAGATCTCTGTTGCTGATGCAGTATAAGGATATGGGAGAATGGCAGTACATGTATTTAGAGAAAATTTACAAGAACAATTTCGGCATGTATATTAAAATCAGTTAATAGCCATCATGCATAGATATATGGAATTATGTAAAACACAACACGAGTCTTGGCATTATCATTGGCAAATAGACTGGTTTACTTTAAGGTAATACAAAGTTTTGGGAAATTTTGAAAATTGGGTGGATAGTGATTTTTTTTCAATTTTGATATATTTGGATGCCCCTGTGGATGTATTAAAAATGCTACAAAATTTAGCCCCTTAAACATTTCTGCTTTCGAGAAAAATTGAATTTAAAATTTACCGGTACTCCCCGTAAATTTTGTTAAATTTCAAATAGCGCCTACGGCCGTACAATGGTAGCTGCGACCATGAAAATCTCAGAATATGTAGTTGTGATATATAATTTCCAAACGGGAATAGCGAATCGGTCGATTTTAGTAAAGAAATATTGTTTAATAGCTTAATTAATATCTTGACCTTGAGAGGGAGCAATACAACATGAAGAGTTTATTATTTACAATTTCATAAGTTTTAATATGTTCATTTGAACCGAATTCATGACCCCATACCAAAACTTTGTATTACCTTTAAAGCTTATCTGCCATAGTTTACAGGAGGGATTAGAGCGCCCTGCAAGGTCACTGGACAGGTGGTTATCTCATCAACTCAGCTCTCAGTTAACATAAGAAAAAGAGGATCATGGGGGACCAATGGTCACCGATTAGGCATTGTTTGTTATATAGAGGGCGCAAGTAGCTACAAGTAGTGCAGTGGGCCTTTAAATATTCAAATTGATGGGTGTTTCATTCCCGGGGACCTAGAGACGAGTTATTCAATTAAATTGTTATTGATGAAGAACTACCCTGTACACTACTTGGAATCTAGTCTGCATTCATCACTTGTTGCTATATTGGGTAAACCCCAGGCAAGCTTCATGTAGTCAAGAACAACCTTTGTTTCGAAAGTATGCATACAATTTGAATATGTGAGTAAACGGGTCTATTGCACATATCCTACTTCATTTTTAACCTTCACTACATGCTTTGTTAACAGCAAATGTTGAAGTTTGCCTAAACAAGTGCACTTGGACATTCAATCCTCAATACTTCCTGTACATGCATGTAGATCTTGCTTCATTCATTACCTCTGCATGATTTCATGTCAGTCTTGCATGAAAAATTGTTGTCACTGGATGTGTCATAGAAGCAAGCTGAAAAAGTGTTCCTAAACGTGCTGCAAGAAATATTATTATTAAGACGTTTCCACATGATTCACCCCAGAAAATCCAGCAGGTTATCACCTCCTACTGTCTTCTGTTTCTGCTGGCTTGATGCAGCTGTGCTGGAAAATGGATCGAAGCCTGTACCCATTCCTACTCCTGTATGCTGTGCCCCTGGAGTCTGTTGCTGCTTCTGCATGGCCGACGCCTGCCACGACATTTGACCTAAGCCCTGACTTCCTCCACTATAATTACCCATCATGCCTGCCTGTCCGAATGCACCCTGTCCTTGACCAATATTTCCAAATGACCCCTGACCCATGCCGCCCTGCGACCCTTGACCCGCACCTCCAAATGACCCCTGACCCATGCTGCCCTGCGACCCTTGACCCGCACCTCCATATGCGGCCTGGCCCATGCTACCTGGTGGTCTTTGGACAAACACTTGCGATGAGCTTTGTCCTGTGTGAGGGTTAGTGGCAGGTGCTGTGTTAGCTGAAGACATTTGACTGAGTGTTCTGTGAGATTTCTGGGACTGAGACGGAGCTAGGAGAGAATCAAAGGTGGACATGTCGAGGTTCTTTTTCGCTTGCGTTTTGTTCATTTGAGGAGGCATCTGCGACATGTTATTGACCGGCTGAGAGAGCAAGGAAGCATTCAAAACACCCATTCCTCCTGCTCCGAGGATACTCCCTGAAGACGTTGCACTTGGTGGTGGATGATACGGTGAACCATTCATGCTGCCGATTCCACTGGACATTAGACCACCACCACCACCACCACCTGTCCTCGTACAAACACTGTCCATTCCTGCAATCCTGCCCTTGATGCCACTTCCAGACTCCATGGCGAGTGATCCTGACAGGTCTTTGACAGCAGACCTTGAGGGCTGCTTGTTTGTCTCTACAGGCTGGATCACCTTCTGGGTCTTCAACCGCTGCTGAAACTCCTGCTCCTTCTGAAGACGTTGTTTCTCCTCCAGGCTCAGGGACACCTGTGAGGGGCGCACTGGGGCGGGCTCTGGTGCCTTGGTGGAGGATCCTGTGCTACTTGCTTGGCCCTTGGAGCTGGAAGAGGACTGCTTCTGACCAGACAAATTCTTCCCATTTTGACTGGTATGGCCGTCCAATCCAAACGTCTCAAACATCTGGTCCACCTGGGAAGTTAATGTGAGTAGAAATATTTTTAAACAATACAAATGCAAATGTGTCTCCTATATGCCTCCGCCCTAAATTCAGTAGGAAACGAATGACATTATTCACCATTATGTGCACCATCTCCCCTCCCTGGGGAGTATTCCTACCATATGGTCACCTAGTAAGGGCATAGACAATTACTAACACAAATGCTTTCGTCATCCTACCGGGTCCCCATTTCTCTATTGGGTATTGAGTGGCAAATGTATATTAATGCCTTGCCAAAGGAAATTAGTACCATGTCAGGGATCGAACCCATGACTTTTGAATTTCAAGTCAAGAATTTGACACTTCTACTTTGAGATATCGTGTTAAAAAGAAAGCGGGACGGACGGCTGAAGGACGAACAGAAGGACGGACAACCCAAAAGAAAAAACCTTTGGGACCACCTTTGAATCTTCGATGGATTGAGGCATAATTTTCTTTCTTCAGTTTTCAAGCGAAAGTCTATACTTTCACTAATGAAAAGTGAAAATCCTATACAATGTTTATTGTAACAAAATGGATTGAACATTTATTATTTTAAAAAAATTATTTAAAAAAAAAATCTAGTCCATTTTCTCATGTACATATACAGAAGGTAGAGTTAACAACACATCTTTTAGTTTAGATGGTACACAAGAAAGTAAAATTTTCAATTGAAAATATTCATGTAGCACCATATCTATCATGAAATTAAAAAAAAAACTGCTTATCATATCTCTTTTTCTTTCTCTCTTTCTCTCTCTCTCTCTATCTCTCTCTTTTAACTCACCCCAGTCCCTCCAGTATTGTTGCTCTCCCCTCTTGATGACAATGGAACATCCTCATTCCCACCACTGGCTTGCAGCTTCTGGGCAAACTCAACAGATGTCCTGGGGGTCAGGATTACAATGACAGAAAACTCATGTGATGGTTTGACAGAAAAGTCAAGTGATGCCCCAATAGGGGTTGAGCAAGATAGTACCCTAGTCGTTTTTCACATGCGAAAAATATATTTTTGTTGCCATTTTAATTTTACAGTATTACCCAGAAAACTAGACTAAATTTCTTGTTATGTAAAATAGACAAAAAATATGTTTAGGCTAAGGACTTGGAACAAAAGATAGATGACAAATATATTGAGGGTTGATAATAGTAAAGAAATCAATTATTGTTTCTGACTCAAATTTCGTCTGATTTTGGACCAAAATCAATGCCAATGTTCATTTTGGGAAAAAAAAATGACCAAAATGACCATATTGTTCAATTTGACCACTATTTCTGGCACCCAGACACTTTCATTTTGTAACATATAATAGGCCCATTGCTAATAATAACGATTAGAAAGACTGCCCCTGACCAAACGTTCGTGAGTAGGGTCAATAAGATTTATATTTTTGGAATAAGCGCAAACTTTTACGTCAGAGAAGCTCTTGAAACCTTCTCCACCTAAAATTCTGATTTAATCCCCTCCTTATCCTAATATTTTTGTTTACTTTTCCCCATAATGCATCACATAAAAACGACCTAACACAAGCTCCATAGATAGTAAGAGTGGGGAAAATGTGACATGACAAAGAAAAGTAGAAAATATGTTGAACATTGGAAGCACGGTTGAGTAATATAGAAACTAAAATAGGGATGAGTAGACAACGAAGATGCAAGAAAGAAGACAAATACATCAGCAAAGAGATAGAGAGGGAATGGAAAGATGTGAGATAGAGAGTAACTTCATAAAAAGATATTAGAAAGAAAATAAACAGTTACTTGAATAGAGAGAGAGAGAGAGAAATGGAGAGTGAGACAGAGAGAGAGAGAGAGAGAGAAAGGGAGAGACATAGAAAGCAAGAGAGAAAGAAAGGGAGAGACATAGAGAGCGAGAGATGGAGTGAGAGAGAGGGAGGGAGAGAGTGAGAGAGATAAAGAGAGAGAGGGGGGTACATAGAGAGCGTGCCAGAGAGGGTAAGTGAGAGAGAGAGAGAGACAGAGTGACGTACAGGCCACAAAGAAAAAAAACATACTTTTGTTCTTCTTGCAAAGCATTAAGTTGTTCCAGCTTGACTCTCTGTTCCTTCTCTACCAGTTTGATGAGACCACTTATCACTGACATGTACGCATTGAACTGTAACAGAAAGATATATATAAGAAATGGTAACAATCTACTCATCGCACCAACTTGTGTGGAAATGTTACTTGACAAAAAAAACACAAAACCATGAATATTCACATACCTCAATGATATTATTTAAACGTATATAAGATTGATTGATCGATCTGTATTGAAAAACAAGTCAGAAAAAAAAAATAATAATTTACTGGGTGGAAGCCACAAATATGTTTAAATAATTGAAATTTCTCCAAAGGAAGCATAACATATATAAAAAGATATCTCAATGATATTGTCATTGCTCAGTCACCTCAGAGATTTGGGGTAATGTGTGAGTGTTGTATTTATGTGGTGCGTACCTTACAGGTATGTACCAGTGTAGCTTCATGACCCTTTTCTATACAATTACACTTTAAGATTCTTTTCCTCTTTCCTTTTCAATTCATTCTACCGCCCTTTTAGTATTTTTTTCTGTTTCTTCTTGTAAATGATTCATTCACCCGGCCTATCCACAACATAAACCATTTTTTTCATTTTTCATTTTTTGTACATTGTTTTAGTTAATTGGTAACGGACAAAGGAATTATACCATGTACATAAAAAGGGTAACAATTCTGTGGAAAATTATGACGACAATAATAACAATAATAATGATAATAATAATTATAATAATAATAATAATAATAATAATAATAATACCAGTTTCTTAAAAAGCGATTTTCCATTAGCTGACCAAAGCGCTTACAGTATTATTATTATCCCGGGGATTTGGATTCAATTAATATAGTGCGCATTCTCCACTCCCTGGGCAGCATTCTTGCTAGTCACCTATACACTAATGCACACATGCTAATCCAACCGTGTTTGCATCCTACTGGATACTCATGTAACACCTGGCTGGAGAGGAGCAATGCAGATAATGCCTTCGTCACATACATAAATGTCATGCCGGGGATTGAATCCATGACCTTTGCATTACCAGTCACATGATTAAACCACTTGAACTTTAACCTTTCCTAGGTCTTACCTGATGAAGATTGAGGTTATTATCGATGGAGAGAGGGAAGAGAAAAGGAAGAACCTTTCGAAGGTCTTACCTGATGGAGGTTGAGGTTATTATCAATGGAGAGAGGGAAGAGGAAAGGAAGAACCTTCCTAGGTCTTACCTGATGGAGGTTGAGGTTATTATCAATGGAGAGAGGGAAGAGGAAAGGAAGAACCTTCCCAAGGTCTTACCTGATGGAGGTTGAGGTTATTATCAATGGAGAGAGGGAAGAGGAAAGGAAGAACCTTCCCAAGGTCTTACCTGATGGAGGTTGAGGTTATTATCAATGGAGAGAGGGAAGAGGAAAGGAAGAACCTTCCTAGGTCTTACCTGATGGAGGTTGAGGTTATTATCAATGGAGAGAGGGAAGAGGAAAGGAAGAACCTTCCTAGGTCTTACCTGATGGAGGTTGAGGTTATTATCAATGGAGAGAGGGAAGAGGAAAGGAAGAACCTTCCCAAGGTCTTACCTGATGGAGGTTGAGGTTATTATCGATGGAGAGAGGGAAGAGGAAAGGAAGAACCTTTCAAGGTCTTACCTGATGGAGGTTGAGGTTATTATCAATGGAGAGAGGGAAGAGGAAAGGAAGAACCTTCCCAAGGTCTTACCTGATGCAGATTGAGGTTATTATCGATGGAGAGAGGGAAGAGGAAAGGAAGAACCTTGGTGGCCGCAATGTCTTTGGTGATACCCAGCTTCTTATGATTCATTGATACCTTGATAATACCTGGAAAATATATTTATTTTTAAAAAAGAGAAAAAAGACAGCATGACAATAATATTCTGCAATTATAGAGAATTTTATACAAAATGCCGTCTCTAAGTGCTTTACAGATATATTATTACCTCAGTCCTTGGATTCATTTATGCGCAAAAAAACCCTGCAAATTCCAATGAATTCATACCCCCCCCCCCCCCCCCCCGACCCCTTTTCCTTCAAACAAACTTACCTGAAAAAAAATATTTAAAAAAGACAGAATGCAATAATAATGTACTAAATCCATGTACCAAAGGCATGTGTCATTCATTTTTTTTAATATGGAACGGCTAAAACAGTTTAAAAAAACACCTTAGCTTTATACTTCTAATCAACTTTACAAGCAACCTAAACAAAACAGCAAATTTCAAAGAATACCCCACCCCCCTCTAACAAACTAACCTAACATGCCCATAAGAAGAGCAGTTTCTTTAGATGATATCTGCAGGAGTAACACCCTTCCCCTCCCCCAAGCAAAAACACACGATCCTATAATTATAATCAAATTTACAAGCAAACCTTAACAAACTGCAGATTGCAATGGTTTTCTCCCCCCCCCCCTCCCTCTTTCCTTTAAACAGACTTACCTAAGATGCCCATAAGAACAGCAGGTTCTCTGGAAGGTATCTGCATGAGGAGCGGTAGTATTTCATCAAGGACAAACCATTTGTCCATGTGCTCAAGCATCTTTCCTAGACTCACCAGGCATCCTACACGAACCTAATGATCAGAGAGGAATATCACTTGTATAAATACCAGCAGTCCTATCAGTGCTTTGTTTTATTGCCCTTTCTGAATGCACAACCAATTTTTCAACTGGAATTTAAAAGTTAAGTGTCAGTACCGGGTAATGCGATATTACTATAGGAAAATATTAACCTGCACTTGCTACTCTCCACACAGGTGATTAATGGGTACCTGCTAGGATGCGGCCGTCATTGTTGGGCAAACAGTTTATGAGTGTCAAGTAACGCCTGGCTGGAATGCTCCCTATGGAGTGGAGAGTGTGCACACAGTGTGTGCCAGCAAGCACTGAATCCAGGGTAAAAGTATATCTGTAAAGCGCTTAGTGATATTGTATCAGGGCTTAAATTAATCCAAGGCCACCAAGGCCATGGCCATGGATGCCCCTTTGATTGGTCTCAATGCCCCTCTCATTGGCCTTGGAGATTTGTTGTGCCCTTTCCAATTCTTCCTATTTGTGCTGTAATATAGGAATGTGCCCTACAGAAAAGTGGCCTTGCCCTAAAAATATCGAAATTTAAGGCCTGTTGTATTAAGCGCTATATAAGCGGAATATTATTATTATTAATAACTTACTGACAGGCGGGAGGTTTCCAAACAAATTTTCTTCAGTCTGGGGACGATGGAATGTTTGATGGAGTTGTACTCTATCATCCCGGCAAACGAAGGCAGAATGTTTAGGCACAGCTCCTTCAGAAAAAAAATGATAAGACATAATAAATGTCAGAATCAAATGAGGATAGCATAAATCAATACAATGCGATACTGTTGTGTATTGACAAATGGTGTTCCATAGTTTGCCGCTATTGCTGCTACTTTGTGCTAGCTGCGTGTTCCATGTGTATAATATGCTCTACCAATAAACAATGAACATACCACTCAAACGATTGTGTAACTGTGGTTATTAATGAGTAGAACCCAACAGATACAATATTAGCACTTTTAACTGTACCATAGCGGTTTACAAAGTTATGATATAAATTACCGTTCATGTATATACCGGTACACGCTTCTTTTCTAGCCACTGCATTTCGCAAAGTTACCTTCTGTGGCACATAACAAGTTTCAAGTTTCAAATTTCATTTCAATTCAAATCCATACAAAACACATAAGATACAGATTATATACAATATAGAAAACAGAGAACACACACAAAATGGAAATATGTCTACAAAAATACCGGAATTGTACAAAGTTAATCAGCAAAAGAAATGGATTGGGGAAATAACAAATAAAACCATAAGGTTCTGTCGAGGCAGTCCCTGTTATTAAAAGATACAAACAAGTTCCAACAATTGCCTATAAAATATATAACAATAACAAAACAGTGTACAAAACATAGGAGACGTATTTACATGCAAATATTATTATTGATTTAAAAACAGATGAAGTATTTTATAATTTTAGATTGAAAAGAGTTAAAGAATGTAGTATCACAGATATCTCAAGGGAGAGAATTCCATATTTTGAGGCCAGTGTGTCTAAAAGTAAATAAAGAACTTGTTGATGGACATTTTTTTCAATTAAATAATTATCAGGATTTCTAGTATATAATTAAAATAAATAGAGACGATTTCAAACTGACCTGTATCTGAGCAGAGGAAGACTCTAGAGCTCTGTAAACCATGGGTAGAACATGATTCTTGATGTCTTCAGACGGTGTCTTCGTGAGGAGGAGGTTCATCCGTTGCATGAAGATGAGTAAAATCTGAAAGGGGGAGGTGGTGGGGAGGGAGGGGTAGATGAATACATGCGCAAAATTCATTACTATGTTATTATATCTGTGTAATTATTTTGTTCATTTGGACGCCTGAATCAACAAGCTAAAACAAGCTTTCTACAGGTGCTCCCTTTTCCTGCTACTCATGTTCACTGTTAGTTTAAATTAACTTAACATAATGCTCATGATTTGTATATTTTAAACTGTCTGTACTATATCACATGTATATATTTTTTCGTTTTTTAATGAAAATAAAGTCTTTTGAATTGAATTGAATGACAGGCTAAGACTCAAACTCAGCTCAGGGGATGACAGACTCAGCTTAGTTTCATTACATGCATGTATACAAAGATCAAACATGTGATATGTACATGTAGAACTTTACTTTTGTTGTCTTCCAACATTATCATCATCACCAATCTTTTCATCTTCATAACCATCAGGAGGCGCGATAGCTCAGTCGGTAGAGCAGTGGTCTCGGAATCCGGAGACCCGAGTTCGAAACCAAGTCGATGCGCTAGTGCCCTTTGGTAAGGCATTAATCGTCATTGCCAGGTCCCTTGGAGAGGACCTAAAGCCATCGGCCATCTGTATGCTTACTAACAAGCATTTAAGCTTTCTTAGCAGACAGGTAAAATAGCCACCACCACCCATCATCATCCTCCTCGTTGTCGTCATCATCATCATGACCAACATCATCAGCATTATCGTCATTATAGTCATCACCAACATAATCTTATCTTCCTCCTCCTACTCCTCCTCACCATCATCACCACCATACTTAATATTATCATTTAAACCGCCTAGAGGCATTACTCAATTTGCGGTATAGAAATGTCTTGTTATGATCATCATCACTGCCACCATCGTCATCATCATCATCATCATCATCACCATCACCACTATCATTATCATCACCATTATCATCACCATCATCATCTTCACCACCATCAACACTATCATTATCATCACCATCATCACCACCATCATCATCTTCACCACCATCAACACTATCATTATCATCATCATCATCATCACCATCATCATCATCACCACCACCACCATTGTCATCATCATCACCATCATCACCATCATCATCATCTTCACCATCATCACCACTATCATTATCATCACCATCATCACCATCATCATCACCATCATCATCATCTTCACCACCATCAACACTATCATTATCATCAGCATTTCAAGCTTCATACGCTGTATCCCTCCTATATCATGTTAATAGTGAAATAATATTCTATGTTCGATACATTATAAATTGTAAATTATGTCACACAGATGGACATTATGTATGTTTGAAATATGATATAGAAATCAATAAATCAAATCAAATCAAATCAAACCTTCATCATCATCACCCCCATCACCAACATACTCATTACCTGAACAGGTTCTTGCATCTTAAAGACGTTCTTGAGGCTTGGTAAGACAAGCTTGACATACTCCTGATCCGTGCACTGCTCTGCGATGAGAAGGACGTTGGGGAGCACGAAGGGCACCATGTCCGGGTTCATGAACTCCTTACACAAGCACGGTAGAACCCTCTGCTGTACAACTCTCTATGGAAAAGAAAATACACAGGGGTGATAGTGACACTAAAAAAAAGGGGGGGGGGGGTTTCCCTCAACCACACCCCCCCCCCCCCCCCCTTGTGTAAAAAAGAAAGAAAGAGGATTTGGGGAAAAAATGGCATCTAACAACATTCCCCCCCCCCCCCCCTCTTGAGTAAGAAAAATTGGGAAAGAATAGGGGGAAATAGGGAGGAATAGAGAAAATAAGGGAAAAATTGGGATCAAATCGGGAAGAAAAAAAAAGAAAAAAAAAAAGGGAAGAAAAAAAAAAATTGGGAAAAAATACTGCATTGTGTTGAAAAATAAACCTGCAGATAAGGAGTTTATATATTACCTTGGGCAGTTTGGAGATGACTTTAGGAAGACCTTTGAAGAATTGAGCTTTCTGTTGATTGTCTTGTTGAAACAACGAGTCTACATACTGCAGTGTCATCGCACCAACATCATCAAAGTATGGGATCTAAAGAGGCGATAAGAGAGAAGTTTTCTTATATTTCTAAATTTTTCAGTTGGTTTGTTTTACCCGACTGCTAAGAAAACATGTGTATGCTTGTAAGTAAGCAGCCAGTGGACCAAGGACTTTAAGTCCTCTCTGAAGGACTTGGTAAGGAGGATTAATGCCATACCAAAGGACACTAGAGCACATTGACTTGGTTTCGAACCTCCCAGTTACCACACCACTGCTCTACCACTGAGCTATCACAATTTATTTTTTACATCAATCAGTGTTCCCTCCTCAAAAAGGCAACAATTAATCCTACTTTCTACTCCTTCATAGTTGGAAGAAAAAAAAATTCATTGAATGAAACAATGTGAAAGAAAATTGCAAAATGTAACCCCCAAAGTGGCAAGTGCTACCCACAAATTGTGATTTTATATTTTACACGAGACTTTGATGATTACCGGTAGCTCCAATTAAATCAGTCTTATTCGAGAATGGCACAATATACTGCTGTGGAAATAAAGTCACTTTTTCTGTAATTTTGGCTCTTTCTGCTCCTCATCACCACCACTACCACCATATTGCCACAATCATCTTCATTACCACCACCATAAGGCCTAAAATAAAGATGTCGTATTGCCCTTTGCGACCAACTCCAAAATCTTGAAATCTACCGTCGGCTTATTAAAAAAAAAATGTTAATGAATACAAAAATATGTATTAAAGCGAAAAAATGAGAAATATCAGCCCAAAGAGGGAGAAGAAAAAATGTTGAACAAAAAAAGATTTCTGACCGACCGACCCATGTTTTGGCACCTAAAGGGCAATACAACATCTTTTTTTTAGGCCTAATCATTATCATCACCATCATTACCACCACCATAATCAGTTCACCACCAACATCACCACAGCCACAACCCGCATCCTAACTATCATCCCGCTCCCATCCTGCTAAGCATCGCCATGTTTCTCTCAGTATTTACCTTGCCAAGTTGATCAGCATCCGGTCTGATTGTAGGTGTGGTACTTAGTAACATCTTGACGTATTCCTTCAAACCATCAGGGAGACTGGATAATAATGATATACTCAGACTACGCAGCTGGAAAAGATATTATAAACATCACAAAATGCAATCATCACTGTGATGATATTCACCTTCCTAAACAGCTCATCAGTTATCTCACTACAGTCAAACCTGTCTACAGCAACCGCTCAAGGGAAACACAAAAAGTCGTCTTGTAGACAGGTGCCTATAGTACATGTTTCAATGAGAAACCATTTTCAAGGGAAAATAAAAAGTAGACAAGTGGTCACTAAAGCAGGTTTGACTATATATAAAAATTAAATATTATTATTATTATTATTATTATTATTATTATTATTATTATTATTATATATGGCATTACTGTGTGTATCTCTCCAAAATCATTTTCTGTACAAGTATAAATTTACATAATTATGGGAAGAATATTAATCTGTTGAATGAAAAAACAACAATAAGAACCGCAAATGTTTTTTTTTCTAACAATGTATCCTTTTCAAACTCAACACGAGGAAATCAATGACTTGGGTAACAGTACATTACACTGAAAATCTCTCTGATTTGTACTAACTGAGAAAGGTAGTGCAATTATCAATACTGGCATTCACATAGAAAAGATTGCAGTATAAAAGCTTTTATTATACTCTCGATTTCCCACCTCCCCAACTCCGGACCAAACATGATTACCAAACTGTAACCAGGGTTCTAAACCAAAGCTAAGACCTAAATGCAAACCTGACCATGATATTCTATATTTGAAGAGCTTAATTCCAAAAGGACTAAATCCACTTCTGACGAAAATTGAGCTATTGATATCAGAGCATTGTTCACTTAAGTACCCATATTTCAACAAAATTATTTACCTAAATTTGGGGAGCAATTATGAAAAAATGCACCTTTTAATTTCACTTTTTGCCTGTACAAAATCTGGTAACCAATTTCTTTTTTCTCAGAAGTTACACAAATGGATTTAGCTCCTTTTGAAATTGAACTCTTCATTTAACGAAATGAAGGTCTAGAGGTGTTGTGGTCTTGTGAATAAGTCGCCGGACTGTAGATCACAAGGTATGGGATTCAAATCCCAATCCAGCAACAACTAAGCGTTAAAGATATTTTACCTGTTCTGATTTCTGTTTAAAAGTGGACAGATTCTCGTTGCAATCGTGGAAGAGTTTCCCGGTGTTAATGACGGAGTACATTAGCATTCCCAGACTGAACAAGTCACTGGACGTATCACAGCTTTGTGTTAGCAGGTATTCCGGGGCCAAGTAGTTCAGGTTGGGCTGAAGAACAGCCGAGACGTCGTTCATAAGCTCTCGTAAGGGGAAACTAGCCTGTGAGTAAAAGAGGGCAAGAAAAGCATTGGGAGAGGCATTTAGCAAATGTATTTTATTTTTATTTTTTGGGGTCAATGATGTTTTTAATACAACTACAAACCACATGTGAGGGAGGAAAAAGCGATGAAAAAATTAGAAAGTAACGGAGAAAGCCAATAAGACAATCAGAAAATTACCAACAATGAGAAGACAATATACTGCAGAGGGAAACAGAGGCAAAGACACAGAGAGACAAATAAAGTGACTACATTGAGATGGGAAAGGTCATGTGATCCTCCTGGAGTCAGGTGACTTACCGGTTGATCAGCTGGTGATGAGGATGGAATGACAAAGTCGAATCCTGCTAGCTTCCAAGCTCCATTGCTGTTGAGGATGATGCTTGCTGGGGTGATATTACCATGGACCATGTGGACATCATTGTGTAGAAACTTCAAGGCGTCAGTTAACTGTTAAAAGCACACAAACCCATGAAAGTCACCTTCTTGTTTTTCAATATCAATTCAATTCAATTCAATTCAATTAAATTCAATTTAATTCAATTTATATCGCAATATAAACATGTAAGTGGTGGTGGTGGTGGTGGTTATTTTACCTGACTGCTAAGAAAGCATAAATACTTGTAAGTAAGCAACCAGACGGCCGACGGCTTTAGGTCCTCTCCGAGAAACCTGGTAATGAGGATTAATGCCTTACTAAAGGGCACTAGCGCATCGCCTTGGTTTCGAACCCGGGTCACCGGATTACGAGACCATTGCTCTACCGACTGAGCTATCGCGCCTGTTACAGAGTAACAGAAAATGTTAACTATATTTACAAAGGTTATGTGCAGGGCTTTCCATGAAGAATGCGGAAACCTCTGAAGTTGATCGCCCATTACAGAATGGATCACATATCTAGTGTGCAAAAATAAACTTAAGGGAAACACAAATTACCTCCAGGTTATATGTTTAAAAAACAATTTACAGGACAACACAAACTATACATAGAAAGACATATTACATAACATAATTTATTGAAACATAAAATTCACATACCAGTAAACACTACTTTTGAAGAAATTGGAAAATAATAAGGGTAAGATGGGTTGAAATAAACATTTCAAGATCATAATTTTGCACAACTTAAAATTGTGTTTTGATGTTTAAGGCATACATGTAGTTGAGGAAAGGTTATTAACCCTATTTAGTCCGGGGGGGGGGGGGGGCTTTAGAAGCCCTCCCCCCCTTGGCATTTTTCGCGATAATTTTTTAACGCAAAAAAAATTTGGACTGAAATTTTGTGACTTTATTCTTTCGAGTCGTGCGCATCTTTTGAAAGAAATTTTTCGAAAATCGGACCTACCGTTACAAAGTCACGTGTCGTTTTGTCTTTGCATGTCAGCCCGAAAATCGCTCATTTTTGTGATTTGTGTACAAAACATATGGAAATCTCATTTTTCAAATAATGAGATAAAACATTGGTTATTTGGTCTTGTTTATAGTTTAGGTGTTTATTTTGGGGTCAAAATAGTTGAATTATAGTTGGAAATGAAATAAAACAACAAAAACAATAAAATACATAAGTTAAAAAAACAAAGAAATACATAAGAAATTATCAAAACAATAGATAACATAAGGAATAACCCTGGTTTTTCATTTTTTTGTGTTGTATTATTATTCCAAATGGTCTAACAAATATATGTAGTGAGAAAGAATGCTTAAATATGAATAATGTCTGATTTATGGGCAAACATGTGAATTTAATGACCTTATTTGCATAAATTACCATAAATATGCAAATGAGTGAATTTTTCAAAAAAATGAAATTACCATAGTATTCTATACACTTCACTTGACATGAATGCAAATTTTCGCGGCGATTGGGCGTTTCACGGCCGAGATCATAGGGGGGGGGAGGGGCCTTAGAAGCCCCCCCCCCCCCCCCCCGGGCTATGCAGTTTCAAAATAGCCCGGGCTAAATAGGGTTAAGACATCAAATTGCACTACTCTCTGATGAAATGAAGAATATAATCACACAAAGAAATTAATGAAGCGCTTCTAACGCAACATTTATTATATTTCTTTTTTTGTTCTCTCCATGAATCTATAGTACTATAGCTTCCGGCTACCACTATAGCTAGATCAGCATTTTTCGTCGTTCCCAAATTTTGCACTGTTTAAAAGAGATAATGAGTTTTCTTCAATTTCCAGGTAGGTAAGTTATATTTGTTTTAATACAATAGATAGAAATGTCATTATCTTGGTAAGTTTGAACTATATTAGGGGGTAAGTTTTTCCCTAAACATCCAGAGAGCTATAAAAATGTAAGTTTTGTTTGGTTCATGTATTTATGAGCCCAGAGCCTGCAGCAAAGGAAATACCCATATATCGCCTGCTGCAAAGACATCAGGCGGGCAGATTTATCAAACTGCTACTACTTCTACACGAATTTTTAAAGCCAACAAAACATATCTAAACCTACCTGTAGGAGTCCATATTTAATCTCGACTTCAAACAGCTCGTGTTCTCCAATGTACGGAGGGATGGGCGAAGGCATGTTGTCATGGCATCCTAATATGTTGGCTAGGCTTGCAAAGACAGGCTCTGTGGCAAATGCAAGGCTTTCTCTGTGAGTGTATGATGGCAAATAGACAGAAAATCATAAAACCGGTAAATCAACCAAAAAAAAGACAACTTAAAGATAAAGGTGAGCTCTGGTCATCCAATTTTTTTTAAAGAAAAGATGTGGAAAGGATCAGAAAAAGTTGATCATGTAGCATGTAAGTATTGGTGTGTACTGCACAGTTCTGGAGTCATCAAAAGCATAATAAATTTGGCCCAGTCTTGGTAAAGTAACAATCACTGAACACAGAAAGATGTATATGGGACCACACAAATGGTGTCGGGGCTACTAACCTTGATTTCCTAATCTGTCTATGCTCATTACTCAACCAGTATACATTTTCTACCAAAATTGTTTGGCAAATGACATTTATTGTAATCTTGAACATTCAGTAAGTTTTGTTTGATTCTGTGAGAATTAATTTTTTTTTTTTTTACCAGAACTCATCTTTATCTATTCAGGTAAGCTCAAGTTTTTGAGGTTGATTTTATTTTTTACACATTCTAGCTGTACATAAATTATGATTTTAGGTGATTGGAATACTTTGACAAAACTATCTGCAATCACTTACCTTGTTTCTTCCAGTGGATGTTGAACAGTGAGCACACAGGGATGGCGTAGCCTTGTCAGCTGGGTGGAACCCTTCCGTAAGATCTCTAACAGTGGATCCCGATCTCGCTTGGCAAATCTTTCCAAGAGCTTCTTTTCAAATACAAATACACCAGCTTCCTGTGCGTGATTAGAAGTTGACAAAATTTGGTTTATGTTTTAGGGAGCATTTGTGAGACAAAGGAGGAGTTCATATTTGTCCAGTATCAATGGTTATGTTTTCGAAACCATTTGTTTATTTTTTATGGCTGTACTGACAAGTCATTAAAAATATCTGGCAAAAGAACTATTTGAGTGTAATGAATACGTTCAATTGGATTTTTTTCAATTTTCAATATCTGAAACTAAACAATGATACATTATTCTTTGCAAGGAGCCCTGCCAGTAGATGTTTTCAACTTAGTTTCATAAAAATGCTTCAAACAAAATTAATATTATGGCAAATTTGGTAACATTTTTCTTCTAAAAAGGTTCCCGATTTATTATTACATGCAATTTGGGAGACTGCCTCCAATGTCTGACACTTTTGTCAACAATTTTGGTAGCCTATTGTGCATAAATGGGGTAAATTCTGGGGATATTAAACATTGAAATGATCGCAGATTTGAAAAAGAAAAGGAAATAATTTATTTTTAAAAGAGCAAAATATTGCCTACCTGCTTGGTAGACCTCTTGACAGCATGATATATCTTCCACAGACAGCCCGGTCCTCCGCTCCCTACATGTCTGATGATCTCATACTCCCTCATCACAGGGTTCCCAATCAACCCTCCAACAGTACTCTTCAGTTTATTTAGCATCTCCATCGCGTCAATCAGCTTGTTTCATCCACCTAGTAATAATAGGGTGTCTGCTGGAGGCTGGCCAAATCTGCCAGCTGGTTTTTATGCTGTGTCGGAACCAAAAAGACACACCCCCAAATAAGAAGAAAATATTTTGAACACAAGCAATTTTCAAAGATCAGTTTTAGTTCTTGTAGTAGTACTAGTAGATCGGCATTTATATCTTAATCAGTAGGGACGCCGGTTCGAGAATGAGGATCGTCCACATAAACAAGGATATCCTCGTATACGCGGACAAAATGCATCCTAAAAAGAATCATCCTAAAAAGAATCGTCCTCATTTTCACAGACGCTTTTTTTCTCTGGCACTCTGCAGGTTTGAGGTTCCTGTTCCGCATGCTGGCAATGCAAAAAACGAATTCCACCTAATAAAATACCCAAGTCTGTCCGCGTTTATGGGGACGATCCCTATTCTCTGACAAGCTAAATACGAATGTCTTTTCAATGCAATGCAATGATAATAATAATATTAATAACAATAAACATAGTACTAATGATAATAATAATGACATTTCTAACTACATTCATGACAACAACAAAAAGAGACTAGAGTCTAGATCTAAATCTAGACTCTATATTCATTCATTCGGTTGGCCTGCTTTTACAGACACGAATTGCAGTATGTGGGACAAGTGCAAATAATGGGCGCGTCACCCGCAAGAGTTTTCAGTATGAAAACGTTCAAGCACACGTACATACATGTCACCCCGCTCCAAATTTCTTACACCACTACTATTTACTCATTAAACATTTTTAAAGAGATACTCACAGACCAGAACAGACGGGATGTTGGCCAGCTGTGACGTGACGTAGACTATTCTGACTTTGGGTCATAGGCAATTAATCGGTTCATCATTATGCATCCGATATGAACCCGCTGCACTCTTCTACCAGGCTAAATCATGTACGAAATTCAAAAGGAAAATAATTTTGTCGAATTCATGCAGATATGTAGTTATTTTTTTTTTTATGTGTTGATTATTGAATGAAAATAAAATTCGTTTCCATGGAATTTTTTAAGTATAATCATTTTAAATTATTAAAAATCCTTCAAAATGTAATAATTTATTATACAAGCGGCTGAATTGATTGAAGATAGCGCTCATTCAAATTAAAATTTCAAAACGAACGTAAGGCGTGTGTGTTGTATGTTGAGGCAAAAGACCGTGGGGGGGGGGGGGGGGGCTTTCTAAATAACTTGATGGGGAAGAGTAAATTATGATCTGGGACGGGAATCGGGAGGTGGGATTATCACCAAGTTCAGTCAGTTCAGTTTATTCAATTCCATCTTTAAAAGAACATTTGTACAAAGGTAAAAAAACATGCAATTTCATACATTACATAGACCTCTAGATCGACTCTATAGGCTACGTAAAATACGAACAGAATATAGGCACAGATGCAGGCGCGTACGCAGGGGGGGGGGGGGGGGGGTTTGGGGGGTTAAACCCCCCCCTTTGGAAATTTTTTGTGTGTAAACCCCCCTAAAAAAAAACTAAAACCCCCCCCCCTTTTGGATTTTTTTTTTTTTTTTTTTTTTTTTTTTTTTTTAATTATTAAAAAAAAAAAAAAAAAAAAAAAATTATTCCCATGGCCGACCTAAAAAAGGTGACCTTACCCCCCCCCAACGGAGCAAAATGTCAAATTTCCAAATTTCGAGACCCAAAAAAAAAAAAAAAGTGTCCTCTTACCCCCCCCCCCCCCCCCCCCCCCCCCCCCCGCTTATTCAGCGGTCGGCTGAGTCGTTGCGATTTTTTTGGGACCAAAAAAAATTCAGCGGCTGGCTGAGTCGTTGCGAAATTTTCGGACCGATTTATAAATGTTAAAACCCCCCCCCTTGAAAAAATCCTGCGTACGCGCCTGCACAGATGTATACAAAAAATGAAATAAGAGAATGTTTTGCCTGAACAGCTTCCTATCAAATTAATATAGTAAGAAAACAAGTAAAGTTTTAGAGTACGTACCATTCAGAAATTGCATAACAACCGGAACAAACCAATACACGATAGGATGCAATATAAGTTGAGATTGCAAAGGAGAAATGTGAGGGGATCAATATAGGGAAGAGAAAGCTAGAGAGAAAGAGAGAGAGAGAGAGAGAGAGAGAGAGAGAGAGAGAGAGATGAAAAGTTGGATAAATACATTCAGTGAGTGTCATATATGCGCAATTAATTAGAAAATTTTGAGATTACGTTCAAAACTGTTGTAGACTGAAATTGGAGTTATCAAATAAGTTCCAAATTTCAGGTGCATGATGTCTTCAAGCATAATATGATGCAAAATTTGTATTAACAGTACACCATATCATGATGATATTTCTTTTTATTTATAACACTATAATTATGTATTGCATGTAATTTGTTATGAAAATATTGGGTAAGTTTTTAGGAAGCAGATTTTTTTCATTCTTAAATATAATTCATAAGGCACACATATATTCATTTAACTGGTAAAAATCCATTAAGTTGTTTAAAAAGCGGTCTTGAATGCGTTATATTTCCAAGATATAACACTCTGTCCAACAGGTTCTGTCTGCTATGCCCTATGAAGGTCGGTCCCCAGACGTAAATAATCGTATCTGATTGAAACACGTCTGTAAAAACCAAATTACCCCCCCCCCCCCCCCCCCCCTCCCCTCGCCCGACCCATTCTGCTGCAAGAAACATCTATAACGATTTCAATGATAAAAACAAGTGGTAACTTCAGTTCATCCCCTATATCAAGAAAAGTTGGTTGTGGATATTTTGCTGGAAATTTCTACAGAGCAGCTAGCCCAGGTGGTTCTACCGTACAGTATGTTTCGTTCATTCAGGACAGGTCTCCAGCGTCTTGGAAGCTTAGAATTAGAGGTAACAGAATAATAGTAGATCTACAAAATCTTAAATTTGTCGTTTACCCTCTTTCTCTTGTTACCGGTAATCAGCGGCACGCCCACATGAATGTCGCCGAGCCGTGTAGGCGCGGCTTGAGCCTGCCCTGGCCTGGACCTGGGATTACGGGCGCGGGTGCGGCGCGGGCCATCAGCTAGCGAACAATGAATAGTGTGGCACTTGCCACTGCCACTTGGTGGGGCAGCAGCTGTGCAGTGAATACGCCTTAGCATTGACCACACTGTGACTTACGTGTTGTTGGTGTGTTGCAAACTATCTTAAACGAAATCAATGGCCAATGCTCACTCATCAGCCTTGCCTTAGCTCTAGCTGACTCCTCGCCAGAGTTCGGCGCTAGTGTAGACTGTAGTTCCGTATCAATTTTTTTTAAGCAGTTCAGTCTATCCATTCTTAGCAAAGGAAATTTAGCCCAATTTTTTACTAATTTTAATCATAATCATATAGGCCTAGACCTAGATCTATTACATTTTCCACCTGAATTTGGATCACATCCGAAATCGGAAAGCCTCAGTTTAAGGCTTCGATGTCGACGTCGTCGCTCAGTACTAGTGTCTGAACGATTTTTCAATTTTCAATTTGGGATCGTTTTTCACCATTTTTGTTTGATATTTGAATAAAAAATGTTATCAGAATAATACATTTCAAATTTCAAGTCTCACCGATGTTTCTATCAAAAGTTACAGCCCCTCCAACACGCTGGTATATTCATATCATTTTGGTCAAAATCGACGAAAAAGACGTCCACGCAGAGTGATGCTGTTTTGCTAAATTTAGCCAAACAGCTGTATCGCGCGATATGCAAGCGTATGCATATCGTACGCATGCTGCTAAGCCAATCCGCGACTTGCAGCTTGAGCTACGCTGTCTCCGCGACATGTGCGATTGACTAGTATGGTTGGCGTTCGTCGCACAATAAACCCGGAAGTGAATGCACGTTATAGTCAATGGCAATATCGCGGAGAAAAATTGTCTCCGCGATATTGCCATTGACTATAACGTGTATTCACTTCCGGGTTTATCGAGGGAATTGCCAACCATAATTTCAGTCACTATAATGTGTAATTGAATTTGGGGTTTCGTTCGTGCGCGGAGATGTTACGCGATGTAACCATGGTTTGGACTGAGCGGAGCGCACGCCTCCTAATTAGCTGATCCACCAAATAGCGAGAAGGGTATTTTTAAACTGTTATCAGTTGTGATCCCTGGGGGCTAGCGAAAATATAATCACATAGAATTGTTCCTTAGGACTGGGACTTCTTATCGATCGGGGCGTCATATCTCAAAAGTGACAAACCTCAGAGTTAGCCAGGACACAATGTTTAAATTGCTGTTTTGACCAAGATATTTTTAGAATTTCGGGGGCTACGCCCCTTTGGAAATATTGGAATTCACCTGCTCTTTCATATGACACCTCATTCATTGATTATCACCTTCAGGATCACAACTGATAAAGGTTTGAATCTCGATTTGAAAAAAAAAAATTGACTTTTTTTGCATGGTCGCGCAATGCACGTAGGCTGCATAGGGATGCGTGTAATCTCTATGGGAAGAATTTTAGCACACAACATCGGGTGCGCGATCAGACACCCTATCAGTACCGTCTCCACGCTATACTACTAGCTTTGCAACTCAAACTGAAGCTATCAGTCCAAAATTATGCAAACTTCTCGTATGGATGATGGCTATCGTGCATGCGTGTAGTTTGCATAATTTTGGACTGATAGCTTCAGTTTGAGGTGCAGAGCCAGTGGCGGATCCAGGGAGGGGGGGCCGGCCCCCCCCCTCTCCCCCCCTTGAAAAAAACATGTAAAAACACGTGATTTTTACCATTTTGGGGGATTGGGGCCCCCCCCCCCCACTGAGGGAATATTCGGCCGGCGCGATTTGCAAATTTTCGGGAGCAAAAAAAATTGTGCTATTACATTCAGTGCTTTGTCGCACAATTGTGTGAAAATAGTGCGGAAATACGCTTCGCTCCTTGTCAACGGAGACACCACGCACAAATCTTGTGACTGTATTCTATTCGGTTTGACCGAATTCTTGGCAGAAAATTGCTCCTTCTTCTTTCAGATATATTTTGCTTATCATCATTCTATATTTTAAGTGACTTTAAAATTCTAATTTTCTTTTCTTTTGATGGGTAGATTGCCAAATAAAGGAGGTAAGAATTCAAAATATTTGTGATTTCCCCTTACGGTAAGTGACCGAATACCGGGCGCGCTACCCTATACCCATAGCATGGGCGTCAATCCTTACATGTACGTAATACCTATTGTTCAGGGGGGATGAATGAATAGATCATCCCCCCCCCCCCCTGAACAATAGGTATTACATAAGGATTGACGTCCATGACTCATAGTCTAGTCATACATTTTGAAATTGGTCAAGAATTTAACCCAAAACTTAGAAATTTGTTACGGGAGTGATGGCGCTTTGCATATCCATTCCATGAGAAGAAGGACATGACATCAAAAAAAGAAATGTACCTCTTATGTTAATTCTTTGATTTATCACTAACCTTATGCCATGGATGTTCATAAAACATTAGGGCCTTTCAAATTCAATACAATTTTTTTTTCATTTTTGTTGATTTCCTAAGATCTCAAACTATCATCAAAAACGTACATGTGGGACTGTAGCTGAAAAAAAACAATTTATTGCAGATTACACAGGATTCTTGTAATATTTTTTCCCGAAAATTTCGCTAAATGGAAAAAGATGAATATATTTCCATATTCTAAGGGGTCCTGTGATATTTAATCTATTACATAGGGGTGAAAATGGCCTCCGGACAAAATGTAACGCGAGTTACCGTAACGTGAGTTACCGACATATTTGCTTCCTGCATTTTACAAGTCCATTGTTTCTTATCTTTAATATTGTGATCTTATACTAGTAAGTCACAACCTACTATCAAATTAAAATAGGAAAGATTTTGTCAAGATTGTCTAGTATGAGGAGAAAAGAGGGTCTCGTAGAATTGACCATGTCCTTTTTTTGTAACGCGAGTTACCGAAATTCAATAATCCAAGAATCTAAAAATGTTTGTTCTTCAATTTTCTTTTTTGTTTCATTCAGTTGTTCTATATCTACCCTGTCCATGTTTGAAAAAAGTATCTTGTAGATCCTAGCAGTTCTAAAGATATAGGCACATTATCGTGTCAATGTACCCATTAAGTGTAACGCGAGTTACCATGGAATGGCCCTGTACATGTATGTGTTCCTACAAGTAACATGTGATTTACAATGATTAAAAAAATGCTGACCTCTGGTAGGATTTGCGATGTTGGTTCAAATGCGTCACATTTTGTCAATCACTCATAACTTTGGTTTAGAGCAAGCTATGACCTTAGCTTTGACCAAAGTGTAAACAGGAAATTGGCCCTTTCAGAGTACGTGGTGAAACCCGTCTGCCAATTTGATCTTATGAAACAAGGAGACGTCACCGAACACGAGCAGTGTATGCCAAAACGGCAAATTCTGGGGCCGATTTTCACATTCGGCTGTGTTTGTGCCGTACTCGGGGTAAAAAAGGGCTGAGCGTAAGTAAGTTGGTTCATTCATCACTCTACAGAGGCTCCTAGAGGGGCTAATTCCATAATAATTTGATACCATATGAAAGAAGAGATTCTAAGCTTTCCAGAAATATATGTCACGCTTTGAATGTAAATTGTAGCAAAATCGCAAGTTATACAATTTAAAATGTTGTGTTTCTGATCGATGAGTGTATGTGGCGTTTGTGAGTGTCTTCACTGTTCACTGAAGCGAACGAACACCCTATTAAGAGCATTGTACTACATACTACTACTAAGGTTGACATTTCCGTATAATTGTATCTCCTCTTTGACAGTCCTACTATGGCAGTAATTCTTCAGTAAGGGGGCTAGCCACCAGGGCCCCCACCATTCCGGGGCTGGCGATCAACGACAACATGATGCTCCAGAAATCTCCTGTTCCTGTTGTCGGGGCGTCTGCTGAGACTTCCCGACCCCTCGTCCTTTTGCTTAGCTGGCTGGTTGCGAAGGAACGACACGTAAACAACTTCTCACGTATCTACTTGGATCGAGGATGTGACGTGTTAGTCGTTAAAATGAAACCTATGCAGATCCTTCTACCGCAGTCAGGCTCCCAGGTAATTACATGTAGTAGCTGTGTGATCCCATTACAATCCAAATGTAACAGAAATTGATGATAATGATTATAATAGTAATAATAATAATAATAAGAGTGGTGATAAACTAATAGGCAATGAAAAAGAAGTATAATGATGACAATGTGTACAACAATGACAACAATAATAACAATAATAATATCAACAAAATTGATATTACTAATATTAATAAAGTAAGGATATTTAATATTAATAATAATGGTAATAATAATAGTTTTAATACTAGAACAGTTCTTCTTATAGAGTACATTATATCTTTAAAAAAAATGTCTTAACACAACTAGGAAATAGTGAAGAAAGAATCCAAACAAATAGAAAAGCTACAGGAAAATGACATTGATTGCTTTGCACAAATATGAATCAATTACAGCCCTCAAGTGTTGGGAGCCCCAAATTGATGGCAAAATTTCACTTGAATTGTATCATAATGTAAAAAGGATGTCATTTAAGGCTTATTTCTGCAAGGATTTTCAAAAGAAATGTGTTTGAAGTCAAAATTGATGAAAGAATACAAAATTGAGGTTTTCTGCATACAACAGAAATTCTTTTATAATTAATTGTCTTCAAACACATATTTGGGGATACAATTTAAGCTTGTCTTTATGGGGGATACTACTCCATAGTTTTGGGGCAGCATGCTTAAAAATCCCTTTACCATCAGACAGAAATTGTACTTGTATATGTTCAATCTTTTTGGTTGAGATTCCAAGAGTCAGATTATTCTGAGGTTGGTCTGCCAAGGGATAAGATTTTAAGAGGAACTTCATTTTTCCACATTGGTAAAAATGTCGTCTGTTAATTTCCAGATGTGTGTTTATTTTCTTATCCGTTATTTGTTTGTCATGTACATGTAGGTTGTGGCTCAACGTGTTGTAGATTTTCTACAGCTAGAGGACAATCGTGAACGCCCCATCTTTGTCCACTCCTTCAGCGTAGGCGGCTACCTCTACGCCGAGATCCTACAGAAGATGATCGCCGCGGAGAAAACCAAGGGGGAACTGACCGGTCGCGTGATCGGTCAGATCTACGACAGTGTCGTCGACCTGGACAAGGTAGCATTCGGCATCGCCAACGCACTCTTCTCCCAAAAGATGTTACAGAAGAGCGTTGAAAGGAGCATCGATGCGTACCTGGCTATGATGTACCGACCGGCGACGCAGCACTACACTCGAGCGTCCCGGCTCTTCTACCACAACCCCGTGAAAGCGCCCTCTCTGTTCTTCTATTCGTACGCCGACCCTGTAGGCAGCGCCACGGCGATAGAGAACTGTGTCAAGAACCTGCGTACCAAGATGGGTCATGACAAAATCTACACCAAGTCGTTCCAGAAGTCACGTCACGTCAGCCATATGCATAAGCACAAGGAGGAGTATTTTTGCTCTCTGTATAGTTTCTTTAGAGAAGTCCCGTACTTTGCAGACAAAGTAGATCTCGATGTAAGTGAGCAAATTGAGACGAAAGCCATCAAATCATAATGCTACAAATGTGCTTTCCATGTGGCAGGGTATCTATCCAAAAGCAAGTCTGTATGTTTAATGCTCATATTTGCAATGACGACCTTCGTCATTGCCTTGTTTTCGTTCACATTCTTCTTATTAATATTCTTACTTCTTCTTCCTCTTCTTCCTCTTCTTCTTCTTGTCGTCCGGAATCCCATTCGTTTTGCACGTAGTGCTTGTTATTCCTAGTTAGGTGCTTTCCTCATGTCCTTTTCCTTTCAAATTTCATAGGCATAGTCTCTAACATCTCATCAAGGTCACCTACTTCTTCGATTCTCGAAATCACTCATGCATAACCGTCCAGGCGCCATTTTGTCCGTTTCTGGTCCATTTTAAGGCCTTTCTTTCTTCCTTCCTATCTCCATTATCCTAGATCCTACACATTTCTAACAAATTCCTCTAGATAGTCTAAGAGATGTTCTTTTATCTGCGACGTATAACTTGACCTTCAAAATGCCATCTTCGTCCTCAAAATTCAAATCTGAAACCGACTCGGTCAAAAATCTTTAAAATTCTTGAAAAATTGACCCCTAAAAAATCTAAAACTGCCTTAACTTTCTCATATAAATTCCGTTTTATATTTAAATTTCACAGTATCTTTATCTGACAATTGCACATAGCCATGCCAAATTTCACGCTCCAATGGCTTTGCAAAATATAATTAGCGCCCTCTAAAGTTATGGGAATTGGCTTTCTTTCTGTGGCCGTATCTCCATTATGGCTTGGCAAACCCGTACCCTTTTTTGGATTTAGATACTTGAAGATATGCCCTTTCCAGCCATATACAAAATTATATACCCTATCACTGACCAAATTTGAGAAAATTGCCCTCCAAATTCGCCATTTTCAAGAAAATTGAGAAATAACTTCAACTTGCTCTAAAATGGCGATCGTTATACCTACATCAATGAAACTTTGCAGACATATGTATCCATATACGTGACAACTGTTTACCAAGTTTGGTAAAATTCGAATATGTCAGCGCAAAGTTATCGCCAAAAATGATGAATTTACTATGGATTACGTAATAGCGCGTTCAATGCGTGCAATACATTGCGCGCAGTTAACAATGGTGTCAAACTGACCGCACTGAAGTGCCCTTTCGGATGATACCAAGTATTATATATGTTCACACAGAAAATTGTGAGTAAATCGCATTTGAACAAAGATCACTACACGAATTCCGCCGAGTTTCCGCCCGAATCTAACACGTATCGGCAATGACGTCATTTTTTCAGACTGCTTTTCGCCCCTTAAACGTCCTTTTTTTTCCTTGAAAATTTGCAGTGACATGCCGAGTTCCAATACGCAGGGCACCTCTTGGCCGGATTTATAAAATTGGTCAATGGGGCCATTTAATACGCCATTTTGTCCTATAAATCTATTTTACATCACGTGTTTCGATAGGATTATCATAGAAAAAAAGAGAGTGGTTTACAATAAACACCATGAAATTCTCTTTCTAATGATACCAAATACGGCACATAAAGAGACATAAAGAGAGAGAGAAAAAACAATTTAACTCCGGTCATAATACAGATCCTGTACGTTTTCCGCTCATGCATTACACGCATTGTCTATGGGGCATATTGGGTTCACGCTTTTGACCCCCAGATCGATCTTTATTGTAATGACGAACATGCCCCAAATCCCCTTGGTTTTTGCACGCAGTGCTTGCGAGCCCTTTCTACGTCGTTTCCCATATCCCAATTTCTTTCAAACTTCGTAGGCATAGTCACTACCATCCCATCAAGGTCACTGTTGAGGCCTTTCTTTCGCCCTACCTATCTTCAATATCACAGAAGCTACAGACTTCGTACAAATTGCTCTGGATAGGGCGAGAGAAGCTCTTTCGTTTGACACGTAGAAACATGGCGTCATTGCACGCACATCGTTGTGACACGATTGCATTTCTAGTTTATTCCTCTTTTCATGTAACTTTAAACCCACGTACAGCCCTAGGCTATTCTATGCGAGTGTGTATGCATCCGTTAACTAGTCTACTCAACAAGATATTTTATTGTTCACTGAGAATGGGAGCTCACTTTTTTAGTACATCAAGAGCAAAATATATTTTTTAATTGGTAAACTTCAAGACAGGCATTTTTGTTTTATTACTTCTCCCATGATGCGTTAAAAAACAAAACAATTAAACGTCATCATTTCAAAGGTCATTTTTTGTGTCATTGTCGCCATTCATGTAAAAGTTGTCATTTTCATCTATTTTAGTAAATGTATATTTGGAATTTATTGAGGGTTCACATTGTTTTCATTCTTTCCTGCAATGGCCTTGTTATAGAAATCTGTGATTTAAAGCAGTATTATGTTTAGTGTTTTTATTTTGATACATGTCATAATGTGTACCGGTACAGTGTATGCACTTTGTTTTTTTCTCCGTATGTATCATGGGCATTATATGTGAGTATTATGAGCTTTTTATGACGTAATTATTTCCATGCTGAATTTGACCTGCCTTTAATATTATCAAACATTCCCTTTGAGTAATCTCAAAAAATAAAGTTAACAGCTGAATTCTTCATACCTCTTTTAAATTATTTTTTTATTTCTTTTTTGAGAGTTTTTTTCGTAACTCAACTTTTTTCCTGTAATAAGTTGAGTACTGTAATCAAATTACAATTACCGTAACATTTATTATGTGCACACTGCACATACATATGAATATAAAAGGCGCCTATTGCGTAAAATATATATTTTTGCTCATGAATATGAAGCATTACAATTAAGTACAATTTTACTTTGATATTATGTTCTCTTCACAATGTGTTCTGACTCGTTAATGTCTTTTCAATGACTTCTCTCATAATATGTGGTTACAAAATATGGTTACCTGACGTACACTCCGGCGACAACTTTCCCCGGTCTTTATTTCATTAGTTAGGTTTAGAGTACCGATACCTATCAACAGTATTGCATTTAAAGCCCCACTGTCCTACTTGTAGCTACTTGCTCCCTCTATATAAAAAACTTCCCCAATCGGTGCCTGTTGGTCCCCCATGATCCTCCTTTTCTTATGTAAGTTGAGAGCTGAGTTAATGAGATAGCCACCTGTCAGTGACCTCGCTGTGTGGTCTAATCCCTTCTGGCCCCGTAGTATCGAGAGCCTTTAACTTAAGCCATAACCCTGTAAAAGGTCAGTTATTTTGGTGCTCTCTCTCTCAGCCCCCCGTGATCTTGGCCATAGAATGATGAAAAAGAATTTAGTCAGTGTAGAATATTGACCAGAGTAATTGCCGCTCGAGTATATATGTTTAGTACTGTATGTGTCATGAAATAGCATTGATTATGTGCTCCTTGCCTCTCTGATTTTTTTTTTTTAAGCCCTTTTATAAGTAATTTTTTGCTAAAAAAAATACATGTATTACACAGATTACATGATTGAAGAAATTAACAAAATATTTTGGATATAATACATGTTTTTGAATCATTTTGTACTCAGTTAACATAATTTTCTTCAGAATGTTGTTAATCTTGCAAACTTTCTCTTTACGAGTAATTTCAAATTATCTGTTTGGGTTTCGAATTACTTGAAACATGCACTATATAAATTGCATATTTAGTGAACAATAAGATATAAAGAAGAATCATACTTTTGTTATCAAAGTCATATCCAGAAACTAAAATACTTTTTTAGTAATACTGATATACAAATCATAAACAGTATAGAATAAACCTGGCCTCCTTATAATATATGTATATGTGTGTGTTTGACATGATGTTGAAAACTTGTCTCCTTAAGCATTGCTATACATGTATGATGTAGTAAGACCTACTGTATACATATTACAAAGCATCTAAAAATTATGGATCAGTTAAAACAGTATTTTGTCTCAAAATATGGACTCAAATGAAAGTTTGTATGGTGTTTTGTGAATTAACTGTTATGATGCAAAGCTTTGGTATTAATCAGTGCAATGTTAATTGATGTCTATCTTTAGTGCATAGGAGTAACTGTGTCATGTCAGTGAATGCACAAATCTGCATTCATAGCAAATAAGGTGTTACTTGTTGTAAATTGATACTAATGTATACATTGTAGTGTACCTTTACATGTTATAGTAGGTGTGATAAACTAAGTGCACTGTAATGTATCTTTAAAATGGTGATTTTACACCTTTGATTTTATTATCTTTTCAAATTTGCCAAAACGTGATGCACACTCACTATGAACATGACGGACAGAGAAAGCGGACAAAATATACAGTTCCTCAGGTAGACAAAGGAACATCCCTTCACTGCTATTATGTAAAAATGTGTATAACAGGTGAATATGCATGTGACACCTGTTCTACACAATTTTACATAATAGCAGTGAAGGGATGTTCCTTTGTCTACCTGAGGAACTGTATATTTTGTCTGCTTTCTTTGTCCGTCATATTCATAGTGACTATTAATAATAACTCATGATATGATTGCAGTGCCAGTAGGGAGAACTGATGATGAGGCTACCCAGGATAAACAAGACATATCATTATCAGTATTATTATTAATATCACACTGCATATATTTTGTTGTATTACTGCTGCTGCATACATCAAACAAGGCCTTGTGACTGATAGGGGATCAGTTTGAAAGATAATTTGTCAAAGATTACAGAGGCATTGTGTGTACATTATCTTAAGTTAGTACATGCTAGGAGGGTAGTAACTCCTTGGTACTTGGTTATACAGTAATTCTGTTCGAGGGTAGGTTTTGGGGGAAATTGATTTGGTGCTTATTGACTATATGTAAAGGCATCTACATGTATGTGTATTTGTTTCATGGCTTTGCAATAAGTGATGTATCACTCAAAACAAAATATTTAATAATTTCCAGGAAAAAAAGTACCTGGACATTATGCCTTTCTTCATTTTGGAGATGACATAATAGTCTACATATGTACATGGACATACTTACACATGCAAGTATAGTTTTGAAAGTGAAGTTCATATTCATTGTTTAATTGGTTTTAATGAAGGCAGTCAGGCAGATCGATGTAAGATTGAGCAATATCTGATTTAAAATATACATGCATACATAGTTCTTAATGTTTGAAGTTGCAATCGATCAAACAATTATTGGCAACTCTATGAAATATCTTGAGAGGTCCTTTTTCCCATTTCTTTCATGTATAATTTGTACTCATTGCAAATATTTCAGCCCCTGTATGAAACAAATCTATTCGTTCATCATAAAGTAAGAAGATAGAAATCAGTAGAAAACGAATGAGAGAGGACCTTGAAAGATATATGTCAGAGCTGCCCATTTGTGTTTCAAAGACTACACCACTTCCCTATTGTGTATTGGACTTTGCTCAAAATTTCCATGCCGGCTGTTTCTCTGTTTCTTTTTGCTTCTACTAAACCAACTTTATATCAGGGTTAATTTTGATCCATTCTTCAATGTTATGCAGGCTTCTAATATGAAATACTGTACTTATAACGTTTTAAATGTAAGCATTTTAGTGCAATGCTGATACTCGTGCTGTAAGCAATGGCTGCGAAGATATGGTACTAACTGTGTTAACTGATGATTGTTGGAAACAAAGAAGGCCTGAAAGGCATTTGTACCCAAATATTTTTGCTTGATTGTTTTTTTGTATTGTTAAGGTTTGATCAGATGTAAAGCAGTAGACCTCCCACCAAAAAAAAAAAAAAAAAAAAAAAACGGCACGATTTGTTTGTGGACTACACTGGAAAACCAGATACATTAGGATTACCCATCTATGCAATAGCTTTGTGTAGGTAGGAGACTTTATGCTACTCCCAACAGCATTTGAAAGATGATACTAATTTAGAACTTCCCTAAAAAAAGGGGGCTTGAAAATGTCTTTAGGTGGGAAAATAATTACTACCTTAGTCGTTGAATCAACTTGAGAGCTATAGAGCCAGTAAGTAATAGTCTGATTTTCAGACCATTGTACTGAATGGTCGTACGTTTTATGCTGCGCAAAGATTCAATCAGTTTAATCGTGGCCATCACAAGAAGTGGGTTATTGATGTAGACAAATGGTCATGTACCCTTTACAGCTCATTTTATGGATGTTATTACCAAAGAAGAAAAAAGGCCAGTCAGTCACTCAATAGTGTCTGACAGTGAAGTCTAGCAAGTAAACAGGTTTCCTTGCATAGTTTCAATATTAGGACACTGCTAACGTTTAAATTTGACAGATAGGACATACATGACATATTCATAATTCCTGCAAAGTTCTACAGAATTTGATGATGGCTGCAAAAGGGACATAGTATCTTTAAGCCTTGTTTCAGATATGATATGACGGTTATTCGGTTAATAATAATAATAATAGTGGGTTCTTGTGTAGCGCTCATAATACACTTCTCATTTCTGTATCTTACAACACAGAGCTCAGTGAATCTGTGCAGGACCTTGGTTGCGCACAGTTGCCATTCATTTTAAAGGTAAAGACCAGTTATGGTCATGCGATTGCATTGTGAAAGAAACGTTGTGGAATCAATCGGAAAAGGTTGATCATCTAGCATCTAGCATCTGCAAGGTTCTGGAATCATCAAAATGATAAGAAATTTGGCCCATTCTTCGTAAAGTTACAAGCACTATACACAGAAAGATGTTTATGGGACTACCCTATATCTCTCACAGACCATGAGAGAAACAAATTTACCAAATATATGAATTAGTAGGCGGTTTCCCGGCAAATTTTTTATCATGTATTAGTCAAAACATATTCTTTCACATGATTGGTAATGAGAGCTTCCATTTCATTTTTTGAAATTGGGGCGCTTCCAATACTGGTCTTTACCTTTAATACTTGTAAACAAATCGTGCTGTTTTTCAAAGAATTTGGAAGAAAAATAGAAATTTTACTTGACCATACTGGCATCTAAACACAAGTAATAATATTAATGAAAACAATACTATGGAACACCTGCCTGAATAGAGCACACACTTTACACTGACTTAATTTTCATTAACAAAAGGATGTAAATAATTTTATTGGTGGAATGCAAAGAAAACTGCAACAAACAGAAATGTACAACTATTTCACATAGTTACAACACAGCCGACATCAAAGTATGAGAAAAACTACACACGACAGGAGAAGAAAAATTAGGTTACCACCTGAGCATTGTTTCACAAAACTGTGATGAGTATAAGTTCACTGACATCCCCTTGCAACACATGTTGAATTGAATACATTTCAATGGGTTATCGGCGAATTTGTACTTGTGATGCGTTTGTGAAAATCTGCCCTGGTATTTTGCAATGGTCAAACGAATGTGTCCTATTTCAAAGTGCCACTATAACAAGTACAAATAACAGCATTTGTATTATTATTATTAATATCATAAGGTACTGCACAAATAACAAAAACAAAAATGCATGATTTTCAAGTTCCAGGGATGCCAGTTAAAATTGATCAGAGGGTCTGAAAATCACCTAGAATGAGCTATTTTTTCATAAAAAAGCCTAAACTATGGTCTCAAAATAACTCGCCAGAATTCAGGCTATTGTCTAAAAACTGGCATCCCTGAAGTTCATTTGAATTTCTCAAACAAATATGACGAGTACAAAATTGGGATTAGCATGTAAAAACGGTAAAGGTAAAAGCACGCTAATAAGTCATGGGATTTATTTATTTTATCCCTGCCTTTAATACCTAAAACCTTTGTCAAAGCATGGCTCAGTACCAAACAATACTTCTCAGTAATCTAAGGTCATTTACACATCAGCTGATAATACACACTTGTAAACAGAGTCCTGGGACCCGTTACACAAAGCCTTTTTTCAATAAAAACCAGTGACAAATCTGCTGATAACCAATCAGAAGCAAGGGTTTCTATAGCTTACAACAAAAACTGTCATTGGTAACTGATGACAAGTTTTGTGAAACGGGGCCCTGATCATGCCTTAACTATAATTTTCAGTTACATACATATTTACCAAGTGTCAATAAGTCGGCAAATGAATCAAACTTTTCCCCTTATCTCAACATCACTCTACTCATCCCCGTCTTGGGCACACAGAGATTCCCTGAAAGTTTGCCTCACTGCCAACAATATTAATCAGTAGTCAAAGGCCATCACCTGATTACCACGTGTGTATACAAAGTACTGATAAGGATACAGATAGCAGGAAATCCAAAGGCCATACCGGTAAACGTTTTTCTTTTCTTCAAAGGTCCTATTCAACCCCTCTGATATTTCACATGGTCACAAAAGCAGTCAATTCTGTTACAAAGTTGTTTATAAGTACAAGGTAAAACATCCATTATTACACTCAGAAACAGAAAAGTCTGTATTCAGTTAATTCATTTAAACCCAACCCTGGGTTGATAGGCCCTAAATTTTTATTTAGGGAAATAAGTGTTCAATTAAAAATTAAAAAAATAATAATGAGAGGGGGGAGAAGGAGGGGGAAAGATTTTTCCAAGCCGTGTTGCACCTTAATTTTAAAGCCGTTTGCCAAATTTGCATAAGATTCAAGCCACGCATAACGATAAAAACACAACTGACATAACACTGCATTTGCATTAATCACGGAAGTATCTTTGTGAAGTTTCTGGTCGAGCAGTATACTTGAGTGATGTTTGGATTATGGGTGTATTTTCTGGGAGACCGGTATCCGAGGCACAGAGTGAATAAATAGATGCTATGTTGACAAAACAAATGAGGGGTTTGAAGCTCGGATGAGACATCCTCATGTATCCATTTCCTCATCATTATCTGTGAAGCAAAATAGAAGTAAGATAAAATAATGAAAATCAATTATCATCAATTCATCATCATGGTAATGGCCATCTTCATCATCCCCATCAAAAATATAAATATTAAATTTCATTATAATTATTATCAATTCTTTTATATAACTATCATTGGTACACGTGTAGTATTATTATCTATCATTTCGTTGCACATCATCATCAAGATCCTCCTATTCATCATCATGTTCATCCTTATTTACATTCACCTTCGTCCACATCTCGCATAAATCTAATAGAATCTCATCTGCTCTTACATCAATCTCGTTGAACATGAAATTTTGTTGGTATTCTTTTATCATCACCATCACCATCACCATTATCATCATAACCATTATCATCATGACCATCATCATCACCACCATCACCATCACCATTATCATCATAACCATTATCATCATGACCATCATCATCACCATTATCATCATAACCATTATCATCATGACCATCATCATCACCACCATCACCATCACCATTATCATCATAACCATTATCATCATGACCATCATCATCACCATTATCATCATAACCATTATCATCATGACCATCATCATCACCACCATCACCATCACCATTATCATCATAACCATTATCATCATGACCATCATCATCACCACCATCACCATCACCATTATCATCATAACCATTATCATCATGACCATCATCATCACCATTATCATCATAACCATTATCATCATGACCATCATCATCACCACCATCACCATCACCATTATCATCATAACCATTATCATCATGACCATCATCATCACCACCATCACCATCACCATTATCATCATAACCATTATCATCATGACCATCATCATCACCATTATCATCATAACCATTATCATCATGACCATCATCATCACCACCATCACCATCACCATTATCATCATAACCATTATCATCATGACCATCATCATCACCAGCATCACCATCACCATTATCATCATAACCATTATCATCATGACCATCATCATCACCATTATCATCATAACCATTATCATCATGACCATCATCATCACCACCATCACCATCACCATTATCATCATAACCATTATCATCATCACCATCATCATCACCACCATCACCATCACCATTATCATCATAACCATTATCATCATGACCATCATCATCACCATCGTCAACATCATCGTCACCATCATCATCATCACCACCACTGTCATCCTCATCTTTATCATCAACACATTCATCCCCATCTGAATTCACCTACATCCACCTCTGAGCTAAATCACAGTGAATCTTATCTCCTGCTGGAACATGAAATCTTGATGGTAATCTTTATCATCATCACTATCATCAATTTATATCACCATCCTCATAATCATCACCATAACCATCATCATCGTCATTAACATCATCACCACCATCATCATCCTCACCCTCGTCATCATCATTATCATCATCTTCACCTGCGTGCACATCTAACCCAAGTATTACCTCCTGCCGGGTCCACCTCGTTGAACATAAAATCTTGCTGGTATTCTTTCAAGAACTGCGTTGATCTTGATTCATCCAAGAAGAGAGAATACACGCGCCTGATATCATCTACTTCTACCTCCGTACCCTGCGACACCAAACAGAACAGAAAAGTGAATAGAATTTAGATTTATCTGTGCATAGAGGCTCAGTTTACTTGAATTATGATATTTTCATATTTACAAAAGATGAATGGAGGTGTAATGGTATAGTAGCTCATTCACTGCATAACACACAACAATGGAATCATCCCATGTACGCGGTATTGGCGAGCCAAAGATTTCATCAATGTTAGTCACTAAATAGTTAAATACACACTATTTTAAAGCCTATCAGTACTAGTGTACAGGAGGGATTAGACCACACGGCATGGTCACTGACGGTGGTTATCTCATCAAATCAGCTCTCAAATAACATAGGGGGACCAATTAGGCATTGTTTGTTACGTAGTAGGTGCAAGTAGCTACAAAAAATGCAGTCCCGCTTTAAAGAGTAGAAGAAAAATTACCTTTCTTTTCCTAGAGACTAGGTTCGCTGCTAAGATTGTTTCTAAGGTGTCGTGGTGCTAATCAAGAATGGAATTGGTTGATTTTGGAAGGCCATTTTGTTGCACAAAGTAATCATTCCTTGATTTGTGCCTATTATTCGTCCGAAATGTTTGCACATATGGCAAAAGAGCAACTGTTAAATGAGTAGAAGAATTACCTTTCTTTTCCTGGAGACAAGGTTTGCTGCTGTGATGAGCTGAATGGCGTATCTCAATGATGTCTCTAAACCAATCCTCGTCAGGACCGTCAGCGCATCATCAGTCATCTCAACATCTTCCTCCTCACATCTGAGAAATTAAACAATTAATAATAATAATAATTAGTGGCATTTCTATAGCGCCGTCTAACTAGAAATTCTATTCCGAGGCGCCTTAATTATTACCCCGGCTTTAGCCTAGCTGACATTAGAGATTGACCAAACAAAATTTTCACTTGAAACAATGAAAAATATCAATTAGTAACGACAAATAATAATAACAGTGATAATAACATCTAGCAATAAGTACACTCTACAAAGTACAACTCTATCATGGCATTTACAAATAGATCATACATAATGTTGAACTAAAGTTTAAACTGAAGATAAGTACAAAGATTGTAAGGAAAGAAAAGGGGATTCATTAAAAGAGATTTTCAAGGATTTCTGAAATTAATCTGTGGAATTATCTCCTATAATTGTCTCCACACCCATGTTAATTCATACAGTGCTTCCTAGTTCTTACCAACAGGAGTTTCTTACCTGATGTTCAAGATTTGCTTCAACTCCTTCTCATTGTAGGTTGATGTGGAGATGATGAGTAGCCTGTCCAACAAGTCTAGAGGGATTCCGTGAGGACTCTGGTAGCTGGTGCCTCGAATTCTATTGGAAAAAGAGATATTTAATATTAATATTGGATGGCCTTGATGTGAATACAAGGAAATATTAGACGAAACATGCCAACAAAATAAGATGAATCAGAGACAAAATCCAATATTTTTTGCAAATCGAGTTTAATATTCCCTTGGCAGAATAACACCAACCAATGTTCTTGTTACTATTCCAAAATGAAATATTATAATTTTGAGAAAAAAATTCACGTTCTACAAAACCTTTTTACGCCACGTGTTCGTGTAGTCCCATATACATCTTTCTGTGCAAGTGTTTGTAACATTACCAAGACTTGGCCAAATTTCTTATCATTTTGATGATTCCAGAACCTTGCAATACACACAAATTCTTATATGCTAGATGATCAACCTTTTCTGGTCGGTTCCACACCGTTTCTTTAACAATGCAATTGCATGACCAGAACTCAACTTTATCTTTAATATCTATGGGTGTATCCATTGTCTAGCCTTGCATGTTGGAAGACGTCTCCATTGCTAACACAAACTCAAAAGGCCACGAGTCCATTAACTTTAATATCATGCTCCCTTGACAGAGAATAATGGTCAGGTTCAACAAATCTTTATGACAGGCACATGTAATCCACACAAAGTACACATACATGTTCATGTAGCATGAGTCAAGACTGTTCAAAATAGGCAATTTTCGCAATGAACCAAATTTATGCATACCGTATTTGCCGGCGGTAAGGCCGCAGCGCCGTATAGGCCGCACCCCCGATTTTGACTTTAAAAACAAATATTAAAAAAAAGTGTCGAAGTCGGGATTTGATCTC
Source organism: Strongylocentrotus purpuratus (assembly GCF_000002235.5). Lineage (NCBI taxonomy): Eukaryota > Metazoa > Echinodermata > Echinoidea > Camarodonta > Strongylocentrotidae > Strongylocentrotus > Strongylocentrotus purpuratus. Next base: position 28,147,520 of record NW_022145603.1, on the reverse strand, counting down.
TTGCTTACAAATGTTGATGTGACTAAAATCACCGCCTAAGACCGCTCGGAAAAAAAAAAGGAAAAAGAATTATTTTTGTCGAAGTCGGGATCCGATCTCTTGCGTTCAGATGTTGATGTGACTAAAATCAGCGCCTTAGACCGCTCGGCCATGCCACTCTGATGCTAGCATATGAAGTTTTCTGTGATGTATACATTGCCCCTCTCTCTTGTGTATTGAAATGGATTCAAAATAGCGACTTCGCGTGCTAGATGCTTCGCGGCAGCTCCGTTAAACGGGCCCTTCTTTTACTTTTGCAATGCATCGGCACGAACTTATATCAAGATCTATCGGCAGATGTTGTTTTTGGAAGTTTATTTTCGTCTTTATGTCAACAATGCAAGATAAAATTGTTGGTAAGATGTGTAGAAATGTATAGTTATTGTACCGTTCGTAGGTCTAGTCCCATATGTGCAAATTCGTGCTGGTTTTGACTTTTTTTTTTTTTTTTTTTTTACTCTTTCGCCGCATAGGCCGCACCCCGACTTTTTGATATTTTCTCTTCCAAACATACTGCGGCCTTTACACCGGCAAATACGGTACGCCTTTGTGAAGTGCCTCGACACGAATGATCTCATTCACCTTTTTAATTTATGAATGCTAGTATGCAGTTGTGAGTCGGTCAAAGGAGGTGCACACCATCTTATTCTTTGTTTGATTGATAATTTGTTTGATCTCATGTTTGACCTTATGTTTGATCTCATTTTTAATTTTTTTATTATATATGCATGATTTATTGAATAAAGAACATATTTATATTTTTTGTGTTTATTACAAGTTTTAGTTGGTAATTTTAATTCAGACAATAGTGCGCTTAGAAACACCTGTATTAAGCGCCTAATAAATGTTATATATTATTATTATTATTATTACAAATAAATGTATCTCAAAGTCAGAATTCAAATTGCATGCATTACTTGTTGCTAGGTAGGGTGTAAACATTATGGCTTTAATTACCTAACAACACGTTATATATGCAGTTGCATTCTGACTACAAGTATTTGTTTGTAAACGGGTGAATGAAATAATTTGTATCGAGGCACTGAAGTGTGAATTCGGTTAGATTATGGAATGGCCTATTATCATTTGTAGGGCGCGGTCAGACCCACCTTGTAATGCCTCTGTTAGTAGCCATGATGAGGACCGGGGCCATGTCATCTTCTAGAGCTCGGTTCAAGAATGAGAAGCTTTCAATGTCCAGCATGTGAACCTCATCAATGAATAGAACCTGAAGATAAAGAGGATATGTGTTAGACACAAATGCTTTCAAAGTCAATGTGTTGGAATTGCAAATGAAGGAGGCATAATGGCGTAGTGGCGGAGCAGAAGTCTTGGGTTCGAAACAAGTCAAAGGGCTAGTGTCCTTTGGTAAGGCATTCATCCTCATAACCAAGTCTCAAAGAGAGGACTTAAAGCCGTCAGTCGCCTGGTTGCTTACTTACAAGCACATGCTTTCTTAGCAGTCAGGTAAACAAACAAACAACAAACATAAAACAAATATGCTCTAAAAAAAAATTCTGAACTGGGGAGGTGTCAGGGCTTGAAAATTGGCATCCCTGAATTTTTCAGTATGAAAAGAGCGTTTAAATGGAAACAAGAAAAGTGATCTTTACATGCAGGTGGTCCTATTCTTCCTTTACATGACTTTATGCCCTTTTCCATGACTAGATAAGTACTATTTTGGTATGGGTTCAGGGTTCTTGTTAATTTTTCTGATAGCAGGCTATTTATGATTTACAGGAGGCTACTAAAATTGCAAAAGAAAAATCTCTGTGCGCGTAGCGCACATCACCATGTGCGCGAAGCGCACATCACGAGCGCGAAGCGCGAAGTCCCTTGCGGCCGGGGTCCAGGGCCCGCCCAAGGGCCCTGGAAGCTTTAGGGTTTTAGATGCTCTCTGGTGCTATCTTAGCCTTATTTTTGAAGATATGACCACACTGTATGAGCCATAGTTTAATGATAAAGATCATGAATATTTTGGCTGAATAACTTACTTTTCATATGATATACAATATGAAATGAAAATGCTCCATTATTGTTTCTGATAAATCAATCATATTTGTGAAAGCGTGTCTTCGTGAAGCTTGTGATAACAGAAATTTGAGATAGCGACTTGACCGAATATTAGGCCTGAGTCAAACTGTTTAACCGCATTCATCAAAACCGTTTAGCATTTCTCGCTCCGGTTAACCGTTATTTGCATACATTTTGGAATGTGCTAATAGCCGATGATAAAGATAATCAAAGAAACCGCAGTGTAATGTTACACCCTGGCCGCTGCGCGCCAGCTTTCTGGCAGCAGTAATCCCCATGAATGAATTTGTAAACAATAAAACAACCAGCCCCCTTCTCTCTTTTCTCACCCTCTTTATTCCCTTCTCTCTGCAATGTGTTCATCGCTCATGTACCTTTTCTTATCACTGCACTCTCAGCTCACAACTTTCTAAATGTTTACATCACATTCGATGGTCAGTTTTTCTCATACCCTTCTCCCCCGAGTCTCTCTCTCTCTCTCTCTCTCTCTCTCAATATTAATATCCATCCCTTGCCGACTCGCCCCCTAAAATAATGTTCATATATAAATAAAATACAAAAATATTGATAACAATAATAATTGAAGTTTTAGAAATATCAATCAACAAAGTCTTGGATATTGTGAGTAATTTAAGTTTTTGATCATTCTTCAATTCAGCCGATTAACACAACCACCCTTTCTATCTAGTCTCACTTGTTTTACTTCTTTACTCTCTCGTGTCCCTGCCTCGTCCATGCAGGGACATGCAGGGACATGCTAGCCCATGCATGCTCTCTCAGTCACACACACATGTACACACAAACCTCCGGCGCCCGAATACACTGTACATACACACAGATGGAGAGCTCATGCTTGTCACATGCACACATGTGGGCGTGGCTTCTTGACCTCCCACTGAACTGGGTACGGTGAAAGCACGCGCGGTCACCAACCTGTAATTTATGCTGGTATCAAACTCCACCCACATAGCTACAGAACCTTCCTGATTGGTCACTAACTTGGATCAGCTCATTGCAGGGTGTGTCTTGGGTGTGTGTGATACACACTTCCACATAATTTCATATGGCAATGATACATGCAGGGAGCTCTCTCCCTGACCATGTGCAAACATTGCATTGCAAGGGCATATATAAACACGTCACAGATCAGCTATCTTCACAGAGTAACTTTGCAAGGTTAATCATGATATCAAATTCAGATGAGGAATAATAAGACATGTTTTATGTTGTTTATTACTGGTCTCTGTTTATCAGGATGACCCAATTTGTGCCATAGTCCGGGGCTGGGAATGCTCAGCCCGACAGTCTGAAGACCAGCAGGGTTCCGAGCTACAGCACTATTACAAATACTGTATTTTCACTTTTTCAGATACTTTTAACGATTAACCGTTTAGCACAAAAACCGTAATGACTCAGGCTTACCGAATATGATGTGATTTTTGTATTATTATTTTTTTTTTTTGGAGAGGCTTACAGCCGGCTACGATTGCCGTTACAGCCGGAAAAAATAGCCGGTTGCCGGCTATTAACAAGAACCCTGTGGGTTGCAGCATCCAAGCAGCGTACCAACACCACCCCCATTGTCAGTTCAAACTGGAATGCTGCCATGGCCACACACGGCCCACACCTACGATCAATTTCAATGACTTTCCATTACTTTGGGAATTTTCCTTCAATTTCCATGACTCTCCATAGAATTCATTTTTCCATGACCTTGGGAACCCAGATTCTTACATGAGACAACAAGTATTGTCTTTCTATAAATCTGGTTGCATCTAATCAGATTTAACTCTGCATTATTCTTTCCAAGCTAACTGGTGACAAACTATTATATTTGACAGCGAGTAGGTTTGTCTTGCAATCCTTTTTGCTATTTATGTTGAGCGTTGGCCAATCATAGGCCGACCTTTACATTGAGAGACCAGTATCACAATTTATGCAAATTGGATGCTTATCTTCACAAGATGACCCCCTCCCCAATGTGATAAGGCAAGACAGTACAGCAAGTTTTTAGGGGGGCTAGTCTCCTGCCCTCACAGTGTGGACAAAATACATTTAAAAAAGCTACAAATAATTTCCCTTTTCTATCAATTTCAACAACAAATCCTGGAAGATATATATTTAGAGGAATTCCCTCCTGGACCGATGTCGGCCTTCTTTTAAAAAACGAACCCCAAACCAAAACAAAATAGCAAGATGTAACAACTTCTTGTCTGCTTTGTTTTTGTCTTCTATATTTTATTCTTTGCCATGTGGTCTTACCCCCTCAAAGCATAGAGTCAACGCTAATGCATATTGACCTCTAGCGCTGTAATACGTGCAGAGAGGCATTGTATTTTACTGGTATTTAGGTGTCATCAATTGTCACTACAGTAAGTGAACTCGGTCGAGTTTTGTACAATGGTGTTTGAAATGTTGAGAATCAATAGAGGTCGACTAAACAGTTTTTAATACACAAAAAGTATACTAATGCTGGGGGGCGTTTCACAAAGATCCTAAGTCAAACTTAACTCTAAGTTGGACTTAAACATTATGGAGAGCCATTTGTAGCCATTAAATAAAAAATATTTAAAAGCGAAAATTTAAGTATTTTGACCTATTTATAAATTCCACATCAAGAACATGAATTCTCCATGATAATAGAAAATATCAGTGATTAGAATAAACATTTCATGCTTTTTAAAATAAATTTTACAAAATATTTTCATAGATGCTAACGGCTTTCCATAATGGTTGAGTCCAACTTTGAGATAAGTTCAACTTAGGATCTTTGTGAAACACCCCCTGCTATGTGTGGTCTTTCTTACCCCTGGTACAATGTCTGCCTTTCCTTCCTCCCTCCACTCAGCCACCTTGGCGTTGATCTGCTCTCGCACCTCCGGCTTGATCTCACCGGTGTCTCCTGCAACCAAACATCAGAACATACTGGCAATAATAATAATAGCTCACATTTATAATGCCCCTAATACTTTGTTTCTAGGCGCAGCTCATATTGTTACCCCGGTCATCGGATTCAGGCTTGCCCGCAACACAATGAATGCATATTTTCCACTCCCTGGGGAGCATTCCAGCCAGTCGCCATTTTACAAGTGCCACTTGCTAATCCAACCACATTAACTTTTGCATCCTACCGGGTACCCATTCAACACCTGGGTGGAGAGTGGCAACTGTAGATCAATGTCTTGCCAAAGGACATTAGTGCCGCGGCGGAAATTGAACCGCGGACCTTGTTATTCATAGTCCGGTGACATATCCACTCGACCACGACACCTTTAAAATCGACAATCAAAAGATAAATGTAGCACTGGACTGAATCTTTATCTTCCACGTGGTTCTCATATGATCTGAGACTTATCCACCTCTGGACATAGTGCTAAATAGTTGTAAGTAAAATAAGGAAAGGGCCTTCATGTAATAGAATATCACTTCAGCCGCCTATCTGAGCCTAGGTGTAGCATAATAATAATAATAATAATATTCTGCTTTTATATAGCTCCCAATACATTGATACAATGAATTGTCTAAGCGCTTTCCAGATATATTAGTACCCCGGTCACTGATTCATGCTTACCGTACAGGTTGTCATATAACTCCATCAATAAAATGAAATGGGCTGTACACTCGGCCCATATCAGGGCAGAGCTTTGGAGTCTTGTACAGTTAAAGGCTAAGTGTGAACAGACCCTTGTTAGCCTGATGTGAACGTACCTGAGAAGAGAGCAAGGAACCCCTGTGTACGGCTATTGATAACGTCTATCTCATGTAACGTCACCGTGTGGACGACTTCTTTCCTCTTCTGAAGCTCACCTTCGGGGCACTGAACAAACTTAGTCTGAAAGGAGACATATCAAGACACACACATCAAGGTTTGCGTTAAAGCCCGTCTGTACTAGTTTGGCCAGGAGGGATTAGACCACCCTGCATGGTCATTGACAGGTGGTTATCTCATCAACTTAGCTCTCAATTACCATAAGAAAAAGAGGATCATGGGGGTCCAACGGGCACCGCTTAGGCATTGTTTTCTATATAGAGGGTGCAAGTAAGTAGCTACAAGTAGTAGAGTGGGGCTTTAATATATCTGTATTTGCACAAATGGTGAGAATTTAATTGAAGAATACAAGAAGTAGTAAAAAGGTGTATTTTGGTGATGTCCTCAAACATCAAAATAAGCGCTGATTAGAGAAAAAAGGAATATTCTTCAGTTTCGTATTTAAATGGCATGCCAATCCCCCCATATAATGTCTGCATCCAACCGGGCACCCATTTAAAACCTGGGTGGAGAGTGCCAAATGTTGATTAATGTCTTGCCGAAAGTGGGACTCGAAACCGCTTACCATGTGATCCACGGTTTGGTGACTTATCCACTACACGACAACACCTCTACATATCCAGTCTTTGTCCCACTGGGTTTTAAAGTTTTGTATAAATGATCTATATCTGCTTGAGGTTCTTACCTGTGGTCCCATAGCATCGTAGTCCCTGGCTCTTGTGAATGACCTTCCAAGCTTATTGATCTTGCCTGTAGCCTTGTCTATCGTGATGATGTCACTGAATGGAAAAAAATGATTACATATATAAACAGGTCTCAACATTTTTGTTTTGGGGGTACAAAATCTGAAGGGAACTTTCAAGAAAGAGCTCCAGTGTGTATGCACATGAAATACATAAATGTACAGAATTGCTGTTTTGAATATGAAATATTTATGTATTATGTAAGAAACAAGCAACAAGTATGTGAACACAAATCTTATTTTAATTGATGAATTGGTCCATGACACAGTCACAATAAACTGGAAACAAATTCCTCAGCTCTTCTAATTCTGACTTATCAATATTCACCAGTCCGCCATTACAACATAGGGCTAGCTTTGAATGTTCTGGGAGTGCTGGGAGTAATTCAAGTTTATAAAGAAATTGTGGCTTGCATCCAGTAAATAGAGATCATGTGCTTGTTCATGTAACTCAAAACAAGTCAGAAAAAGTCTTGAAATTTGAAGCCGCAATCAACTGCTTGCTGGGCAGCGACTCTAACCCCAGGCCATCACTGGTCCATGGCACAGTCACAATGAACTGGAAACAAATTCCTCAGCTCTTCTTATTCTGAAGTATCAATATTCACCAGTTCACCATTACAACATAGGGCTAGCTTTGAATGCTGGGTTCTCTGGGAGTAATTTCAATTTGTGAAAGACTTTTGGCTTGCACCCATTAAATAAAGATCAGATGCTCATTCTTGAAATTCATAAAGAAATGTTTCTCACCCTGCTTGGACCTTCTCCTTTGTGAGAGATTCAATCATCTTTGTTCCGAGGTCATAAACCGTTTCCATCTCGGTCGTCTTTAGAGTCAGCTTCCCAACCTTGGCACCCTATGAGCAGTAAACACACAATAATGGAATCATCTCATGTACGCGGTATTGGCGAGCCAAAGATTTCATCAATTTTTTAGTCACTGAATAGTTAAATATACACTATTATAAATGGAAATTAATTTGTTTTGTTTGTTTGATTTGTTTTTATCAAAGGGGAGAAACAAGTAAAAGATGATTCAATTCATCATACCTTACATATCTAACATTACGCTTATCCAAACTCTTAATTTCAAGTATTTAGTAGCTTCCGACATCTTATCACATAGAGGAATCCAAATCATTGTTATAAAAAAGGGGCTTTGCCTCCGACGAGAAATGAACACCAAGATATAACAATGCCCCAACAAACACGGGGGATGTCCCAAAATATATGTAACACTTCATATTTCCATATCTGAACGAGCCTTAAATGGGAGGGTATACTTACTGTTCCAGTAGCTGGTCTATCGATTTGGATCTCCACCACTTCTCCCTCAATGATTTCAGTCTCCTCTCTAGAAAGAGATAATCACAAAGAATTTGAGAACATCTCTATCTCACTATTCAAAACCAAGAAGATAAAATTTACAGCATTTTTCTACATGAAACCCAGAAAATAATGGTAATGTGTTTCCGGAAAGACCAGACTGCACAAGAAAATAAACGTAATTCTTCCAGTCTGTCTCTACAGAAGTTTAGAAGTGGACTTCCACAGGTATAGAAGATGTCTGAGAAGTGGGAAATGCATGCAGTAATGCATTGTGTAACATCACCTATTGAACGCTAAACTACAGGGCCCCATTTCACAAAAATTGTGATCACCAAGGAATAGACCCCTTTCAGAAAAGGCCCGAGATTCACAACGGATACGAATAGAGACTGTTGGACCTACTTGATTCTGATTCCGATAGATCTTCTGAAAGCCTGAGTGAGAGCCTCTGTCTTACTCATCTCTAGCGAGAAGATCTCACTGCCGGCTATAGCTGTGAAGGGTGTGTCTTGACCAAGGGCTTGAGCCATACCTGCGACAGTCAGTGGAAAATATAGACATACATTTAACAACCAAATTATTTATAACGTTACCGTGTTTTGTAAATTGAAAAGAGAACAAAATGTTGTCGCCGGAATGTTTGTCCTACAAACATACACATCCTTATATTCAACCCTAAAAGCAAAAGATGACCGTGGTTATAATATATATCTGTAACGCGCTTTGAGAGAGCGCTTTGAGAAAACACCTATATAACAAATTATCATTATTATTATCAAAAGCTTTCATGACTTTATCACCTTCAGTCTTACACATCTCTTCATACTAAAGTTATACAATTTTGATCAACAGGTACAGCGCAGCATCAAAAATCGCTGCTCAATACAAAACTGTCCATTCACAGATATGACTTTTAGTCAATAAGCAATAATTCATGAACTATCAGAGAAACATATAGATATGAAACTTCATGGGATTATTCTTGACGATATTATCTATCTCATGTCAAGTTTCAGAATTGTTGTCACTCAATCTGCGAGATCGCAGGAGGCCTGAAAGAAGTAATGCTCATAATGAGCTCGAGACTAACTCACCCATAGCTATAGCAGTCTTGCCAGTACCTGGCTGGCCTGCAATAAGGACTGCTCTCCCTGCTATTTTACCTTCCTGTAACAAAAAATAAATAAACAAGAAAAAGGGAAAACATAATTGAGAGTAAGCCTCGACTTTTTGTGCTATGGTTTCAGAATGTACATGTAGCTAGCAATGAACACAAGGAGTCTCTTCGTTGGAAGAGTTGTCTGAATTTGAATGACCGTCATCAAGAGTTGTCTAATACCTCATCGCTTACTGGACAACTCCTGCAACTCTCCTGGCTGCCATCTGGCCAACCATCCTGGCCAACCATCCTATTTCATAGATTTCCAGAGCAGTTTATGAGCTTACAAGAGCAAAAGTAATCTTATTTCTTTCTTTTTTCCTCCTCCTCCTCCTCCTAAGAGACATTCCTTGCTTCAAATGCATCACAAAGCCCTACCTTAATACTTAATCTTAGTGCTTACAAGAGCTACAGTACTCTAACTTGCAGTTTTTTTCTTCAACTTGCTTTCTTGCTTGCCAAATTATCTCACCTTGATCACCTCCAGGATGACTCCTGCAGCTCTCCTAGCTGCCGTTTGTCTGACCATCCCCCGAGAGACATTCTTTGCTTCAAAAACATTACAAAGACCTACCTTAGAGGTATCCAGACCTTATCTTTGTGTTCACTAGTACTCAAACTTACAAATTCTTTTTGAACTTTCTTGCCAAAATATCTAACCTTGATCATCTCCAGGATGACTCCTGCAGCTCTCCTGGCTGCCGTTTGTCTGACCACCATCCCAGAGACATTCCTTGCTTCAAATGCACAACAAAGCCCTACCTCACTACTCAAACTTCTAGTTTCTTTTTCAACTTGCTTTCTTGCTTGCCTAATGATCTCACTTTGATCATCTGCAGGATGACTCCTGCAGCTCTCCTGGCTGCCATTTGTCCGACCATCCCCTGAGAGACATTCTTTGCTTCAAATGCATCACAAACCCCTACCTTAATACTTTATCTTAGTGCTTACAAGAGCTACATCACTCAAACTTGCAGTTTTTTCTTCAACTTTCTTTCTTGCTTGCCTAAGGATCTCACCTTGATCATCTCCAGGATGACTCCTGCAGCTCTCCTGGCTGCAGTTTGTCCAACCATCCCCTGAGAGACATTCCTTGCTTCCAGGGCATCATCTAGACCAAGACCTCTGATGTGGGAATGAGCTCCTATCCGCTCGATCCTCGTCACTTCACGAACCTCCTGGACCTTCTGTGCTGTTGACTGTAAACCAGGAGAAAAGTATTGTTATATTTTTGCTACTATTTACCCAAATGTTTGATGGTAAACTTGGTGTTTTACTACTTTTTAGCAAAAATTATTTGTTTGATTTTCACTTTTCTTTTCACAAGGGCATAGCAGCCTCATGTCATTAGTAAAGGTGCATGACTTATATAGGAGGTTGTACTACCTCTATGGTCAGATACTTTTGTCAAGATTTTTGGTTGCCAATTTGAGAGTCTCCCATTTAGTTTGCCAATTTTCTTTGTTAACATAAATTTGATGCAAAGCGATCACCTCAGTTAAACATGAAAATATTGAAAGTAGATCTTGTCTCATGTTAAATTTCCCTTTTTGACTGTCTACTTATTTTGTTTTCATAACAGTTTTTTTGTAATGACCCACTCACAAATCCAATGGGCTCCTGACCTCAGTGAGGCAACACTTTCCTGGGAAAAACAGCCTTGTTGTTGGTGTAGTTTCTTTTGCCCCTTTATGGAAGACAGTCTCCTAATTAGTCGCTAACTGAACACACGCGCGCGCCGCACCCGACCAGCGGGGTTGTATGTAATTGTATTGGGCTTCAGTTTGCTGTGAATCCTGTGAGAAAGTGCATATCATTTTATAACTCTTTGTTTTCAGGAAAAATACTCCAAAAAAGATAAGAAAATTGACAGGAAACAGGTAACAAACAGATCGACTTTTAAATCATGGCCTTTATTTGCACATTTGATGAATATTTACTTCATTTTGGGTATTTTTTTAGTACGGTATCTCGGATCTCCACGCCAGAATTACGGGTCAAATTTTGGATAGACTTCTGAACTAGCACCAGTTATTTATCAGTAGGGAGGCCAATGCCCAAATCTAACTTTTTAATTACTAATTTGTTTATACTAAAACTAAGATTAAAAGAAAGCATTTACTTTCACTAAGAAAATCCACCCATCTGCCGACTCCATAGGTTCCATCAAATAGGAGATATCCAGCTGGTTTGTAGCCATTTCCTTCTACGCCTTTCCGTACGTAAGAGCCTTGAAACAATTATATTTCATGTTGCAAAGTTACGTTCATAATTAGACAGGCCCGAGGGACAAAGTTCATGATGAAGTTTAAAACTTCGCGCGAAAGTGCAATCACTCAACAGCGGCTAGCCTTGAATCGGTCGCACACGTACACACCTTCTTCTTCTTAGTTGATCCCTCCACCGACACAGGCAAGCCCCGATGCAGGCTGAAGTCCAGCCATCAATGTGCGAACGATTACATCTTCTACTACTACGAGCCGAAGACGATGGTTCAAAAAAGGAAAGAAATATATATAATTCATTGATATTTACCTTAGATGTGTATTCCAATAATTTGATTTCCTCATGAGTATTCCTTATTATCAACGATCGAGAAGTTACGAGGTCCAATTAAAATCCATCTTGCAGCGAACACAATCATAGCGCACATCCATGCATGCAACGTACGTGTACTAATATTTCTCTCACTCTTTCTCTCTCTCTCTCCCTTTCGCTATACGTAACATACACACTCACTAACCATGTATCATACAACACACACCTTCAAATCATGGCTTTCATTTCAATTCTCAATTGGAGTATAGACTGCTCACGTAGACTTTTTTTTTTACTGAAATATCTTTTTTAACACTTCTCATACATTACTGCACGACACTCGTATCTAGTGCTGTGAGAATAAGGTACTAGGGTCTATAAATAAGACTACGCTTTGCGCACGATCTGACCGGAGCTCAGATTATGTCGCAATACCCTTTATTTTTGGCGCGAACAATGACGTCACTGTTCACTGTTTTCCTTCTCATTTTGAGATGGATGTAGCTATAGGGCTCAAACCAACGCAAGATTGACAGAACATCGTACTCTATCTACTTTCGAATGTTCAGTTTGTAAAAATCTGTATTTAAAAAGATATAATCTTTTTTCTTTATATTTTCTAGTTGTTAGAAGTGGCAATTGTGAACATCTGAAATGTTGATCTCTATCAAAAGTTCTTTACTCAAAACGGATCCCATATTTTTAGGGTCTACCTTCTGCCAATGAGAAGGTTTTTAGTGAGCAAACCTCTACGCCCTCTAGGATTTTCTTAGTCGGTGGTGCGAGTGCGTCAAGGTCGTCTGCAACCACAATCATTGGATTAAAAAACGTCAAAATCTGCAAGATTGTCAACAAATGGTGAAAGACTGTTACAGATCCGTGATTATAGGTAGATCTATGTTGTGAAATGTATAATTGTATTTTCTTTTCATATTTTCTTCAATTTTTATTTTTACATCATTTTTTTCCCTTTGCTAATTTTTTGAAGTGGGCGACGAGCGCACAAATCGTAGGTGTAGAAGCCTTACGCCCGGGCATTGGCCTCCCTATTATCAGTTGCAAATTTTGCAACTTGCAATCCTGAATAGAAAATGCTAGAGTCATAATAGACTCTATCGGCTAGCCATTATTCAATACCCTGATTTTTTTCTTAAAATCAACGCCATGCCCATGGGCAGAGCTAATGTCCGGCCATGGTCCCACTCGCAGTCACAAGTCGCAGTAGGCCTACTTGAGGCATGAGGCCGAGTGTGGATACCACACCGTGCACTATCGCCTCGCCAGCTACCGCTGATCCAGCGGGCTGGTTACGCGTCGGCGATACGGTTGTCAAGGCTCACGCACAACATTTAAAAAAAGTAACTTCGATCGATAAGTCTACGGTAAAGTACGAGGATACAGTTCATTTTCACAAATCATTTGTCACCGATCATATCTCTGTCTAGATTTAAGATAGAAATACATCAATGAATGAATCAAATAATGTCATTAAGTTTTATTATCAATTTTAACATTACAATCACAAAAACCACGCGAACTTACCGCTGCCATCTTGATCTGTGATCTGCCCGTAGATGGCGCGCGACGCCAATAAATTGGCTCAAAGCTGAAATGTCCAAAAGGGTCGTCCCCTGAAATTTAGAAACTCGCCGAAAATTGTTTAAAACACTACTATTCATGGGTGTCGATCTGTAATTGATACCTATTGTTCAGGGGGGATGATCTATTCATTCATCTCCCCTGAACAATAGGTATTACGCAAGGATCGACACCCATGCTACTATTTATAAGCACGTAGGACCACGGTATGCAATTGTATTATTATTGTAATACATGACGTTATTAGATTGATGGGGCGTTTTGGATACTCAATACGCTTGTCTCTTCCCCCCCCCCCCCTCTCTCTCTCTCTCTCTCTCTCTCTCCCTCCCTCTTTGACACTTCTCCCAATGTAAGTGCTGATTCAAGGTGATGCAGATTCTCATTGCCCTCTCGTAGACGTAATTTTAGTAATTGAAAAAAATGTAGGTCTTTTTTATATTCTCGGTCATTTAGAGAGCGAGTCAAAGAAGTAACGGAGGACACAGAGAATAACAAATTATAACATGTGGACAGTTTTGGACTCCTGATACCCATCTGACATTTAATCAATTATTTCATGGGGATGACTGAGCACAAGTTAAAAGAAAATATAAACGGATACAATGTTTTACAAGGTTATGGAACCTGTTTCTCAAGAAAACTGTAATACAGTAAAACTGGTAAATTTGTTTAAACTTTGCGGTTCATAAATTATGAGGGGTTGCCCGCAGATTGGGGGGGGGGCGGTGTGGGGGGTGGCTACTTTGCATATAATTATGTTGTGTTTAGAAAGGACATGTAGTTTGGCCTGATGACCGCAGTGTGTCAGTGTTATGTAACGAGGACAAAGTATTTATTAAAAAGTACATTAATTATTATTCTTAATGCATGCCCGAACGAGATATTTAAAAAGTCAAAAACTAGCATGGTGGAGAAATTTTTAAAGGAACGTTTTTTTATGCCAGACTAAAAAAAGGGGGAGGAGGGCACTATCACCAACAGCACCACCACAATAAATTATCAATAATTCATTGAATTCCCCCCCCCCCGTGTCTTTGTGAAATTGTAGTAAAGACACATAACGGCTGATTATTGAGAGAAGGAGGGGGAGAGAGGGAGATCGAGAGAGAGAGAGAGAGAGAGAGAGAGAGAGAGAGAGAGAAATAAGGAAGAGTTAAATGGTTGGAGGAGAGAGAAAGAGAGGGAGACAGAGAGAGAGAGAGAGAGAGTGTGTGTGTGTTTGTGAAGAGAACGAAAGAAAAAGAGAGATGGAGAGAAGGAGGGGAGCGAGATATATATGAAGGAAACGATAAATGGTTGGGGAGAGCTGAGAGAAAAAAGAAAGAAAATAGACAAGCAGTGAGAGAGGGAGATGTAAAGAAAGAGATTATATGAAATGAGGGAGAGAGAGAGAGAGAGAGGAAAAAAAAGTGACATACGATGATATATATACCTACACAGAAGGTTTACTTTTGCCTTTCAATCGAAGGTTTTCTTTTCTCTTTATTTCTACACTTCATTGATTCTCAAAATAACATTTACGATGTTAGAGCGGAGTTATTAGTTTAGTAATTAACGCCCCTCAGTACGCCCCTGCAGCAGAGCGAGTCCATAACTGTTTGTTTTTCTTCTTAAAGATGGGTTTATGACAGATTGATATATTATGATCTAATTTCACACAGCGGGTGGTTTATTTGATGTTCTGAGCAGTCATTTCCGAAGAGCATTTGTAAATTAATTTTAAGAAATGCAGGGGGTGAAGGAAAGCACCCATCCACAACAACTCAAACACGATAAATACTGGAGAAAGGACATGGATTAACACAACGCTGATTCGACAGACAGTCTAACGTTACAGTTGTGATATCCACTCTCGGTAAGTGAAAAAAATGTTTTGTTTTCATCGAAGAAATTCAACGAAAGGATAATAAATTATATATTTGTGTATTTGTATAATTATATAAACTCGCTATATAGATTTGTTTATTTACTTTTTATATAGACCTATGCAGTTTTTCCTTGTTCCTTTTTGTTTACTCATTCAATTTCTATTTAGATAATTGAATTTATCAATCATTTTTGTATATTTATTAATATTAGTTTATTCATTTATTTATGAATTTTTGAAATACCTAATCATTTATTCATTTTATATCTAGTATGTGTGTGTGTGTGTGGGGGGGGGGGATATACATGGGCTTTGAAGATGTGTAAGCAAACCTGGCTTGATATTGCATAGTTTTATGGACCCTTTTTTAAAATGAATGTGGTAGTGAAGTTTGCTTGTTTGGACCCTAAAATTAGGTAACAACAGAATATTGAACTTGGAAAAACATTTATCATGAAAAAAAGGAAAAGAGTATAAGCCTACCTATAACAAGAAATATGTTCGTGTATTTCAAGCTATACTTTCTTACTGCAGACGATGGGCAAGCCTCTCATATTCGAGTCATATTAGGTATCATTAGTCATATTTTCTTTCAGACTCACTAAACGAATTCAAAGATGTCTAAGGCTATGTACCTTGCTCTTGCCGCGGTCCTCATCGTAGCCGCCTTCTCCTTCGAGATGGAAGACGAAGACGACAATGATGTCGCCATGATGAAGAGGATGCCCGAGCTACATGAATACTTGTGGGCCGAGAAAAGGGGGAAGAACATGAAGAAGTACAAGTGTAAGTATTCACTTCAGTCTTTATTAATTATATAGGTTAAAAAACACTACGGAAACATTGAAAGGTACTCTCCTATATTAAAGAGAAAACAGTGCATTTAATTAGTGATCCCTTGTTTAGGAGTGAACATTCATGTATTTTATAGTGCTCTCTGAAAGGAAAAGAATGTGAATTTTAACCCATTGCTTACTGGAACCTGGTGGTCCCTGTGTTAAGCCTATGGGAATAAGATAAATCAGTAGCCAACGGGTTAACTCTACTTTCACTATCGTAGGAGTCACTTCAGTGATCACACGATTTTGGGTTATTTTGGGTGTGCAAAGCATTTCAAGGGTAAAATACAAGGTACACTAAATAATTTCTTACAACGTAAGAAGAACAATAGGGACCATCTTGAGGCTTGACATGTTGATAGTCCCAATAATTTGCAAGTTATAACATAGATACTGTGGCAGAAGGAAAGAAAATAGGCAAAATAAAGATGTTTTTGTATTAATTTAGTCGTTAAAAACAACTGATAAATGATGACAAACTAATGATAAAAAGATAACAAGTATGATTTACGCTTTCTTTTAAATGGATTTAGAAATGGGAATTTTAATTCAACGTTAAGGAAAATTGATAGCAAATTCAACCTTCTCTGAAGTTCATTTACTCGGAACATGCTAATACCTTTTAAACCTTTTGAATTGCCGAAAACATTTACGCATAACCTAATGTGTAATTATAGCACTTAAATGTCTTTCGCACTGGTTCCCTTTGTACTTTCCATCAAATGAAATTATAACTGAGGAAAAAAACAAAAAAACAAATCACTATTGCCCGCAAGCAATGAACGTAGCTGTTGTTGTATAGAACATGTTTTGTGAAAAGGGGGACCCTACAAATCTCGTAGGACGTTTTTTTTGTTTTGTTGGGGGGGGGGGGACACATACATACACAAAAATGATTAATTGTTTCTGGTTTCGTTGTTTTGACAGCCTGTGTGAGTTTCGGACAAGAGTGCACATGCAACAGAAGAAATGGCCAAGTGATATACTGCTCTGGTGAGTTGAAGTTGCGTTCTGGGGCCCGTTTCACAAAGCCTTTTTTCAATGACAATTGACAAAAATCAGTGACAAATCTGCTGATAACCAAGCAGAAGCGAGGATTTCAGTAGCTTATAACAGAATCTGTCATTTGTCACTGATGACAAGTTTTGTAAAACGCCCCCCTGGTCGTTTTCTCTTGGACGAACAGCTCTAGGTGTGTGGGCGGGCACGCACGTCGCTAGGGCGTACGATTAGAGAAAAGTCAAGGCAATTGCAATGTGAAAGAAACTTTGTTGAAGCGATTGAAAAATTGGATCATACTAAGTATGCTTCCAAATCACCCCCCCCCCCCCCCTTTGTAAAAGATTTTAATAGTTCACCTCCAATCTTTAGCCCTTTTGTTTGTGTTCGTACATTCGTGAATTTATTTGGGCATTATTAACCATCACTGTCACAAACAAAATCTATAAATGTCTCCACTTTACTTTGGCGGCATTAGGCCTACAATTCGAGATCCAAAAAAAAAGGGCAATTTTAAAGCCATTAGTGTTTGCCGTAACTTTGACTCGGTCTCTTTTCATATATTTCTTGTTTAAGTTAACTAATGAAGCAGCGATTTTCTGCTAATTAATAATTTTGCGTCAGTGTTTCTAATACAGTGTAGCTTTAAAGAACTACGATCTTGCTAAAAAGATTTTTGAACCGTTAATATATTCGTTTTTCTTTCAAATTCTTACAGGTGCTGGCAATGGCGATAGTATGTAATTTAAATGACGGAAGACCCGGATGCCATACTGTTGCCCCGACCCATGTTCCGACTTCGACTCCAAGACCCCTGCAGGCAGTTGCTTAACTGCGTGTTCATGTGTTTGTCTTTTTATCATTGCGCAGTGAAAGAAAATAGAAATAAATACAGAATAAACTCCTGAATATCATGTACAATTGTTTATGTGTGTTATGTGTTAGAGTGGCTCATGAGGTGTGACGCGTGATGAACTAGTAACGAAATAATTTATGTTGAACCCACTCTTCAAATTGACCGGAATAGAAATATACCTTTTAAGCCTCGTTCAGAAATGCCGCAGTAAATCTCTTTGTGCCTTTTTTTTGTTTCGTTTGATGATTCGTTCAGAAATGCATCGTTAATTATTTTCTCTTTCCCTTTTTGCGTTTGATGACGGTAAAATAATAACCAATACGCTTTTGATTTATGTATCTTGGAGCACAGAGCTACATGTAAGTGAATGCGCGTAGGTTGTTTGTTGCGCCCAGTTGCTTTTTATTTACACGTCTAAAAGAAAAGCCGCGGTTAACCGCTTTATTTTATCTGAACGAGCCATAATGGATAGGATTGGAGATTCACCATTTTAGGAGTCACAATTAAGGAAGGGAGAGAGACAAAGGCAGAGAGAGAAAGAGAAAGAGAGAAATTAAAACAAAAAGAGAGAGAGAGAACGGGTAACAGAGAGGGAGAAGAGAGATAGGAGAGGTGACGGGGAGAGAAAGATGAGGAGATGGAGGAGAGAGAGAGGGAGGGAGAGGAGGGAGAGAAAGGACAGAAAGAGATAGAGCAAGAGACAGAACTGAATAGAGAGTGAGAGCGAAGAAAAGATGAAATTGGCATCTCATAAACTTTTGCTGACCTATGCGACGCCATTCTCCTTTTTAAACAAAATATTCCAAGAGTGTGGAAACTTAAAATTATGCCTGTCGTGTACCATCACCGCCACCACCACTATCTTCATCAACATCAAAATTATCACCGCCATCATCATCATCGCCACCACCATCATCATCACCACCACCATCATCATCACCACCATCATCATCATCACCATCACCATCACCGCCACCGCCACCTCCATCGTCATCATCACCATCATCATCACCATCACCATCACCGCCACCTCCATCGTCATCATCACAACCACCATCATCATCACCACCATCATCACAACCACCATCATCATCATCGCCATCATCATCACCATCATCATCATCACCACCATCATCACAACCACCATCATCATCATCATCATCATCATCACCATCATCATCATCACCATCATCATCATCACCACCATCATCATCACCATCATCATCATCATCACCATCATCACCACCATCATCATCATCATCACCATCATCACCACCATCATCACCGCCTCCACTATCATCACCACCAACATCATCATCACCATCACCACTAACATCATCACCATCACCATCATCACCACCATCATCATCATCACATCATCATCATCACCATCATCACATCATCATCATCACCACCATCACCATCATCCTCACCACCATCATCACCACCATCATCATCATCACCATCATCATCATCACCACCATCATCATCACCATCATCATCATCATCACCATCATCACCACCATCATCATCACCATCATCATCATCATCACCATCATCACCACCATCATCATCATCATCACCGTCACCATCATCACCACCATCATCATCACCATCACCATCATCACCACCATCATCATCACCATCATCATCATCATCACCATCATCACCACCATCATCATCATCATCACCGTCACCATCATCACCACCATCATCATCACCATCACCATCAGGATTATCAACATTCAATTGCGTTATCATCTGCTTTTATCGAGTCTGTGAAGGCAATGAGGGCAGTAAATAGGAGCCGTGAATTTGATCATTAAACATTCATCTTCCCTACGAAATATCTTTAAAAGGCCGCGTCAAAATTAAATGGGCAGTAGTTAACGCAATCCCACGTCAGAATATGTCGCCTCTTGTGCAAGAAACAGTAAACGGTAAACATGGTAAAGTGAAGAGTTCTTCAGAAGTACTGGCGCATACGCACATACGCGCACACACACACGCGCGCCCACACACCAATAAACGCCCACCCTCACACACAGACGTACACAGTGCCAAGGTAGAAACTATCATTGACCCCTTCGAATTTTAACAACATTTTGTATTAAAAAAAGCACAAAAAGTAGAGCACATTTGTTTTTTTCCCGAAATTTGAAAATTTGACCAATCGACATTTCGGTCCGTTGGGGGGTTCAGTTCACCTCTTTTAGGTCACCCATTACCATAATTTTTTTTTATTTATTTTTTTAAATAAAAAAAAAAGTGAAAGGGGGGGGGGGTTACCCCAAAACACACACATAAAACAAATTTAGCCCCCCCCCCCCCCCCCCCCCCCCCCCTGCATATGCACCTGCTTAGGCCATCGAACATGCTAAATAATTATTTCTCGCTTTAAATCATATGATCATGCTTGGCCGTGTACCTGTCTGATTACATAAAACATTGCATCTTTTTAGTTGTGCTCTTGGATGGCGCCCAGCTAGACGAAGCATGGAAACCGAATCTGTCTATGCGCACACGTTTTTCCCCTGCTCACTATATACACTTTGTTGTCATATAAAGAGAGAAATAGAGAGGGAAACAGGGAGGATAGAGCTAGTATATACACATCAAAGTAGGACTAATGATGAAGAAGAAAAGGAAGAAGAAGAAGAAGAAGAAGAAGAAGAAGAAGAAGAAGAAGAAGAAGAAGAAGAAGAAGAAGAAGAAGAAGAAGGAAAGGAAAAGAAGAAGAAGAAAAAGAAGGAGAAGAAGAAGAACATGAGAGAGAGAGAGAGAGAGAGAGAGAGAGAGAGAGAGAGAGAGAGGAAACAACCGGCAAGTAAGGAAGAACTTTTGCCTCAAGGGGGCGAAGTTTATTCTTAAGAAGAACTCTTGGGAATATGCCCTCGAAGATAAGAAGCGAAAAAGGGAGAATTAATTTCATAATATTGCATCGAAAATTATATTCTACTATTTACGCTAAAGTTTTGGACTGAAATGACCATAAAAACTTAGTTACATACCTCCATTTAAGTTTTGTGTGTATCTCATGGAGAAAATGGAAAGTCGTTTGTTTTTATTTCAGTTGGCATTAAGTTGGACAACAATGTGGTTTCGGGAATTCATCTTTCGGGCATTGGTGACCTAGGATCTTTTTTGTGTCCACTCTTCATGAACAGTTTCCGTTTGCGTGCCCCAACCCACCCCAACCACCGTCCGTAACCACACCAGACATGAAGTATGCAAACTGATTAATACGCCTACGTCCATTATAGATTTTCACATGTCAACGAAAGAGGCAAAATACAACAAAACTAACAAACAGGCAGAAAAGATATGAACCGGTTGTGTGAAAAACCGGGGTAATAATAAATGCGCCACGGAATAGAATTATCTAGATAGACGGCGCTATAGAACTGCCTATTATTATTATTATTATTATTATTATTATCATTATTTATTATTTATGACCTGTTTACCATTTTCACGGTAAAATGATAACCGAAATAAAACACGGACACGGAAGTAAAGTGATAAACAAATGAAAGCCGGCATTTATTATGACATCAAAGTGACATTCGTAGCGAAATCTATTCTTTTAATGAAAATTGATGATATTTCTAATTGTCTCCATCATTATGTATAAAATATCTGAGAATGAAACAATGCGAACTGTTGAGAAATATTTTCAACGTAAAGCTAATTAACTCTTCTTAATTTTTTTAAAGGTTTTTATATATTTATCCTTTTCTTTATCGCCGATAAAGCTTCAATATTCGATATTCCTTATCTTCCGACAACCGAGTTACTTTGCGACTAAATATAAACAACTTTATTTTAGAGGTAGAATTAAATAACGACGATGTCTTTAATCCATTGTTTGCTCTATTTTTTGGTGCTTATTTGTCAAACATAAGGTTTGTTCAGCAATCGTAAGTAAAGAGTTAAACGCAGTACGGTCGGCAGTTCCGCAGTCACATCCACAAAAGGTTCTACTAATAGCCCGTTCAGACTGAAGCTAATTTATACGAAACCCGTACAAAGAAACGTCTTATAAAGAATCATGGTTTTACGACGGGAGCGTTTAGGCGAGAAAACAATAGCGTATAAGAAAACATTGTATTTAAGAAACTATTTTTGACGAGCTCAGTAAATGGATGCTGATTCTATATCGAGTTTGTGTTCGATACCACATTCCGACTAGAGCGGCCGGGATGCTGATTCTATATCGAGTTTGTGTTCGAAACCACATTCAGACTAGAGCGGCCAAGATGCTGATTGTATATCGAGTTTGTGTACGATGCGACATTCAGACTAGAGCGGCCGGGAGGCTGATTCTATATCGAGTTTGTGTTCGAAACCACATTCAGACTAGAGCGGTCGGGATGCTGATTCTATATCGAGTTTGTGTTCGAAACTACATTCAGACTAGAGCGGCTAGGATGCTGATTCTATATCAAGTTTGTGTTCGAAACTACATTCAGACTAGAGCGTGTTCGAAACCACATTCCGACTAGAGCGACCGGGATGCTGATTCTATATCGACTTTGTGTTCAAAACAACATTCAGACTAGAGCGGTCGGGATGCTGCTTCTATATCGAGTTTGTGTTCGAAACCACATTCAGACTAGAGCGGCCAGGATGCTGATTCTATATCGAATTTGTGTTCGAAACCACATTCAGACTAGAGCGACCGGGATGCTGATTCTATATCGACTTTGTGTTCAAAACAACATTCAGACTAGAGCGGTCGGGATGCTGCTTCTATATCGAGTTTGTGTTCGAAACCACATTCAGACTAGAGCGGCCAAGATGCTGATTCTATATCGAGTTTGTGTTCGAAACCACATTCAGACTAGAGCGGCCGGGATGCTGATTCTATATCGAGTTTGTGTTCGAAACCACATTCAGACTAGAGCGGCCAGGATGCTGATTCTATATCGAATTTGTGTTCGAAACCACATTCAGACTAGAGCGACCGGGATGCTGATTCTATATCGACTTTGTGTTCAAAACAACATTCAGACTAGAGCGGTCGGGATGCTGCTTCTATATCGAGTTTGTGTTCGAAACCACATTCAGACTAGAGCGGCCAAGATGCTGATTCTATATCGAGTTTGTGTTCGATGCCACATTCAGACTAGAGCGGCCAGGATGCTGATTATATATCGAGTTTTTGCTCAAACAGTCGTTTCGACGTTTCGTTATTGAAATAGGAAAACAAATGTAAATGACACTTGTATAGCTATACGATGAATCCTGGGTGTGAACGCAATGTTACTTTTAACATCGCCAATGGAAAGGGAAGCCGTCAAAGATAACTTGAATAAAGTGGTCTCATTGTATGATAACGTCCTTTGAGAATTCCAGGCTTACACTACAATAGTTATAAATCAAAATATGGACTGACGTCCGTTGGCGGAGCTTTGTTCTACAAAACACTTCCGAATGCCAGTGCTATTTTACCGATGTATGGGGGGGGGGGGGGGGGGGGGCTAAATCGACCGAAACATTTATGAGAAATAGGGGCGTATGACACCCCCCCCCCCCCCCGTGGACAAACCTTCTTGTAAGTACTGCAACTTTGCCAATAATAAATGATCCACATAATTTCTAAACATGGAATAGAACTAAACATGGCTACAACTACTACTACTACTATCATTATTAATACATTGAAAATCATCATAATAATAGCCTAGTTATATTATTACTAATGATCGAGAGGGGACCTAGTGAAAGCGATAAATCAAGCTATCCAACAAGCTGACAAGTCTATCCAAAAATCAATTTCAGCAAGAATAGAATGTCGGAGAAAGACAGATTAGATCTCTGTTGATATCCGAAATTTCACAAAAATCCTAAATCCGTTACAACACATTAACGTTTAGATTCAGATTGAATTATTTACTATTATCAAATATTAACCACAAAAACAATAAGTACATAACATCAACGATGCCTAGAATACATTTTGGATGGAATTGGTGTGTCTTATTATAAGTCTTAAGAAAAAGTAATTTAACATAAACAATTTTACTATATATCATATATATAAGTTATGAACTTAAAATAGATCTGTTTCTTTATAAGAAGTACGACATGTTGAAATGAAAGACCGTGTATACATCTCAAACAAGTCAAATTGATATGTACCTGAGTCATCAAATAATATGAAACAGATTAATTATTATAGCATTACTAATAGTGATAATAATAATGATAATAACTATAAATGATTAAATAAGAAAATGTAATTAAAAAAAAATCTTTTTAAAATTTTGATAGTTTTTGTTTTGTTCATTTTAAAATAAATTGTTGATGCAGGATAACAAAAAAAGTACATACTGTCTTGAGAGCAAATATTACTATTGGAGTCACCTCTTGCCCATAGTTTTAACCAGTACCTCGAAAAGAAGGCATGGTATATATGTTTTATATCCTGCATCAACAAACTATTTTGAAATGAACAAAACCAAAATTATTAAAGTTTAGAAAAGATTTGTTTCTTCATTTTTTTATTGAAATATATCAATTTAGAATTTTAAAAAATTAGAGAGATTATCAAATTTATCTGAAAGAAATTCAAAGATTTGTAAAAGTGTATTAAATTAAAAATTAACAAAAACAACAACAAATAAAAAAATAATTGATTTTTTTTCCAACTCTTAAATTGTACTCTGTGGATACGTGAAGAGCTCTCAACCAGTCGAATTCCATTAAAGTTTTGATACAGGATATAATAATGACTAAACAGCTACTACTATTCATACTTCTACTACTCCTACTAATGGTAAGTCTACTTTACCCAGGGCAGCTTTATCGGTATCAATATCGTTCTCCCTAAGGGCTCTCTCTGAAAGCCCTAGAAATCATTCTATTACCTCAGCTTTAAAAATCTAAAATAAACAAGTAATAATGTAAAGGGTTTAAAGTGAAATTGTTACCACCCGCCAAAGAAAAGGAGACTCAAGTATAGGACTGAAGAATGTAAGAATAGACGATTAAAAAATAAAAGGAAATGTGAAAGCGTTTGAGTGTGCAGGCGCGTGCATGGGTGTAACGTGATGAGATTAAACTTGCAAACATGGGCTGAATTAGATAGAGGATGAAAGAGAAAGAAGAAGACAGCGGGAAAATGCGTGTGTGTGTGAGAGAGAGAGAGAGAAAGAGAGAGAAAGAGAGAGAAAGAGAGAGAGAGAGAGAAAGAGAGAGAGAGAGAGAGAGAGAGATAGAGAGAGAGAGAGATACGTATTAAGATTAAACTTGCAAATTTAGGGTAAATTAGATAAAGGATGACAGAGAACGAAGACGGGAAAATGTGTGCGTGTGGGTGTGGGCGTGTGTGCGTGTGAGAGAGAGAGTTACGTATTGCGATTAAACTTTCAAATTTAGGGTAAATTAGAGAGAGGATGAAAGAAAAAGGAGAGAGGAAAATGAGTGAGTGTTTGCATGTGTGTGTTTAATACAAAAAAAGATAAAACAGGCAAACATAGGCTAACTTCAACAGAGGATGAAATGGAAATGAGACGGGAATATGAGTGTGCCAGTGTTCATATAGCGTTGTTACAAATTGAGAGTCAGCTTACAAACATAGACGGAATTCGAATTGCATTGCTTATCATTCCATAATGCCATTCCCGATCCGTCCTTGCTCTTTATAGCAAGTCTGACGCAGTGTTCAAGTGATTTCCAATTGTCCGGTTGATTTGGTCTCCAGGCGGTGTAGTTAAGATGTGACCCATCGGACCAAACAAACGGCCCTTCCGGGTCAGGTTGATAGAGTCCTATCCATACAGACTGCAAGAAACAAAGTTATAAATGACGATTGTACTACTAATATACTACTAATATTACTACTACTACTACTACTACTACTACTACTACTACTACTACTTCTGCTACTTCTGGAGCTACTACCATACCAGCACTACTACTACTACTACTACTACTACTACTACTACTACTACTACTATACTACTACTACTACTACCACTACTTTTGCTACTATACTATAGTACTAAATAATAATAGCTATGGGGGATAATATTAATATTATCTAAAACATTTTACATAAGGCGTCTTCAAAGAATTTAATGGTACATTGTATTTCTATCAATATTTATTTTTATTTAAGTACACGGCGAAGAACAATCAATTTTGGGGTTCATTTCTACCCTGATATCCTTCAGAATAATAACAAAGCTAATTAATTAGTCTTTATTTTTACCAGAATTAAATTCTCTCTTTAGCATGGATCCTTTTTGCTGGTGTTGTAGAGGTGTCGTTCTTCGGTGTTTTAAACAGTTGACTGGTAATGCGAAGGTCGTGTGTTCGAGCCCCGACATGGCACCAGTGCCCTTTGGCAAGCATCTACCTACATTTGCCAATCTTCACCAGGTGTTAAATGGGTACCCAGTAAAATGCGAACTTTGACGTGGTTGGATTGCAATGCGTGCGCTTGTAAAATGGCGCCTGGTCGGAATATTCCCCAGGGAGCACAGCGTGTGTACTATAACGTGAGGATTAGCAATTTAATCCATCCATGACAATTACAATGTAAAGCGTTATATACCTCTCTTTAGAAATCTAGCCATCTGATTGGTTGAAATTGCAGTCGTGATTTTAGATATTCCCGCCTACCAGTCAATAATATAATACTAATACTCAGTTTTTATATAGCGCTTATTAGAATCACTAAGCGCTTCCAAACTTGGAGATTATAACCCCGGCTTTAGCTGTGCTGCCATTGCGGCGCTCTAGCATTTCAAAGAATTAATTCCTGCCAGGTACCTATTTACATCACCTGGGTTGAGTGTGGCAAATGTAGATCAATGTCTTACCAAAGGACATTAGTGCCGCGGCGGGTCTCGGACCGCGGCCCTTGTGATCGACAGTCCGGCGACTTAACCACTCGACCACGGCACCTCTACAATAGTCTTTTGAAAAGTGCCCTCATACCCGCCTCCGATCAATAGTCTCTTAAAAGATGCCCGTTGCCCCGGGTAACAGGCCGCATAAATAAATTGTGATCAGATCCCCATTGGTTTACGTGTTAAACTTTTTTTTGTTGGAGCGCGGACATCATTATAGTGCTTTTTGTCTGCGATTCCCAAATGATTGGAACTTTCAGTCATTTTTTTCAGTGAAGATTACCAGAACAGTGTCTCATATTTTCCGTGATGTTTTAAAGCTTATCTGCCATAGTTTACAGGAGGGATTAGACTGCCCTGCAAGGTCACTGGACAGGTGGTTATCTCATCAACTCAGCTCTCAGTTAACATAAGAAAAAGAGGATCATGGGGGACCAATGGTCACCGATTAGGCATTGTTTGTTATATAGAGGGCGCAAGTAGCTACAAGTAGTGCAGTGGGCCTTTAACCAATCCTTACTCAATAAAAGGATAAGGTAAGAATTCTTAGTAGATTTTTGTTTCAATTCGGCATAATTTATAAAAGACATATCGACTGCTTTATTGGCTTTCGGGAAGACCCTTCGGTGCGCAGCCTATAAAACAGCCAGGCCTCTCAAAGCAGTCGATATCTCTATACTATACACACATAACTACATATATTATTATTGTTTTTATTAAATCATTATTATTATTATTGCTATTATGAGTAGTAGTATTATCAATAATTATATTTCTAATATTATTTCTTATTATTATTATTCATACAAAATCAGTTGGTATGTTTTTGGCTCTCGGGAAGACCCCTCGGCGCGCCGCCCACCCAGGCGCGCTCCTCAGGGTCAAGGCAAGATGTGCGCGCGTTTCCTTGAGCCTATAACACAGCCAGGCCTCTCAAAGCAGTCGATTTGTCTATACTATACAAATATAACTACATGTATTATTATTGTTTTTATTAAATCATTATTATAATTATTATTAATTTATTATCATTATTATTGCTATTATGAGTAGTAGTATTATCAATAATTATTGCTTATTATCATTATTCATACAATATCAGCTGGTATGTTTTCTAGTTATTATGAACAGAATAAGAAAATACATACTGAGGAATTGCTGATATTCACGACAAAGTTGTTCTCCTCATCACTGTGGATTGATACTAAGTCTGCTTGACCTGTTACCACCGGAAGATTTCGGCATCTCTTCAAGGCTCGCAAAAATGAACTATCAGGAAAGTGACGATAGCAGCTGTCTCCAAACGAGTACCAAAGGTCGGGACAGTCATGCGAAGCCGATACCACTGCGGATAAAATCATTCGACATGCGAGAAAGGTGTTTCAAAAATAAAGTTAGAAAATGCATTGTGAAAAACAAACTGTGTGATGGTAGTGTGATTATGCAATACTTTTTAAAGCTTATCTGCCGTAGTTTATAGGAGGGATTAGACTGCCCTGCAAGGTCACTGGACAGGTGGTTATCTCATCAACTCAGCTCTCAGTTAACATAAGAAAAAGAGGATCATGGGGGACCAATGGTCACCGATTAGGCATTGTTTGTTATATAGAGGGCGCAAGTAGCTACAAGTAGTGCAGTGGGCCTTTAAGGGCCGTGCCGATATGCAATGGTAAAGAGTAGGCTTTAACAAAATGTGTAAATGGTTGCAACTGCGCGCAATAAAGGTCCTATACCCGTATGCGCTTACCTCTAGACCTACACAAAAGAAAAGATGTTGTATTGCCCTTTATGTGCCAAAACATGGGTCGGCGGGTCGGAATTTGTTTTCCTTCTTTTTTCCTTCTTCTTTGGGCTGATATTTCTCAGTCTTGAATGCTTTAAAGGTAAAGACCAGTATTGGAAACGCCCCAATTTCAAAAAATGAAATGGAAGCTCTCATTACCAATCATGTGAAAGAATATGTTTTGACTAATACATGATGATAAAAAATTTGCCGGGAAACCGCCTACTAATTCATATATTTGGTAAATTTGTTTCTCTCATGGTCTGTGAGAGATAGAGGGTAGTCCCATATACATCTTTCTGTGTATAGTGCTTGTAACTTTACGAAGAATGGGCCAAATTTCTTATCATTTTGATGATTCCAGAACCTTGCAGATGCTAGATGCTAGATGATCAACCTTTTCTGATCGATTCCACAACGTTTCTTTCACAATGCAATCGCATGACCATAACTGGTCTTTACCTTTAATACATGTGTTTCAGCGACATCATTCCGTTCATATCTTGTTCATAATATTCCATGGTTTACACAATGTTGTGTTTAGATAACACTCTGTCCCAACTGAGGAAGTTGGTTTTCAACTACCTGTAAAACTTGTAAATACATGTATATCAACGGATTCCAAATTGATGACATTTTAACACTATGTCTCGATGTATATGTCTCTTTCATCTCGTTTTTACGTACATTTTCAACCTATTTTAGGCCGTCAAAATGTGTCATGGATAAATTAGTGTTGTGAGCCTTTCCGGCGAAAACTCTAAACAGGGACCGTCGCCCAAAAAACTCAAATCCGGGAACGTCGCCCGAACCTCGCCGGTTTCTAGCTGGTGCAGTTCATGGTATATACACGTACACGAGGCCGCGGTCTACTTGCATGTTTACGCTAGCAGAATTTTGAAACTATAGGGCAGAAGACGAGTGAGAATTTTGGAATAATTTGAGGATTTGATGCATTTATGTTCCATTTAGACATAACAAATACTTTTTCTTTTAATACATTAAACATTTATTTCTCTAAAAAAACGGTTTAAAAAAATTAAAAAATAAAAAAGCCGATCGTAGATTTCAAGATTTTTAGGTCGGTCGCAAAGGGCAATACAACATCTTTTTTGTTAACGCCCTATGTTATGGCTCTGTGCTACAATATACAGAAATGGGTATTGAAGGCCTATTACACTAACGTCATCATAAACAAAACTAAACCGCCGCGATCTACCGCTGCAGATCTTTTAGCAATGTTAAATCTGAGATACACGGCCCTACGTGTTATCAGTGTCTGTGATATGGTGTAATATTGAAGCCCTAAAAAAAAATCGCGCTTCAAAATGATCAAGAAGTGCCTCAAAAAAGTAAAACATTTTGAGTGACCGGTTTTACCTTACTCATTTTCCCCAATAGACTGTAGTGTTATGAAAACCGCTTAGCAAACCGATTTCAAAATTTTGTAATTTCAATCATAAATATATTGATAATCAGACAGGCGAGTGGGCTTGTAAAAGTCATGGGCTTCCTGACTGACCTAAAGGTTTATAATTTTCATTGCAGTATGAGCTAAATCCAGAATTTTGTTTCAGAATCTGACACAAAGTTACCGGATCCCTTTAAGTTTGAGTATATTTTAATTTTTGATCTTTGGTAGGCTATCGTAGATCATTGGTTCCTCGCCCCTTTCGCCCTATTGCATGGCCTTTGTTCTCTTTCCTCAGCGAACACAAAGGCCCGAATTCACAAAGAAGGTTTGTCGACAAACCGAGGTTTATGTGCGTCATACGACGCGTTTCGACGTGTTTTGACAAACCTTGGTTTGTAAAAAACTAAAGGAGGTTTGTCGAAACAAAAGGAGGTTTGTCGACAAACCTCCGTTGTGAATTCGGGCCATTATGTTTTTAGGACGTAAATAAACGTCGTACTAACGTCCTCAGCACACTTTTTTAACGGCCTGAGAGCGTTGTGCTTTTGATGTGTTGGGCCTTCGCTCCCGTGGGGCTTCTGTCTCATAGACCTCTGGTCCATCTAGTTCATTGGTCTCATAAAGGTGGAAAAAATGAAACCACAAATTTTAGACCGATATCAATATTGCCAATACTTTTGAAAGTACTACAACGTGTAGTATTTGATCAGGTATATGACTATCTGAATAATAATAATAATAATCTGATCGATGTATATCAATCTGGCTTCTGGCCACTGCACTCAACGGCCACTGCATTGCTGAATTCGACAGATGAATGGCTGAAAAGCTTTGAACAAGGCAAAGTGGTATGCTCTGTAATGATAGATTTGAAGGAAGCCTTCGACACAGTTGATTTTGATTTATTAATTTAAGAATTAAAATATCATGGTATTGGACAACACACACTTAATTTGTTTACAAGTTATCTGTATGAGAGATACCCCAAAACAACGATCCATGGTGTAGCCTATTTTTGAGTTTTTACCTATTCAATCTGGAATTCCACAAGGGTACATCCTTGGACTAATTTTCTTTATTATGCACATCAAAGATTTACCCTTAGTACTAAACAATTTTAAAATAAATATGTACGCTGATGACACTAGTTTATATTATGCTGGTAATGACTTTTCTGAACTGGAAAACAAAGGAAACGAAGATTTAATAAATGTGAAAAATGGCTTGATGTCAATAAGTTAAGTTTAAATATAAACAAAACAGAATACATTGTACTAGGAACAAAAAAAAAAATCGTTTGATATTTGCACGTAATACAACTTGAAATATTAACATAGATCGAACCCCTCTGAAAAGAGTTACTACATGCAAGCCTTTAGGAGTTATTGTGGATGAAACTTTATCATGGACAGACCATATTAAATCTGTATAAAAGAAATGTAGTAGTGGATTGTACATGTTAACATCAATACGTCATTTTGTTGGTAAAGATACATCGACATTAGTATAAAATGCATTGATGTTATCCCACCTCTCCTATTGTGACGTAATATGGGGAAACTGCGGAAAGTGCCTTCAAAATGATCTCCAAAAAATTCAAAATCGGGCATGGCGAAAAATAAATAATACCCCTTGGGATTCATCGGGAAGTTAGAACCTTAATAAACTTGGATGGGATACCCTTGAACAGAAAAGGAAAGAAAATATCGCTCTAATGACTTTCAATATACTTAATAAAAAAAGCCCCTTCTTATTTAATTGATAAATTTTCGTTCAGAGAAAGACCACACAATACGAGAAGTGGCAATCTATGTGTTAAAACCATCCAGCCTAAAACGGATAGTAACAAACGCACATGTGTGTACAGAGGCGATTGCCTATGGAACTCACTACCACACGAAGTGCAAGCTGCACAAACCAAGTAAAGTTTCACAACAGGACTTACAAGAATAACCAATTTATAATCATATATAATATAGTAATGGTCAAATATGTCTATGAACTTTCGAATGTTTCCTTCTAATGTGTGGTGTGTCCATGTTTGTGTTGTTTGAATTTATATTGTTGTGTACGCATCTACTCGGGTATTTTTAAATTCCATATGATATAATATAGTTTTATTTCATTTTTATCTGAAATGATTAAATAATACAGTTTTATCTGTTGTTATCTTGTTATTTTACCTCACTTTCAAGTGTTCTTTTACTGACTTAAAACAAAATTGTAATCATATCCTAATTGTAATAATGCAGTATCTTGCCCAGCCAGATTAGATTTGAATTACATTATTCTTAATTTGTATTTATCATTTCCGGCAGTTTATATGTACTAGTAATAATTCTTATTACCAATTTGAATTTTAATTATATTTACAGTACTTTGTGGCCACTAATGATTATTGTTATTCATATGAATATACTTTTCCGTCAGTACTATTCTAATGTTATTTAATTTAAAAACAAATCTTGATCCTGTTATTCCTTGTTTTAAACATGTCATTTGATGTACCATCGCCATTTGTATGTTCATTTGATGTACTTACATTGTTTCACACGGCCCCAATGGACATCACTCTTGTAACTGTTTTGGCTTTTTAACCGTGTATAAATAAAGATATCAATTACAAAAAAAAATTAAACTTGAGGGCCTTTGGTTTTGAAGAGTTTTTCGTCTTTTGGGGTTTTTGAGTTTGCGGCCTTTCTTTCATCAGCCCTTTGGTCAACTTGTTTTTTAATCCCTTGGTCATTCAGGCTCAACAGTATTAGATCCCTCGACTCTTGGTCAACTTGGGTTTTATTCCCTTGGTCATTCAGGCTCAACAGTATTAGATCCCTCGACTATTGGTCAACTTTTTTTTTAATCCCTCGGTCATTCAGGCTCAACGGTCTTTGTTTCTTAGACGTTTGGTCCACTCTGCTCTTTGGCCTCCTTGCCATTCAAACTTGAGACATGTAAACCTTGAAATTCATTTAGGTCTTTGATCTAGTTTGGTATTTCGGGGTTTTAGGTCAGTCGCAGCCCTTTGGTGCTTCCAGCTTCTGGTATTGTTTGCTTTTCGGGAGTCTTTGTTCTCATGGACCTTCGTCAGCTAGGGGGTCCACATGTTATGGATACCATCTTTTTCTCTAAACTTTCTCACCAGTGGTATCGATGATGATAGTCGTTTCAATTGCTTCTACTTCTGTCTTCATGGCAGTAACATTCTGTGTAGACTCAGTCTGTGTGTGGGTAACATGTGTTGATTCTACAACAGAAAAAAAAACACAACATAAATTAAGGAAGTACAGTCAAACCTGTCTATAGCGACCGACCAAGGAAACCGCAAAAGTGATCTTTGTAGACAGGTTCTGTTGGTACATGTTTCAATGAGGAACCATTTTCAAGGGAAAAAGGGTGGTCTTTGGAGACAGGTGGTCACTAAAGCAGGTTTGAATGTACAAGCATAAACCATAAACAAAAATGACTAAAGAGAAGAAGGGAAATAAAGCAAATATATCCTTGGTGTGCGAGACCATTTCATTTACAAATGCCGGTGGAAATAACAGGTTTCCCGCTATAACTTGACAATTTGTTATCGTTTTTTCTTCTTCGAAGTGGAAGCTATAGTGTCAATGGCCAATTTGAGATAATAATAATAATAATAATAATAATAATAATAATATGGATATTTATATAGCGCCGGTATCCGCCAGGCTCTGACGCTCATGGCGCTGTACTGTAATTAACCTAGTATCGTGACAAATGGTGCTTTTATAAACAAAATACTCACGTAAATCCCTCTGCCACTCGATAAAAACTGTGTCGTAACCAAGGAACTGGGACATTGGGTCAATTCAATTCGGTTGAATGAGATATACAAAGTAGTAAGCAAAGTCAAATTCACATTACGAATATGGTAGAAGAGAAAGAGAGATCAAAGAGGAGAGAGATAGAGAGAGAGAGAGCGAGAGAGAGAGAGAGAGAGAGAGAGCGATAAAAGAAGAAAGGAGAAAGATAGAGAAATAATAGGGAGAGATATAGAAGAAGAGACGAAGAGAGAGAGAGAGAGAGAGAGAGAAGTGGAAAGCAAGAGGGAGAGGGAGATACAGGAGGAGAGAGCAAGAGAAAGAGAGAGAGAGAGAGAGAGAGAGAGAGGGGGAGAGCGAGAAAAGAAGAAAGGAGAAAGAGAGAGACAGAGAGAGAAGTGGAAAGAGAAAGAAAATGAGAGATAGATAGAGAGAGAGAGAGAGAGAGAAAGAAATAGATAGAGAGAGAGGAGACGAGAAAAGGTGTATGAGAGAGATATATACGTATAGGGAGAGAGAGAGAGATAAAGAGGAGAGAAAAAAACAAGAGAGAGAATGAGATAGAAAGGGAGAGAGCGAGCGAGCGTTAGAACAATACCTATCTCCAAATATAACAGGAATAAAAGTTGTGCCCAATTGTAAACACATCACACATCTATTTAATTATTTATTTACCACTTGTGCGATCGAACCCCCTGATCAATTCGAATGTTGCTTTCTAAGGGGTCCACCTAGCTGATAAAGAATGGTCACTTGACCCACTAATTCAAAGTTGTGTTTAATTTACAAAAATGTTGTTCCTTTTGATTCTTATAACTTTACTAGTATCTCCTATTGAAGCATAGAGGAATAGATAGGAAAGTATCACACAAAGAAGAAGGTTTGTTTTACCTCATTTTGTTTGTACGTGTGTGTTTGACTTAATCTGCTGGTTGCCATGACGATTAAGAAACAATTAGCGAAGAGTGCTTCTTGCATTTGAATTATTCAGGCAGAAGGTATTAAAAAGTATACAGGGTACCCATATAAAATATAAAAAACAGATCATACTTTCAATAATATGGGGTCAATTTCATTGACACCAGCGGGAGGAGAATATTTTCACTTGAAACATGATACCAAAATTGACAAATTTGTCAATAAAATTTGTCAAGTATCACTGAAAATACGTTTTAAACATAACTAGTCAGTATAATTTCATGTATCTGTTTACCAAAGTCATCACAAACGCCTGAGAAAAATCAGGGAGATGAGAGTTACAATTTTTGCGATAACTTTGCGCTGACGTCGTTAAAATTTAAACTCTCATCTCCCTGGAAAAATGAAACAATTGTGTGCGAAACGTTGCGTTTGTGTCCAATATCTGATGTTTATAACAGCTCTCCTAAAGGTCAGGCGTGATACAATTTCTGAAACTGCACAATGATATCTTATTTTCTTCAAGGAGCACTGCCAGTAGATGTTTTCAATATTATATCACACAAAAAATCGTCCATTTTTTTTTGAAAAATATGGTATAATCTTTTTCTTTTAAAAAGATTCCCCCCATTTACTAGCACAGGTGAAATTTTCCCCTGTTTGTCCATTATTGAAAGTCCGTTTTAGGGGGCACCCTGTATATTGTATAAGTGTATAAGTGTCCTCACTTTCATCGCAATGGGTCCCCTGAAATCCTGTAAAGCAGTGGCACCTGTGGCTTCTTATTGTCTCTTCACACCAGCCGTTTTCACAGGGTTTCTTATCACAATCTAAAATTGAAAATAAATTCAGAATTATCATCGTTGAATGCACTGGAAACTGTTCGCTGACACGTGACATGTTTTTCAGCCAATATAGTTAAAAGTAATTAAGTATACTTGCTAACATTAAACAAATAATTAAAATCGGAAATTTCTCAGTCACAATTATAGAAATAGAATCAAAACAGTTGATATAAAGATCTTCGAAAGTTTCAATCCTCTTTTACCGGTTTCATTATATTTTGTCGGTTATTTGTTTGAGGTCAAGCAGTAGGCCAGGCTAAACAAGGATTCTGGACTAAATGGGAAGGACTATACTCCGGGAATTTGATGTGGAGTTTTTCCATGGCAGATGGAGCCTCTCTGAATCTCTTCCCTTTTCAGAGAAACATATAACATTATGCCCATTCCTGTGAATTTCAGCATTTTAGTCATTGTGTTGCATGGGGTTGGGGGTTATCGAAAACATATAAAGAGTGCTTTGGAGGTTAGGTTCATTTGTGTTATGAACACATGGATGCACAATCAAGTCTTCAAAGTCATCGTAGAAGCTGCCAAGAAGAGAGTGTCGCGCCACAATCCACTGGTGGTGCGTTTGGTGATGCTAGGTTCCAGGTAGCTCTTTTGAAGGACGAGGACAGACCAAGGGCTAAAGGAAGAAGCCCTCGTTCTACCGTCTTGTCCTCAGCTTGGGACTGGCAGGTCAATACTGATATGGGCCCTGTTTCACAAGACTTGTTATCAATAACAAATATTCAATTAATATCATTCGCTCTCAACCAATCAAATGCCACTATTTTAGTAGCTTATAATAGTTATTGTAACTTATTATTGATAACAAGTTTTATGAAACATGGCCCTAGATAGGTATGGGAGTTTCTTGCCACATGTGGTGCTCACAAACTTGCGCCCTGATACTGTTCTTTGGGTACACGTCGTCAAGGAGGTGACTTCGGGGAGATCTTTTTGTTCCTTTTTTCGCACGGGGGGGGGGGGGGGGCATTGTACTGCTAGCCCACTACTACCAAGAGAGAGTATCTTTCATTGTAGAGGTATACAATATCTCTATTTATAACAATATAATCAGGCGTGTACGTGAGCATTCGTTTGTTTGCTCGTGCGTGTTTTAGTGTTACCATGACCACCATAATATTGGATGCTGCGACGAAGAACATGATGGTTAGATACAAATCAAATTACATTTTTGTGGTCCTAGCCACTTCAAGGATGAATCGACCCACAAGTAACATATATTATACTGATTTATGTAATGACATTTTAAAGATGAAGTAGAATTATAGTATATGGTTATCATCAACTCTAGTTAGTATAATGAGAAATATGAAATATATTTTGGTGGCAGTTTAGAAACCAATTATCTTAGCGTGAATGTTCAAAATACTGGGCACAGTGTTACATGGAGTACCCATCAGAGATAAATGGTCAGAATTATGAAGTTATAGAATTAAGTATGTTGGGGTAAAATCAGAAGTCTTGTTTTATCGGCATGAACAATGATATATAATCTTTTATGTTTCAACGCTGTAAATGATCCAACTATTTAGAAGGTGGGATAGAAGTTGAAAGGATAGTTTCATTTGACAGTAATGGTTAACATTTAAAGGATAGTCTGGTGGATTGTGTGAAGCAATTTCATAGAAATTTACCTGGAAATCTGCACACTCTATGTCCAGGAGGAATGCCATAGGTGCGGTTCTTCGTAGGACAAACATCGTTACCTACAGATGAAGCAGGGATAATCTTTGGGATGGTCTGTACCATGCTTCCATTGGTATGTTGTTTCTTCTTGCACTCACGAAACATTGGTAAGGTGTAATTCAGCCCAAATGAATCTTTACAACATGTTTGTGTCTCTTTGTTTTCGTCTGATGCTGCAGAACAACCTGTTAGGGAGATGAGTAACAATGTGGTACCGTAAACTGAGGTTTTGAAGATGACCCAACCGACTAAAGACTCACAAGACTAGAATGACTGCAGGCCTAATACCAATTCGCTCTCCCTGAGCATTCCGAAGACTATACCGAATGCCCACAAGATGCAAACAAAACGGAAGGCATTGGTCTTTCGACTTCGAGTCAGAAAGTCTGCAAGTAAAAAGGATCACAACAATGAAGGTTTCTCGTTCTGAGAATTCTGACTACAAGATGAAAGAACACTGAAACCGGAGTCCCCATTCCAGAGGCAAAGGAAACCGTATTTTCTTTCTTGCTAGCCTTTGATAAGCTTCGAAGGTTCAAGAGCGACTAAAATAACTGTTGTCTTCTCATCTTTCTGACGACTGTTTTTTCATCGCTGGACATAATTATATAGCGACAACTTTCAAGTCCGAAATATTTTGTCTCTAGAACCTTTGCTGTTCTAAACCTTCTGACGACCAGTTGAATCGCCCAAGAAACCGAAAGATCTACTCGTCTGAAGGCCTTAAAAAACTATCATTATCAGTAACAACTTGTGTTTTCGAAAGATCCAGATCAAAATCTTAGTACATTGGTCCTTCTACTGAATCCATGTTCAACTAGAGCGCAAGCGATGAATACATCTTATTTGCAATATTCTCTAGTTTGTAACATTTACCCTTACAGATGTCCTAGATTTCATCGTAATTTCTCAAATTAATACCTAGATACTTCTATCGAATTTAACACATACTCTTTCCTTTTCATATCTACTTTACATGAGCATGCACACTTTGCGCAGTATC
Organism: Strongylocentrotus purpuratus; assembly: GCF_000002235.5. Lineage (NCBI taxonomy): Eukaryota > Metazoa > Echinodermata > Echinoidea > Camarodonta > Strongylocentrotidae > Strongylocentrotus > Strongylocentrotus purpuratus. The sequence continues at coordinate 28,109,443 of NW_022145603.1, read as the reverse complement.
CAGATGATGGTGCCAAAGTTAGCGAGCATTTATGGTCAATATTCAAAAATTTCCCTTTATTTATTTATTTATTATTTATTCGGCAATTCACACAAAATATAACAGTGTAAATATAAGTTAACAAACATTCATGGTTTACGTAGAATTATTTAATAATAGGCTACATGAGACTTAAAGGCACTTTAAATAACGATAACAATAATAATATTACATTTATAAAGCATCTTTCATGAGAAACAGAGAGCAAAGACAAGAAATACTTACAAACAAGCAAATAAAGAGAAAATTGTGCTCCGAAGCTTACAACAGTTACAAACAAGATGGATTAAAACAAATTAGAAAATATATGGTGGCAAACACTTTTTGAAAGCTGGGATAGTATGGCAATTAATTAGTACAGAAGGAGGGAGTTCCAGGTTTTTTGGGGGGCATTAACTGAAAAGGCACTATCACCTATCTGTTTACTGGCTCGATGATGGTAAGCGTGTTACTACTGGCTGATCGTGTATTATATATGGATGCTTGCGCATGAAGTAGATCACCTAGGTATTCCGGGGCTTGAATATTGAGACATTTGTAAGCCATAATTAATGTCCTACGTATGAAATGATTATTACCGCGAAGCCAGTGAAAATCACTGATGAGAGGGGATATCTGACACGGACAAACTTTTGTTTACAATGAATGAGCCGTGCTGCTTTACTTTTTGGAGATCTTGAAGCGATATACCATGAAATAGTGAATTTAAAAAAAAACTGCTTACTTTCATCTCACTGGGCTATTTACGAGTGGTGAAGTGTGCCCCCTCCCACATGAACGACAAGGGGGATTACTATTTGTCATGAAATAGTTTATGATTAGGCACATTTATACAATGACTATGGCTAGGGTATCAGAATGCTTTATTCGAGTGTTACATACCGATCGATAAAAAGGCTACAATCCCACAGATCTTCAGTAATTTTAAATCCATCTTCTTCGAGTGATCTATTACGAAACAGGTAGAAGTAGCAAGGTATTGTGCGAACCTGACATTCATCTAATCTCTGAATGAAATCATCATCGTCATTATTGTTACTATCACCATCATTGTTATCATTATCACCTTCATAACCAGCAGCAGTAGTTGCAGAATAATTATAATTTTATTCATCTTCGTCTGCGTCGTCGTCACCATCTTCATTTACATCATCATCATCATCAACATCATCATCATCATCAGCACTATTATCAACATCCTCGTCATCATCATCATCATCATCACTATCACCATCATGTAGAATATGCATGTTGTTATAAGTTTGTCAAATATACAAGTTTGTCAAATAATGGATTTATAATCATATTATCACTCCCCACTTACAGAAAAAATGATATTTTTGACATTTTTTAATCTTATTTTTGAAATGCATATGTCTTTATTACAATCATTTGTGATTATCCTTATTTCAGGGATCTACGTTCTACAAGCCCTCCTTCTCAATAAATCCCTCCATTTCCACACTTTTTCTTTAGAAAAGCAAACAACAAATGTATACATTCGATTAATAACTTGCAAAATGCTTTATATATACTTTTACTTTTGATCGACTTTTTCTCATAATAATGAATATGGATTGTTCTGTTGGAACTGAAAATAAAACTGAAACTGAGAAAATCCACTTATCAAAATCAAAACAATACTTACAACTTCTTTGATCGACAACCTATTCCAGGTTTAACACATGTATATATAATTATGGCGAACTTTGCAATGATTCCTCTCCATTTGTTCATTTCATGAAGCTGCAAATGTTTAGGTCTTTATACAGGCCTACTAGCGTAGCTTCGAAACGTTTGGCATACCAATCAGCTTTGTTAATAACTGTGTATTGAATCAAATAATGGGATGCCGATGAACTTGTACTTATGACGGTTTCGTGAAGCGCTGCCCAGATTCTTAGAGTGAACGTCTCCTGGTGTGCGAACAGGCAGGGAATGTGTGTGTGTGCGTGCGTGTGTGTGTGGTGGTGCGTGCGTGCGTGTGGGTGTGTGCGTGTGTGTGTGTGCGCGCGCGTATGAGGGCGTTAACAACCACTACATGTCACCAGTCTACAGTGTTTTCAATTGGAAACATGAACAAGAAATGGCCAACCTCTATTAGAGCAATCGTTTTAGATTAGTTGTTTTGAAGAAGGAAAAACATTCATATTTTAAGTTTACTTTAAGAGGCGGGATCAGTGTCAGCATTAAAATTACATAATGTTTTACAAACCACCAGTCGCTTAAATCTATCAAATACTTTAATCTTTCTCTCTAGGGAGTTAAAAGCTTTAAAAGAATAATGTTTTCAATCAAGAAAACCAACAACATCATGACCTAATTCCACAACTTGTACTTATGACGGTTTCGTGAAGCGCTGCCCAGATTCTTAGAGTGAACGTCTCCTGGTGTGCGAACAGGCAGGGAATGTGTTTGTGTGTTTGTGTGTGTATTTGTGTGCATTTGGGCGTGTGCCAATGTTTGTTTAAAACACCAGCATAATCATTTTTTTTTTGCTTTTTAAAACATGAAATAAAAAGGTTATACACAGAAGTCTTGTATATCTTGTTCCCATAGAAAAAAAAAATATGTTCAATTTTATTAGCCTATATTATTCCATTTACTTGAAAGCCATTACATTTTATTGTGCAAAAGTTTTCATGCTCCCATAGAAATAAGAGCTCTCCTCTTTTGAAACGCTCGTTTCATTTTCTCCCATAAAGTAAAAAACAAGGGGCGTGCGCTAACGCCATCTAGTTAAATATGAATTCGTCACTGGCATTAAAAGTGATTGCATTGGCCTTCCTTTCTTCTGATAAATCAAATCAAGTGTAATTGAATGACACTCTACAGTGTCAAGTTTTCAGCATGAAACACATGCACGCACAACCCCACACACAGATACACTCTCTCAGAATTTGTAGATAAATTCTATTAGTGCTTCACTCGGTATTCTTAATCCTTGAAGTCAGGATGTGTCTCTTCAGCGTACGTATTTTCACGAGGAAACCCTTATTGTACACAAAATAAGTGGATTTTATAGATTCGGATATTTTTCGGAAATTTCGGCGAATCGTGGATCTGGCGACATTTAATCCGGGATTTATTGCGTCCTAGATTAAGGGCTAGGGTTAGAATTGCAATCGGGTTAAAGGTTAAGATAGGTTTAGGGTTAGATATCACTATTGGTCTCGGGTTAAAGCTAGGAATTTGGTTAGTGTAGGATATTGATAAATATATTGATAAATAAATATGGATAAATAATATTGTCATCGGAACAGTTTTCAAACAACCGATATATCGGGCATAATGTTATTTCAAGGAGATGAAAGGGAGATCTTCTTGTTTTATTCAATGAATTCAAATACCACCGTCTTTTTGTATTGAATTTAATGTTTGATAAAGAATTTCGTTTCATCATCATAACCTTTAAAATTCACGTTCATTAATTGAATATTTCAGCATGTATTTATCTGTTTTTCCAGTCTTTGAATAACACACGGGTCTGTCTACGGTTTCCCTGCTTTGCCTCTCTCCGAAAATCTAGATTCGAAATTATTGTTTTGTCTAAGTTATGCCTACATCCCTAACGTGAGTATTAGCGATATGCAGGAAGGATATATAAAGGTAGGAAGTAAAATACATGGACATGAGTATACATTACAATCTCAATTTAAGAAAAAAAACACTTTAAAATAAATGATTACAATTATGACTGTCTTCTGGGGCAATATATTGTTTAGCAATAATGTAAGATGATATAGTATCGACAAGCCAAACACTTCATTCAGGGGGTAAGTGTCCTGGTACATGCTTGGCAATTAGTGTGAGCAGGGACTAAAAGTTCTACATTATGACGTATTAAACTGGTTAGGAGTGCGATATTGGATAGTTGGTCTACGTTAAAATAAATGAGTAATATATCCGTTGAGTCATTATTGTACATTAAAACCGTCAAATAAGACAACCAACCAATTAGAGAGGAGGACAAACTTTTCAAAACTTGCTGCGACCGATTATTTTAAAAATAGTCTGTCGAAAGAGGGGTTGAGCCATGGCATAGGCCAAAGGATTCACCAGACTGTTGCTGAAAGCTACCCAGCGTGTGATCCCGGAAAACCCGACTTTGTTCTTGATGAACTGGTAGAAATCGGGGAAGAAGGCATACATGGTGACGGTCACAGCGGTTGGTAACCAAGTCACGATGAAGACAAACACGATGAAAGTCAGGGTTCGCATTGCCTTCTGTCCTTCGGCCCCGGATTCCCGTTGAGGTTTCTTAATGACCTTGTTCTTGGACGGCGCCATGTTTTCGCCATTAGATGAGCCTACTGCGTGCGAAAAGTTGATTTTCGGATCAGTGTGATCAACAGAGTTTTTTGTAGTTCCTTTCTCATTGCTTCCTACGTCTCCGGACGATCCAGACTTCCCGATGTTCTGGGATATGCTTGATATCGCAACTGTATCTTTCTTGACTGCAGAATCTTCTTCGAATTCCTCCAGACCAGTTGTAGTTACAGTACTCGATTCTTCACCTTTGCAAATGGAATCGGCAACGGAAAGTTCTTTTCCCAAGTTTTTCTTCTTTCTCATGTATTTTGAGAGGTGCTTATTGCCGATGTTCTTGACCCGGAAGTATATTCGGACGTACAAACCAGTCATAATGACGAATGGCAAGCCAAATCGGAGAGCAAACATGAACAGGCTAGACGTGTAGGTCAAGGAATAGTTCGGTCTAGAGAAACCAGACGATGTGACAAGGTTGTTTGGTTCGATGAAGTCCCAGGCGGTGGACATCATCATCCAAAGCCCAAAGGATGAGACCCAAGTGAAGATACTGACCGCTATAGCCTTGCGGATACTCCTTCTCTGATAGTGCTGTATGGGATAAAACGTCGCCAGGTACCTATCAATACAGACCACGACAACGCCACAAACAGACACACCCAGGATAGAGTTCTGAAACCCCATGAAAAAAATACTGGCCACCTTGCGAAAGGGCCAACCGTCATAGAGATGGATTATTGACCAGATCGGCATGCAGATGGATCCAACGACAAAGTCCGCAATGGTCATGTTGAGGATGAAGTAGTTGGTGTATGTCCGCAGTTTCTTCTCCAAGTAAAAAGCAGCCAGTATGAGGGAATTGGCCATGACTGTCGACACAGCCAGTAGCACGAGCAGGAAGAAGGCCAGGCTGAACACTGGTCTGTTGGTGTCTGTGGGTGTTGTATTGGTCATATTGAGGCCGTCAAGGATTCCTGTCATGTCTGTAGGCCAGGCTGAAGCGTTGACGATATCCATTATGACAGGTATGCCAGCCCGCCTGTAGGAACGAATACAGATACCGGTTGAAGTTACAATTTGTGGATATACTCAAATTTACCAAATGAACTTGCTATTTAAAGAAAGAATTCATATTCATGGACATTATGGCCCGAATTCACAAAGGAGGTTTAAATTTAACCCATGGTTTAAACCCTTATTTACATAACCCATGGTCTAAAATTAGCGCAAAATAAGCGCGAAACATTCAGATGTCCAATATGAGACGCGCGCAAGGCGAGGTACGCTTAATTTGCGCTAATTTTAGACCATGGGTTATGTAAATGAGGGTTTAAAACATGAGTTAAATCTAAACCTCCTTTGTGAATTCGGGCCTATGAATGCTAGGGATTTAGTTAAAAGTGCCGTCACACCTAACACCTAACCACCGATAAAGACGGGTTTTTCCGATATTGTCCTTAAGTTGACGCATCATATACACATTTAAAAATAGTGACCTATCGCTTCAATGTTGGCTCATACGCAAACAGGCCAAACTAATTATGCTACACAATATCACCTATTGAAAATAATCTGCATTCCCAATTGACTGCTCTGATTTAAACAAGGGAATCTACAATTTACAAGTTTAGCTTTTTTACTAGGTTTCCCCATATTTCACTAATGTACACACATATTTGTCTAATTTCAGTTTAAATACCATGCAATTGTATTTATAAATTCGTATGTTATTTTGACTGTATCGTAACTTTCATGGCCTGATATTATTGTATGTATTTTTAAAAAACCTATTGAAAGAACAATTCGTTTTATTCTTGTTCTTAAGACTTATGATTTATGTAATGATTGTGAATGTGACATATGAAATAAAACTAAACTGACGAAATTAAAACTGGAAACCTATCATTGCATTTGAGCGATATTGAGAGTCGGCCAGAATGTCCCCAGCAATATATAGCAATGTAAAGAAATATGAGTATCATGGTCTCTAGTGCAAATGATAATGTACATCAACTATTTGCCGTGAGATCCACACCCGGTATTTTTTAGATCGAAAACTTGGTAACGGGTAACAAATAGCTACATAGAATCACATTTTCACGAGTCCGCAGAGTCGTTTGTTTGAATTAAAAGTATCGAGTGTATTTTGAAGTATCTGAACCCTGCATGACCCTAATCGCACCAATGGATCTTATAAATTTGTCTCGTGCGGTATAACTGTATGTATTATTTCATCTGAATGTAGTGTACATATACAGTTATCAAAAGAAATACGGACGGATCGCTCTATTCAGAGCCATTATTCAAATGGCTATGTTCTTCCTAAACACCCAGAGGGCCAGAACAACCAAAAAAGGAACGAAATAAACAAGGAAAAAATAAGGAAAGAATTAAACATGCATGAACATAACACAAAACATTGAATAAACTATGTACATATAAATATAATAACAAATATCACAAATATATTGTACGCTCCTGTACCGTCTAAAATCCCCTCCCTACCCGATTATAATGATGCACTATTACTACTGAACTTCAACCCTCCCAATCTTCCAGGTTTACTTCAAAATTTTATATACAGTGCGTCCCAGAAAAAACGTAACCGATAATTATCGATGTTTTATCATAACTTAGTCAAATTACTAAATGACACATAATTATTTGGAAAGTATGTATGAAGTATTTCGTTTACGGCTGATTGTCAACGAAATGGAGTTAACTCTTTTGTAAACTCTGTTTGTTGCTTCGGCAGGCACCCAGTGAAAACGAATTCGTTTGATAAAATTATGGAAATGCAAGCACTACTTAAACATACAGAACATTGGTCATTCCTTGCTCATTTTTCCTGATTGAGGTGTCATATGAAAGGGCAGAAACTCAACTTTCTAGAAATGAGATTTTATCCTTGAAATTCAGATAGAGTCCGCCAAATGATTTTTTGGTTTCCTCTCTTCAAATTTATTTTAATTACTCATGCGTGAAATATGCATCATATAAGTTGCATCTAAATGAAAGAGGAGGATCTAAGCTTTCCACATATGTGTCATTTATCAATTATAAATGTGATTAATTTATGATAAAACATCGATAATTCTCGGTTTCGTTTTTTCTGAGACGCACTGTATATCAAAGTTTTCTATCTATACCCATCAATAGCCAGTGCATAGAATTATATGAAAACTTCTTAAGAGCTATGCATTTAAAGATTCAAAAGTAAACACAGCTGTAGCGCGAAACTCAAAAGGAAATTAAACCTGAAAAATTGAATTTAAAATGTGAAAGTTAGGGATGTACATTTGGTGAGAATAATACAACAAGAGCAGTGTCATTGCGGTTCACCATCAACAAGGTTCTGAATTAGTCACGTATATCATATTTGTTCCTTTGAAGTGTAGCAGCAAGAGATTTTTGTATAATTCCATTGATCTAAATCGGTGACAGGGTATTCTTTTTTTCTTGCTAAGATTATTTCAAAGAGGCATCTTAACATTGAACATGACAACGTAATGTTTCCTATAGTATAATATCGACGGCACGTAGAACACATTAGCATGGTTTCGAAATAAAACATAAATGCACGAAGGCGCGTACGCAGGGGGGAGGGGGGTTGGGGTTAAACCCCCCTTTAGTTTTTGTTTTATGTGTGTATTTTTAAGCAACCCCCCCTTCTGTGTATTGTTTTAATTTTTTTTTTTAATTTACACAAAAAAATTATGCCAATGGCTGACCTAAAAAGTAACCTTACCCCCCCCCCCTACGGAGCTAAATGTCAAATTTTCAAATTTCGAGACCAAAAAAAAAAAATGTCGTCTTACAATACTTACAGGAGTAATGGTATTGGACATAAAATACATTTTTGGGACGATAAAACAGACTGCAAAAGGCTAATAGCGTCGATGGACGAAAGGGTTGGGTAGCAATGTCTTAGATTACGATTACTGACAAAGATTCTCAACTTACACCACAATATGAATAACACCACATATGAAAACACAAAATATTACCATGAAAAGCTGTAATGACGATGATGATAATAATACCGATTTCTTACATAGCGCTTTACATTTAACTGGCCAAAGCGCCTGCAAGATTATTATTGCTCAGGTATAATGTGAAAGTAATATTTACCTGATTAAAATTGATGTAAAGGCCTCCTGAACCTTAAACAACGTCTGAAGTGAAGATGCGTCGTATCTGCAGTTGTCTCAGGCGGATGGACTGCCTCATGGACGCGTCGTAGATACAGCACTGTTTATCGGTATCTCGCTATCGGATCAGCAAAACGACACTACAAGCCTTCTGCGCATGAACAGCATTATATACCACGTCTTTGGCGTTGGAAATACTCGAAATACCCCCCCCCCCCCCTCCTCTGCCACCGCCCCTCAGCAAGGTGATCGCGCAGGCATATACTTTCACAATAATCATACTATGAAAGGATAAGACAAGAAAGTGCCTGGTTTCCGGATTCGGGGATGATTTTAAAGCTCTGCAAACTTGAATGTCCCGCGGCATTGTGATTTAAAAATGCACTCTGTCTAATGATGCTTTATAATATGTATTTTTTCTTTTGCCCTCTGGTTGATCAAAGAAACATGGGCTCTCAGCTTTCATGATAAAGTCGATTTAGACGAATCGAGCTAGCAAGAACACATGTTTTTTTGTAATGATTTCGTTATGACAGAGGTAAAAAATTTTCTTAATTAAAAGCAATTAGGTTGCTAATGAACTCTTTGAAATATTACATATTATTCCTTTATAGTACTTTATTATTTCTTTGGAGTACTTTATTAAATTTTTCTATATTATATTTAATGCAACTTACCTTTCCTAAGGGTGTCGTCTCGACAAATCCTCATGATTTGTTATGGCCACCCAATTATAAAAATGCTCTACCTTGTGTTGTTATATGATGTACCGCTTTATTGTTGCATCATTTTACCTTATTTTGTACTCTTGATCGATTTTAATACAGGTAGTCTGTCATGATTGTATTCTGTCTTGTATATTTTATTGGAATTTAATAAACTGAATTTAATTTAATTCAATTGAATTGAATTAAAGTCAATAACAGTGTAATATTCCAACTGCAGCAGTATTTCAAACTATTAGAAGACATTACAAATATATGCAACTATCATATTTTTGTAATTCATTTATCTAATATTTTGTAAAGCTTATTGAAATGTATAATGAAATGCACTATCTTGTTATTATCTTTACAGTCATGATTATTATTATTACCATCGTCATCATCATCATCATTATTTTCATTATCATTCATGTTATTATTATGATGTCATTAAAATTATGCTAGTTTTATTATCTAGAAACAGGATAAAAGGGCGGGGCATTATTACTAATAATAACAAAGTAACTTATACAGTGCCACCTACACGATGTGTAGTGCTCAAGGTTCATATTAACATGCCACTCCCCTGTTTCATAGACATATGCTATGTTACAGTAACAAAACACTTCGTCCTTCAGATGGGACGTTAAATGGGGGCCATGTGTAGAGGAGGGTCACCACTTTGCATGTTAAGAACCCACTGCACTTTCCAAATAACAGTAGGGGGAAACTCTTCGGTAGTGATCCACCTGCACCTCCCTCTCCCAATCAGATATAATTATAGGTAGGGGAGAACGGAGGTCACACTGATTCAGTTTGCTGTTCCCCCCCTACGCACAGGTGACGCCCAAAACCTATAAATGATAGCATGTCATCAGTAAAGAGATTAACTTTGTATACCTAATTTCAAAATCAAAATCAAGATCAAAATATATTTCTGACATACCCGTTCTAGAAATGGTTCTCTGTCAAAATGAAAAGCTTCCTCTGAAAAGGGTTTTATAATTAAATAAAAATAATAATAATTGACTGCCAAGGCCGACATTCATCTAGGGTAACAAACTGACCTACAAAATCCTTTGATAATGGAAGCAGAAGAAAATAACAAAGCAATATGAAACAAAACACCAAAACGACACGAGATGACTCGTGAAGGAAATAACATAGTTGTCTTTTAAAGTCTAAGTTGATTTAAAATAGTATTTATAACAATCAAAGAAAAGCCACAACTGGACGTTAAAAATCTTTAAGAGACGCATTCAAAATCCCATTCTTCAAAGGCCAGATTATTATAATGGTAATAAAACGTCATGGAATAAAATTAATATTATTTGTGCAGGGGAAGGTCTATTTTCCAGTCATGATATTGATTTTGATATTTGAAGAATCTAAAAATAGAATGAGAACATACCAAGTCAGGAGTATCAGTCAAGACTTGTTGTAGCCCATTAACGATATAAAAGAAGGTAAAAAAAAAATCCTGCTTCAATAGCAAAGATGCAGAAAATGTCATAATTCAAAGATTTTTTCTTTTCTTTTCCTCTTTCGAGGTAACAAAGATAAGAGACAGCAAAGTAAATTTATGCTTGAATAGCAATATGTTAAAAGAACAGGATATTGAGAAGAAAAGAATTCACTGCTTAGACTAAAATGATCAAGGACGTGAAAATAGAGAGTCAAAGACCTTTGTATTTTTTCAGAGCAAAATCAAGGCTCTGCCAAGGCATATTTAAAAAAAAATTGGTGCTTTTTACTTTTTAAAGATACAGTTGAGTATGATGAAATAAACTATCTTGAAGTAATGGGAGTATGTTGCTTATGTCTTTACAATGGAATAGATTCATACTGCGAGGTTTTTGAATGATGAAGATGAAGACTAATTGATCGGTCCAAAGTACCTTTTTAGATACTTCTCGTTGTGGGTGGGAAGTTGAAGAGAAATTTCTTTCAGGAAACATTTCTGCCATTTTGATTCTGATCCAGACTTCCATTATGAATAACAATTTATTTTAAAAAAATGTATCAATCAATTTTCGTCGTTACCATAGAACGCAAACTTTTTCACCAGGGTATTTCCAAGTAAATATGTTTCCCCTAAAAGCGAATGAATTACATCCCTCAATCGATATAAAGTTTGCTTAGAGAAGTGGGTAGGTCTGGACAAATTGCAACCGAAATAGATGAATAAAGTAGATATACCTTCGCAATATGTATCAACACCAAAAAAATGAAATCGATTTCTTTTAAAATTGTGTGATACATGAACAGACATGACGGAGAGAAAAAAGAAGGGGATACATAGATTAAGAGACAGAGAGAAAGAGAGACAAATATACATAGGCCGACTGAGAGGAAGGCACAAAGAGAGAACGAGAGAGAGAGAGAGAGAGAGAGAGAGACCAATAGACCGAGAGACACAGGTATAGAGAGACAGAGACAGACAGACAGATAGACAAAAACAGAGACAAACAAACAGGGCAGACAGAGAGAGGGAGACAAACAGATAGACAAAGACAGAGACAGAGAGAGGGAGACAAACAGACAGACAGATAGACAGAGACAGAGACAGACAAACAGTGCAGACATACAGAGAGAGAGAGAGAGAGAGAGAGAGAGAGGGGGGAGAAAGAAGGAAAGAAAGAGTAAATAGTGTGTTTTATTTTTATGCCTCCGTTACGAAGTAGCCGGAGGCATTATGTTTTCGGGTTGTCCGTCCGTCCGTCCGTCCGTCCGTCCGTCCGTCCGTACGTCTGTACGTACGTCTGTACGTACGTCCCGTTCTCGTAATCACGTTATCTGAAGAACGGATCGATGGATTCCTACCAAACTTTGGTCATATATGTATCTAGCAAAGTCGATGAACTGATTAGATTTTGGGGTCACGAGGTCAAAGGTCAAAGGTCACAGGGCTCATTATGTATGCAAAAACAGCTCGTGATCGCGTTATCTGAAGAACCGATTGATAGATTCCTGCCAAACTTTGGTCATGTATGTATCTTGTAGAGTCGATGAACTGATTAGATTTTGGGGTCACGAGGTCAAAGGTCAAAGGTCACAGGGCTCATTATGTATGCAAAACGGCTCGTGATCGCGTTATCTGAAGAACCGATAGATGGATTCCTGCCAAACTTTGGTCATGTATGTATCTTGCAGAGCCAATGAACTGATTAGATTTTGGGGTCACGAGGTCAAAGGTCACAGGGCTCATTATGTATGCAAAAACAGCTTGTGATCGCGTTATCTCAAGAACCGATTGATGGATTCCTGCCAAACTTAGGTCATGTATGTTACTTGCAGAGCCGATGAACTTATTAGATTTTGGGTAACGAGGTCAAAGGTCAAAGGTCACAGCGCCCATTATGTATGCAAAAACAGCTTGTGATCGCGTTATCATTAGAACAGATTGATGGATTCCTGCCAAACTTAGATCATTTATGTATCTTGCAGAGCCAATGAACTGTGTAGATTCTTGGTTCATAAGGTCCAAGGTCATGGGCTCATTATGTATGCAAAAATAGCTTGTGAACGCATTCTCATTAGAACTGACAGATGGATTACTATTTAACTCTGGATATCTTGCAGAGCCAATGAGCTGAGTAGATATTAGGATCATGAGGTCAAAGTTCAAAGGGTCATATATGTATATGAGAAATTGTTTGTAATCACGATATTCTGAGAACCTGTTAATGGATTACAATTGAACTTGAATTTGAAAAATTTCTTCTGTTTTGGTTTGTAAAATTGCTCTATGACGGAGGCATCATTTTCGACTGCGCGCAGTCGAATTCCATCTAGTTTGTTATGGTACGAAGTTTGGTTTTCTTAGTGTGGGCAGCATAGAATCATGAATCATGGATGCTTTTGTGTGTATTTCTCTGCTACGTTCTTGTGAATAATTTTGTAATGTATGCATACTTCAAATAGATGAAGAGAAGAAGGAGAAGAAAAAGAAAGAAAAAAAGGAAAAGAAAAAGAGGATAAATTATGTGGAATAAAAATGAGCTTTGAAACTTTGAACTATGAAAAACAAATTATATAAACTTTGTAAACAAAATACAATTGTCTTTTCATCGATTTTCATATAAGTTTTTCTAAATGCATGTGGATAATCTTTTTATTGAAGTTGAAGACAAGAAGAGGGAGAAAAGGCAGAAGTCATAATATGAAATGTATTTTAAAAAATTAGACTGTGAACAACAAATCTCAAAAATATAATGAGAGTTTTAATAATTCCCCCTCCCCCCAAAAAAAACAACAACAAACAAACAAACAAACAAACATACGTGGCCTAATTAATGACGACCACACTTTGCCTGGGAAGCATTCAATTAATGTGCTTCAAGTAACCAGGTCTCATTGCGTTAATAATAGTGGTATATTATTAAAGCAGACTTCCACGTGTAAACTAACTACGAAAATGGAAGAACTTGAGAAAAATTCAAAGACAGGCTATGTGTCTTTCCGGGCCTCCGTAAGAAACTAGAGCACACTGCTCTTTATAATTGTATTCATCCACTTTTGCACCTGTCATTTGAATGTTTGTTTTTGTTTTTAGCCAGATTGTGTTTTAGTTATTAGCTTACGATCATTGTTTTCATGTGTTTTTATCTCCATTTTGTTGTTAATAAGTTATAGTCGTCTTCGATAATCTGTATTTCTTACATTTATCATTTCAAATTTTAAATTGGGATATATTCACATTGAAACGGAAATAAATATATCAAATCAAATCAAATCAATTTTCACATAAATGAATTAAATAGAATATATAATTTTCAAGCAGAAATCAGTTTTTTGTATTTAATGAAACTGAGAGTCCCTTTCAGCCAAGAGTTATATTTGACAAAAATTCTAATTATCATTCAACTTGAAATGTTGATGGACAGTTATTAAACGTCAATATTACAATTTTTCTTTAGGTTGACGGTCACACTAAAGAGAGATTGTACTATACTCATAGAAACGTCCTTCTTTAGAAAGTCAGGAAGTCTGTTAAAATGATCTTTAAAAAGCACTTAGAAATTCAACCTCGTTTCTTATTCAATATGCCTTTTCAATGATATTGGAATGAAGGACTCCCCATCTCATTTTTCGTTATGGAAAGATGGTCAACAACGGCATTAATGGGTGCTACCATCAGAATGGTAATGTTGTAACGATTTTTTAATATATTTTCCAGTTTGTGAAATATCGTTTTCTTTTTTATTGGAGAGAAGCAAAATTTCAAGTAAAAGATCGGCGTGTATTGCAACACAAATTCGAATTCTCCTCCTCTTCAGTAAAAGAGCGAACTATGGCCTAATTCTCTTCAATTATCTTGGCATTTACATTCAACTGAAGAGCCAGAGAAAGGTATCTTCCAGCATTTCATATTTTGTAATGTTTGTAAATCTTGATCTTTATCAGTATTGAAGTGGCGGCGTGGCGGTTTTGTAAGTCTAAATAACAGCTAGTTTTTTAACTTTTTTTTCTCTCTCTTGTCTTCTATCTATTTCCCCCTCCCTTAATCCTGTCCGTCCCTTCTTTTTTCCTTCTGACGCTCTCTCTCTTTCCCTCTTTCCCATCAGTCTCTCTCTTCCGCCCCTCCTTCACGATACCCTCATACAAACCTTTCTCTCTTTCGCCCCTCTCTCCCCTTTCATCTCCCGCTCCCTTATATTCCCTTTTACACCCTTTCATTCCTTCTTTTCCCTTCCACGTTTCCCCTATGCCCTATGTATTTTGCTTCATTCAACGTTCCTCTTCCTTTTTGTAACCCCCTTTTTGGTTTCTACTCTGTTCCCCCTCTTCCTTGTCTAACCCCCATCCTCTATGTATATATATCTCTCTCTCTCTCTCCGTCGATTCCTTATATTACCTTCCTCCTCTCCTATTCTGCCCATCTCTCTCTCTCTCTCTCTCCGATGCAATCATCCATTTCCACCCTCCTCTTTCTCTTTTATCTCTGCCCATTCCCATTTCCATCATCAACCCTCCCTCATCACCCCCTCCATCTCGACCCCTCTCTCACTCACTCTCTTTCTCTCTCTCCATCTCTCTTGATGTTGATTTCTTATATTCCTTTATGTATCTCTCTCCATGTCTGCCCCTCTCTGTTGCACTTGGTCAATATACACCTGTTCTTCCCCTGCTCATCCTATACTCCTAATCTGTGTCTCTGTCACGTGGTGACTTTTAAAAATTATTGACACTGCTACCTCATCAGAAAACCACACCAGAACACAATTGTTATAGGTATAATGAAGGTTTAATATTCAGCCTACAAATCATGGCGTCAAAATCAACCGAACATAAACATTTTAATAGAACATAACTTTATAACAGGGCAGCTTCCATCTCGTGAGTCCCTCTTGGTCCTGGTCGCTTGGCCAGTCTCTAGACTGCGTAGAAATCCTCGTCTACTTGGTAGCTCATCTCTACAGTGTTTTCGATTGGAAACATGAACAAGAAATGGCCAACCTCTATTAAAGCAATCGTTTTTAGATTAGTTGTTTTGAAGAAAGAAAAACCTTCATATTTTAAGTTTACTTTAAGAGACGGGATCAGTATCAGCATCAAAAATACATAATGCTTTACAAACCATCAGTCGCTTAAATCTATCAAAGACTTTAATCTTTCTCTCTAGGGAGTCAAAAGCTTTAAAAGAATAATGTTTTCAATCAAGAAAACCAACAAGATCATGACCTAATTCCACAGATCGTTGATCCAAGACAGTTTGGACGGCGAATAATTTCATTTCGAAGATAGCAGGACTTTGTAACGCATCACGCATTAACAACGACCACCAGGCCCGTCGGGGCCGCTACGGATGACCAGCGCGGGATTAACCGTACCACCTTTCAGCCTTTAAAAAAGAGAAGAAAAAAAGAGAGAGAGAGATGGAGAGGAGAAGAAAGAGAAGAGAAAAAAGAGAGAAGGTGGGAGGATGAAAAATGTCATGTAGGCTGACCGTAGACTTATCAAAAACAAGAACATCCAAGTGACTTATGCCTTTTTTGCATTATTTTGAAACGCATTATCACATAAATCGAAATCCTCACGAAAGTGATAAATTAAGCTCGCCACCTGACCTCCTATTTATAGGTTAGGCCTTTATAGATTTTCTCGCCCATTTTCGTCACCTCTTCGATAAATTTTCAAAAAATTACTTTCAATTTCAACGTAGGCCTATTTAGGACACGATTATCTGGACACCATTCTTCTCTGGTAAATTCATGGGACAACCATGGCCTACGCCATTTTTGCGGGTCTATTTGTTCCATCAATTTATTTGATGAGGTCAGAGCGGATCCACGGGATGGGCCAGTGGAGGGGGGGAGGTGGGGCTTGTCAGAACACTTTAAGTAAAAAAGGTACCCCAAAAATGCTGATGACCTTTTTTCCTTCCTTTTTTCTCTTTTGCTTGTCAGAAAAAAAAAATCCCGAATATTGGGCCCCTCCCATCACAAATCCTAGATCCGGCGCTGGATGGGGTGCCCTAGGGGGAGCGTACCCCCTCCCCTCAAAAAAGATTTTACAAAATAAATGATCCAACGTGGTTTATTTCTAATTCAATAACAGTTATTTTCGAATGTTGCTGAAATGATATGATTTTCCAGGATTTTTTTTTTTTTTTTTGGTGAATTATACCTTTTTTATGATTTTATTGGAAAATGACAAATTCCCGAATTTACAGTCAGGCAAAATGTATGCATATTTCGAAGCCTACATGTCAGGGCCCGCTAAACGGTGGGGCTCGGGGGGCTAGAGCCTCCTCCTCCCTCAATTTTTTGAAAAAGTTTGATAAAGAGAAATAGATAGAAAGAAAGAAAAAAAGAACAGTGACCTGCCAGTGACAAAGCCAGTGATATCAATTCAATTCAATTCTGAGACATAAAGCCTTTTTTTTTAGGATGTCGAAACTATTCAATTTTTCACATACTAACCGTCACTTTGTCTACCTATTGATTAACGGCGTATCAAGGGATCGGCTTCAGAAGGGGCAAACTATTTCGACTTATTGAGAAGCATTAATAAGGAGGCCTATAGTTTGCGTTACAAGACCGTACCCTCAAGAGGGGCACACACATTTCGACCTACTGTGAACCGTTACTTCTTGTAAGAAGGGCTCTGGCTTGCGATATAGGGGAAGGGGGATGATGAGCATCGCCAAAAATTATTTATGAAAAGTAAAGTCTTTGAGATTATGTCAACACTTTTAGCGTTTCTCAGCATAAATGTGTATAATAGTTCCTAACGTGTTGCTAGTGAGGCTGCTTTACTTTTTGTTGATAGAAAATCTGCCGGGAGGGGCGAAGTGACCCTTTTTGAAATAAATGGCGAGTGCCGTTGATTCTCCCTGATATTGAAACTCTTGTTGTGGTCGAGTGGATACGTCGCCGGACTGTCGATCACAAGGTCCGCGGTTCGAGTCCCGCCGCCGCACTAATGCCCTTTGGCAAGATATTGATCTACATTTGCCACACTCCACCCAGGTGAAGTAAATGGGTACCTAGTAGGAATTTAATCCTTGAAATGCTAGAGCGCTATAATGGCAGCACAGCTAAAGCTGGGGTAGTAATATCCAAGTTTGGAAGCGTTTAGAGACTTATTGTGATTTGCGCTATATAAAAGCTGAATATTATTATTTATTAGTTTTGATTCTCTGTATATCAGACCAAGTGTTCAATTGGATTTATCTGTAGTCGCTTTATAAAACTGTAGTAAAGACACATCAAGGCTTATTATTGAGAGAAGGAGGGAGAGAGAAAAATACGGAAGAGATAAATGGTTGGAGGAGAGAGAGAGAGAGAGAGAGAGGTGTGAAGAGAAAGAAAGAAAGAAAGAGAGCGATGGAGAGAAGGAGGGGAACGAGAGATAAATGAAGGAAAGGATAAATGGTTGGGGAGAGAAAGAAAAAAGGAAGAAAATAGACAAGTGAGAGAAATATATGAAGGAAGAGATATATGGATTGAGAATTAGAGATAGAGAGAGAGAGAGAGAGAGAGAGAGAGGGGGATATGATATGTACCTACATAGAAGGTTTATTTTTGCCTTTTACTTAAAAGTTTTCTTTATTCTTTATGTTTACACTTCATTGATACCATTTTCTCTCAAAATTTACGATTTTAAGTTTATTAGTTTAAGTAATTAACGCCCCTCAGTGCACCCCCATGGAGCAAAGTGTATACATAAGTGTTTGTTCTTCTTACAGATGGGCTTTAGAAAGATTGATATATTAGGAGCTAATTTCATACAGCGGGTGGTTTATTTGATGCTCTGGGCAGTCATTTCCGAAGAGGGTTTTTTAATTAATTTCAAAGCATGGAGGGGGTGAGCAAAAGCACCCATCCACAACAACTAAAAGACGATAAATACAGGAACTGGAACATGGATTAACACAAAGCTGATTCGACAGACAGTCTAAGGTTACTGTTGTGATATCCACTCTCGGTAAGTGAAACAAATTATTTTTGATTTCATCGAAGAAATTCAACGAAAGGGTAATAAATTATATATTTGTTTATTTATATATATAAACTGGTGACATATATTTGTTTATTTACTTTTCATATATGCAGTTATTTATTCGTTCTTTTTATCTTCATTTTTTTCTATTTATATAATTGAATTTATTTAGCATTCTTGTAATTTTGTTTATTTATTAATTATTAATCTTTTTAAATAACTAGTCATGACTTTGTATTCATTTTATATCTAGTGTGTGTATGTGTGCGTGTGTGTGTGTGTGTGTGTGTTGGGGGGGGGGGGGCTAGGGAAAATACATGGTCTTTTAAAGATTCGTAAGCAAACTTGCCCTGATATTGCATAGTTTTATGGACCCTTTTCTGAAATGAATGTGGTAGTGAAGTTTGCTTGTTTGGACCTTAAAATTAGGTTACAACACAATACTTAATTTAAGAAAATATTGTCCATGAAAGCAGAAAGAAATTGGGCATACCTATAACATGAAAGATGGTCGTGTATTTTAAGCTAAGACTTTCTTACTGCAGACGAGGAGAATTCACATAAACGAGTCATATTTGGAATGATCATTGCACTTTTCTTTCAGACTCACCAATCGAATTCAAAGATGACTAAGGCTATGTACCTTGCTCTTGCCGCGGTTCTCATCGTTGCCGCCTTCGCCTTCGAGATGGAAGACGATGACGACAACGAAATCGCATTGATGAAGAGGATGCCCGAGCTACATGAATACTTGTGGGCCGAGAAAAGGGGGCAGATGAAGAAGTACAAGTGTAAGTATTCACCTTAGTCTTTATTTATTCTTCAGCTTAAAAAAAATGCAAACATTGAAATTGAGGGGTACCTCACTCAGCGGCGAATGCTTCCGAACGTAGCGAATTTGGGTTTCGCCAGGTTTGTAAAAGGTTACAAACGTTTCGTAAAAGGGTTGCAATAAAGTTCGCAAACAGCTTTCAAAGTCTAAAACAGTTTTTCTTGTCGCAAGACACTTTAAACATGTTTAAGGTAACATTGTTCAGATGAGATATGGTGGTGCTAAGTTAGTGACTTGAATGCTAGATGTACAATTAAAGATAATCTGAAAATTTGATTGAAAACGGATCATTATTCATGGTACAAATTGGGAAAAAACTGATCTGATCGATTCCTTAATTCTCCCAACTATGTTATTCTACTTCTATTCTGCTACTTGTCAAAACCTGTTCAGCATCAAGACAAGGACAATTACATTTTAGGTGAATGTAAATCGTCACAAAGCAATAAAATGGCTCTACATTCCATTCCAGACAGTTAAGTGTTGACATATTTTTATAGCCTGTTTTATGTATTTTTCTCATGGAAAAACGGTTGGGAAAATTCAAAAATGGTTGGGAGAATTTACTGTTAATCACTGTTAGAGGGTGCCTCCCATCGACGCCTTCAAAGAAAACCATAGATATCTTTGTGGTTTGAGAATTTGTCAGGATTGTTTGCATGTCAGAGGGTTAATATAGTAGAAGGAATATAGTAAGTAACATTTTATACAAAAATTAATTTTTTCCATCAACCTTCAACAATGTTACCGAGTCACTTTAACATTTCTTTGCGAATTTATTTTCCGCAAACAGTTGCAAGCGTTTGCAAAACAGTCGTAAGCGTTTGAAAAAGTCGCAAGCGTTTGCAAACAACAGTCGTAATCCTTTGCAAACGGTTGTAAGACGGTATCGCTGAAAAATTCGTTTTGATTCACCAATGCTAGCAACCACGTTACCATATGATTCCTATAATATAATCGACACATTGAGTACCATAGCAAAAGGTCCCAAACATTCACAAATAGTGGCAAGGATTGGCAAATAGTTGCTAATCTTGGCAAAAACTGTGGCTAACATTTGCTTACAGTCGCTAATATTCGCCAACTGCCTTTCACAAACACATTCGCAAACGTTCTATCAAATGTTGCTAATTGTCCTTTATCATCGCTAAAAGTCGCTTAATGTCGTAAAGGCTAACCCTCATTATTGCCAATATTCGTCAGAAAAGTTGGCAAATCCAAATTCGCAACGTTCGCAAGCGATCGCCGCTCTATGAATTTAGAAATGGAATTTTACTGAAAGAGAAGGAAAACTTTTTTTAATTGCCTTAAGAATCATTTTCGAATTACCTAATGTGCTATTATAGCCCTTAAATACCTTTTGCACTGTTTCACTTTGTACTTTGCACTTTCCATTAACTCGTTGACTACTGATTTATCTAATTCCCATAGGCTTAACACAGGGACCACCAGGTTCCAGTAAGCAATGGGTTAAATGAAATTAACTTAAACAATTTTTTTTTTTGCCAGGCAAAGAAACGTGGTAGTTGTTATGTTATGTTTTGTGAAGGGGGGGGGGGGCAGAAACATACACAACGATGACTACTTGTTTCTGGTTTCTTTCTTTTTTGGACAGCCTGTACCAAGTACGGACAGGAGTGCACCTGTTACAGAAAGTCAGGCTCCGTTATTTACTGCTCTGGTAAGTTGAAGTTGCGTTTCACAAAACTTGTCATCAGTGACAAATAACAATTTGTGTTATAAGCTACTGAAATCCTTACTTCGGATTGGTCATCAGCAGATTTGTCACTGATTTTTGTCATTTGTCATTGAAAAAAGGCTTTGTGAAACTGGTCCCTGGTCCTGCAATAGACCAGATTCTGGTCGTTTTAAATATAGCCCGGGAGGGGACATGCATGAAATTATTTTTTGTTTAAGCCTCGGTCACAAATGCCCTTAAGAACTGCTACGAACGTCGTATGAACGATTTTCAGACAATGGAAATTCGGGAAGCGGACAATGGAAAAACAGTGAGATTCGTACTAAATTATCGTTCGTACGAACCTTTGTGACCCTAGCATTAGTCAGTCGTTGTTATCATTTATTATAACTACCACGTGATGGAATATATTTATGTGCAGCAATAAAGCCCCAACTACAAAAAAAGGAAGAGTTTATGTCACTTCACTCTTCATTCTTTATTAATCGAAATGAGGTATGTTACCCTATATAATGATCTGTTAAGAGAACCTTCATTTTGAATTAGATTGAATATTTTTCTTGTTTAAAGTTAACTACAGAAGCACCGAGTTCCGGGACCATACGGCTAATTAATAATTTTTCGTCAGTGTTTCTAGTACAGTGTGGCTTTAAAGATTGCTACAAGATTTCTGAACCGTTAAAGATAAAGTTGAGTTCTGGTCATGCGATTGCATTGTGAAAGAAAAGGTGTGGAATGGATCAGAAAAAAGTTGATCACGTAGCATGTACTGTAAGTATTGGTGTGTACTGCAAGGTTCTGGAGTCATCAAAACCATAATAAATTTGGCCCAGTCTTGGTAAAGTAACAAACACTCTACACAGAAAGATGGATATGGGACTACACAAATGGTGTCTGGGCTAACTTGATTACCTTATCTTTCTATGCTCACAACTCAGCCAGTATACATTTTCTACCAACATTGTTTGGCAAATGACATTTATTTATAGTCTTGAACATTCAGTGTAATTTACGTTTGATTCTGTGAGAATTCATTTGCTTTTTTTAAAACCAAAACTCAAGTTTATCTTTAATATCTTCTTTTTCTTTCAAATTCTTAAAGGTGCTGGCAATGGCGATACTATGTAGTTTAAATGACAGAAGACTCGGATGTCACACTGTTGCCCTGACCCATACTTCGACTTCCACTCCAAGACCCCTGCAGGCGGTTGCTTAACGTCGTGTTTATGTTTGCATGTCTATCATTGCGCAGTGAAAGAAAATAAATATAGTTAAACAAAATAAACTCCTGAACATCACATACAATTGTTAATGTGTTTCTTGTAAAAGTGGCTCATGAGGTGTGGTGCGTGATGAACTAGTAACGACATATTTTGTGTTGAACTCACTCTTCAAATTGACCGGAATAGAAATAGATGGTGACGTTAAAGGTCGGTACCCAGACGTAAATATTCATATATGATTCACACACGTCTGTAAAAACCCAATTAGACACACACACATACACTTTTTTTTTTTTTTGAACAATTTTGTTTTATTTCTCCAGATGTGTAATACAAACCATGACATACAATTGAATAAAATAAACGTGTTTAATATTGATGCTTTTACATAAACATAATTAAACACAAACTTATTTGCAGTATAATATAACTTAGCAACAAAGTAAACGTATAAGTACCTAAACATAATATGTCAATTGTAAATGTTATTTACTTATATATTACAAAAAAAAAACAAATCTGGAGATAATTTTACTGAAACAATCCTGCCCCCTCCCGCCCCCTCCATCACACAGACATACTCACCCTCTATCACACAAACATACTCACCCACTCACACACATACTCACCCACCCACCCACCCACCCCCCCCCCCCCCACACACACACACAGTACTCACTCAGTGGATGTCTGCCAACATTCTCAACTTAAGAAAAATATACTAAATAAGTTATCCAGGCCGCAAAATCGAGTTACGCTTTTAACAAGCTCACGGTGGAGAAGAAAGCAAATCTTAATTAATCTTAAGCTGCTCCCACTTTAAGAAATGTGATCCTAGCTTTCCCATTTTAATTGCTATTTTCTTTTCCTCATCCCTATACTTAAAAATGCTTTTTTTCATCTTTTCTAAAGTTAGTACTCGCCCCCCCCCCCGATCTTGACATAAATGTAACATACTTCACCATGAAAATGATAGTATTACACATTTTTATTCTATATGAACTACCTACCAACCCAACAAATATATCTCGCCATTCTAAATCTTTAATTTCATCTAACTCAAAAAGTTGTATTAAAGCACGCACGCACACACACACACACATACCTTTTAATCCTCGTTCAGAATTGCAGCAGTAAATCTCTTTTTGTCTTCTTTTTTGTTTCGTTTGATGATTCGTTCAGAATTGCAGCGTTAGGTATTTTTCTTTCCTTTT
Organism: Strongylocentrotus purpuratus; assembly: GCF_000002235.5. NCBI lineage: Eukaryota > Metazoa > Echinodermata > Echinoidea > Camarodonta > Strongylocentrotidae > Strongylocentrotus > Strongylocentrotus purpuratus. The sequence goes on along the minus strand of NW_022145603.1, from coordinate 28,085,865 downwards.
GTCGTTTTAAGACGGAAAATTAATAGCCAATACGAAACTTTTGATTGATGTATCTTGTCGCACGTAGCTACATGTAAGGGAATGCGCGTAAGTTGTTTGTTGCGTAGTTGCTTTTCATTTACATGTATAAAAGAAAAGCCGCGGCTAACCAATATATTTTATCTGAACGAGCCTTAAATGGACAGGATTGGAGATTCACTATTTTAGGAGTCACAATTAAGAAAAGGAGAGAGACAAAGACAGAGAGAGAGAAAGAGACAGAGAGAGATCAAACGAGAGAGTGAGAGTGAAGAGAGAAAGAGAGATTACGGAGTATTGCTATGGAGAGGGTAAGAAGAAAGTGAAAGCGAAATGAAGATAAAAAAGGAAACGGAGAGAAAGAGAGAGAGAGAGAGAGAGATACAGACATACGGAGTGACATAGAGGACTGGTGGGAGTAGGGCGAGGGAGAGGGAATGAAAAGAAAGAGAAAGCAAAATGAAAACAAAGAAGAAAATATATATATGAAAATAATAATGACAAAAATAACTAAATAAATACAAAGCAAAACCAGACAAACAAACAAATAAAAATGAAGTAAAACAATTTTGCTGATCTGATCAGGGACACGATTCTAAAAACATAAATAATAGGGGTCTAATAATATTCGGGATAAAAAAAAGAAGAAGGAAAATAGCTTTCTTTAAAAGCAAAATACATGTTTATTATTGACAAAACATCCCATTTTTACGCTGTGCCCCCCTTTTCAAGCCCCTCATGAAAAAGTAACCGCGTTCTTAAAGATAAACTCCAGTACTGGTAAAAAAAAAAAAAAAAATTCTCACAGAATCAAACGAAACTTACACTGAATGTTCAACATTACAAATAAATGACATGTGCCAAACAATTTTGGAAGAAAATGTATACTGGCTGAGTAATGAGCATAGAAAGACAAGGAAATCAAGGTAGTACTAGCCCCGACACCATGTGTGTTGTCCCATATATAGCTTTCTATGTGAGTGCTTGTTACTTTACCAAGACTCGGTCAAATTTATTATGATTTTGATGACTCCAGAACCTTGCAGTGCACACCAATACTTACATGCTACATGATCAACTGTTTCTGTAAAATACCCAATTGTCAGGGTTTCAGAACTTACATTGACTATAATAAAGATCTTGAATATCGTATTGTAAAAAGTAATTAAATTTTGATAAAACAGGGTCGAATTATGCTCACATATTGCACTGAGAAAAAAAAAAGAATAGAAGGTAAATGTGAAAAAGAATAGTTTGTGAAGAGGGAATCGAGAGGAGAATGGTGGAAAGAAAGAACTAAAAAGGTAAACAAAAAACAGGTGACACTATAAACTGTCATTTTGTATACATCATTATACCTCCTCAAATATTCTCTTTCTCTCTCTGTCTCTCTACCTGGCAGGAATTAATTCCTTGAAACGCTAGAGGGCCGTAACGGCAGCCATGCTAAGGCCAGGGTATGTATAATCCGGAGCGCGAGGAGCGTCAGATCTGACAGACATGAGCGCTATACAAGAACCCACTATCATTATTATTGTTATCTCTCTTTCTGACCTTACCTCCCTTTCTCAGTCTCCCTAACAAGCAATGTTAATACGAGTAAAGTAAAGATCATTACGTTTATTAACCCTGATCACTGGATGTTTACAAAATAGTTCACCACACCAGGTCCCCAGGAAAGAAACATCCACACATTTGAATATGTTTGTAGACCCGTCTATTGTATATAGACCATTCTCTCGCTCTTCCCAGGCACTATACTAGTCAGGGCGCGTTCATGCTTGATTTTGAAGGCAGAATGAGCGATTTGTAACGCTCATCGTAAACGCTCATCGTAATCGCAGTTCCACGGTGCACTGTTCATGCTCACTTCTCCAGGCAATTCTCCTTGGGTGGCCTTCAGCTGGATTCGCAAACCTGTGTGCGCATGCTACGTAGACCCACTAGAGGTCAGTGCGTTGACCCCATTTAAACGCGTTTACAAATTGTAAACGCATCTTTTTGTGAGTTTACGATTCACTCTGAACATCACGGACAAAGAAAGCGGACAAAACATACAGGGGGGCTCGAGGCAATATACAGTTCCTCAGGTAGACAAAGGAACATCCCTTCACTGCTATTATGTACAAAAGGTGAATATGCATGTGACACCTGTTCTATTATTAAATTATTATTAAATTACCGTCAGATGATCATCTAAGGGTCCGCCGAAGGGCCCTAAATGGAATCCAGGGGGCAAAGCCCCTGGAAGCTTAGGGGTTTTAGGCATTTAATCACGGTCAGATGAGCATATTTTGATGCCTCATTATTTTGTTAACACTGGCAGTTAACTATTCTTACTTTCTTGCTCTCATTCTATTTCATTTCTCTTTAAAATACTATTTCAAGAAAAGTGGGGGGGGGGGGGGGGGGGCTCGAGGAAATATACAGTTCCTCAGGTAGACAAAGGAACATCCCTTCACTGCTATTATGTACAAAAGGTGAATATGCATGTGACACCTGTTCTACACATTTTTACATAATAGCAGTGAAGGGATGCTCCTTTGTCTACCTGAGGAACTGTATATTTTGTCCGCTCTCTTTGGGCGCGTTCATGCTTGATTTTGACGGCCAGAATCAGGCATCTGTTACGCGTTTAGTTTAAAACACGATTGCGTTCATGCTCACTTTTGTAGAATCACCGAAAACGGCGATCACGATCGCCGATCGTAAACTCACAAAAAGATGCGTTTACAATTTGTAAACGCGTTTAAATGGGGTCAACGCACTGACCTCTAGTGGGTGTACGTAGCATGCGCACACAGGTTTGCGAATCCAAGCTGAAGGCCACCCAAGGAGAATTGCCTGGAGAAGTGACCATGAACAGTGCACCGTGGAACTGCGATTACGATGAGCGTTTACGATGAGCGTTACAAATCGCTCATTCTGCCTTCAAAATCAAGCATGAACGCGCCCCTAGTTAGTCATGTTCATAGTGATTGGCGATCGTGATCGCCGTTTTTCGGTGATTCTACAAAAGTGAGCATGAACGCAATCGTGTTTTAAACTAAACGCGTAACAGATGCCTGATTCTGGCATGAACGCGCCCTTAGTCTCTTTTGTCATCACTCGATCATCCGACGTGGGCGAATGACCCCGTGCCTGGTAATGTTATCCACATCGAGCAGTTTGTAAGCAGACGTTTTCCTGCAGTCCTGCAAAAGGAAATAAACAACTAGGCCTACGGTGACTATACAGCAAGTAAGTAGGGACTTTTAGATTTACACGTCGACATAGTGGACTGCTACGTGTCACACGTAGAAGTCCACTATGTCGACGTGCAAGTTTAAAACAGTCTTCTTCTTCTTCAATTGTCATACTGTTGAGTGCTAGTGCAGATGTATGTACAATAGGGAATGTTAGATTTACGTGGACTGCAACGTGTGGCATCCTTTTAAGGTGCTGGCAGTCACGTATGACTAACGCACTGGCAGTGCCCTTAAAGGACGTCACACGTAGCAGTCCATGTTATCGTCGTGCAAATCTAAAAGTCCCTAATGTCTGATAAAAGGTTATTACTACGAGCGAGTAAAAACGATTACCATTTCTAAACAGAGCTGGGTCTTTTGTACCTTGAACTGGACATCCGGGGGGGGGGGGGGAGTAGACAGCTAGGCAGCATTTCAGACAGGTTCTACAACTCACATTTATTGTTCATGGGAGAAAAAAAGTACATGGCCACTATAGACAAGTGGCCTTAAACTCAAGGTTTTAGTATATTTTCTTTACGGATCCTGGCTACGTACACGTACGGCAGAGAGCCGAGCCGATCAAAATGTCGTTTAAAACGTCCATGTTTATACATGTATTTGCTAAAGATGTGTCAACTAATGCATTGAACCGATATATCCTTCATTTACCCGAAACCAAGGTAGGTTATTGTGATGATTGAGGCGTATGATAGAAAAATGGTTCGAACCATTTTATCCCTAAGATTACTATGGTGATAGATCTATTGCGTGCTACAGCCTATAGGCATGCAGCTCTGTAGTCAATCATATTTGATGCATACATTATGTATGTCTTTCTTAAAGGTAAAGACCAGTATTGGAAACGCCCCAATTTCAAAAAATGAAATGGAAGCTCTCATTACCAATCATGTGAAAGAATATGTTTTGACTAATACATGATGATAAAAAAATTGCCGGGAAACCGCCTACTAATTCATATATTTGGTAAATTTGTTTCTCTCATGGTCTGTGATAGATATAGGGTAGTCCCATATACATCTTTCTGTGTATAGTGCTTGTAACTTTACGAAGAATGGGCCTAATTTCTTATCATTTTGATGATTCCAGAACCTTGCAGGTGCTAGATGCTAGATGATCAACCTTTTCTGATCGATTCCACAACGTTTTTTTCACAATGCAATCGCATGACCATAACTGGTCTTTACCTTTAATGCCTGTTTATAATCCATTCGTTTGCATTGACTTGTTGCCGTCGTTATGAAGGTAAAAGGCCGACCTAAAATGTATAATAATAATAAAAATAATAATAATAATAATAATAATAATAATAATAATAATAATAATAACAACGTTTTATTTACCCAGGGTAGCCACTTCAGTTATGAAACTGCTCTTCCAGCGGGCCCTGCATAACATAATATGTTATTACTACCCTTCTCCAATCTAATATGCTGAGCGCCTAGCTAGAAGGCAGAAGGTCCCATATCATAAGTCTTTGGTATGACTCGGCCGGGGATCGAACCCACGGCCTCCCGTTCATGAGGCGGGCGCTCTAACCACTGAGCCTACCATGCCCGGTGTATGTCGAGAGCCCCCCCCCCTATACACATATATAATATTTATATATGAAATTGAAATTGGTTTAAGGAGTAGAAATCTTTATGAATTATTTGTCAATTATTTTAATCATTATATCTTTATCCGAATAGATCTTCTTAATTAGAGAGAGAGAGAAAGAGAGGGGGAGAGAGAGAGAGAGGGGGGGGGGAGAGAGAGAGAGAGAGAGAGAGAAAGAGAGGGGGAGAGAGAGAGAGAGAGAAAGAAAGAATCGGAGAAAGAGGCCCGAATTCACAAAGGAGGTTTGTCGACAAACTTTCTTTAAGAATTCGGGCCATAGAGTCTATACATGGACAGTGAACAGTGTATGTATGTTCCTGTGAACCAGTATAATCAAAAAGTTACTCGTGAATCGTGAAGTTTATGCGACCTATATTTCAACTATGTATGTAATGCATACAATCTGAATTCTCACTATTGCCACCATACACTATAGGGAGAGGTGCATACGGGGGCCATCCCATTCAAACGCGTGTCAACTCTATCACGGATTTCTGCGGGATGTCTAACAACTTAGAATAGCTGGCTTATTTTTCTCCAAAGTCTGATCCTCGATTTCCTTATGAAATCATCGAAGTTGTTATTATTTTGTTGTTCAAGTAAATAGCTCTAGTTAATCACATAAAGCGGAATGGACGCATCTGATCAGACACCTCAACTCACCGTAGTCAAGCGGTGCAGCGACTGCTACGAAGTGGTCTGGGGTGATGGCTACACGGGTCGATACCCCTTTGTCTGGCTTCGAGATAACTGCCGATGTTCCGGCTGCTACTACCCGAGCTCCAAGCAAAGAAGTGTTTTGCTCTCCGATATCGACGTCGAGATGGAACCCGAGAGGGAGGAGCTAATAGTCGACGGACAAGAAATGAAGGTGTGTTTCTGTATTCACCATTTATGATTGCTTACCTCTTTAGACAGGCTTCCTGATATATTCAAAGTATTTTGCTTCTTTTTTTAAAACAAAGGTCGTTCTTAACAACCTGAAAGTTTACCCGAGGCTTGTCTGATACAGCAACACAAAGTGTATGCATACTGAATTATTAATAATAGTAGTTCATTCATTAGTAACATGTAAATGGATATCTCGTTCATGTCGTCATTCGGTTCCCAGGTAGGAAACGTAAGTGAACCCGTCTGAAATAGGCCGTTTTCGTAATACATGTATAACCAAATTTAATGCATACATCCTTGTAAACACCTGTCATGTTTAATTGCATCACGAAAGTAAGAATGCGAAGTGCATTCATTGGTAACTGACATGGCTTGCACTACCAAACAGCACATAGTATATGCAATTTGCATTCTGACTATTGAAAATTACTTATAACAATTGAATGAGATAATTCATACTGAAGCACTTCACTACAGACATGCATGAAATTATTTTACATTACAAAAATGGCCCAGTGAACAAAGGAAGGTACAACAGCAACTTAGTTCACCTTTATTATAAAGCAAACACAATGACACATTTTCTTCCATTTACAAAACTGCGTTGAATTAGTCTTTAGACTTTGGACTGGTAATATGTTAATACACACGTCGCACACCCAAACCGGATAATGCATGATAGGGTGACAAAAGTTCACAGAGATTTATGAAAATATTAGAAAATGTGATGTGATATTTACGGAAGCGTTAAAGTGCCATTCTACTTGACGACATGACGAGATATTCCATCTTGTCAAGTTGACTTAATATTCATATCATGTCGACATGTACAAATATTTAACTTACCATGTCGACTTATCAACTTTTATTAGTCGACATGGCGAAATAAATTATCTTGACAAGTCGACTTCACAAAAAGTTCATGTTGTCATGGCGACATAAGTTATCTTACCAAGTCGACTTCTAAAAAAATACATGTCGTCATGGCGAAATAAATCATCTTGCCAAGTCGACTTCACAAAAAAGTTCATCTCGTAATAGCGACATAAATTATCTCACCAAGTCGACTTCCCAAAAAGTATATGTCGTCATGGCGAGATATGTAGTGTGACGACTATTTCATGCAGCGCGCGTATGACGGGCGGATCGTGCCATAAAGATGACAACTATACAACTATACATCCATCGAATGGATGTAAGTTTTTAACCAATCAGAACGCAGGAAACTATACAACTATACGACTATGACGGGCGATCCAATATTATTTAGTACTAGTAGGCCTATAAGATCAATTTTTATTTTTATTTATTCCATCATTGCTATGCTATGTTCAGCATTCAATGGCTTTAGAGGCATAAGTGTCGGTTAAATTCAGACATTCTCGCCGCCATGGCTGTATAGTTTCCTGCATTATGATTGGTTAAAACCGTTACAGCCATAAAACTATACAGACATTCTCGCCGCCATGGCTGTTTAGTATCCTGCATTATGATTGGTTAAAACCGTACAGCCATAAAACTATACAGACATTCTCGCCACCATGGCTGTATAGTTTCCTGCATTGTGATTGGTTAAATCCGTACAACCATATAGAGCTTAATGGATGTATGGTTGTTCGCAATTATGGCATTTCGGCCCGCAAACGTAACAACCATACATGCGTTCTATAGCTGTATGGTTGCATAGTTGTATAGTTGTACAGTTTCCTGCGTTCTGATTGGTTAAAACCTTACATCCATTCGATGGATGTATAGTTGTATAGTTGTCATCTTTATGGCACGATCCGCCCGTCATACACGCGCTGCATGAAATAGTCGTCACACTACATATCTCGCCATGACGACATATACTTTTTGGGAAGTCGACTTGGTGAGATAATTTATGTCGCTATTACGAGATGAACTTTTTTGTGAAGTCGACTTGGCAAGATAATACATGTCGCCATGACGACATGAACTTTTTGTGAAGTCGACTTGGCAAGATGATTTATTTCGCCATGACGACATGTATTTTTTTAGAAGTCGACTTGGTAAGATAACTTATGTCGCCATGACAACATGAACTTTTTGTGAAGTCGACTTGGCAAGATAATTTATTTCGCCATGTCGACTAATAAAAGTTGATAAGTCGACATGGTAAGTTAAATATCTTTACATGTCGACATGATATGGATATTAAGTCGACTTGACAAGATGAAATATCTCGTCATGTCGTCAAGTAGAATGGCACTTTAACGTTTCCGTAGATATTTGATCTATGATTTCTCTTATTCTATAAAAATGTATTTATTCGAATATTAGCAAATGGACGTCAAGGTTTTTTTTATACTTCTAATTGGTTCAACTAGAAAATTATTCGTCAAAGGATTCCGGAAATATCGCGATCTAAAAATTAAATATCGGATTGGCGTTCGCGCTGCAACTGAAAATGGTCATAAAAACAACGAGACTTTTACGCCCACGGGGGTTTACAGCTCATTTATCAAAAAATGCGATCCATGAAACAAAATTTCATCATTTGCAAGGCAAGATATCATACAATCAGTTGGTACCACTTATATTGTTTAAATAGTCGACTCAGTTTCCTTATCATGTTTTGATCTGATTTATCAGGTCATAACTTAATTCAGGCGCGGATCCAGGATTTTCCAATAGGGGGGGGGGGGGGGGGGGGCGGAAATTTGAAAATTTGAAATTTGACCGTTTTTTCAAGGTCATATTAGAAGCACTATACCGGTAAATATTTTGACATTTTCATCGGGGGGGGGGGGGGGGGTGGGGGGCGAAAAGGTAATTTTCTGGTTTCACAATTCGCTCACAAGCAACAATTTGAGCATAATATGTATGTTGTGAAAGTGTTATTTATCACCAAAATAAACGAGAAAAGATAGCAAAAACTCATATTCGGGCAGCTCACTGTCCCCCCCCCCCCCATTACGCGCGAAGCGCGGAAGCTTTGATCTTTAATTCATTATTAGAGAAAGAAGATGATTTGTTGTACCATTCTCGACTCGTATTCCTTGCCGAAATCAGTTTTTCCCCTCCCGCGCAAAGCACAGAAACTTAACGTTTCATTGAATTATTAGAGAAAGAAGACTATTCGTTGTACCGTTCTCGACTCTTAATCCTTGTCTGAATTTAGTTTTCCCCCTCCCGCGCGAAGCGTGGAAGCTTTGACTTTTCATTAGATTATTAGAGAAAGAAGATGACTCGTTGTACCATTCTCGACTCTTAATCCTTGCCTGAATTCAGTTTCCTCCAGCCCGTGCGAAGCGCGGAAGCTTTGACCTTTCATTAATTATTGGAGAAAGAAGATTTGTTGTACCATTCTCGACTCTTATTGCTTGACTGAATTCTGAATTCAGCACCCCCCTCCCGCGCGAAGCACGGAAGCTTTGGCCTTTCATAGTTTAATGAAATTATTAGAGAAAGAAGATGTTTTTTAATTCCATTCTCGACTCTTACTCCTTGTCTGAATTCAGTTTCCCCCTCCTGCGCTTTGCGCGGAAGCTTAACGTTTCATTAAATTATTAGAGAAAGAAGATGATTCGTTGTACCGTCATCGACTCCTTATCCTTGTCTGACTTGAGTTCTGAATTCGTTTTACCCCCCCCCCTCCCGCGCGAAGCGCAGAAGCTTTGACGTTTCATTAAATTATTAGAGGAAGGAGACGATTCGTTGTACCGTTCTCGCCTCTTAATGCTTGTCTGAATTGAGTTCCCGCCCCCCCCCCCCCCCTCCCGCGCGAAGCGCAGAAGCTTTGACGTTTCATTACATTATAACGGAAAGGAGACGATTCTTTGTACCATTCTCGACTCTTAATCCTTGTCTGAATTCAGTTTTCCCCTGCCCGCGCGTAGCGCGTAAGCTTTGACGGTTCATTAAATTATTAGAGGAAGAAGACGAATCGTTTTACTATTCTAGTCTCTTGATCCTTGTTTGAATTCATTTTTTCCCCTCCCGAGCGATGCGCGGAAGCTTTGACATTTCATTAAATTAGTCCTCTTACTGCCCCTACCGCCCCTGGCTACGCGCCTGCTTTAAAGGGAAAATGAAACAATCATGATTCTGGTAGCACACAATTAGGTTAGTAGAAACGAAAGGGAAAAAAGATTACACCAAACATGGAGCGTCATAGTTTTGTGTTATTGGGCGAGGGCCGGGGCGTAGCGACCAAGCGAGATTTTGCAATGTTGAATGCTGAAATTATGCATTCTAGAAAATCCCTAAGCCCAATATGTACGTTCTTTCCGCTACATGTATATTTCTTTCTAGCTATATTTCTCAATTTCTTGGGGGACGTGTCCCCCTATCGGGCCCAGGATTACCGCCCCTGCCCATGATTACTACCAACATGAGTTCAAATACAAGCACAAGCGAGTTGGTATGAGCTGAATCCAAATGAAGGGCAAAATAAGAGTTGTGAAGCGGCTCTACCGTTAATTTAAAATTTGACTGTTGAGTATATAACTTCTATTTTATAAAAGACATCCAAAATATTGTGCCCTTTTCAAATTTCTCACTAAAGAGTGATGACCGCAGGGGCTGTTCTTAACGTTTAACTTTGAATCCGCGGCTCGAGATTTTATAGGGCCGGCCCGACCCCCCTCTATTCAATAACGTTTGCCAAGCCTTCTGGAATGACCCCAAATCTCCCGATTACAGCTCTCTTCTTTATCTTTTCTCTTCTCTTGTCTTTTCTCTTCTTTTTCCTTTCTCTTCTCCTTTCTTTTCTCTTCTCCTTTCTTTTCTCCTCTTCTCCTTTCTCTTTTTCTCTTCTTTTCTTCCTCTTTTTTTCCTTCCCTTTTTTGCGCCGCCAATAGGGGGGGGGGGGGCCGCGGCCGTTTCGGCCCCCCCCCCCCCTGGATCCGACACTGTTAATTCACGTTCGCCTTTCAAAACATTGAGGGAAAAAAAGATCACCAAAGGAACAAACACTGACCTACCCACGTGACCAAACAGTGGCATATCCAGATACCTGTTGAACAAGGGTGTGTGTGTGTGTGTGTGTGAGGGGGAGGAGGGGTGCCGCGCTTTAATGTTCCATACCCACGTGCCGCGTGTCGAAATACTGTCGACTGTCTCCCCTTGTTATTCAAATAAAGATGTGGGAAAGAAGAGGGGGGGGGGGGGTGTTACATCGACATCGGCCTCATTGATCCTATGGTAGGTATGTCCCCGCAAAATGTATATAAACGCATTCAGATATTTTGGAAACATCAAGGACGAAAATGCATGATCTTTAAAAGCCAATCACCATGGAGGTCAATTCACAATATTATTTTTTTCTTTCAAATTATTTTTTATCTCCAGATCTTCTGGCCCGATGATCACGTGAGCCCCTTCCCATCTCGATGGCTGTATCTCAATCGCTTTGACAAGACGAACTTTGACCCCGTGAGTCAACTCGTACCAAAGCCTTGGGGTTCGGAGCAGGTCAATGAACTACTACGGTTTGACTACAAAGAAGTAAGTCAACTCGGTTCAGTTCGGTTTGTTTTTCGTATTTCCCATCTCACGCTCAGCACTAATGGCATTTGACAAGGCATTAATCCACTGTTGCCACTCTCCACCCGGATGTAAGTACTTCGAAAATGCTAGGGTAATAACCAGAAGAACTGGAATGATTGGTTTTGCAATTATCATTGTTATTAGTATTACTAATAATTATTTTCCGTGTTTTTTTTTTGCTATCCTTTTTGTTCTCCTTCTCCTTCTTATCCTTCTTCACCTCCTCCTTCTTCTTCTTCTTCTTCTTCTCCTTCTTCTTCTCCTTCTTCTTCTTCTCCTTCTTCTCCTTCTTCTCCTTCTCCTTCTTCTTCTCCTTCTTCTTCTTCTTCTCCTTCTTGTTCTTCTTGTTCTTGTTCTTCTTCTTGTTCTTGTTCTTCTCCTTCTCCTTCTTCTCCTTCTTCTCCTTCTCCTTCTCATTCTCCTTCTCCTTCTTCTCCTTCTCCTTCTTCTCCTTCTCATTCTCCTTCTTCTCCTTCTTCTCCTATTTTTTTCTAGGTTATGGAAGACTCGAGGGTTCTCCGTGACTGGCTGAGGAGTCTAGTCGTCAGTGGCATTGCTCTGTTGACTGGAGCGCCAAAGGAGACTGGAGTAATTGAATCGATCGGCAAGCGTGTGGGTCACCTCCGGACGACGATGTATGGGTAGGTATGGGCTATTTCATCATTGCGAGGGGTCAGTGACACAAAGACGAAACTCCATTTTGGCCATTTTGAGAAAAAGGTGGTTTAAGTGTTACTGCCCACTTGGCCTTAAGGAGTAAAGTCTATGTTTCACTACCCATTGACAGTTGAATCTTAGTGTTTCCTGGAAAACCCATATTTTTCTGAACATTTTGATATCAAATACTCATTTTGGCAAAGTATGGAGTTACGTCTTTGTACACTGAACCCTCGATTTGAAGAAAAACAATAACTAATCAAAAGAAAACATTCCAATTGGAAGCAAGTATAGAAAAACAATCATTACACATGTCATTAGTTGTATCCATTTGTTGTAATTCCTTGACCAATGCTCATCTCAACAAGCTGAGTGGTCGCATAATTTCCCACTGGTAATCTTGGTCATGGGCAGATTAAGAAATGTTTACGAACCAACCTCCGTACCTTGAGGGACTCCAACACCTCCATATTACCCTCGTCTCACAGGCTGATCCCACAATAAAAGGTTCAGACTGGTAAAATTACGGCATATGTTTTCAGTGACGCACCACCCTTAAAAACTCGGAACCTTAGTCGCATCCATGACCATGGTTATGGTATTCAACACTGTTCAAATATTAGCAATGGAATATGCGTAGTAACCAGATATTTAGTATAACAAAACAGAAATTTGAGCCAAACTCATTTTGTTATGCTTTACTAGAAAAATTTCTGGCTAAAAATCCTGTGACTGACTGTACCCTAAAAAACAAATTTTGAGAATCGAACTTCTTCGCGAGCAGATGACCAGCATTCCAGCAAATTCCAAGAAACTTCACCGTGTCCAAGTATTAGAGTTCAATGAGAACAAAACACGTCCTGAAATGACATAGAGACAAGGTCATTTCTCGTTTATAATTACATGTATATATTTTTTTCTTTCAGCCACACCTTTGAAGTTCTTGCAATCGCGTCTTCAAGTAACCTGGCCTACACGACATTAAAGCTGGGCTTGCATGTGGATCTTCCGCTGTATGAAGTTCCTCCCTCCGTAAGTGAACCTCATTTCCATGGAGTACAGTGTTTGATAGGGACAACGTCGATTGATTCACGGGGAGTGAGGGAGTATGTTTAAAGAGCGTACAAAAGAAGCATGGATGGGTTTTAAAGGTTGCATGGTGGAAGAGCTAGAAATATATTTGTGTTTTATGGAAGCGCCGTAGAGGTTTTCCTTTAAACTTTTAAGGACTGTTTAATGTGTATCTGTTGGCAATAGTTCTTGAAATGAAGTGTTACAAAGGGAAAAAAGTGTCTCAACATTCCGAGCAGTGTACCCAAACCTGATGACGATCAGAGGACGCTGTTCGAAACGCTCAGCCTTTCTTTCCTATAATAGTTCTCTTTAGAACTCTTGCCGAAAGACACACAACAGTTCGTCTAATTATTAAGACTAATGATACGGTCACAAAGGTTCGTATGAACGATAATTTCGTACGAATCTCCCTGTTTTCCATTGTCTTCTCGAATTTCCATTGTCTGAAAATCGTTCGTACGGCGTTCGTAGCCGTTCGTAATGGCATTTATGACCAAAGCTTAATTTGGATCTTCAAAATTACATTTCCATGGTATTTCCCCCAACCTAGACTACGTTTCCTCTATTTTCTTAAAGAAGAAAATAGACTAGAAATTTAATTCGTCACGAAGACGAATAAGGTGGTCTGTCTTCATGTCTGATGGTAGATTATACATTTTACTATATTGAGAAAGGTAGAAGTTATATAGACATGTAAAGAATGATGATGATGATGATGATGATCTTGATAGTAATGGTGATGACGATGATGACGATAATGATAATGTTAATGATATTCATGATCATGAGCATGATCTTGACATCTTATAAAAAAAAATGAGGGGTGATTTAGATAGCAAATAGTATCAGCTACAACATACTAAAATTTGGGAAAAAACTGTAGAATAAAAACCGAGATACTGGTCAAAACACATCGTCATGCAGATTCATGTTTTGAAAAAAGTGACCTCCCATAGACATAACACGCAAATATGACAAATTATGCATTGTCGCATTTAATCGAATATTAAACTATGATGACGTCATCTAAATGAAAATAAATGACATATTTCTGATAGAGATCTATCTCAGCTACAACATATCAAAATCTGGGAGAAAATCAATCACCGATAAGTGAGATAATCTCAATTAAACAAAGACAAAAATGACGTCATCAACAAAATACATTTTTTTGTGTTTAGATGCCAATATGATGACTTTGTTTCACTTTGTACGAGTCAGGGTGGTATGAAATCATATCTACAACTCATGCTCTTTCCAACCATGATATCAAACTTGGGGGTCGACGGACTATCTAAAGAGCTATTTCGATTTTTAAAATGGGATGTTTTTGCCCATATATGCTATGTATTACAAGAGCTCGCACGCACGGACATTATCTTAAACGGACGCTCATTCCGTTATTAATGGGCGGAAAAAGGTGAACAATGTATCAAAATGCTTGAAAGAATGTGTCAGATATGATGACGGAAAAAAATTGGCGATTTCATTTTGCCAAATGCCAGGACACGCGAAAACGCGCGCCCATGCGCGTGTGCGCGTTTTTTTGCAAAATGCTTAAAATGGCCTGAAATGTATGCAAAATGAATTTGAGACGATTTGAAGCATTTTTATTTTTTGCGCGCGCGCTAACGCGCGGACGTACGCATTCGCGCGCATTTTCTGACCTGAAACTGACCGGACGGATATTGACCCTAATCATGATAAATATAAATGAGAAATGCCTTTCCGTTATGAAGATATGATCATGAGTAAAAAGTACCAAAAAAAAAACAAAATGGCGCCTGGATGACGTCATGAAGACTTGATGACCATGAAAATGTTCCTGTCACGTCTAATATGACAATGACCTATGACTGTGCCAAAATTGAACGAAATTGACTAAACTGATCGTGAGTTATCGTCCGAACAAAAAAGTGGGAACAATAAATAAAAATAAAGAATAAATAAATAAATAAAGAAGAAAGAAAATTCTGACGAAAACAATAGGTGATCTGTCGGAAACGACAGACCACCTAAATATTAACAAAACAAAACATAAATACATTTATATTTTTTAGATTTAGGACTTATAACAAAAGATAGATGAAAAATATACAGATTTGAACAAGATATGTTGTCTTCTATGCTGTGTTTTCACTATTTTGCGTCTATTTTTAGACAATTTTATTTTGACTATGGTTGCGCCACAGGCTTGATAAGCACGGGAACGCCTCGTGTAAACATACAGGCCCGAATTCACAAAGGAGCTTTTGTTTTGACAAACCTCCTTTTGTTTTTTACAAACCAAGGTTTGTAAAAACGCGTCGAAACGCGTCGTATGACGCACATAAACCTCGGTTTGTCGACAAACCTCATTTGTGAATTCGGGCCATATTGTCTATTGTTATCTGTCTTCTCTCTCTCTCTTTATATATAGGTCCAAATGCTTCATTGCATCAAGCAGTGCGAGACGGTCGGTGGTGAAAGTCAATTCTGTGACGCCTTGAAGGTCACCAATGATCTCAAGGAGTCCGATCCCGAGTTTTACAACACACTCACACGGGTCAAAGTTGACATCCGGTTGCGAGGCAAGGACTACATCCCATACCACTTCCAGTACGCCCGACCAATCATCGAGTAAGTCGATCAGGGCAGCGTTTCATGAAACCGTCATAAGTACAAGTTCACCGACATCCCATTAAAACGCGTGTTAAACTTAATACACGCATTTCAATGGGATATGGGTGAACTTGTACTTATGACGGTTTCGTGAGACGCTGCCCTGTTTCTTAAGAGCATAGGAATGTGCCCTCTGATGGAATTCGACACCATCCGGATGTTTACCCTATATCTGATGTTGTCATTCACCGGGATTAGCCTTCAGTTTTATGACCAACAGGCATTGTGCAATGCTGCACCTTTTCCTTCCCCGAAGACTCTCCGAGAAACTTGGGGGTGTTTCTTGATAGGGTTTGCTATGTGCAGACTTGTGCACCCATGAATGGTATTCCCACCAAGTCTGTTGTCAGCGAGTTATGGCCTTCTGCACATTGAAACTGACTACCCACCCCCTTCGATAAATCAAGATTTTAATGTTATTTTAACGGCATTTTGCATGACCTGTGGAAAAATGAAATCAATATAGTATATTACGTAACCCAATCATCATACCCATCGCATGTACAGTAGGTTGATGATACTGCCTTTGATTTGATTTCTCGAAAGTCTTTGCATTTATGTTGAAACAATCACTTCTAAGGTCAGTAGAGGTCAGATTCATGGTTGACAATAGACTACATTGTGTTGCTTTTAGTTCTGTTCTTGTGGGAGTGTTTCTTTACTTTATTCTGGTCGTGTATTGTTATTACTTTTTCATTATAGGCTTGATGACGAAGGCAAATTTAAAGCGATAACGCATAACAATGGAGTGAGGGCGCCCTACATGAACTTGCCTGTAGCAGATGTCAAGAGCTGGTACAAAAGTCTGTCTTGCTTGGATGGAAAGTTGAACGCCAAAGAAAACATGATACAGTTCAAGCTCAAAGAAGGTAACCAAATCATTTTAGAATTCCAGTCTTTCTTTGGATATTCACCTTATAAATTAAAGAATACGATGTTTGTTGTTGGTGTTGTTGTTTTTGTTGTTGCTGTTGTTGTTCCTTTCTCTGTTCTCTTTTTTCATGAATGAATAGATCCAAATGTATAAATTATTCTTGTTTTTTAAAATATTAATTAACTCCTACTTTTACTTTTATTTCTTCTGCTTTTTCTAACATTTTGTTTCCTTCTAAAAAAACTCTGAACTTAGAGCATTTCGTTGTTTATTTCATTTTCCGTTCATCACCATTGCCATACATTTGTTTCTCACTATTTTCACATTTTTTTCTTCTCTCTTTACCTCTTCAGAGGGACTTATTATTCCATTTCAAAATACATACAACTGTATAGACTATTTTCACAGTTGCTCCATACCATCCTGCAGAGGTGTGATGGTCTCCACGATAAGTGACCGGTCTAGTACAAGTTAAAGATGAAGCTCATTTATTTTTCCCACATCTCTTCTATTGAATACCTAGCAAAATTATTCACAAAACATTACAATATGATATACTCAAATCTAAATATCAAATACACAAAGTAAAATTGCAAAGCATACTCTTTAATGATAGCCTAACATGAGAAAGTAACATATACCCCATCCAAAATTACAATGAAATTAATCGAAAACGTTAATAAACCGGGTTCTTTGTAACTTAAAGGCCGTCTGTATTAGTTTGGCGAGGGGGATTTCCTCCCTGCAAGATCATTGACAGGCGGTTATCTCATCAAATCAGCTCTCAATTAACATAAGAAAAAGAGGATCATGGGGGACCAACAGGCACCGATTAGGCATTGTTTGCTATATAGAGGGCGCAAGTAGCTATAATCAGTGCAGTGGGGCTTTAAAGCAGTGTAGCATTCCTCAATTGTAATGCTTTTTCAATCATTTCTTCTTGTCTACTGCCAGGTGACGTAGTGACATTCAACAATAACCGCGTGATGCACGGTCGGAGTAGCTTCCAGCTGGCTCAGGATCAAGACGAAGGCAAGAAAACCCGCCATCTTGCAGGAGGTTACTTGAGCTGGGACGTCATCAATTCAAGTATCAGACTTCTGGACGAAGAGCTTGATGATATCGCCATCCTCTAGAAAACGAGCTTGATCAAATGGAGAACTAATTACAATCCAGTTGCTTTACGCATCTTTGGTCCTGCTACCGTAGCGGTCAATGGGACCAAAATCCTAAGGGACTAATCGGACACGAGAAGAAAAAAAATAGCACATGTGCTAATCGAGTCTGACTCTCGTTATCTACAGCCTAAAATAACGTTCATAGAAAAATACACGATGGGTTTCCAAATCCTATAAATAAGATTTGTGTGTAATATTACAATTATAAAAACGAGACTTGTTGCTATATTATTGACAACTATAAACTTACAAGGTTATAATTTGTGGTTTTCTCCTAAGAGTAATTTTAAGAGTTTTTGTTAACGAAAAGAGGTTCTTGATCAATTCTTGGATCAGTGGGAAGTATATACATGAAGATATGAGTATCACCCTGTTATGAAATATTCATATCTGTATTACGTGCCGGCAACTTTCAAAATGTTATGCTGCTTAATAAACTGAAATAAACCTAACCCTCAACATGATAGAATAGTTGTCACGTAACCGGGAGGTTTGGGGTTCGAAACATAGTCGATGCGCTAGTGCCCTTTGGTAAGGCATTTATCTTTATTACCAAGTCCCTCAGAGAGGATTTAAAGCCGTTGGTCCCCTGGTTGCTTCCTGACAAGTATATGCACATGCTTTCATAACAGTCAGGTAAAACAAACCAATCGACCAATCAATCAACCAAATTGATACTGTGCCTGTGGGGAGTTATTTTGGTAAAGTTTGAACTATATTGTAACAGAATGATCGTGGCTGAATAAAAAATCAATTGTAGCGTCTTTCGAAAACTTTAAAGGAATGGTTATGTCTGTTTATGTATGTGAACTACTTTCGAAAAATCAATTTAAGGCAATTTCAATGACCTTGTATATCACCTTCGAAATGTACAAGCATGAAAATGACATATTACGTAATCCGCACACGATTTCCATGGGACATATACAACATGGTATAGAAATGGCAGCAGAGTAGATTGTTGCGATCGTGTGGGTGGTATAATTATTTTTGTTCTTTTTCAATTTGTGTATGTTCTCTCTTATTCTTGTTATTCTTTTGTGTACAATACACATGCTTATAATGTGATTTAATTTTTTTGAACTATAAAGTGCCTTGAAGTTTTAATTTGAAATGGATTTGGCGCCTTATAAATCTTATCATTAAATATTATGATTTCATACGTTCATTTTATACGTTCATTTTATACAAAATGTACAAGGCGTTAAAAAAATATGTTAGTAATATTATCAATATCTACGCCAGATGGTGTTTTTAGTGCATACACGTAGAAATTACAATGTATTTCTGATTGTGTCACATTAAATGTGTCATATCTAACAGATTTATTTTGTTATACTGCATTATAATGTAATATCATTTTGTATATGTAATGATTGATTCTATCTCTGATATTGTAACTATCGAATATTAATAAGGTTATCCTATGCATTCTATGTACGAAGGGCATTGAGGAAGAACTGCATTGAAGCTGATGGGGCTTCCCTGTGGACAAAAACTATTATTTGGCCTATTAATCGACTCAATAAGATATATTTTGTATGTGATATTTTATACTTGAAATGACATATATATATATATATATCATTGGCATAATGTTTACTATTTCACAATAAATGTGAACTGAAAGTTAAAGTTCATTTTCGATCCAAGGTTTTTTTTGTCACTGTAGAAATTTATTTTTTAGGATATGATCGCAAAGACTTTCGGAAAATTGATCTACGGCTATTGCAATAGCTATTCAAATTCGTTTAGAATAGAGGGCCATGATAGCACAAATCCCCGAAAATGCAATCACCTCCAATAGCCTAGGCCCTACCAAAATTCGTGCAAGTAAGAGGGAGAGAGAGAGAGAGAGAGAGATGAAATTAGGGAGGATGATGAAGAAGAACAAGAAGAAGGGAGAGAGAGAGAGAGGAGAGAGAGAGAGAGAGAGGGATAGATGGTGATTAACCACCCCGGCTCTCCACTCCGAGAACGGAGGGATACCATGCGTGTTACCAAAATGTCCGGTAAGGGGTACTTTCGTGCGACAAAGTCTGGCCCGACAATTGTAAAAAAAAGTGGGTGTATTTGCCTTTTTTCCCGGAGATTTCTTTAAAAAGGGGGCGTTTTTTTTTAAATCTCATCTCTTTGGACTCCTGAGAAATTATTCCGAATTTAGGGGGGTACATTGAGCATTTTTCCAGATTTAAGGGGGTCTCCAAGGCAGGAAAAGCCCGCAAAAAGCCCGCGAAAATGTTCGGGAATGTTGGCAGTCCTCAAATAAGGGGTGCATTCAAAAAGAGGGAACAAGCAAACGCGTACCCTAAATAACACTGAGTGGGGGGGGGGGGGGCGGGTTAACCACACGGTAGGACCATGTGGAGCTCCATTTGACCAAACGTGGATAGAATGTTAGCGCCATCTGGAGACCAGTTTATTCTAGTTGTCGCTGAAATTTCTGAGTATCACTATTATTATCAATAATAGAAAGGAATATAAATCCACTCTTATAAGTTCAGAGTCAGAGAGAGAGGGAAGAGAGAGAGAGAGAGAAAAAATAGGGAAAACGATGAAGAAGAAGGGAGAACAGGAAGGAGGTAGATAGACAGAGAGGGAGAGAGAGAGAGAGACAGAGAGAGGGGGATCACCTCAATCACCTCAAATAGCCTAAGCCCTACAAACATTCGGGCAAGTAAGAGAGAGAGAGAGAGAGAGAGAGAGGGGGGGGGGGGGGGGGGGAGAGGGAGGGAGGGAGAGAGAGAGAGAGAGAGAGAGAGAGAGGAGAGAGAGAGAGAGAGAGAGAACATTCCAACATAATGGTTTGAATCACTGACTCGAGAATAGATTCAACTATATAATTGTTTGGTGTTTATGATTGTGATCCCCAATGAAATGAACTAATTTCCACTCCGATTCATATAGAGGATACTGTTTTATATTGTTTTTTGGTCTTCCGTTTTAAAGATCTATTGAATCGCTATGATCATTGTATTAATGAGAAAAGAAAGGCCACTAGTGCCCTGAAGATAGTGCAAGTTAAAGCCCACATGACCAACATTGTATGTCCCATAAGGCTGTCGTTCTTTAGTGAACCCTGTAAACAGTCAGAAGGCCCACGAGACCGACACCTGGGGGTGTTTCACAAAGATCCTAAGTTGAAGTAAACTCTCTGTTGGACTTTAACTTTATGGAGAGCCATTTTTAGCCTTAAAATAAAATATGTTCACAAGCGAAAATTCTAGTATTTTAGCACATTAAATCTCCTTGATAGTAGAAAATATGAATGATTTGAATCAACATTTGATGCCTTTTAAAATAACTGTTACCAAATATTTGTATAGATGGTAACGGTTTTCCATAATTCCTAAGTCCAACTTAGAAATAAGTTCAACTTAGGATCTTTGTGAAACATCCCCCTGGTGACCCTCTTTAACCCTCTCCAGATTACTCTGTCCCGCGTACACCTCTTTTAATGACTTCGCATGCTTTGGTTACACCTGCTGTCCACCTAGTCTTTGTTTCAGAGCCAGATACCCCATTCAACAGCTTGGTTGTAGCTCATCGAGCACCGATCTGGGCCCTGTTTAATAAAACTTGTTATCAATAAGAAGTTACAAGCTACTGAAATCATGGCATCTGATTGGCTGAGAGCAAATTTGTCATAGAAATGTAGCAGTTGTTATAGATAACAAGTTTTATGAAACAGGCCCCTGTTTGTTCTTGTGGGTGTCCTCTCTGCTCCAACACCACATTTCAAATGAGTTTAATTTCCTTCTCTCTGTTTTTTGTTTTTATGTTTGCTGTCCAGCATTCACTTCTATACAGCACCACGGGGAAGACTAATTAATATATAATCCTCATCTTTGTTGTATTGCTTTAATACATCAGGTGTTGAATAACCCGACGATATTATTAGTTCTAAATCCAGCGGTCGTTGGTTTTATGAGCATTTTTTAAAAAATATTTATATTGTAAAGAGCTATTGGAATATGTTATCCCTATCTAAAAGTCGATGGCACAGTGGGAGTGAAAATCGATTGGGGGATCTCGATGTGACATGCCCACTCAGGCTATAAGATACTTACAAATCGGTCCTCAGACCACATATCGACTGGACCTGAAGCCTTAAAAGTGAGCGGCACATGGTGAAAATTCCCATATAAAGTCCAGTCCTCCACTGCAGATCATTCTTTAATAAGGAAACACAATTGCATTAAAATGATACCGTCGAGCCCCCCCCCCCCCCCCCTCCACTCCATTCCCTTTCTGGCTCCCTTCTTCCTTTGTCTTGAAATATTTAAAACATTTCTCAAATGACGAGGTTCTTTCAAAAGCACCGCTCATCTGTCAATAGCAGAATCATTCATTCCGTTCCCCTTTTCTTTCGACCCCGTGTACTTACTATCAAATAAATTGTTTCATTATTATTATTATTATTATAACATAACCAGGATGAAGAAAAAAAATCGTAAGCTGAATGATTTCGTCAATTCGTTCCCACGGTGTATCATTTAGTATTTACACGTGCAGACAATAGCGTTGATCATTGTATGGAATTTATGACTGTTGTTGGAATGTTTTCGACATGTTTGCATTCAAATTTGCCACGGTGGGTGACTAAACGTGCCGACTGTAATGAATGGCACATTAATCTAATTTATTCATGTGTGCAGATTGTGAAGTGTCCCCCATACATGTTACCGATAAACATAACTGAAAATCTAAAATTAGCCTGTGACGGATCCGGGATTTTATTAAAGAACGAAAAGTAAAATACCTAGAAGAAAAATAGATGATGATATGATGATGATGTTAATGATGACGTCTTGTATTGTATTGTATTGTATTTATCTATTCACGGTACAAATTCACAATCAACTAGATAGAGTGCTTTTCAGCGATCGGGTCCGTGCACATTGTTAACAGACAAGTAAAATTAACACAACCACATTGACAAACAAATACAGAAAGAAGAACAATTCTGTAAACAGTTTTTCTTTTTTTGATGATTCAAATTATACTCATCAAATTATCTAGAATAGCGCCGGTGTCCGCCTCGTGTCTCACAAGTTCAACGTTCTTGGTCAGTGTTACAAACCAAGATTATTTTCATTGATTCGTCTTTTTTGGACAGACATTGGATTGCCCATTAGTTGGACATATTATTATCATCATGTCGGGCAATTATTACTCCTTATTTTCTTTGTTTACAGTGCAGCTGCAAATTGCAAATCAAAATGACTTCATATCTCATTCACTTCATTCTTTCGCTTTAGCAAGTGCCAGTGTACTTTGACATGCCACTAAACGAAGTATGACGACTATACAATCAAAGGAAATAATCAGATTCTCTCCTAAAATTAACACACCTTGCAGTTTGTAAAGACCCCCAAACGTGATTATGAAAGATGGGTTTAAAATACCGTTCCGCAAAGCTTCCATTGTTTCCCTTATGCTCAGGGGAAAAGACAGATAGCGCTGTATTTGTATACAAATCAAGATCGATAATAACCCCCAAGGCTGTTAATATCATGATTGTTGCAATATTTGTAGTATTGTGGTTAATTTTCATTAGCAGACCATGAAATCTCTTTTAAATTGAGGTATTCCAACTATGAGTATAACACGCGTCTGTCGGCGAGACACCCTAAATCTTATTTATAAATATGACAGAGATGAGTTTTATTGAATAGTACGAAACCTTACTTCTTTGACCAAATCTCGCATTTTTGACCCAATTTGTTTTATGTAACTAGGTGGTAGGGGCGTACGCCATACAAACATTACTCCGTGTTAACCCAATACAAAATATGAATATATAACACAGATAATTGGTCTTCACTGACATAATACACATTATAAATAATACCATCTATATAACAATATGACAGTTTCAGCACATGCACCATATCAAACAAACAGAAAGACAGCGAAACAAGGGTGAAGAAGAGAGAGAAAGAAAGAGAGAGAGAGAGAGAGAAAGAGAGAGAGAGAAAGAGAGAGAGAAAGAGAGAGAGAGAGAGAGAGAAAGAGAGAGAGAGAGAGAGAGAGAGATCAAACTGTGCTGGTGGATAAACTGTATTCCAGAGGCTGCACTAATTTTAATTTCATTTATTTCATAAACACCAATTTGGTAACTATATACAGCTAATCATTACAATCTATAACAATAAAGTGCTGTATGAATTCATACCAGTACCGCCCGTCATAATTTTCTCTCGTTGCATATGGTTCCCTGTTTGTAGTAATTTTCCAGCAAAAGGTATATTTTGATTATTAAGACCTCTCTTATTTCCCTTTTGTCGCAGAGCAGTAGAAATTGTCTGTATACATCCTATTTTTATCTTCCCGCTTGAGTGGTAGCCTTGTCTCCGGGCGTAAGCAGCTGTCCCTGTCAGTTTGCAGTTTGGAAAACAAAGACACAATTCATATCAAATATTTAGGGCTGTTTCATTGCCGTTGACTAGAAACTTGGACAATAGCTGCCAGTGGAGAGATTTGTGTCGATAATTGCGAGGTTAGCGCATTGTCATTGTTATGGAAATCAGAAATGCCTACAGTTTATGAATTAACACGATTCACAATGTCACTTCAACTGATTTTATACAAGAAGTTATTCTAGAAAAAAAAGAGACCGAGTGGATTGTAATGTAAAGCCGCTATCTTTTGGGTAGAACTACCATCGCCACTAAAAAGAGGGAGGATATGGAGAGTGGGAGAAAGGGAGAGGAGGGAGGGCGAGAGGGAGAGAAAAGTAGAGAGAGAGAGAGAGAGAGAGAGAGAGATAGTTATGATATCACTCGTGCTTATTCATTTATAAAAACAAAACAGAATCAAACAAATCAAATTTTAAGAGCACAAACTATATTTAAGAGTCGTTTGATATTTATTTTTTCATGAACTTAATAACGATAGGAATATACACTGTAGTCCAAAATAAACACATGGGCAAAAATGCACAGGACATGATGCAAAAAAACAATATCACGTTTAAACACGGTTATTCTCCTAGTGATGTATTGTAAAAACACTACAAAGCTGTCTAAAAAAGGGGAGAAAGCTTATTCACATAACCATGTAGCTTTAGTATTGGTGTCATGGAGGGAAGGGGGGGGGGGGCGGCGGAGGCTCTCTCGATTGATTTAATACAAGGGCATGGTCACTGATTGAGCGAGTATATGTATGGGGTCGTATCATCTTATTTTCACGTTGCCTCCCCCAACTCCACTTTCTCCGATTTTCCTCTTTGACATTCAATGGGTGAGGTACGGACGTGCCCCCGCCCACTCCCAGGTTACACCATTGATTATACTGGCAGTATAAGATAATACGAAATTCCTCTTTTCATCTCGTATTAGCATTTAACGCTTACATGGCAGATGGATACTAATGAAATTAGGACAGACAATATTACAGAGAGGGAGATAGGATCTCAATTTAATTGAACCTAATTTATAAAAGAAACCATGCGAAATGATTAATATCTAATCGTAAAAGTGCCGTTCCTCTGAAACCGCGCACATAGGTATCTTAACTCTTGTTCGATTAAAAAAAAAAATCCTTCCCTTGTTTGTTGGCATCTTGCATCTTTACCTGAACACCCCCCCTCTCTCTCTCTCTCTCTCTCTCTCCCTCTCTCTTTCTCCTCTCTCTCTCTCTCTCTCTCTCTCTCTCTCTTCCCTCTCCTCCCTCTCTTTCTCTCTCTCTCTCTCTCTCTCTCTATCACCCTTTATCTCTCTCTCCCTCTCTCCTTCTCTCTTCCGTCTTTGCCTTCGTTCTATTTACCTGTCTATTACCATTTCTTTCTATCACCCCCTTTCCCCCTCTTTTTCTCTCTCACACAACAACATTTTTCTCCTCTTCACCCTCTCTCTACCCTTTCTCCACATATATATATATATCTTTATCGTTTGATACTGATCTCCCTTAAGTCTATCGAAGCGTCTTGAGCGCTGCAAGAAACCACTATTCACAATTTCACAACAACATATTGAAATCATATATATTTTGCATACGTAAAAATATTGATTGGCAAAAACCAACAGATACTGTATCTCCGATATTCATTTTTCATACTTAAAAATATTGATTGGCAAAAAACCAACATATACTTTTATTTATTAAAGTGACTCGGAAAAGGTTGATGAAAAAAAATGCGCAATTTTTATATGAAATTTTACTTATTATAGTCCTTCTACTGTACTAACCCTCTAACATGCAAAAAATCCTGAAAACAATTCTCAAACCAAAAATAAATTTATAGATTTCTTTGAAGGCGTCACTATGCGACACCCTCTATTAACAGTAAATTCTCCCAACCAGTTTGAATTTTCCCAACCGTTTTTCCATGGAAATACGACATAAGACAGGCTTTAAAAAATCGCTCAACACTTAAATATCTGGAATGGTATATAGAGCCAATTCATTGCTTTGTGACGATTTACATTCACCTAAAATGTAATTAAATTGTAATAATATAGTTGGGAGAATTAAGGAATCGATCAGATCAGTTTTTCCCAATTGTTTTCATTAACAATGGTCTGTTTTCACTCAAATTTCCAGAGTATCTATAACAAACATCTAGCACTGAAGTCACTACCTTAGCACCATTTTCTCTCATCTGAACAATGTTACCATGTCGCTTTAAAGAAGAGCCTTTTCATAACATGGATGGCTCGACATTAAGCACTATTTCCCATTGTAAAAAAGGAAATTCGGAAATCTGATTCATTGATTGTTCTTTTAAAGGAAACTCCAGAGTAGAACAAATGACACACAAAAGAAGTTTCTATCGATATGTGTTACCCTTAAATTTTCTGCTTTAATTCAATCAACTTGTTCCTAAGGTGGGGTTGTCCTTTAAGGCGTTTAAGAATATGACGAGGCTGTATTGTATTTCTTTCAACTTTACCCTTGACATACTTAGGTTCGCTGTAGGATTTCTTCTTTTGTATATCGATTTACCTCTTTCAAAGATTTCTTTCTTTTTTTTCTTCAAGAGAATACAAAATCATTTCCTTTGAAATGGGGCAACTTGGTTTGTTTTTTCTTACTTCAAATCTTTAGGCCTACAGTGTAATTCACATAGTTCAATGATCGAAACCACTTAATTTTTCAATGCCCTGCTATCTTCTTTTTTTCTCAAGGTTTCTTCTCATTCATCATTTCTCTCCATCTCTCTCTCTCTCTCTCTTTCTCTCTCTATCCCCCTTCCCCTCTCTTTCTCTCTCTCCATCTCTCATTCTCTCTGCCCATCTCTCATCATAACCACATCGATATAGTCACATGACAATCTCTCTGTTCAGTAATACTATCATATATTTCGCTTCCGATCAATATTCAAGAAAAAAATTCAGTTTTGACCAATACATTCGTATGTGCTCTACCTACTTTTTTTCCCAATTAATTGTTTAATTTATTTTTAATAAAATAATGATAATAGTTAGAAAACATTCTGTATATAAGGCAGGACATCTTCGAAGTGAAATAATCTTTGCACTCTTCAGCAACGGAGTCATACGGTTCGCCTTCGCATCAACCCGTTGTTCAGCTGTGACTTCGAAAACTGGCAAATTTTGAAAAATAAATGCAGCAAAGCAGATCAGCGCCAAAGATTTTTTGAAAGAGAAAGTCGACAAACTAGAAAGTTTGTAAGTCGACCTTTAGCGACCATCATGACCATGTTTATCGATGGCAATACGACAGATTTTCTTCAGGCGCAATCAGATTTCGTGACTGAAATCATGACTGATGTAACGGATACTGATGAGAAACGAGGTCTCTACACTCTATTCTTACCCCTGCTGTTAGTGACTTCGATCATCACCACCAACGGCCTCAGCCTTGCCGCGTTCGCCGTCGCCAGCGGCTCCGTGGATACAACAACTACTTCATCATCAACCTCACTATTTCTGACTTTGTCTTCGGGTTCGTCCTGATCATCACATCCATGCACACATACCTCAGCCGTTTTCCGCTCCCGAGTCTTCAGCAGTGTTCAGTTTGTGTCCAATCTAGTCATTGTCATCATCTATTCTTATTCTTATCGCGCAACGTACGACCCCATCGGAACATCGGCGTGTGGGTGGCTTCGGTTCTTTTCTGGTTCTCCTTCTCGACAATTCCCGACTTCATCTTGCGGTACAACAACTCGTCTAACTGCTTCGCCTGGCATTTCGTGAACCCGATCGCCCAGATTATGCCAGTCTTCATCCGTTTCATCATCCCGTTCACCGTCATGTTGATTCTCTACGTGCGGATCTTCATCAAGATTCGAGAGACGACCGGTAGTAAGCACATCGACAAGGAGTTCGATGGGGACAGCAAGCAGTCAGGGCACAGCGAATCGGAGGATGATGACAATGGGAAGAAACAGCGCCCTCAAACTATCTCAGAGTCTGTGAGTATTCAACACGCCTCACTTATTTATAATTATAGGCCTAATTCCGAAGTGGCGAATCGAAGTTGTTCATCGACACCTACTAAAGTTAATTGAATATGAATGCAAGTGTAAAATGTTTATCTCGTTAGAATGTAAACTCAGAGATTTGTTACCATTGCCTGCATTCATTAATATAGAAAATGGAATTTAGGTATAATCGTTTTTTTCTTTCTTCTTTTTGCATTTCTTTCTTTCTATATAGAGAATTCAGATTCGCAGCGAATCTGTCTCAGAGGTTCGCAGCGCTACCAAGACCTTGCTCTTTTCTTCATCACGTGGTTCCCATCTTCTCTTATCTCGGTTGTTTACTCTATCGAGCCAACGCTCATCTATCCGCGGTTTCCTAACTCGTTTCATCTGGTACTCAGTTGGTTGGTTTACATGAACAGTCTACTCAATCCGCTCTGCTACGCCATCTCTCAGCCGCTCTTTCGGAAGACCGTCCTTGGTTTGCTTATCAATCCGATGCGTTATTGCCGAGGCTAATCGAACCAGTGTTGTCTATCCGCGGTTTCCCAATTGCTTTTTATTTCATGACCGAATGGATGGTCTATTTAAACGATTTACACAATTTTCTCTATCTCTCAACTGCTCTTTCCAAAGACCACCCTCGGTCAGTTCTGTCATCCGTTTCGCTATTGCCGAAATAACGTTGCTCAAGCTCACTGAATGAGCCAGTAATACATCTCTGTGTACTTAAAATAGTATCCACCGATTGAATCTAAGGTTGTTGTTGTTTTTTGTTTTTGTTTGTTTGTTTGTTTGTTTTGTTTGTGTTTGTTTTGTTTTGTTTGTTTGTTTGTTTGTTTGTTTGTTTGTTTTTGTTTGTTTTTTGTTTTTGTTTTTGTTTTTTTTTTTTTTTTTTTGGGGGGGGGTCTTTTACGCACCAAACGCTCATGTTTTCCCCTGAAACCCTACTATTTTCATTCCATAGCATTACGTAATAGATATGCGCAAAGTATTCAAGCAACAGGACGGTCGTCGGTTGCAATGTAAATTAAATTCGAATCACATTGCTATATTGTATGATCACTTTGAGAAAGGTATTATATGCGTTGTCTATTAAAAAAGAAAATAATCTGGAAATTATCACCATGATAGTGTAACCCAATCATGACACATTGGTTAGGATGAAATTAAAATTGAAATATCTTCAAATTGGAAAATTGGCCTGTCTATAGTAAATTTATTTTGATCATCTACTTAGTGTTTTTGTCAAATCCATTTTTTTTTTATTAATGAAAATGTGAATGTGAATGAAATGAACAAATTCCGCGTGACGATGTCCATACTGAGTACATATCATATATACACGATGAGTCATAAAAATGTTTAAAAAAACCCGGTCGACCAATTCGAAAATGTTATAGGCTGTTGAAATATCGCAAATTGATGCCCCCCCCCCCACCCCTTGTGCTTACTTATTTGAAAAGAAGATGACCATCTGTTGAAACCCATCCTTGTCATTGGTCACTTAAAGCTTATCTGCCGTAGTTTACAGGAGAGATTAGACCGCTCTGCAAGGTCACTGGACAGGTGGTTATCTCATCAACTCAGCTCTCAGTTAACATAAGAAAAAGAGGATCATGGGGGACCAATGGTCACCGATTAGGCATTGTTTGTTATATAGAGGGCGCTAGTAGCTACAAGTAGTGCAGTGGGCCTTTAACAAATATATAAAACGTTGTTGTTATATTATTTTCTTTGTAGAACATTTTCAACAAAGTAACACAGGAATAGAAAGTAGTAGGCTAAGATTTCATGCTTGCGTTTTAAGGTCTCAATAAAGCTGATGAATTAGACAGAAAAGTGACTTATATAAAACTATGCCTTCGTAATTTAGGGAGTTTTTAAAACTTTACTATGGCCCCGTTCACATAATTTATGACGCGGCAAAACAAAGGCGTTTTTCCCCTTCTTTATGAAGACGTACATTGTAATACGATTCATATTCCTGTATCTGATCTCGGTGTAGGCCTTCGTTGCGCGCAGTTGCCATGAATTCATTTATATTATTTAAAAAAAGTAAAAAACCGCGGCGCTCTACCGCACAGGGGCGGATCCAACCGGCAGCAAGGGCGGGGGCCCAAGGGGGGGGGGGGCAATTCGTGAGAAAATATTTAGCAGCGAATAACCGGGGGGGGGGGTAATAGGCACTAATATTTTTTGTACTCGACATCCCCCCCCCCCCCTTGAGCAAAAAAAGATGAAATTGTGGTTACCATCTTTTTTTTTAATGGGTGGGGCCCGTGCCCCCTGGCCCCAACCTAGATCCGCCAATGCAAAAGAAATGTGGGTAGTTGTGGTAATTGTGATGTGCGTTTCCTAATAATTCACACGCACAGCACTACGTAAAAGCAAATAGGAGGGTTTCCTTTTTGTCCAACCCATCTATATATTAATTTGAAGTGTAAAATGCCCCCGCCCCCCCCCCCCCCCACTTCCCTGCCCCTTATATTACATGTATGCGTGATAAAGGAGAATAGTGAACTGATAGCCAATTAAAACTAGACGTGTTAAACGCTTGTGTCATGATTACTTTCCAGGTAAAAATATATCTTATGGACACAATAATTATCAGTTTCTTCGACATTGAAGGAAGGCGAACGAGAAAGAGAGAGAGAAAGAGAGAGAGAGAGAGAGAGAGAGATTTTTTTTTTGGGGTGTAATGAAATGTAGATCACACTTATTACCCCTATCTTCTACAAAGTGGGTGACATAAAAGTGCAAATCGATAACAAAAAATCAACGCCCAAGTCTCGGTTAAAAATCCATTTTCAAAGGGGCCGCTCGGAGAAACCTAACATGTTCAAGGTATAGTCATCATGCAAGACTGTCTGAAGAAAAGAGTCAGTTTTTGTGTTGTGTTGATACCTAATTGATCAGGCTACCTATAGAAGTGCCAGTATAACAATAGTATAACAAAACATCAGGGAAATTTCACCTACCACACGCTTATACCCACATATTTTCAGAAGAAACCCCCAAAACGCTCCGAATTTGGACTATACCTAATTTGGCTACACATGACATGCATTTGACCACACATAATCGGTCTACTTCTGAAATCTTTATTTGAGATAATTGTATGTTTGTTTAAGATACAAATCTTGAAAACCCAATTCGCCAGCCACGACTAACGAGAAGAAGAAGAAAGAAAGAAGAGATTCTACAATTGCCGCACTTGTAAGGTCTATTTTGTTGTAGGTAGATATTTATGTAATACTACTTTATCCCTCAAAGAACGTAGAATTCGAATCCTGAAAATCGCAAGTGATTCTGAGTAACACTTTTTAGGGTGCCTGTTTATTTTCCAGAACAATGAAGCTACTGGAAAGGTATACGGTCTGATTATTACTGGGGTGGTCCTGGTAGTAGTTGTGGATCGACGCCAAACCTGCCGTCGTTCAGAATGTACCTTTTCTTTTTCTTGTCTCTCCATTAGGCCCAATCCTTTCCAATGACGACTTCAAAAATACTGAAGACCTAGCCGGGTAAGGATGATATGGGTTCAATGTTATCTCTGTTTTTTCAGTTGCAAGGTCGGGTGGTAGGGGGGGGGGGAATCCACAAATATCTTTTCTTTTTCCTATAAATATTAAATTCACGATTGGCAACTCAAAATTATATATCGCCTCTTCAAATCACTGCACCCCCCCCCATCGATGGCCTTTGTAATTGGTATTTCATCCAAAATGTAAGACCCCTCCCCCCCCCCCCCCCCCCCTCCTCGATGATACCATTGCCCCTCATTGTATTCATGCTACGCCACTATGCAAATCATCAGACACACAATGCAACGTGTTGGTTGGTTTAAACGATAATCTTTTTTACGTTTAATAACGAGATATCGTGGTTTACAACAACCCTAAAAAGGACAATGAAGTAAAGAAATGAATTAATAATAATAAAGAAAAATGGGCGGATCGGCAGTTTACGGTCACATTCAAATCCGAAACGAAAAAGAAATCAACCCTTTATAATTGGGCTTCACAAAGCCCCAACATCCATCAACCGATGCGC
The DNA here is from genome assembly GCF_000002235.5 of Strongylocentrotus purpuratus. Classification (NCBI taxonomy): domain Eukaryota; kingdom Metazoa; phylum Echinodermata; class Echinoidea; order Camarodonta; family Strongylocentrotidae; genus Strongylocentrotus; species Strongylocentrotus purpuratus. Next base: position 28,053,705 of record NW_022145603.1, on the reverse strand, counting down.
CTATTTGATCAGAAAACGTCACAATCTGACAATTATGACGAATGAGTTGGTTTTTCTATGAGTGTTTGCCAATGATTTTAAGCCCCTTTGCTCAGGCACCAAACAGCTCCAGGGGTTCGCTGAACTCTGAGAGTCAAGTCCAAACATTCATTGTGACTATAGAAGATATTTATATATTAACCCATTTAAGACAGGAATTTGTAAAAGGTTCAATTGTTCAGCTTTTCTTGTTCAAACATGTCATATAGTTTGCAAACACAAACCTTTATCAGTCACATTTGATCGGAGATGGTTGATGAATATGATTTTCTGAAATATGAGATCTGCAGTGTAGCAGAATCTCATATGATGTTTGAGGTTTAGAAATGATCAATTATTAAATGAACGGAGTTTTATTTTCGTATTATTAAATACAAAGACCAGTGACTAATTTATTGATTCGATACTGACTTGGCTCGGCAGCATGAAAATTCAATATTGGAGTAACATCCTTTTTAGGTCATCAAATCCTTTAAAACTTTGCAGGATTACGAATATTTCAGGTATGTCCTGTCTGTGAAATTTAAACGTTATCAGTGTCATAGTATTCAAATTATGCAAGGGAACCCGTTTACTTTCTAGACTTCACTGTCAGACACTGTTGGGTGACTGACTGGCTCTTTTCTTCTTTGGTAATCACATACATGAAATGTGCTGTAAAGGCTACATAAGAATTTGTCTATATCACTAACATACTTCTTGTAATGGCCAAAATTGAACTGATTGAATCTTTGCGCAGCACAAAACGTACGACCTTTCGTTATAAGGATGTGAAAATCAGACTATTTAATTAAACAACTGCAATCGCTAAATTCGATTCGACAAAAAAGGCGGTCGTTATTTTCCCACAAAAAGACATTTTCAAGCCCATTAGTTTTGAGGGAAGTTCTAAATTATCTTCCAAATGCCGTTGGGATCCTCATCATTTATTGGCCTGCAAATGGGAAATAGTACCTTTAACACATAAGACAAGTCGAATTAGAAAATGAAGGTAATCTCCACAATAGTAACTCGCTAGAACTTTTTTTATTTCTAGAGTGGAAGAAGAACAGCAGCAGCAAGGAGAAAAATAAGAAGAAGAAGAAGAAGAAGAAGAAGAAGAAGAAGAAGAAGAAGAAGAAGAAGAAGAAGAAGAAGAAGAAGAAGAAGAAGAAGAAGAAGAAGAAGAAGAAGAAGAAGAAGAAGAAGAAGAAAGAAGAAGATGAAGAAGAAGAAGAAGAAAGAAGAAGAAGAAGAAGAAGAAGAAGAAGAAGAAGAAGAGAAGAAGAAGAAGAAGAAGAAGAAGAAGAAGAAGAAGAAGAAGAAGAAGAAAGAAGAAGAAGAAGAAGAAGAAGAAGAAGAAGAAGAAGAAGAAGAAGAAGAAGAAGGAGAAGAAGAAGAAGAAGAAGAAGAAGATGAAGAAGAAGAAGAAGAAGAAGAAGAAGAAGAAGAAGAAGAAGAAGAAGAAGAAGAGAAGAAGAAGAAGAAGAAGAAGAAGAAGAAGAAGAAGAAGAAGAAGAAGAAGAAGAAGCAGAAGAAGAAGAAGAAGAAGAAGAAGGGGGAGGAGGAGGAAGAGGAGAAGGAACCAAACAAAGAACATTTTCCCCCAGTACTTAAGTATCATCAAATGCTTCTTTTGTTGTACTTGTTGTTAGCTAAAGAGCTTGATATCGTGTGGATTTTTAAGAAAAGACATTTTTCCTTTTCAAGCGTATTGGGAAAAAGTGAAAGTAGAAAAAAGAATTACAGCTACAATCAACATGTAATTGATAGGCTCCCAAAGTGTTTCTCTATTCGGGTTATTGTTCAGCTTGGCCCTTCAGTACTGAGTAAGCTATAACAACTGTCTAAATTCAATAAAATGGGATAACATATATTGGTCAAACCTGAGTCAAAGGATTCTTTTGGGGACCTCCTACCAGGGACGGATTGTCAAAAGAATGAAAGGGCTACATAACGTTTTCCCCGAAACTTCGTAACTCTGAAGGTTCATACTTCCAAAGGTATTCTGAAAATGAAATAGGGTTCATAATTACGAATATGACATAGTAAGGCGAGTCTTCTTTTTTGTTTGTAATTACGAACCTTCGGAATTATGAACCTTTTTTTATTTTCGGAACTACAAACCTTCGAAATAATGCAAATAATGTTCGGAATCATGAAACCCATGTATGGAAAATTTGTGTTTTAGATTTACGAACCAATCCCTAAAAACAAATCTTAGGGGGAAAGAAGAGAAGGGCAGTGAAAGGGGGATGGAGGGGGTAAAAAGCCATTCAAGCTTATGCTTATACAAAGAGGGGAAAAACCTCATTGGGAAGATATTTTGGAAGCATTTTATAAAAGCCGGTAGTTTGGTTTGCGTTCTTACATTTTGAAGGATGTAATTATTAAATAATAAAGTAACTAGTAATAAGTGACTTGCAGTGTTTTTTTGCCCCGAAATTTGTGCGGGGTTAGGGAAAGAAAATAATCCGTTCGGTATTTGTGAGAGAGTGGTGCATTTGTTTAACTTCGATTTTGGAGTATATTAGGGAACAAATCATTAACAATTTAAGATTAGGTCTAAATAATGATCGGCAACTTCATGACGTCATAGCGTGTAATATATACACTCGGTACACAGAATGAACAAAAGCAATCACTATTGACCACTGTCTTTATTAAATCTATATAACACACTCGAGGGTATGTGTTTAACTTAAACTACGTCATCAAAACGGGTTGGTCAATTGGCAATTGTCATTACCGCCTTTAACAAATACAATTTCGGACAATTACGAATCTAAGTATAGATTACTAGCTTGATTCGTAAGTACACTGTGTTTCAAAACATTGTGTTTGATATTAGTGTGAAACAGGTGCAAGGACTATAAGCTAAAGTGTGGATAATGGTTTGCATGTTTTAGATCTTGTTATATTTCATTGTGTCTTTAAGTTGATTTCTAAAGAAGCAGGAAAATAGATAGTCAAATCAGTGAAAATTTGAGCTAAATCCGAGAAAAGATTCTCTGTACTGAAACAAATGTCAGATTTCTCTTTTATCTAACACTGTTATATATTGATACACTGAAAAGATTATATCATCCACGCTCCCTAGATATAATCATTGCACAATATGTTTCTACGCAACTCCAGAATGAAAATAACGCATTCCTTTATAATCAGCAACTACGAAATTAATAATTTATGGAAGTATCTGTACAGAGCAAATGGGAGTGGACCTCCCCCACAAGAGACGATACAGTGTTGCCAATTTGTATTTAGTTGATGAAATCAAACTGGTTCTCTCCACTGTCTGCTTTTATTTAAACCAACTAAATATTAGGCTGGACTTTCTCTTTAAAGACCGTCAATACTACTGGGCCAGAAGGGATTAGACCACACAGCAAGGTCACTGACAGGTGGCTATCTCATTAACTCAGCTCTCAACTAACATAGTTAAAAGAGGATCATGGGGGACCAACAGGCACCGATTGGGCAAGCTTCTATATAGAGGGAGCAAGTAGCTACATGTAGAACAGTGGGGCTCTAAACCACAGTGAATACCTTTCTTTAAAGTCTGTCTGCACTAGTTTGACCAGGAGGGATTATATCTCCGTGCAAGGTCACTGACAGATGGTTATCTCATCAAATCAATTCTCAGTTAACATAATAAAAAATGGGATCATGGGGGACCAATGGGCACTGATTATGTATTGTTTGCTATATTGAGGGCGCAAGTAACTACAATTAGTGCAGTCCTACTTAATTATTTAAAAAAAATATATACATCATCAATAAATTGCTTTTTTTGTGGTGGTGTGTACCCCTTAAATTTGCAACCCCCGCACTTACATCTCTCTCTCCTAACCAAACACAGGTACGAGTGTTCAGGACAGATTACTATTGGATTGTAAACTAAACACATACAAGAGCACTCGACATGCTCCACTCGAGAGACCTACTCAATTCATCAATGAAAGTTTGCTTTTTAAGATCACCAAACCAGGTTGTGTGGTTCCCCGTTACTATGTTTTTAGGTGGAAAATTTAAAGAAATAATGTTTTTCCTTTAACATGTTTAACATGAATAACATGAGAGAATGCTCCTACTCTTATTTATGAGGCGTTACAAAAATAATGGAACTTACGAATCAATATTCAGCATTAGATTTATTGACATGATCTTAATTGCTTAATTTAAACGATGTAAACTAGTTATGAAAATGCAATCCACATATGAAATATATGGAAAAATTTTCTTATAAAAATTCGGTTCTCTTTACCCCTTATGCCACTTGTAATACATGTATTATATTCCCGAAGTAATACATGGTGGTCACACGTAAGTTTGTGTAACTTTAATTTATTCTAAGTTTGACACTTGCACTGTCTCAATGATCTTTCTTCCACTATAATTTGTTTTGTTATTATCCTTCGTTAAAAGAACAACATGAGAATAATTCTATTTGTTTAAATTATAAAACATTTGAATTTTAATTCAAATTATCACAATAGTAAGTTGTATTTTTCACTCCAACCCGATTCCAAGCTGTAGATGTAATACTTGCTTAGGGTGCACTGGGCGGAGTCTGACCGTAGGATTACGACGATTCTAACAAGCAACGAAATAAACGTCATCCTATAGATCTTTTGAAGTGTATGTACAAAGTACTCTCTGAAGCAAATTGACTTACTGGATTTGAAGAGTTTTAGATCTATTTTGGAAATGGGAATAGCAAAGTAGATTAATGGATGACGTTTTTGGTTTTATTGTTGTATTGTTTGCCACGTGTGTGTGTTTCTCCCTTGTTAGCACTTTTTCGCCTTTCAATGAGGAGGGTGGGGGAGGGGGCGTCCCCTGTAGCTAGGGCCACTTGGAGCAAAAATAAAAAATATAATAACAAATGATGACTCATTGGATTTTGAAATCAGTGTTGTTTCCTCAATCGTTTCACACTGAACATGTTATTTCATTCAGGCTCCAAAAACACACATTTTAACATCATCACATTTTGTCGACATTCTTTTGGCAGTATTATGTTTACTCTAAACCAGGGACCAGTTGGTTGAAGTATAAAGAACACTAACACACGCCATGATTCTAGATGATGGAGGTCGTGTGAAAGAACACACGAATGTGCCCTGGATTTACACTGCCAAATCCCTTGTCATCATTTTCTCACAATTCTTCCTAAAAAGCGGAATTCTGATGAAAGGGCACCTTTTTTTTTCTTCATTTGACAAGCACAGTCACACCCTCGAGCATGTTGAACAATAGTCGCACATATCGAACATAAAAAAAGGTACAATTCCCCTAGAGCAGTAGATTTCGACTAAACAGTGTCGTGAGAAATGAAATCGTGATTTTCGAGCCTACGTTTAATAGCACCAATACTTTGATAACTCTATTAAAAAAAAACATCGTAAATATTAGGAGCATGGGCACATTTTTTGTTGGTTGAACTTGGCTATGAGTTCAACTAAGATGCGCGATAGCTGAGTCGGTAGAGCAGTGGTCTCGTAATCCGGAGACCCAGGTTCGAAACCAAGTCGATGCGCTATTGGTAAGGTATTATTACCAGGTCCCTCGGAGATGACCTAAAGCCGTCGGCCGTCTGGTTGCTTACAAGCATTTATGCTTTCTTAGCAGTCAGGTAAAATAACCACCACTTCAATTCAATAAACTTGACATTAATCCACAATTGCCACATCCACCCAGTAAGCATGCGAATGTCGTTGTAGATTGCTCAGCATTGTGAGCGTCCGTAAAATGGCGCCTGGCTGAAATACTCCCCAGGGAGTGGAGAATGTACACACACTGTTTGTGGGTAAACCTGAATCCGATGACCGGAATATAGCAGTAAAGCGTTTAGAGATATCGTAGATATATTAACCATGATTAAACTCTATTCATTTAACAAATATTATTATCATGATTATTCAGCTTTAAAGCCTATCTGCACTAGTTTGGCCAGGAAGGATTTTACCTCCCTGCATAAGAAAAAGGGGACCATGGGGAACAACGGTCACCGATTAGGTATTGTTTGCTATATAGAGGGCGCAAGAAGCTATAAGTAGTGCAGTGGGGCTTTAAATGAATATTGAGTACCACTTTAAAACTTTTTTGAACATCCTTATTGAATAAAGCTTGCATGCAGTGAAAAATTTATATGTGAAATTAGTTTTTTTTATTATTGACATTTGTACAATTATCAAGTTGTTAGCACTTTCGCTTGCCTCCACTCCTCCTGTCCCCCCTCCCCATCATGAAGAAAGACATTTATCTGCATCTTCCCGATCAGCCGGCTAATTACCTGATCAAGGAGATGATGGTTCTGGGAAAGACAGGGGGAAAGGGTGACAATAATTTTGTGAGCTTTTAATAAAATTAAAAAAAATAGGTTCGTGTGTAAGAGTATCATAGGAAATACCCTCACATTCAAAACGTGACAAGTAACAGCTTTAGATTGTGGACCGCATGTTCATGTCACATGTTTGTGTACTCCCATGTTTCCCACCTCCCTGGACCCATAAACACATTACTGTGTACAGTACATGTGACTTTTCGCAAGACTGAGTCAATTTCTTATCAATTTGATGATTCCTGAAACCTCACAGTATACACCAATACTCACGTGCTTCATGATTAGCCTTCTCAAATCGCTTCTACATCGTTTCTTTCACATCGTTTCTTTCACATCGTTACTTTCACAATGCAATTGCATGAACAGCACTCAACTTTATCTTTACAAACATTAATTTACGTATTTCCCATTCACATGATCTTGAAGAAAAGAATTTCTGAGTGCTGTGGAATTTCGGGTTTCAAGAAGAGTTGAAAGTACTCACAGCTAATTTCTTTCTGATTCGATACAAAAGTAATTATCTTACTTCTGCCATGGACCTAGGGCAAAAGTCTATGCTTCTGCCCACCAACCTGCGGGTTATTTTCCAGTCTTTGTGGATGGGATATACGACAGTGTATGGCTCCTGGCTAGTATTAATATAATGACGTTATTCATCTTGCTAATGACATTTCAAAAATCGAATATTGGATAGGATTAGGGACGATGTTTGATAGGTGGATGTCATCCATCTATTCAAGATGGGCGTGTTTATATTATCGTCTTTTAAAGTTAAAGGGAAATCAAACCTTTGTAATAAGATAATCAGTATGAGAGTAGATAATAAAAGAAACAGATTGGCAAAAGTTTGAAATAAATCCCATCAATAACTAGAAGGCTGTGAATGTTTGAAATGCGAATCTCAAATATCCAATTTGTTAGGTGGATTGTGACGTAGTCATTGACAACTCTCCCGTCTGTCGTATATAAATGTATCATTAATTTCTGTTTTCCTATTTTTCTTTAAATGATGTTGATATCTCAGTTGATATATCAAGTTAGAATAACATTTATTTATTTTTACAGAAATGGAAAAGGTTTAAGTGTAATATTTATCTGACTGAAAAATACCATGCACCATGTACACTGTACAGAGAAGAAAGGGTCTGGGGAAAAAATGAAAATAATTTGTGGGCTTTTTTTATATGAGGGGGGGGGGGGGTCGAAAGACACATGGAGATAGTGAAGTGACGAGGAACATCATGGCACAACTACTCTTTCAGAAATCTTAACCTCCACCAGACGAATCGAGGAGGACCACTACCCCTCCCCCTAATCCATGACTAGCCACGTGCTACGCCCTGTTCATACCCGTCGAGTCACTGCCCGTGTGACCGTCGGTAACCCTTCATCCTGATCATGACTAACGCGTGGTCATCATACAACTACAAATATGATATATCCCAATTTGTTGATTTATGCTTACCTCCCCTCCTTCCTTCAAGCTTAAATGCCTCAAACACCTTCACCCCTCCACCCCTTGACAAGAAAGGTCATAATCACAGTTTACAAGTTTCATGTATGTGATGCGGTTCGATCTCATACATGTATAACGAACTCATTAACCCCAAGATTGTTTCGCGATTGTATTTGATTGTTATATATGATACATAAAACATGTCCGAATTACAAAACATATAATACATATAACTGTTTTCGAACCTATGATTTTGTAATGATTATTTCCATTTGTATTACCTGCCATGAACGATGTCCCTTTCATGTTTTGTCATGTATGTTTCTTTTTTAGTTTTGTTTGTATATGTAAATATCTTAACTACTGTTCGGGGAACTATGCCTCTACAGGGCCATTCGGCCTTATTTTTTAGCTCCCTATTTTCATTTTCTTATACATTGCAAATGCTTATCATTGTATATACCTTTGTATTGTTTTTATTGATAATGGAAATGAATAAAATGAATTGAATTGAAAATTGAAAACAAAGTAATCATATAAAATACCTGCTCAAAATAGATGCACTTATGTATTTCGATATGAGTTAATGATCGGATGAATTAATGAACGAAGTTAGGAAAATCTATGTCAAATTTAAACGTCAGGTAAAACAAAAATCAGGCTTTCAGTTCTTGGTAATTTGAATATAATTACAAGATAGGAAAGAAATCTGAAGATAAAGCGCTTTCTGATTTCATTTAAATGACGTCATTGTCGTGGTTTTTCCGAAAATGGCCTTTCGTCGAGATTTTTCACTTACCCTTGCCCCTTTCCAAACTACCTGAAAACTAGCCCCCGGGTGTGTTGACATGACTCCTAACTTGCACCCTTATTTGTTTGTTCGAAGGTCGTGAGTCACTTACAAAAATGTTTTTACAACATTGAGCCTAGCCCGAAAGAAATCACTTTCACCGCATTCATACACATGTAAAAGTTCCTCTCCGCGGTCGCAGTACAAAAATGAATTAACCTTGTGGATCCCATGTCGTAAAAATGCCAAATGTCCATTCATGGGAACTTTGTTGTTCTGGTGGCGAGGGGCTTAATTTGACAGTTAATTGTTCATACATATATGGAATTTAGCTCCACGTATGGGGCATTTTTTGTTTAGGGAGGGGAAGGGGGTTCTTGTACTTGGCTTTGTTCGAATGGCGTAGATTTTTGTCGGAAACCACATTGTTATTGATATTGAATTATCAGTACTAGGAATCTTGACCAGTGGATTTGAGAAGTATGCAAAGGATTGACAACAATAATTATCAGGGAGATCGGACGATGATAGATATGAAACTAGAACTTTCCCTTCACTTTCTTTTCCGTTTATTCCAGTAATTTTCATGTTGTTCTTTTATATTCCTGCTTGTCAGCCACATAATTAATTCATATATTTTCAATTTATTTGTGTCGTTTTCTCCTTTTTTTCTTTCTTTTCTTCTTCTTCTTCTTCTTCTTCTTCTTCTTCTTCTTTATACTCTCTGATTCTATATTCTCTCCCATTCTGTAACCAATTCCTCAACCTCTCTTTATATCTCTATCTCTGCTTCTCCCTCTCTCTCTCTCTCTCTCTCTCTCTCTCTTTCCCCCTCTTTTTGTGTCTCTCTATTTACCTGTCCCCCTCTATCCCCTCTAAAATTACGCATTATTTTGGACGGTAAAAATGTTATTTCGTACAAAAAAAAGAAAGAACGAAGACGAATATACTCGATGAAGAGACTTACGAAATTACATTTTAGCAGTGGCGGATCCAGGGGGGGGGGCCGAAACGGCCGCGGCCCCCCCTATTGGCGGCGCAAAAAAAAGAGAAAAAAAAAAAGGAGAGGAGAAGAAAAAAAGGAGAAGAGAAAAGAAAGGAGAAGAGAAAAGAAAAGAGAAGAGAAAAGAAAGAAGAGAGAGAGAGAGAGAGAGAAAGAAAAAAAGAAGAAGATACACCCCCCCCCCCCACCTCACTCCCACTCCGATTTTGTGTTCCCAAAATTTCCGATAAAGGGTTACTTTTCACGCAACAAAGTCCGGCCCGTAATACACACAAATCCGGCCCGCACTGACTTTACACACCGAAGATAAAGGGGTGCTTTCAAACTAAGAGAGGGAACATACATGCGCGTACCCTAGATAACACTGAGTGGGTGGGGGGGGGGGGGGGGTGGGAAGGGGAAGAGAAAAGTCGGGTGAGAAAGGGGAAAGACAAGGAAATGGCGCTAAGTGACAGTTACGACGAATAAGGGAGAAACTGTAATCGGGAGATTTGGGGTCATTCCAGAAGGCTTGGGAAACGTTTAATTGAATAGAGGGGGCCGGGCCGGCCGCATAAAATCTCGAGCCACGGATTCAAAGTTAAACGTTACAAACAGCCCCTGCTTTTTGAAAAAAATTAAAAAGGGCACAATATTTTGGATGCCTTTCAAATAGAAGCTATAAACTAAACAGTCAAATTTTAAATTAACGGTAAAGGGGCCGCTTCACAACTCTCATTTTGCCCTTCATTTGGATTCAGCTCATACCAACTCGCTTGTGCTTATATTTGAACTCATGTTGGTAGTGATAATGGACAGCGGTGGCGATCCTGGGCCCGATAGAGGGACACATCCCCCCGGAAATTTAGATATATAGCTAGAAAGAAATATACATGTAGCGGAAAGAACGTACATATTGGACTAAAGGATTTTCTAGAATGCATAATTTCAGCATTCTACATTGCAAAATCTCGCTTGGTCGCTACGCCCCGGCCATCGGCCGATAACACAAAACTAAGATATGACGTTCCCGGTCGCGATTATTTCATGGTTAGTGTATAAATAGATCTTTTTTTCCCCTTTCATTTCTACTGACCTAATTGTATGCTATCACAATCATGATTGTTTCATTTTCCCTTTAAAGCATGCGTAGCTAGGGGCGGTAGGGGCAGTAAGAGGACATAGGACGAAAAAAGGAGCAGACAAAGAAACATTTTTGACAAGTCTAAAAGGGTACAACAAATCATCTTCTTTCTCTAATAATTTAATGAAACGTTAAGCTTCTGCGCTTCGCGCTGGAGGGGGAAACTAAATTCAGAGAAGGATTAAGAGTCGGGAATGGAACAACGAACTATCTTCTTTCTCTAATAATTTCATTAAACTATGAAAGGTCAAAGCTTCCGCGCCTCGCGCGGAAGGGGGAAAATGAATTCAGACAAGGATTAAGAATCGAGAATGGGACAACGAGTCATCTTGTTTCTCTCATAATTTAATGAAGCGTCAGAAGCTTACGCGCTGCGCGCGGGAGGAGGAAAACTGAATTCAGACAAGGATTTAGAGTCGAGAATGGAACAACGAATCATCTTCTTTCTCTAATAATTCAATGAAACGTCAAAGCTTCCGCGCTTCGCGCGGGAGGGGGTATGGAAACTGAATTCAGACAATGATTAAGAATCGAGAACGGTACAACGAATCGTCTTCTTTCTCTAATAATTTAATGAAACGTTAAGCTTTTGCGCTTCACGCGGGAGATGGGGGGGGGGGGGAACTCAATTCAGACAAAGATTAAGAGTCGAGAACGGTACTTTTTATTTAATGATTTAATGAAACGTCAAAGCTTCCGCGCTTCGCGCGGCAGGGGGTATGGAAACTGAATTCAGATAATGATTAACAACCGAGAACGATACAACGAATCGTCTTCTTTCTCTAATAATTCAATGAAACGTCAAAGCTTCTGCGCTTCGCGCGAGAGAGGGGGGGGGGGAACTCAATTCAGACAATGATTAAGAATCGAGAACGGTACAACGAATCGTCTTTTTTTTCTAATAATTTAATGAAACGTCAAAGCTTCTGCGCTTCGCGCGAGAGAGGGGGGGGGGAACTCAATTCAGACAATGATTAAGAATCGAGAACGGTACAACGAATCGTCTTTTTTCTCTAATAATTTAATGAAACGTCAAAGCTTCCGCGCTTCGCGCGGGAGGGGGGTATGGAAACTGAATTCAGACAATGATTAAGAATCGAGAACGGTACAACGAATCGTCTTCTTTCTCTAATAATTTAATGAAACGTCAAAGCTTCCGCGCTTCGCGCGGGAGAGGTGGGGGGGGGGGGGGGGACTCAATTTAGACAAGGATTAAGAGTCGAGAACGGTACTCTTTCTCTAATGATTTAATCGCGCGGGAGGGGATATGGAAACTGAATTCAGACAATGATTAAAGGTAAAGACCAGTATTGGAAACGCCCCAATTTCAAAAAATGAAATGGAAGCTCTCATTACCAATCATGTGAAAGAATATGTTTTGACTAATACATGATGATAAAAAATTTGCCGGGAAACCGCCTACTAATTCATATATTTGGTAAATTTGTTTTTCTCATGGTCTGTGAGAGATATAGGGTAGTCCCATATACATCTTTCTGTGTATAGTGCTTGTAACTTTAAGAAGAATCGGCCAAATTTCTTATCATTTTGATGATTCCAGAACCTTGAAGATGCTAGATGCTAGATGATCAACCTTTTATGATCGATTCCACAACGTTTCTTTCACAATGCAATCGCATGACCATAACTGGTCTTTACCTTTAAGAATCGAGAACGGTACAACGAATCGTCTTTTTTCTCTAATAATTTAATGAAACCTCAAAGCTTCCGCGCTTCGCGCGGGAGAGGTGGGGGATGACTCAATTCAGACAAGGATTAAAAGTCGAGAACGGTACTCTTTCTCTAATGATTTAATGAAACGTCAAAGCTTCCGCGCTTCGCGCGGGAGGGGGATTGGAAAATGAATTCAGACAATGATCAAGAATCGAGAACGGTACAACGAATTATATTCTTTCTCTAATAATTTCATTAAACTATGAAAGGTCAATGCTTCAGCGCTTCGCGCGGGAGGGGGGAAACTGAATTCAGACAATGATGAAAAACCGAGAATGGTACAACAAATCATCTTCTTTCTCTAATAATTCAATAAAACGTCAAAGCTTCTGCGCTTCGCGCGAGAAAGGGGGGGGGGGGGGAACTCAATTCAGACAAGGATTAAGAGTCGAGAACGGTACTCTTTCTCTAATGATTTAATGAAACGTCAAAGCTTCCGCGCTTCGCGCGGGATGGGGTATGGAAACTGAATTTAGACAATGATTAAGAATCGAGAACGGTACAACGAATCGTCTTTTTTCTCTAATAATTTAATGAAACCTCAAAGCTTCCGCGCTTCGCGCGGGAGAGGTGGTGGGGGGGGGGGGGGGGGGACTCAATTCAGACAAGGATTAAAAGTCGAGAACGGTACTCTTTCTCTAATGATATAATGAAACGTCAAAGCTTCCGCGCTTCGCGCGGGAGGAAGTATGGAAAATGAATTCAGACAATGATCAAGAATCGAGAACGGTACAACGAATTATATTCTTTCTCTAATAATTTCATTAAACTATGAAAGGTCAATGCTTCAGCGCTTCGCGCGGGAGGGGGGAAACTGAATTCAGACAAGGAATAAGAGTCGAGAATGGTACAACAAATCGTCTTCTTTCTCTAATATCATTTAATGAAAGGTCAAAACTTCCGCGCTTCGCGCGGGATGGGATGGGGGGGGGGGGGGGAGAGGAACTAAATTCAGACAAGGATTAGGAGTCGAGAATGGTACAACGAATCCTCTTCTTTCTCTAATAATTTGCCAAAATAATTGCCCGAATATGAATTTGTTATATCTTTTCTCGTATATTTTGGTGATAAATAACACTTTCACAAAATACATATTATCCTCAAATTTTTGCTCGCTCGCTTCGGTCACTAGCCGAATTGTGAAACCAGAGAATTACTTTTTCGGGCAAGAGGCTTCAGCCCCCCCCCCCCCGATGAAAATGTCCAAAAAAAAATACCGGTATGGTGCTTCTAATATGACCTTGTCAGTATTGGTATGTTGAGTTGAAAAAACGGTCTGCGCAATTTTCCGGCCCTCCCTATTGGAAAATCCTGGATCCGCGCCTGTTTTAGGGCCCCTTCTGCGCCCAATTCCCCCACCCCCCCATCCCTCGCACGCTTATTATAAAGAACAAAAATATATGATTATATGAGCTGCTGAAGTAAAGCCAATTATGCTGAAAATTATGAATCGAATTGTAATAATAGGAAAATTTTCCCAATTAATTATTTTTGTGTGTGTATTATGTGTATCAATCATTGCTCCATTGTTTTCTGAAGAAAAAATTGAAAAGTTTCTCACGCTCAATTTGTTATTCAATTAATCATTACCGTGAGAATGTTATATCATGTTGGCCTGTAGGTCGTCATTTATTGTTATTAATGGTATGAATTATGGTGATTATAAAGCAATGAATAAAGTCATTACTGGCTACACCAGCATGGGGGGAAATCGCAGCAAAGTTTCCGTTTGATAAAATTTATATTCTCAATATTCAGTGTTCATCTCTCTTTCTCTCTCTCTCTCTCTCTCTCTCTCTCACTCTCTGTTTTTCTCGCTCAATCTCCCTCTTTCTCTCTCTCTTGTTCTCCATCTCTCTTCTCTCTCTCTCTCTCTCTCTCTCGTGGGGGGGGGGGGGGGGAAGGGGTGTGCCACAGTGCATCCATAAGTGCGGTATAAGTAATAATTATAATAATAACTATACCACAAGTTGCAAGGATACCAGAAAGTTCTATAATCTTTGATTTACAGATATTTCATCTGAATATCACCCACATATTTCTACGCTGACTATTTAGGCCTGGATTCGATAATCTACTGACATGTTGTTTCTCCAGTCATAATAAAATCACGTTATATGATCCATTCATCATGTTAATCTAGATGTACATGTACATTTAGGATAAGATTATCTATCGTTTTCCAGACAACCTTGTCAAAACTAAGTATTTCATCCGAATCGATGAGATATGGTGAGCAGTTTCTCATTACGACCACTGTGCGTGAGGGAGGTGATATAATCATGATTCATAGTTAAAGGTAGAGTTGAGTTATGGCGGGTCCCTTCTTATAAAGAGTTCGTATCTATCGCAACTTAATTGCGATTGATATGAATCGCAACTATGTTCATAAGAGATAGGAGACTGCAAACTTGCGATCAATTGGAGGACTTGCGATTGATTTGGATTATTCGAAACTAAGACGTGCCCTGGTCACGCGGTTGCATTGTAGAGGAAGAGCTAAATTCTCTCTTTAAAGTGTCAACCTGAGGGTTTATGTGTGGTTGTGAGAATGATTAGAGATGATGGTTTTTATGATTGTGAAGGCGTTTTATTACCAGAGCATCTCTAGAGTGAGGTGGAGGATAGCTATTTGGTGTCATACCCACTTTGAAGAATACGGCAGATGTCCCAGTTACCCCCCCCCCCCTCGTAGATCCATGCTCCATTTTGCGCCCCTCCCTCGGTCTCTTCTTATCTCTGCTTTCTAAAACGTGCTCACCCATATATTTGTTTTAATCTGAATTGTTTTCTTCTTCAATATCAGTCAGGAGATATTTTCTATTTCTTAGAGGGAAGAGGAATAGTGTGTTAATGACCATTACTCATTTTAGGAACCATCTCGGCGTCCTAATTGCCTTCTCCACAGTCACTTCACTTTTAACACGCTTATGGCATTTTCAACACAGTTATCGTTTTTAATGTTGCCAAAAATAAATCGTAGGCGTATACTGTAGCTACACTGGCCAAGGTTTCTGGCCTGATCTCAATTAGTCCCCAATGCCATGAATGTCATACATGTAATTCAGTCAACTTTTCAAGCATATAAAGTGCAAACAATATTATTGGCAATGTTTGCTTATATTCTAATTCATTTAATGCTTTACATTGTTCCTTTTGTTAAATTTGGGGGTGGGAGGGGTGTCTATCCTACCCCTTGCTCATCTTGTAAACCGTCTCGCCGTTCTATTTGTCGACTCCAGAGACACGATCTTACACGCTAAAAGCATTCTCACACGTCTGTCCACAAGTCAACAAAAAGCCGGACTTTGCTTTCAATAAGCGATGAAAGAAAGGTGGAAATTATCTCGCCTTTTCGTGAAAAGTAAAGAAATAGAGAACATCTGACCACTAACTAGTGTGTTATTTGCCGAAAAAAGATTAAAAGGGTATAGAAGAAGAAACACATCGGAACACTTAAACTCTTTTTCAGGGTACTGTTTGCTCACACAGTTTCATCGCCCTTCCTCCTACATATGTCAGCACACGATACCTTATTTTCATTTTTTATTTCCAATTTCTGTGTAATACATTCGGTAATGAAACTTGAATCTTGGGTCTTGAATGACCATGGGTTTAAAAATAGGAGGTGGGGAGGATTCTAAAAATTGACACAAAATGCTAAGGACAACATAACAGATAAGTGTATTTTTGCGCGGGATATACTAGACTGCTATAATATATAAATAACTCGATATCATAAGCGTATTTTATTCAGGAAATTTAGCAAACATTGCCCATACTATTGTTTGCCCAAGTTATGCTTGAACAGTTGACTGAATTACATGTATGACATTCATGGCATTGGGGAGTAATTGAGATCAGGCCATAAACCTTGGCCAGTGTAGCTACAATACGCCTACGATTTATAACAAAACAACAACAAACAACAACAACAACGATAATGAAGGCTGTCAAATAACTCCCATTAATTCATCGACTGTCAATCTACATTTCAAAATCATAATCTCGCTATAATATTACTATTGTATATAAATCTATATTGTACGCGTCAATTAATCAAGGGTCACGAAAAGAGATTCTCCTTTGACCTCAGTCACGTGTCATATAATATTATGATCTATACGGTCAATTAAATAAGTTGCGTCTTGTCAATAAAATAGTAGTCAGCATATTTTTTTCTTCTTCACCAAAGGCTCTGTTGGTTGAAGGATATCTTATAAACTTGCTAAATGAACAGGTCTTTCCCAAATTTCCACGGGTAGAGGCCTGATTTTTCAAATAAATGACATGTGCCAAACGACGTTGGTAGAAACTGTATGGGGCTAAGTAATGAGCTTAAAGAAAGATAAGGAAATCAAGGTAAGTAGGGCATGTGCTTAAATTACACAGATCACTATGTTCAACTGAGAGTTGTGGTGTTTAATGAAGATGATTTCCAGCAGGTTTTTGTGATGGTGTTTTTATTTTACTGGTTCAAGCAATCAATAGGCCAATAATACAAGGGTTGAGAGTTCGGATCGAAGTCCAGTACTAACGTCATTTGGCAAGACATGAATCTACTTTTGCCACTCTCCACCCATGTGTTTAATAAGTACCCGGTGGGATGCGAGAGTCGTTGGAGTTTGCCCATCATTGTGTGTGTGTATGTGAGCATCTGTGAAATGGCGCCTGGCTGGAATGCTCCCCAGGGGGTGGAGAATGTGCATATATGTCGGCGGGCAAGCCTGAATTCGATTACCCGGGTAGGCATGTGTCTGCAAAGCGCTTAGAGACAATGTCGATGTAAACCTAGACTATTAAGTGTATTATTCAACAACGAATGACTCCATACGCCGAGGCAGAATCGAAATAATGATTTTGTTTGCTCACTTATCATTTTGCTGTTTAACGGTTGTAATTTTAAAGACTGATTATTATCTATCACATGGTCTGTGACTTCTTTTCACCTTATTCTGCTGTGCGGATCGAACGTCATGTCATATATTTTTTTCAATGAATACACCATGCATGTCTGGTGTTATCCCAATTAATAATAGTTCATATACAAATACAGCCCCCGAATTCCAGCATTGGAGTGTGGTAATTACGATAGCTCCCGCGCCAGAAACGGGCCCGGCGTGCGCACTCAAACTCAGTGGAGTACACATTCACAATTCATATTATTTGGTGTGCGGTACGCGCTCATTTGAATTGGCTGCATTTGAGCTAGAGTTCTGCTCGGGAAAGGCCGTACCTTGTGATGTTCCTCCATCGCGCAAAAACCTGTGCAAAGCGGACGACATTCGCCCATTGGATGTTACCAAATTTGTGAATGTTATATCTCGGTGTGGTGTTCTTTGCTGTGGATTTTACCTGTGTGATTCTATTTACTGATGTTACGGAATATTCTGAGATATATAGTGCTACAAACGAAAGGAATGAATTTGTCCTGAAATTTAATCGTGAATCCCTAGCTGCTACAGTCTATATAGAAAAGGTAAGGTACATGCACTTTCAAAGTTAAATATATTTTTAATTTTATATCTATGTTTAATAGCTAACTCTAAGTCATCCAGATACCAATACTTAGGCAATATATATATATTTTTTTTTTATAGCTGTGTCTGTTTGTCTCTCTCTCTCTCTCTAGAATGTTCTAATTATTTTGTGTTGATGTTTTGATCGCTTGGTTTTGATTGAACAGGATTATATCTTCATGCAGTTTTTACACTAAATCTTATAAATTATTGATTAATTCGGAGCGTCTCCTTTTTTCCAACTGTCAACTATTATGAACTATCACGAGTTCTCTTTAGAATAACGTTTTTTGTTTTACCTAGACCCCCCCCCCCCTCCCGTCTCACCCTCTCTCTCTCTTTCCCAACCCTCTCCCCTCTCTCCCCTCTCTCTCCTCCTCTCTTTCTCTCTCTCCCTCTCTCCTTCCCTCTCTCTCTCTCTCTCTATCTCATGACATCTGTTTATCTCATTCCCATATTTTCTTGGTAGCTATCCCTTCTCACTCAAATCTTCTCCTTTCTCTCTTTCTATTATCACTCTTGTCTCAATTCTTTCTGTACTTCCCAAGTTCTTCCATGGGGGGCGCCCGAGGATAGGGGTTGTGTGGGGGTGCGCCCCCTCCTCTAATATACCCCTAGCAAATTTTGAATTTCAAGTCCAAGCGCAAATCGTATAACTTGCCGGACCACATTATCCCCTTCGTTATCGCTAGTTGAAAAGGAAAAGTTATGATAACTTGTCGGGGAATTTCCACCCTCCCCTCCCCCTCCCACAATAAAAACATCGAGCGATGCCCCCTGAATTCTACCCTTTGTCTTGGTCTCGTATCAATAGCTCAACCACAATACAAGGCACATTACAATTAGAAAGCCTGCTAAAGCAAATAGCAGAGTCGCAATAGCAGCATTACGATCAATCTGGCTTTGGACGGAATGTAGACCCCTAAATCCAACATGGGTCTGAAGTGTTTCCTTCAAAAGCTCCCAGCCTGCCCTCTCAATCTCCCTCATATTTCGTTTCCAAAAACCCGCCAAGACCGGTTGAAATTATTATCTGAGGAGAGTCTCAGAAATGATCCAGGATTGGAGCTGTCAAATTTAACCCAGTTTTTGCCTAAATACACAAACCATCTCGTCTCCTGTTCTCATCGTCGCTTATGATGTATTTTGCTGGAGGCGTTTCGATATGTTAAATTCTACGGAAATGATTTATTATAATAATTGTTCACGATGGAATGCACAATAATCAAATGATGTTTACGAGAGATAATGTTGATATTGATCGATTGTTGGTTTAAGGGTATTTTCTCCTATTATTAGTAATACAGGATGATTTACTATTGGAAATTTATCAATTATATTTACGGTTCAATACAACGATGATAAAAGGAATGCTTTATAAAGATAATAATAATGATAAATATATGCTTTAAGGCTATTTCGTATTGATACTAATGTTGATGGCTAGGGAGCAAATCAATTATGCTTACGTTAGAATTTAAACAAAGTATTGGTGCTGATATTGTTTACAACGATTAATTATAATAATCTTGATAGATAGCAGTAAGTATTATAATATTTTGCCGATTCGAGAATCACATTATGTTAAGCCATTATTAGTGATAGATCTTTTACAGGTTCTTTGTCGATACTGGGGTCGCTTAAATACCCCGATGGGTTTCGATATTTACAATGTGGATAATAATGATAAATAGTTATTGATCACCATTACCAGTGCTCTCAAGTCTCAGCCTAAACCCTATTAATTCTATATCTTACTGTGTCTCAATATCTTCCATCTCTCTCCCGTCACTGCATCTCCCAAAGTCCCCACTTAATGTTTATTTATCCCGTATATTATTACTTGTAAAATGTATTCCTCAATTGTATGAACTCTTTAAAAACTTCTTCCGAATTTGTAAGAGTACAATTATCTTTGACAAAAGGGAACACAGAGTCAATGTAAGATCATTCTTCCATAATTTTGTTTCAGGCCATTAAATGTGTTTTTGGGGGGCTCGAATGGAACCATTCTACTGAAACAGAACTTAATAAATAAATAAATACATTTCCAAGCAAAAATACTATATTTTGCTCTATAAACAAATAAAGGTTTTACTTCTAATGTGCCTAATGCGGGACCGTCTTAAAAGTATTCCCATTGTGGCCATATTCTGGAGCGCTTCACACTTATGTCGTGAAACCGGCAATCCTGCTTACTATTCAAGAAGATATAACAATACGGAACCATCAAAATGAATATCCTTGACTCAGCTCAGCGCAAGAATCCATACATTGGAAACCATTTAAAATAGTCCAATACCCATTCAATATGCTTGGCACGGAGTCTACTATCAATCCATAATTGATTCGCACACTATTAAAGCTTGCCCCCTTTTCGCTATTATTGTATGTCACGAGTTTTGTAGAAGTCAACAATTTAGACCCGTTTAGTTATTGTCATTACAGACGATGGGGCTACCTCATCAATCATATATTGTCCCTTTTTGCAGTTAGTCTTTCGATTCAGGCAAAAACAGATAAAACCACGGTTATTGTAAACGTCCTTTACTACTTTTATGTATACTGTTTGAACAAGGGTTTCAATTGACAACACACAGCTTGCAAGAGGAATACCCGACATACCAACAACTAATGTAGGTAAAGTGGCTTCCATCCATAGATAAGGCCATTAATTTGTGTTCATAGCTACTTGTAGTAAGGAAATGAAAAGGCTGGCAAACAGCGGGTAGGTAAAGAAACATGAATGCAAAATACATTATCAAACAACTCAAGTGAACGAACGTGTCAATAAGGTATTATGATCTAAGGAGGTATAACATGTAAAATTTAAAAAAAACAAAAAAAAAACAATTAAGTCTTTCGATTTTTTTAAATATTCTAAAAACTGAAATGCGATGAAAGTTATTACATGTTGTCATTCAAACCAGGTGCGGATTCCGGATTTTGTCAAGCGCCGGGGGGGGGGGGGCGATTGTAAAATAATAACAGCTGCCCCTTGGCTTGACACGGGTGAGGGGTCACCCCCCCCCTTTTCGCCTACCACTGGTTGAAGTTACCCTGATGTGTCCTCGTTCAACAAGACCAACGCTGAAATCACCAGTTTTTAAGTGTCCACAACCTTACTAACAAACGTGACACAAATCTTTACGAACGAGAGAGAGAGGGAGAAAAGAAAAAGTAGCCTCTATCCTTGAATATGATAGTTTATAAAATACTCTGGTTTGGAATGGAGGCTAGATGCCGGTTGCTATGGCGACGTCATGGGTGCGTTTCCGCGCCAAGCTGAACAAGTATCCTGTCATCACGTTTGTGTCTGATGAATAAAATATAAATACTTTGATTTTTATCTTGAGTTTTCCTCAACGGGGGATCAACTCAGTGATCCTTATCATCGTTATTGCCTTTTTAGGTTATCGCGTATGATATAAGTTATTTTATTGTTCCGTGTTCGTTTTATTGACTGCGATATCAGTTAATTATGTTGTCAAGATCGAGTGTTGATTTTGCGTGAAGACTTTAGCCTATATTTCGTGGCTTGGTTTAACCAGCTTGAACACGTAGCGAAGGGTACCGAAAGAGAACTTGACGTTCTTGAGTTCGATCAGGATTGGATTTGATCTATTCGAGAATAAGAGATATAGACGAAGAGAAGGATTGAGATAAAATTAGATACAGAGTATATATAAACAACTGACACAGACTTGGATAATATATATATTATATGGAAATATATTGGCCTTAGTTTTACATGAAGTGAGGATGCGCCAAGTAAAATTCAGGGTTGTTTCACATCTGTGGATGGAATTTTATAATAATAACAATAATAATTAGATTCTTATATAGCGCACGTATACTCTTGTCTTGTCTTACTCTAAAAGCTAAAATGCTGATGCAATATTTATTGTAAGTTTTGAATAGGCCGATGAGTGACATTGTATTGGTATGTTTAAATGTATACCACGCTGGATTCAATCTTCATAGTGTTGAAGCAAAGATCTCCTTGGTTGAAGCCAGCGGGGTAAAACAAATGTAACGCTACCATTTTCACTCCTTAAAGGCAGGCTTTACTACTTCAGCCAGAAGGGATTAGACCACCAAACGAGCCAGCGAGGTCACTGTGACAGGTGGCTATCTCGTTAACTCAGCTCTCATTTAACATAAGAAAAAGAGGATCATGGGGGACCAACAGGCACCGATTGGGGAAGTTTTCTATATAGAGGGAGCAAGTAGCAACAAGTAGGACAGTGTGCCTTTAACACTCATGGGACCTATAAAACTGTTATGTTGATTTTAGTAGCATTTTGAATTTGTAGAGTATACCGTATGCCGTTTAGGAGAGCTGAGGGATGTATAACTAAACATAAAACACCAAGATGCCTCGTTAAATAAACATGAGTTATGACTACTGCTTTCTTTCCTTTCATTTACGTGTGAAAGACAAACGTATATTTGAGATGAAATCTATATATACAAAGATGGAACCCGTCAATCATATTTTCTCTCGCTCGGTCGTGATTTTCACTAGCTTTGGGGGAAAACAATGCCTCGACGAACAATCTCCAAACAAATGTTCACGCAATTATTAGTTATGGAGATATAATTCAAACATTTACATAGTGCATATCACATGAAATTCATGTTTGTGTAGTTCATATGAATATGATAGCGTGGTTTTCTAGAACTATGAATGCTTTCCTGAAGCAAGCCATCACAACATTTAAGAAGACAGTTTTTAGAAAATGGGAATGTAAGGTAAGGATCATCTCAGTAGACTGTTAAAATAATAATAATAATAATAATAATAATAATAATAATAATAATAATATTTAGCTTTTATATAGCGCTTTTATACAAATGTCTCTAAGCGCTTTACAAATATACTATGACCCGGGTCATTGGATTCGGTGCTTTCCCGCACACACTGTGTGCACAATCTCCACTCCCTGGGAAGCATTCCACCCAGGCGTTACTTGACGCTCAAAAACTGTTGAGTGAATATAAATTAATAAGGAATAGGGAAAACACGATCGCAACTCCTTTCGAATAATCAGCTTTAGGCGATGTCTTTCGCCTTGTCCATGAATTTTAGTTATCCGAGCATGGTGTCTGTAGGATAAACAATAGGGTATTGAAAATTGAAAAATATTTGTTTTTGAAAACATTTGCGATTGTGTTTTAAGGACGTTCCAAAAGATCCAAGGACCGACAGCCCTCTAGACAGACATATCGACAAACCGACAAAACAGAGACATTCATTTAAATTTAGAAAAAAATATTGTTCTCTTAGGCTCTCATTCTAAAGGACAGTCCGTTTGTTTTGTTGTAACCCTCAAAATATTGTCCGAAGTCCCACGAGACCAACATTTTCCAGTTGCATCTTTCACATAATGATCCATTCCCCCCCCCCCGAAATTCGATTTAGAGGGGCGTCATTGTTTGCATATCATTTACTGTGTAAGATATGGAAGCGTGAACCTACGATTAAAATATTTGGCCTATCCCAATCTTAAAATTAAAGTCGGACCTAGGCCTCTGTGCGTTTCGTCATTATAAACATGAAGAATTTGCCAGGATAGCAAGATTCCATGGGGAACTGATCTAGATTTTACACTTATGTAATTTAAGAGCAACTCCCTCTAAACCTCGATTTGATTTTCTCCATCAGAATTCCTTATCAGTTTGTCATTCCTGTTTGCAGCATTTATGACATGAATTGTTTATTTTTCAATATTTGAAACTTGACCTTTAGTCAGTGACCTCTGCGCATTTCAAGTCCTGAGGAATGTTTACATTTCGAAAGGTTTGTCACTTTATTATTTATCTAACAATTCAAATAAAATAAATATATTTGCAATATCGTTCTCGTGGGTAGGATTACTTATATTTCATAGGGATAAAAACAAGTGGGCGATTTCGTGCAACGTGTTCCTCATTATGCGAAATTCGACGTTTGTCCATTTATTTCATTCTAAAATGAAAATCTCTTAATATGATAATTGACTGTTAATTTTTCTGTCTTGTAACGCCAATATTCTATTGGTCATAATGAGATTTTAAAAAATTCGGGGGGGGGGGGGGGCTGGGTTAAATGTAATAATGGAAAAAAAGGGACACATTGAAACGCTCAAGTTTAATATATCGTTCTTCCTAGATGTATTAGGCCCTATAATATGTTAACCAAGGCTACCATAACAGATTAACAAATTCAAATGTACAGATCACCCCCCCCCCAATAATTCCAATATGCAGAAAAGAGGTACTCGATGCAAAATAAAACAGATATCACTATGGTAAATTGGATCGCAGAAGATGTAACTTTCGTGACTTATCAAAAAGCAAATACTCGCTTTCCAAGTTCCAAGCTCTTTCGTCAGGAGACCCCTTGTCGGCGTTAGTCTGTTTATTTGTTATTTTGATGTATATGTGAATAGAAAACTAGCAGAAATGGATGGTAATTAGTTGGCTTTACCGTAAAGCCAACTAATCGCAGCTATTTAGCGCTATAAAGGCTTCCAGTAATCCATCATAATCGTGAAATTACGGGTCTTTAACTCTCTTTTAGCAGTCAAGTCGTAAAAACCAGTCGTTTGACGCATGAAACAAGACGAAGGGTAGAGTAATGCATGGTCTTGATCGATTGCTCTCATTTGCATTAAAGATAAAATTCAATTCTGGTAAAGATAAAATATATAATCTGCGAGTTTTCTTATTCACCCGTTTAGAGAAATATGCGATCATACATATAGTAGTAGTAGTAATGTTCCCTGAAAAGCATCGCTCTCCAAATATTCCCACATTCCGTGAGCTCGAAATTGTCAACATTTTGCCAAAACGGAGAATTGATAGAGATTCGCTCATACAGGCCTACACAATGCTCATTAAGTATCTCTTAAGTATAACCCTAATTCAAGTCCGTAGTCCCATTAGAAGGAATGGGTCTATGTTAAGGCCATCTAGAGAAACCTTAATTACAGCAAACTCTTCTTAAAATTGTAGCAAACACTTTTGGTAATCTCCAAATCACCTACCCTCTACCAAGTCGGAAAGTGTATCATTGGGACTGCCTTTCTCCTTAAAGGTAGTGATCCCTTTTGCAGCCAACATCAAATTCTGTAGAACTTAGCAGGGATTATGAATATGTGACGTATGTCCTATCCTAAGAAATGTAAACATTAGCAGTGTCCTGGTATTTAAATTATGCAAGGAAATCCGTTTACCTTCTAGACTTTACTGTCAGACACATTTGAGTGACTGACTGACTTCTGTTTAATAATATACATAAAATGAGTTGTAAAGGGTACATGGGCATCTGTCTACATCAATAACACACTTCTGGTAATTGCCAAACTTGAACTGGTTGAATCTTTGCGCAGCACAAAACGTACGACAATCCGGTACGAGGGTCTGAAAATCTATTATTTATTTAAACGACTGCAACCCCTAATAAATAATAATATTTAATTTTTATAAATGTCTCTTACCGCTTTGCAAATATACTATCACCCCGGTCATTGGGTTCAGTGCTTGCCCGCACACAATTCGATTCAACAACTACCGGTCGTTATTTTTCCACAAAAAGGACATTGTAAGCCCTTTCGTTGTAAGGTTAGTTCTAATTTAGTATCATCTTCCAAATGCCGTTGGAATTAAACCTTTAAATTTTGGCGTGCAAATGGGACAAAGTACCTTTAACGAACGTTACGAAACCATCTCAAGATATTAAAGAAAGGAGATTAGTCTAAACTGTTCGGGGATTATCCCCTATCGGTTACAGGTAAGTGATCTCGAATTCAAAAGGGATTACTGAAATCTTATCTCACTGCAGGGGGCGTATAGGGAAGAAAGAGGGGGGGGGGGGGGGGGGGGCTAATTTGAGGGGTATTTACAGCTCTGTCGAGTGTAACGAGGAGTGCATTGAAGGAGCGAGATGATTAGTTCGAGTGGGATAGATACGTCCTTCGATGGATATCAGCAAGAAGTACAAAAAAATTAAAGTAGACCAGTATATTAAGACGAGGAGCATGGAAGAGTTACGTTAATTATTAAGTAGATCATCGCACACAAATAGAAGAAACCACATTGATAATGAAACATTGGTTTATTGTAAGACAATATTTCTACTTAAAACTTAAAACTAGACAAGAAAGGTTCCAGGTCTTTTAGACAAGTCAGACGCAGACGATGCTCTGGAATTATAGGGGTTTGCAAATTATGATATAGAAAAGTAAATGCAATAATGTA
This sequence comes from Strongylocentrotus purpuratus, assembly GCF_000002235.5. Classification (NCBI taxonomy): domain Eukaryota; kingdom Metazoa; phylum Echinodermata; class Echinoidea; order Camarodonta; family Strongylocentrotidae; genus Strongylocentrotus; species Strongylocentrotus purpuratus. The sequence continues at coordinate 28,027,469 of NW_022145603.1, read as the reverse complement.
CAGAAAGTGGAGGGCTTTATGATATTGAAACAGCAAACCATAACGGGAGAAACGGATGTGCAAATAATGCAAATGTCCAAATAATTATACATGGTCTACATAATATTTCACATGAATCGTTTACGTATAGGGTCTGCCAACAAAATAAATATTGTCTTCATTCAAACATTTTCTAGTGTGCAAAAGGAAACATGCATGTTTGTTTGGTTAGGATTACCAAATACTGGGGTAATATTACCCAACTTTGGGTACACATTACATGATAATTTATCACGTAATGATTTTTAGGGAACAAACATGAATGTTACTTTCTTATTAATACCAAACACCTGGGAAGTTTTTACCCAGCTCGTTTCAGAGTGTAGTACGTTTTATTATGATGCTATAGCATTCAGAGAACGATGCGTGATTCACCCTCCATTACCCCGGCAGATGAGATGGGCGTGGCCGCATGATGCGATGGGCGTGCCCCATGATGAGTTGGTAGGACTAGGAGGAGGTAATGAATGAGAAAACATGACGAGTTGACTTCAGACGAGATCACTTTCAATTTCGAGTCAACGAGCTTTTTCACACCTAGGTCTCATCATTGCTTCTGTTTCAGTCCTGTGTGGATGCATATATCCACTTAGGTCAGACTATACAGCTCGTCCCTCATTATGTTTGTCAAAGAGATCATTGGCGAAATTCCACCTGCGGTTCCGCGAGGCTAATTTTGCTCTCTCTCGTGACGACAATTTGTGCAATAATCTGAAAAAAGGGTGCGAAAAGAGATGGTTTAAGACGTGAAGATTCTATATGTTTAAAAAAAAAATCACACTGACATAGAAACTAGAAATCAATGACCAACACCACCATACTGACCATAGGGACCCCATTTTCTATTCAAGGGTGTACGGACAGCAGAAGAAACGTTATTTTTATTCCTCATGTTAAACAACTTTAACCTTTCACGAGGCGAGGGGTGTACGTCACAATAGAGCCTGGTAGGAAAAGGTGTGAAATACAAAGTGAAAAGTCTTGTTGTGTTTGTAGTTTGGATTACAACACTAGGGACTTTTAGATTCGCACGAAGACAATAGGTCTATGCTACGATCGACGTCCTGTTAATTCACTGCCGTGAATGGACGTCACACGTGTCAGTCCACGCAAATCTAAAAGTCCTTATTCTTTCAGAAGTTAAGCATGTTCAGGAGACAGAGGTTAAGAAGGGGAGGGGTGGGGTGAATAAAGTAGGGAGAGAATGGAGTATCCAGAAATGATTTTAAGTGTGTGTAGGGGGAGGGGGGAGGGGGCATTTACCTCTGGGAAAGGGGTGTTAAAGCATGTTTCGCACTGGGAGGACTTGTAAGGCAAAGAAACAATCTTGGTCTAGATTCTCGTTCGCATATTTTGTAAATTAAGAGGAAGATGCTTCATCTTTATAATAATATTTGTTTCTGTTCAAAGAGTTGCTATATTGGGTAAATAACAACACAGATTTTGTTAATCCGAATTTCATTCTCACATCTACCACAGAGACTAAAAATGAGATGAAATTGGAATATATGAATCATTTTGTTAACCCCATTGTCTAAATATAATCTGTATCCTTAGATTCCTATTCATTCAATTTCAGAACAACAAAAACAAAATATCATTATATAGTATTATTATTATACTTTAAAACTTATCAGTACTAGTTTACAGGATGGATTAGACCGCCCTGCAAGGTCACTGGACAGGTGGTTATCTCATTAACTCAGCTCTCAACTAACATAAGAAAAAGAGGATCATGGGGGACCAACAGGCACCGATTGGGGAAGTTTTTTATAGGAGGGAGCAAGTAGCTATGAGTGGGGCTATAAGAATTGTGGGGGAAGTGTCAAATTAGAGTCTGTGTCTTCAGACTAGTATCTTCACGTCATTGGCTGTCTCGAAGATTTATGATAACATATGGAGAGATGTATCGGATGAAAAAGTGGAGATTTATGTGGGAGTAAGAAGGAGAAATTGAGAAAAAATAAATAAAGGAAACTGCATGGTTTTTCTCTCGTACTTCAAAATATGATAGAATTGATTATATCGACTAAGTACTGCAACATGAACGAGTGAAATGCCAACCTCGAAACGAAAAACCTTTCAAAATATCGTGCCCCAAGTTATCACAGTTTACCACCAAACATGAAAAGGGTATTCTTTGAAAGGCATATTTGAAACAGCATGTACGTATGTACATGGTGTATGCATGTACAAGTCCCTTGAAGACTTATGAAAGGTCGAGTGTTATGATATCCCCCCTTTTTTCATTTTGTGGTAAAATCCAGAAGGAAATGGTTGGTTTGTCCTCGTTTTTATTTCTAGAGTATCAAACAACTCTCAAGTGGAAGGGATAATTTATTGCCAATCGAATGACATGTTATTCCTCAGGTGAAACTGAAACCAAATTCTCATGACCTCTGACCTCACTTGACCTAGAAGAAAGAGAAGAGGTCAAGTGCTCATGGGTCTCTCCATCAAGAGTGCGTCCATTTAGAGAACTTTTTACCCTCTCAATCTCATATCACAAAGTTATATGTTTGCACCATGTCTCACACATGCTCTCAAGTGAAAGACTTATATCTCATCATTGTACAGCTTAAGGTAAACTACAGTTCTTTTTCTTCACAGTCAATAAACTGTTTAATTTGGAATAATACTGATTGTGAAAAAGACCATTGCAATTGCATAGCTATACCATGAACTTACAGTACTTTTACCACTACCCAAGTTCCCAAAGTGATTTGTTTTTGTTTTAGATTTTGTCTACCTGATTGTGAAATCAAACCGATTCTCAATGTTATATCACCAATCACATAAACCTCATGGGTGCCTTATGGTATGCGCGCACAAGGTACTCTAACAAAATCCAAACTCAATTTTCTGCGAAAGTTTAGTAACTTTTCAAATACCTTAGAAATGTATTCATTCGACTGTTTCCATTGATGAACATCATAAATTGGCTCTGGTCATCCTTTTATCGATTTATTCCACACTTTTGTCGGTTGTCAAGAAATATAATTCTTCCTATGATTTTCATATTTGCCAAGGAAATCTTATATGGTCAGTATTTAGGGTGCGGAGGGATCAGAGGAATAGTTCTCAACGGGCATGGTGTAATTCAAGAAAGTGTGAAAATAATTGTCCAACTGTGAGACTAAGATATGCCTGGAGGAAGCCTTCTGACAGGACAACCTTGTCGTTGTAAAAATATGATAAAATAAACGAAGTTGTCACCAGAGAGGTAATATTGTGCATTCGGAAAAATTATGAATATATAAAGCGATTTCGTTTTAAGTATTAAAAGCAAATAATGTTGTACTTACCCTACTCAACCTAATTGATTGCATGAAGTTGTGAGTTCTTGAGATCCCACCCCATCCACCACTAATCACCCCCCCCCTCCCCCAAAAAGAAAGAAGCAAAAGCAAAAGCCAAAACAAAAAATCTGAAAAAATGATCATCCCATTATGCAAAAGTTAACATGAAAGTATGATATTCTTACCACATAAATGTCTTACGTACCGACCAAGGCCACGAACAAAAGAAAAGAAAGATAAAATGTGGTTAAAAGAAATAACCCTCAAATAATAAATCTTGTTTTAGTTATTCTTGAAAGCAGCGTAACTGCTCAAATCTATCTTTCTCAAAAATTAGTTTAGATGACAGTTTCATTGTTTGAACGCTCTGTTCGCAAATAGATTTGGCAAAAGATTTATTGAATGAAATCTGAATTCCAAGAAAAGCTGTTAGTAACACGAAAGGCGTTTCATTTCGTGCATTTAGTTCTATAAATGGTTCTTTGATGTAAACGCACAGAGATGATTTTGGAACCTAATATTTCCCCCTATTTACGACAACAAACAAAACAATGGCTTTCTAAAAAAAAAACGATCTTGAATTTGCGCTTTAAGAGGATGAATCAGCCTAGCTAGTCCTCTGTAGTTGAATCACCTTTTACTCATCGAAGTCATTTTTCATTGTCTTCGAAAGTGTCAAAGACAAAAATTGTTTCATAGCAAGAGCCATTCGGGTATGTGTGAAGTCCATCAGGATAGGGATCATTATTGTGCAGGTGGCTGAACCACACAATACCGTGACTCAGTTTGAACATTTTGAACCCCATCCGTCCTATATTCCTCTCCCCTCCCCATCTCTCTCTCTCTCTCTCTCTACCACCATGCTTGGACCTATAACACACACATGTTACCACTATCTTCACTCTCCCTGTGTCTCCGCCCCTCCCCTCTCTCTTTCTCTGCCTCCCCTCCCCCTGTCTTGCATTTATTTCCTATACATTATCAAAATGGTTTTTGTTCGGGGGGGGGGGGGGGGTTAGCTCCCACGCTCTTTGATACCTAAAACTGCTAGTGCAGGAAAACCGTGTATTCAATTTAAATTTCAATGTCTTAATTAACACGGGAATCATGATCGATATAACCTTACTATTTCTATGCCCCTACAAGCACAATCAACACTTGATCAAGGTTGATGTCATTTAATCGTGTCAATGCATTCGTTTGCTTTGATGAGTTGTGTATTTTTAGTAGAATGTCGCACCAATCGGAGATTTGACCTCGTAACAATGCATGAATCATGAATAAATAAATAAACATGAACACGGACATAGAAACATGTTATTAGTAGACCTCTGTTTTTTTTTACTAAGAATTAGGCTGAATTCATAATAGTTTATTTCATTCCTTATCCTATGTTGTATGAGCAAATAGCTATGAATGATTATGTATAATGATATTCGTCACAATCTTTGGACCTAGCTACTAGTCAATAACGTTTTGCTCTACCGATGCACAAGAATTGAATAAATGCATGAAAGGTTTACTTTGTTAATTACGTAATTTTTGTCTATTTCTAAAATGAATACCTCCGTCCTCGGTTCTGCAGATTAATTTAAACAATTCAAGGATGAATTTGGATGCCAAATAGTGCTGCAGAAGTGGGATTGATAAGTCCGTAAATCAAACGAGTGCTCGCTGATATAGAACATGTTCGTGCTGAATTGATGCAGTTCAATATAATCATGGATATTTATCCGTGGTATGGTGTAGCATTTGCATGAACAAAGCAAGCAGAGGGATACCACCTACTTGAAACCTTTTTTGCAAATTACAGTTTATGTTACATTTACTTATATACACATTAAACCTTCATTATTCTATGTTTTAAGTAAAGAAATATTTCTATATAACTCTTCTATGATATTGGACTTTTTTGCATGTACATCGACAATGTTCTCAACATTCAACGTCAAATTCGACATAAACTTATAAAGGCGTCAGTATAGAAACAGCTTATTCTCATTTTCTTGTGCATTCCCTGGTGCATGTGCTAAAAATCCTCTCCCAATCATTTCCTCAATTTCGATAGATGAGGACGAAAAAAGTGCGAAACCGGTTTGTATTTGTTTAGGAGCTGTAATTGTTTTCCGTCGGTTTAATTTCAAATTGCACCTGCACCCGGTGTCACTTGGAGGTCCCTGCTGCGAGCTCGGCACCCGACAGTCACGGCTGGGCGGCGGGATAATGAGCCGGAGAGGAGATACTCTATTCTCCATGCCCCATTAGATAAACTAGATGTGACACTGTCATCACAACTTTTGTTTGGGCACCCCCCCCCCCTCCTCCTCTCTCTCTCTCTCTCTCTCTATGGACCTAACGCAAACTCTCTCCCTAGCTTTATTTGCGCCACTCACCTGCTCTTCCCCCTTTTGTTTTCGCATTGGTGCTATGCCAAGATATGCCTTCTTTTATCTGTTCATAATCAAGCCTTTTCTCTTGTTTTTTTTTTTACTTCTACTAAACCAAATCACTAGTTTTTTCAGAAAAAAGCATGTGCTCCTCTCACCTCTCTAACCACATCTCTCTCTCTCTCTCTCTCTATCTGTCTTGTCTGTTTGTCTGTATTTCTCTCTACCTCTGTGACTATCTCTGTCCCCTCTCTCGCTATATGTCTCTCTATCTGTGTCCGATTCTGTCTCTGTATCTCTCTATTTCTCTCTCTCTCTCTAGCTCTGTGACTATCTATGTCCTATAGTATATGCCTCTCTGTCTCTCTCCCTCTGTGTCTATCTATCTATCTCTCCCTCTGTCTCTATCCATCTCTCTCTCTCTCTGTCTATCCATCTATCTTTCTCTATCTCTATATCTGTCTATCCATCTATCCCATGCAGTATACGCATGAGATAGATGGATAAACAGATAGACAGATATCCCTATGCCCCCCCCCCCTATAGGCCTATCCTCATATTATCTGCACCCCCATCACACCTCTCTAACGAGGCGTCTACTCAGTTATTACTGAGAGGTCGTTGCTCTCAATTTCGCAGGAGATTGAGAAATAATGGACAACACCATTGCAAAGTGATTGACTTTTTATTTTTGCCAGACCACACAATTTGAGGACCACACAAATAAACAGTTTAGATAGGAAAACGAGTGACGTTATTTCTATGAATTGTGAAGCCAAATTGTGATCAAATAAGTTTATCAACTTTTTGTTATAAAGCTATTTTTATTTTGATCTGATTTAAAGAAATCGGAATGATTTTAGCTAGTAAAGTAAATGCTTGTGTCTCCAATATCTAAAATAATAATTTATCAATCTACAACATCTCCAAAATACCTTGCCGTTAAATCCATAATAAAAAAGGGAAAAGGGAGAAAGAAAAAAATGCGATACGGTCTACAAACGCATAATACAAAATCGACTGTACACGGCTAATAGCGTAGGGTGATTGCCATACCTGACCGCAAAAAAAAGGGAAAACAATAATAGAAAATAAATGAATACTTTGGGATGATTACAACAATTGGGGAAACGAAAGCTGATGGGTAACGAGGAATCAAAAAAGAAAAGCTTGATTAAAAATGGAAACGAGGACGCAAAAATAGAAAAGCTTGAATGGAAATAGGATTGATGCGTCTCGCATATTGCTCACTATGGAGAGTGACTCATGCAATTAATGGGGATTCTTTTAATAAGCATCGGGTTATGTCCACCTTTTTTTTAATACTCGATTGACACATCAGGCCTGTCGTCATCAGCAAATATCCCGCTATTTGAACTATCCCGATCGCAATTTATCCAGTTAATTTGCGTCTTTATCAGCCCGAAGTTGCAATTAGCGGATATTTGCTTTGAGACAATCATCCCAAGATATTTTGGGCTAGTTTGCAAAATATATCGCATTTATCCGGTGCGTTTTCACCAGCCCGAAGACTCGCACTATGCGCGGACGCTGAGCAAAATATCTCGAGCTAATTTCTCGAATTCGAGTTTCAATTTTCGAGGTCAAGTCTCGATCTGATGAAAACGCGATTTGTAACTTCGGGATTATTCCCTAAATCATAAATAGCAGACTATTTGGCAATCTCGAGCTGATGAGGACAGGCCTCTTATGGAGGCGGGCATCTAATTATGCATCATCATGCGTGGAGAGATTATATGAGGAACAATAATTGGGGTAATGCACCGTGGTATGCGTGTCCCTTTTAACAATAATTGTTAAAAATACGATCGCAACTACTTTCGAAAAAAAAATCAACCTAAGGAATTTCAATAATCGTGCATCAATTATTGAAATGTGCGAACAAGCAATAAGGAATTACGCACTCCGAACAGGGTTTCTCTGGGATGTACTATAGAGCATCAAAATTGCACTTTTTTCACGAAAATAGTTGCGATTGCATTTTTAAATATCAGCGAGAACAATCTTATAGTTTAGGATATTGAAGTTAAATTCGGATTCAGACATGCTTACCAGGGTGCCGATCTTTTGGTGTTTTTCACTAACTTTTTTTTTTTTTTTTTTTGGGGGGGTTAATCTTACTAACTTTTCTAATTGAAAACCAGCCTGAATTATGTTTTAATTTATCAAGTATTCTACTTGACCAACGGACATAATTGTGATCACGAATGACCTTTGTTTAACAAACGTCACGAAGTGATCTATCAGGTCAAGCTTGGTACAATAATTCACAATAACAAGCAACTACAGGACTATCGATCTGAGTTAATCACGTTGATCCTGGAACAAATAAATAGGCCTACTAATTCTTCAAAGTTCAGTCAGTAATAATTGTATATCATTTCAACTGAAAACTCGTTGCATTCCGAATAGATGCATTCCCTTCAAGTAGATATGTTCATGACACTCTACAATAATCAATTAATAACTAAATTACAAAATTACAAAACTTTCAAAGTTTTTGCCATTTCTTTAATTATGTGGAAAATGTATTTGTCCTCATTTATGTTTTTTGAGAATGTGGCATATGATCCCATTGACTACTGGAAGCGGGTGCCCCTGTGTAAAGCCTATAGGAATGAGATAATCACGGAGTCTGCCGGTTAAAACTTACATCAGGGACTTGTCTTCCAAGTCCCTGCTTACATCTAGAAGTTTTCGACAAAGGCTCTATAATTTAACCAATCCACCTTTCATTCTTGAGTTACGAAAAAACACATTCAAGTGGTATGAATAATTTAGTTGTTAACTCTACGTACATTTTCATATAAATTTAGTTTTACTTGTCATATAGCAATGTAGTAGATCCTGTCAACGTCTCTCGTCAAAATGAATGGTGACATTTATACTGAGCCATTCTGTTTTAGGATGCATATACTGTACTCCATATTTCGAAAATTCGATGTTGGGAATTTGGCCAAGATGTGAATTGCTTGATTGGTTAGACTTCCTCACAAATTCATGAATAACCTTGAAGACCTAGTTGAGTGCTGATTAATCCTTCGTTTCCATGGAAACATGCTAGGACAAGTTTGGGATATTAAAATGTATACTATTATAAAGGACAAGCGGGGCGGGAGGGGTTGCAGAGAGTTAGACTCTATTGGCTGTCGAGTTTATATTTAGGTTAACACAGTAGGTGAGCTGCCTGCCAAGGAAATGAATCAGTAAAGATAGTTTGCTCTGGAGCTCCTTCTTCTGATTACAAAAACGATAAGTTATCATTTCTTTTTGATAGACCTTTATAAGATGTGGTTGTCTTCTTTTTTATTGGTGTTTGTTTGCTTATTCGTTTGTATTTGTTTAATATTATTGTTTTTTATTTTGTTATGTTAGTTCTTCCAGTTTTGTCCACCCTCTCCAATCGTTTCATCGTTCATTATTTGTCTACATTGTGGCTTCATATTTCCGTAATATATAAGCTCAATATACCGGTATGACTAGTTATGATGTTACAGTCATTGAAAATTTGTTAGAACATGTTCCCGCAAACAATTGAACAGTTGCCTTTTGAGTCAACATCATAGTTTGTTTGTCATAACTTAGGGAAGTAAGTGTTGCATATATCACAGTCATGACATCGCAGTTTTTGTTTTAAAGGGGGATATTACACTAATATCATTTAGTCTTGAATTTATCGATGAGAGAAGCAGAACAACAAAGGTCAAGAATATTGGAGGAACTTCAGGGTCATTGTAAAGTGATACGATTGTAATTTGTGAAACACACAAAAAAAATTGGTAACGTTGTAATGCATTATGCTTGCTATAAAACTTGCCAAATAATTTGTATACGAACTCCTGAAAAGACAATCCCTGCCCCCCCCCCCTCAAAATATTGATTTCAACGCTCATTGTTGGCTGTTGCGTACTCAGTCCCCAATACTTTACCGACCATCTCTGTGTAAGTGATCTTAAATGAGGGGGGGGGGGGGGGGTAGTAACACTGGGTCTTGGAAGAAGAAAAAACCTCTCTTACGTTTTTGTAAGGTTTGGAATCATATTCCTGTGTTTCTTTCCCCCCGCAGTGGTCTTATGAAAACATATTTCAGATGAAATTTGAGAGCGTTCGTTTCAACGGAGGCCGATTTGTTCTGCTGCTGATTTAACAAGAATTACAAGTGCTTTCTCATGTTACCCCCAAACTCTTTTCAGCCAAAGCTACTGTACCATACTCCTCCAGGTGTATAACCCTACATGGTCTGTGTGTAGTTGTTAGTTGGAGTGGAGTAGAAAAGACCATGGTCCGTGAAAAGACTCTGAGTGCTTTACCTGTCACGATTCTCAAAGCCTTTTTCCTAGAATATAGTTAAGTGAAAAAAGGCATATTCTTTCAAAATATTGGCAACAAACTGGAGTATCTCCCCCAATATTAAAAAACGTTTCATTGCTTGACCGGGTCCTTAAAAAAGAATGGACTGTTGTTGTCAACTACATTTTCAGGGGGGGGGGGGGGGTTGTTTCACAAAGATTAAGATCGACTTTAAAGTTGAACTAACTATGACAGGCCACTCATGCCACTGTTGCTCTCACCATTATGATCTTCAGATACTATTTTTTCCTTCGATAATGAATCATAAAAAATGTGAATTTTGTAGATTTGTGACCGTCCATGATTTGTACGTACCTTGAGAGACCAATGCCAGTAGATGGTGAGAGCAAACAGTGGCATGAACGGCCTGCCATAGTTAACTCCAACTTAAAGCCGATCTTAGTCTTTGTGAAACACCCCCTGGTGTAATTTTTTTCGTTTCTCTCTTCCCTGCCCATCTTCATTGGCTAGTTCGTTTCAATAAATTAGATATGAAAGAATGATAGAATTAACAAAATAAAACAAAACGATATAATGGAGAAAAAATAGGCCTTTATCATTCGAGCAGTTAAGTTTGTGATATGCTCCTAACTATGTTTTTTTTTGTAATGATTATTTCTTGATTTGTTATTTTTAACTAAATCTTGATGTCGGTGTCCTTTAATCTTTCATCACCCTTTTTAGATGACATATTCTGAATAATTGCTTGAAATTCCAAACCTAGTCCTCGAAGGCATACTTTCCAAAATCACCGTTTACTAATACTTTTCCCTTTATTCTCAATCGGCCTGTATTTGTCTTTCTCCGTCCTAATTGCTCTCTTGCTGATAGTCATCACAATTTCATTGGAAAAGGGAGAGATATTCAATATCTTTCACGTGGAGATCCCCCATCAAAGCGAAAGTACTCAGAGATTTGACAAGTTTCAAGGAATGAAATGATTGCCAACAGCTCCCTAGAGGGCGTCCCATCACTGCAGAACGTGGTGTCAATGACCTTTAGCCATGTCCAGGTCAATACAATAAGAATGGCTGTTTGACCATCTGAATCTGAATATGAATCTGGGCTCGGTTTCATAAAACTTGTCATCAATATAAATGTTATATCTAAAACAAACTCTGTTAATAGCCAATCAAATGTCAGGATTTCTGTAGCTTATAACAATTATTGTTATCATATAAAGTTACTGAGGACAAGTTTTATGCAACAGGGCCCTGGTCTATTCCTGGTCCTGATTCTCGGAGTGGGATATTTTTAACCAACAAGAACGTTAGCGTTCGAGCAGAGACAATTTTACAAGAGAGAGCGAGAGAGAGAGAGAGAGAGAGTGTTTAATGAGTTTAGTTCATTTTGGCGTTGAGTCTCATCACTTTACAGTGAGAGACCACATGAATCTCGTGTTTGACCAGGACAAGTCCCCGATTTGACCATCTACTTGTTGAGAAGCATTTATGATTTGATGAGTTAAACTTCTTTTAATAGATTTTAGATACATACAGTACATAATTTGTTTCAATGCTATGTTTCACTATACGTAATGCATGACGCTCCTAAAACAATGAAAAATAGAATAACAATTGCCCATACAATGCCAGTCCATTTACTTCTGACTCGTTTAATTAGTGATCTATGGTCTAGGTATGCGCACAGACAAAATTCATTCATAAAACATGACTATAACACCAAACTCTACTTGCTACAAAGTTTTGCGATTCGAATAGTCATTATAACCAATTATAAGTTCTTAGTAAGCCAATATGTCTTGGAGTTTGAGGAGAACTTTATTCATTCATTTTGAAAGAGTTCAGATCAGTAGCGGTTATAGAAGTTTTTCTTCTTCAATTTTTAGGGGGTTGGGGCTCGAGTCCCTTCCCCAATTTCTTCAAGCCCCCCCCCCCCCCTCCCCCTACAAAAAGGGGGAATCGCGACTCGCGAGGCATTTGTAAGAAACGAATGACAGTTGGTGAGCGCGCCTGAGCCCGATTCAGAAACCTTACCTGCAGAGGTTGTACACAAATCGATCTATTGATTCTCAGTCTGACAAAAAATGGATTTGAAAGAAAAAGCTCATAGTAGTATGATCGATTGGTTCGGCATATCGTCGTAGTGGCAGGTGATAACTGATACTATTCTGGGGTAGAAGTATGATTTATATTCAAGCCCATCAACCGTTGGATATCAACCAGTCAGGAAGTCGAATGGCAGGTGTCTAGTTCTGCGAAGGAAGTGGGGGTTGACGTCAGATGTGTATACCTGGATACCTGGGGTTGTTTCACAAAGAACCTAATTCGAACTTAACTCAAAGTTAGACTTCGAAATTATGGAGAGCCATTTGTAGCCGTAAAATAAAATATTTTCAAAAGCAAAAATTCAAGTATTTTTGACTTTTCATAAATTCCACATCAAGAACATGAAATCTCCTTGATAATAGAAAATATGAATGATTTGAATCAACGTTTTATCCCTTTTAAAATAACTTTTGCAAAATATTTTGGAAGATGCTAATGGCTTTCCATAATTGTTAAGTCCAACTTAGAGTTAAGTTCGACTAAGAATCACTGTGAAACACCCCTGGATACAAGGAGACATGGCCTTTGGAAGTGGTGCAGGATGGAGCTCGAATTCCATCGCAAAGATTTATGAATTATTTCATCACGTTCCCCTAGCCTAAATCAATATGAAAAATGATTTGCAAACAAATTTTAAAGCCTGTCTGCACTAGTGTGGTACGGAGGGATAAGGCCTCCCAGCATGGTCACTGACAGGTGGTTATCTCATCAACTCAGCTCTCAATTAACATCAGGAAAAGGGCATCATGGGGGACCAACGCGCACCGCTTAGGTACTGTTTGCTATATAGAGGGCGCAAGTAGCTATTTGCAGTGCAGTACATGTGAGATGTCCAGGGTGCAATCTTTGTTTGGCTATGCTTGAACCCTTGGACCATTATGTTTGGCCCCCATTCGTTATGTTTGTCTCTCTCGTAATAAAAAGGTGCATTCAATATGTACCTTGCAACGCATGCTGGGATAATAATACCTGGAGGGCTTTCAGGAAGATCAGAAGTAATTCAGAGGCTACCCAGGGAATTATTTTCATTGAAAAACCCTGAAAAGCTAACATTGATATATTATATTCTTGCATGTTACCTAAATACCGTGAAACGTTTTCAAAGCTTTCCACGAGTAGCCTACCATGACAAAGAGTTCAAGTGTTGGTCACTGCTTGGATCATTACCCTCTTAATGAGTAATATTACGCGCTCCGATTCACCGGGAAGATTAATAAAGGCCTAGATATCGTCCAAAATTTGAAGTATTTTGAGGATTTGATAAAAGTCTCCTCAATAACTGATGTGAACCCTACTGTAATTTCCTGGGAATCTATTATTTGTCGAAGGAGTTTGCCGTGAATTCGATCATCAAACATAAGCAACAGTTTGTTCATAAACGAATTGAAAAAAATCGTAACACAAACCACTACACGTTATAGAGATCACTGATATTTTGAAAAATAAGACCCAAATGAAAGATGAATAATTTTCTATAACGTGTTTCGCATCAAGAATAAAATAGATACAGCACACGGCTCCTAATCATATACTAATTCGTTTGAGATGAAGAGATATTTAATTTTGAAAGTGAAATTGACTCTGCAAATTTTACAAGCAGGCAAAGCATAGTCTGACTACCACTGGTCTACTAATTTACAGAGTGTGAATAGTGATGTTGGTTTTCTTTTCTTTCTCGATTAAAAATCTTTGAAACAGCAGAGAGAGAAAGAGAGAGAGAGAGGCTTCCGTCATGTGCATCGACTTAAGAGGGAATCATTAAAAGGACATGATTTTATATCGAGATTCATTTCATATGATTGACTCGCATTTGCTTCCACGAAGAGGGGTCGTTAACTTTCAAATGTCACCCACCCAGGATCCTGAACAATTGAACACCTTTTCGGCTCTATCTCTGTTCTGCGGATATCGACCCTTTAAAGCTATGTTTGTATACACTAGAAAATGTTCATCTGTGAGATTTTTTTTGCATCTCCCCACAATAATATTGCAACAATACTACGTATTATATTTGTTATGTCGTCCCTTTTCATCTCGGCTATTTCTCGTTTTTCTTTGAACCGGGGTCTCATTATAAACAGACCGTTGCATAATGTCTTTACAGAGTAAATGACACTAATCTGTTAAGATCTGTACCTGTAAACATGCCCCCTTTCTTGTTGATACATTTGTTATTGATCCGGTCATTGATCCTTCTCAATATTCATTCAATACAATTAATTTAAAGACATTATATACTGTGTATTTAACTATATTATGTATTTCTGAGGGCTGTAAAGTTTTCTTTACATTTTAATATGTTAGGTATATCAATGAAGATGTATGATTTTTTTTCTTCATTGGTACTGATTGAATGCAATAAAGAATGCAACAAAAAAAATATCATGATCATGGTACTTTTCCTGAATTTCTTTCAAACTGGCGTCAATGATAATACATCGAATTTCTATTAAAAAATCGCATCAAAAAGGATCTAGAATTACAATATTTCCCCATCATTCAGAGTCTAGACTATTTCTTGTCACAAATCCCTACCTTAGAAGTGAAACTAGTACAAAGAAAGTCAATTTTGTTTGCTCTATTTCCCTTTTTGTGTGTGTAAATAATGCGTTCTCGCAGGGCATCTCTTCAAATCTGTGTAGACAATGCACAATACTTGTCAAGATCTTGCCTACAAACACAGAGAAGTACTTGTGTGTTGTTTACGAAAGTCCCAAAGTGATTTTGTTGTTTTTATTGCTCTTGAAAACTTTGTTTTCACCATGTTTTTCGTTCAATTTTCGATATTTACGCAGAATTTATTCGAGGGGCCATTGACTTTATGCCAAGTATATGACAAGCTTCTTAACTTATTCATAAACTCGAAAGACATATAAATAATACCGATAAAAACAAATACATTAAAATTGCTACCACCACCACCAACAACAACAACAGCAAAAACAGCAATAACAAAAACTACAACTAATTCCAGTACTTGCAGCTGCAGCGTTATGACATCGTAACTAAATCATTCTTAATACCAGTTTACTACCCCCCCCCCCCTCTCTCTCTCTCTCTCTCTCTCTCGATTACTCCGTACGTTACGTTTCTTTCCTCTCCCTTATACCTTTTTGCTTTTGAAGGAAGTTGTAATTTGCTCTGAACAATGATACTAACACTTAATCATCACACATAACTACACATCACAATGATCATTCGTGTTGTGATCTGATGAAGTCTTTCAATTCTCCGAAATGAGTCACAAGTCACCGACCCTCCAATTCACCGTCAAAATAGTAAACATTGAATACATAAGGCCCTGTTATCCCCCTTCGCTGAATACCCTCAAAAGCTTTCCTGTAGCTGTAGGTCGATAGCATTTACTCTCCTGTGTTTACTTGCATACTATGAAGTATGTGTATAGTGGTTATCAGTAAATATATAAGTATTTTTTGTAAAGGGTTTTCGATTTTATCTTATTTTGTTCTCGTAGCATATCGTCTGATCATCTTATGAGCTACAGATTGAAGAAAATCGTTACAGAGATCATCTTTCCACGAAGGTAAGAAGATCCACGCCATTCTTGAAATTTTCCATTGTTTTAAAATTGTTGTTTTGCTTTATCTTGTATGTTTTTATGTGTGTGTGTGTGTGTGTGTGTTTGAACTTTCGGGTGGGATATGATAAGGGGGTAGGGTCGTTAAGAATGAAACTGGTACCTGAAATTGAATCGTTGATGCATATATGTATCAAACGTCTTTATAATAAAATTAAAACCCCAAATAGGCTAGTCCTACTCTAGAAAAGGGGGACATGTGGTGCTGTTTTTTCAACTCTCGTTTGATTAATTATTGCTTCATGATTTCAAACTTTTACAGCATATATCACAAACATATATCACAAACATAAGTTCATAAAACCAAACATTTTTTAAATTTGTATTATACATAAAACTTGAATTGTACGTGTGTAACATAATATAGACTGTCACCTATTTGTTTTGCTGTTTATATCAAATGACATAAAACTGAGATACGTTTCTGAAATATATGACGCCATCTGAATGAAATGCTTATCTACAATTGGAAATCATTTGCTTTCCCATTAAAGTTTGACACTTTCGATGGAGACCTGTGTGATATTTGATAAACATTTCAATTCGACGGACGCGGTTGGAGGCCGTTCAAGGTCATGACCTTTCTGATTGATAATCCTTGCGACTGTTAACATCCATGACAAATATCTGTATCAACATTCTCCTGTTGCTATGGTTACCAGATGCCTTTCATTCAACGTCTTGGGTGTCGTGGAATATACTTTGCTCCAGGCGCAGAAGGCATAACTCATTATTTGCCTAACATTATTGCAATACAAGAATCAAATGTTGAAATTCAAGACACTTCCAATATGTTTTTACGAAAATCTACTTTGCCATATTGACTGTACATCAGTGATTGAACATTTTCTTTTTCATTTTATGTAATGTAAAACTTCAAGAATCAAATGTGTTGATATTCAAGACCGTTCTAATAAGTTTCAAAAATTGTGCTTATTTTCCACATTACTGTAATTCAATGACCGCTTCACCTATCGACAAATAAAAGACACTACTGAAGTCCCGGTTATTCTGTTAGAGGAGAATTGATTGAACTGACTCACCTGGGTCCTGTTTCGTTAAACTTGTTATAAAAAACAAGCGCTAAAATTACATGGCAAATTTACTCTAAGCCAATCAAAGGCAAGGATTTCAGTAGTTTATAACAGTTCGTATAACCTGTTGTTGATAACATGTTTTATGAACAGGGCCCGGTTCTTTCTTGTTCTTGTAGTGATATGTTATTGTTTAAATAATCCAAAAATGTGGAACAATTATTGTAGTGATTTATAACCGCTAGGAAATGCGCTGTATCAAAATTCAAATTCATTTTGGATTGGGTTGGATTGGATATCAAACTATGATTTGTCGGAAACTGCTACATGTGCGAGGCCAAGGACTTTTCAAATATCAAACTTCAACAACTATTCCAAAACAAAGTAATATATTAAAAGGATCTTTTCTTCTCCTTGTTTTTCCTTCTCCTTTGAAGATCACTGGAAAGCAAATCCACAGCGTAAATATTCACAAAAACGATGTCAATTCAAACATACAAGTTAAACACCCATTTAACAAGAAGATTCGTTATGGTTCTTTCTTTGCTCTCTCTTGCTTTTGCTAGCCCCCCCCCCCCCCCTCCTGATGTTATGTCATTTTTATTTGCGCTCTTATATAGCAGGTGTTTGATGTATATGAGCAAATGGTGTTCGCGACAACCGTCCTTATGGACTAATAATTCACCTGTGACAAAAAAGAAAAGAAAAAGAAAGTAAAATGAACAGTGTAAATATCTAAATCCCCCCCCACCACCACCTCAACCAAAATACACGCAAATACAAACACCTCACACGTTTAAACTTCAATGTTGTAAATAATTCAGTAGAGTTTCGATTCGTGTGTGTGTTTGTGATTTTTTTTTTTTTTGGGGGGGGGGGGAGGGCGCTTTCTTTCAGGGTTTGTTTCACTGGAATATGGTAGGTCTGTAGATTTATAACTTCCTTGATATGAATGTGATGCATGTGTTTATGCGACGTGTGATAGAGAACATAAACATATCTAGAAACAACAAAACTCGAATTCTCGTCTCGAAGGAGTTGCATGTCTATCATCAGATGGCAGCCGTTGTACCTCTCTGCTTCCAAACATTAAACAACTTATGATAAAAATGCTTCTAATGTTCGTACTTCGTGCCAGCCTGATTTATCATCCATCATTCGGAATTATGGTCGAAGTAAATTACTAGCTCTCTCTTTCTCTCTGGCTATGTCTTCCTCTTTCTCTCTATATATATTGCTCTCCCTCCTCCTTCTCCCCATCTTCCTAATCTTCACCCCCACCAAATCTCTCCCACTCTGTCTGTTTGTCTCTCTGTCTCTCTCTCTCTCGGTCTCTCTTTTTCCTGTTTTTTCTTCTCTCTCTCTCCCTCTGTCTCTCTCTGTCTCTCTCTCTCTCAGATGTCACGATACCTCATTTGACCCGTCCCATAATCCTCCCCTCTTTTCACACTTCTGTCAGTTTTGATCAATTTAACCATTAATGTTTTTCCCGCCAATTTGCAGTTTGGATCGTCTGCTTGACACACTTTATAGAATGAAGGCCCGATAGTCTTTGATTCCATACCTTTATTGTTCGAATGTTCTTGAATACAATAAATAGGCATATTATAGGCATACACGTATTCTTACTTTCTTTTCCATGTGTAGCCTTTTTTCTTCTTTCCTCAATAAAGTTTCATTTAAGAATCTAGCAACAGGTACTAGTATGTAGGCCTCTCTTTTAATTCTTAATCAGTGCTCGAATCTTCTTCAGCCAACTCCCAGCCCTCTTGATGAATGGCCAGGCCCCGAAAATTTATATTAAAATACAAAAAAAAAACACGTATGCTAATGAATGAGAATGGTGCAAGCATTGTAAATGGGAACTCTTTCAGATTACCCTGTTGACTTGTCTGCTTGTAGTCAATTTGGAATTTGGGATGACGGTAATCAATAAAAGGTCGATGAATGATATGTCTTTCTTATGAAGTTAGACTTTAGTATAACGTAATTATTCATATAATCTATAATATGAATTATATTAATAAATGTACGCGATGAACATGGTGGCCAATGGTAGTCGATGACCTCAATTAATGCAAAGCTATAGTCACCGAAGAGAAAAAATCAACTATAACTGTGCAAAGCTGATAAGTACAAGACAACGTAAACACAACTTGTGTACTTTATCTTCTCAAGCACCAACCGTGATTAATTCCTTTGGGATTAAATATCACCTTTTTGATTCAACGACGATTGATACCCAAGCCCTTCCACACTAGATCCCTTGTTAGGCGTCCGTGATCAATTGCAACTCTTGGATTACCGTTACCATAGTAACGGACTTGGCGTCCGAACCATATAGAAGAGGAATATGTACAGAGGGATGGGATAAGTGGTTGTTGACAAACTCTTGATAAAGTTCAATGAGAAATCGGTAAATGTGATCTAACTTTGATCTAAGTTTGATCTAACTTTGTATTCTCCGAAAAAACGACCGTTCGCACTTGTACTGTCTTCGCCTCTCGGCATGGGTGTCGATCTGTAATAGATACCTATTGTTCAGGGGGGATGATCTATTCATTCATCCCCCCCCCCCCCTGAACAATAGGTATTACGTAAGGATCGACACCCATGCCTCTCGGTCACACCAAGTCATAATGGAAAAGTTAATAAACGAATAAAAGTAAATTTCGAAGACCAGTTACTTTGTTGTTAGACCTCTCTTGAATAATAATATGATATATCAACAATAATGATAATAATGGTAATGATAGTAATAATAATTTTGTATACACATGGAAGCCTAATCAGCATTGATGCTGTTCTTCTTGAGGGCCTTGCAATATTACCCGAGCAATTGTCAGGTACCCATTTACACCTGGGTGGAGAGTGGCTAATGTGGATTAATGTCTTGCCAAAGGGCGTTAGTGCCAGGCTGGGATTCGAACCCTCAACCCTTGGATTGAGAGTCAAGTGAACAAAACACTATACCAGTGGTAATACCACGACACCTCCACATATTGAATACGATTCTATGGACATGAAACAGTATTTCATGATTTGATCAAAATTGTACCCTTGTCTAGGTCTATCAGTAATATTTCACATATCTCTGTCATCTGCGGCTGCAGGAGATCCCTCCGGAATGCAATACATATGTCTCCCATTCGCAGCGTGTCAGTAACTGTTTATTTTTTGGAATCCGCCTTTTTTGGAAAAGCTTTCCCACCACCGGACAGATTCATGCAGTGGCGTAGACACAGGGGCACAAGGGGATGCCCCCCCCCCCTCCCCTTAGTATGCAGGCACACACATTTGTCAGGCGTATTTGCATGACAGAGGGTCTGACTCTGATCTAGGAACTACCGAAAACAACCAGAGACTGACAGGATTAAAACTTTATGGTATTATGTTTAAGCGTTTAATAAATCGTGCATTATATACCCCCCCCCCCTCCCTGCAATCGAGTGGTGGAAACTATAATAAAAAAGAATGACAAAACGAGGAAATGGAGGGGAAAAGGGGAAATTAGGAAAATGACCAAACAAAGAAAGAATACTCCTGGATCATCTACCCTACTCTCTAATCAGACGCCTTGTCGATTTGCTTTTCCGAGTAAGACCGCCCCTACCCTATCATCATTCCGTTACCCCCTCAAAGAATGGGCCTACGATTCGCCTCTGGAATGAGAAGCCCTCCCACACATGACATACTGGATTTATGATTCCCAGTTAACTGCTTAGCCGTCACTTCTGATTCCTACGGAAAGCAGTCAGATCTTTATCGTGAAAAGGATGATATTCTTATCGTGGAAAAACATTTGAATGTGGGCACGTTTAACCCGTTGACCACTGACTTGTATAGGTCCAATAAGCTTAACACAGGTACCACCAGATTCCCGTAAGCAAAGGGTTAATATTTATCCTGATATTTATCAATTTTAGTCAAGGGCACCAGAATCTCTTTCTAAAATGGAATAAACTGGGACCAGTAGAGTTCATAGTAATTAGGAATGAGAAGAATTTAGAAATGGTTTCCTGAAATTCCTGGGATTATTTCACAAATCATAGATTCAAATTCACTCTAGCATTTTGATGATGATTTCGGGGTGATGGTTTTATCTGAGGCGTACCAATTTTCTGTGTAATAATTTTCCTCGTGAATAATTTTCATTTGATATAAGTAGGAACAAACGCAAATATTGCCATCACCAATGACCGAATTCACACCAATATTTTCCGGTCAGTGTTCAGAGTGGATGGAGAGTGTTGACCAGACGGTTATACCCCTCCCTTTCTTCGATAAATCTTTGTTGAATGAATAAGCTGGTTCTAAAATAGAAACAGTATAAGCTTGTATTGGTGATGATATCGATGTGATATCCCACTGGGATTGAGCGTGTCTGCAAAAGATGTGTTAAATAGGGTTTATTAAAAGCGAGCAATGGGGCGTGGTGGGTCGTTAGACTAAGCTCGATCGCACCACTATGAATATGACTGACAAAGAAAGCGGACAAAATATACAGTTCCTCAGGTAGACAAAGGAACATCCCTTCACTGCTATTATGTAAAAATATGTAGACCAGGTGAATATGCATATGACACCTGTTCTATACAAGGGATGTTCCTTTGTCTAATTGAGGAACTGTATATTTTGTCCGCTTTCTTTGTCAGTCATGTCATAGTGCACTCTGCTAGCTCTTGTCACAGTGATGTCACAGATGAAACAGGCATTGCATTGATATAAATGCAAAGCTTCGAAATTACAGTTGAGAATTAAGTCCCACAGAAACCAAAATTCAGTCAAACAACGTCTCGAGCGAAATGAGGGTCAAATCCTGTATGACTTTCTAGTTTATATTATCTCTTTCATAAACAAGGCAGAATGAAATAGGAAGCTAGCTTTTTCAATAAACCTACAATATTTGCTGTTTCTTCCTGACGAAGATCCAAACATGACATCTATTCCCTTTTATTGTGTCTACATTTTGGAACATGTACCGTTACAGAGAATGTTGGTGAGTAAAATTGTTTCAGGAAAGTGTCAACCGGTTTAATAATAATAACAATGCAGGATTATTGTATTCATATTGAGCACGTATTCATCCAAGGGGTAGTCAAGAGTCAAGAAGCTTTTAGAGAAGGCTTTAAAACTTCGAATCAATGATATGTAATAGGATTGTTCTGTAATGTCAGACAGATCATGAGATCGGGTGTAAAACTACACATGTGAAAAGTCGCCGTTGCATTCTTAAAGACCAAACGAACATAATTAGGTGAAGCGAAACTTTTATCGATTCGACTAAACTGCGTATCAGAAGAAATCGAAACAGTCCTATTAATTATTCTGTGTAATTAACGATACAAAAATCTATGCTCGCTTTGTAGGTAACCTTATTAGTTTATTGGCAGTTACCTGTCTCCCAGACCATGACCACCCCCACATCCACACCCACATACCCTTCTGCCCTCCCCCTTCTCCCTCCTCCTGGTGTGATGTGGATGCATTTACAGATACACGTAAATGTTGGTTTGTGCGGTTAAAATGGGGAGAGGAGGAAGATTTTTATGTAGGATTAAAATGATTCATTCGGAATCATAAATAATGATTAAGGGTTGGGGATTCTATTTCCAAACATCTTAACATCTGTTATTACCAATATTTGTCAATTATAGTATTTGTTAATGTGTGTACTCCTAACGCTGCTATATACAATATACAACTGTGTAGGCTAATTTCTGCCTAAATTCGTAGTGTCATTTGTTCTATGTCCTACGGATGTTTAGACGTATACAATGTGCATTCACATAACACACACCCTATCTATTTTAAGTCTTATTTCTAGTATAATGACGTGTCCCAAAATAAACAACGGCTGCTTAATAAAGGCTAATGCAATTTAATTTGTTGAATTAAATTTTAGTTGTTGTTCTGACAAGTTTTACTCTCCGATGCCATCGCTATTCTAGAATAATTCAACTCGGTTTCGACTGCTCTTTCCCCTTCAATTCACTTTCTCTTTCTGCCCCCCCCCCCGCTTCCGAGCTAAAGTGTTAAGAATAACAAACAGGTGCCTGTATTCACTTCCGAGACACAAAAATCGATCAACATTCCTTATAGATGTTCTTAAAAGATCTCTATCTATTGTATTTGGCCGTATGAGATCTAAGTATAGATGCTGATAAATAGATATTGATTGATGCGTAACAAGAATGATTCTAACGCATGCATTGCATCAACGTGAAATCGAAGTGACAACACACATTATGATCCCCATGTTAATACGAACATCCATACTAATATTAGATAAACATTGAAATAGACACCTGGGGTGTTTCACAAAGACTAAGATCGACTTTACGTTGGACTTAACTATGGCCGGCCGTACATGCCACTAGTTCCTCTAACCATTACTGACATTGGTTTCTCAAGGGACAAATAAATCGTGGTCACAAATCGACAGAATTTACACTTGTGATTTTTTTTTTAATCCCAAAAATTTGGAAATCGCGCCGGCCGAAAATTCGCTTTGGGGGGGGGGGGGCATCTCCCAAAAAAAGGGTAAAATTAAAGTTTAAAAATGTAAAAATATACTTTTGGGGGGGGGGCGGGTCCCTCGGGCCTCCCCCTGGATCCGCCACTGCGGCCTGCCATAGTTAAGTCCAACTTAGTCCCTGTGAAACACCCCCCCCCCCCCAAAATGTACTATGTTCAGATATGCACACGCTGCACATTCTCTGCAATGTGTGCTGGTGGAAAGTAATTTGGTTGCAAATCCATTTTCATGAATTTAATTTTGTTAAGAAAAAAAGAAAAAAGGAAAAAACATTTAAAAATAACAATTGCCTAATCATTATTGTGGAATTGAATAATTTGTAGTGCCTTTTCATACCAGCTCTACCTATTCCCCTCTTTCCCTCTCTCTATCTCTTTCTCTCTCTCTCTCTCTACCCCCAGTTTTCTTCATGGACTCCTTATATCGTTATGTCTTTATGTCGTAAAAAGGTTACACATCTTTCTATCAGTATTGTGAAGTATCTAATGGGTATACATCGTTACGACATGGAAACAATGTTCCAAAATTCCCTGTCAGATTAATTACGAATTCGGGGCTTGATTTTATAAAAACTTAAAAAGGGCTACTTGCAAAATCTTGAAAGCGCCCTTCACGATCTCCATCCTCATTGTCTGTTCTTCATTTTTAGATCAGACAATTATATTGAGGCTTAACATAATCTTGACTGACAAAAACTCGGCCTTTTGAGTGAACGGATTTGTTAAATCGGAAGCATCTTTTCCTTCTTAAATGGCGTGTTTATGCTCGACCCTCGAAAACCAGTCTAATTAACCTATTATTATCTTCAGCCATTCAAGGAGTTTTAAACCCCCTGTTTAGCCTTCGAGGCGATGGCTTCTTAAGCTCTATTATAGTGTGTTTTGGCGAGAGCAAACGAAAACTGTTAGAGTCCTGAAATGTAATATAAAGCATTGACAAAACAGGCACAGGGGCAATTCTTTTCTTTCTCTAAGTGCCACATCGTTTGACTTTGGCGATCATGCTGTTCAACAACCCTCGGCTCCTAGCCTTCTGTATTAGTGCCACTCCTAGTTCTTTCACTCCTCTCTCTTCCAACAATTTCTGCAGACTGTCCATCCAAAGTATCCTCCATCTTCCCCTACTCCTTCTTCCCACAATTTTCCCTGTCAAAGCAAGATTCTCTAGGCCTTCTTTATGTGTAATGTGACCCATGAACTTCAACTGCCTAATCAACATCTCACGTATCATTTTCCTTTACACTCCAGCTCGTGTAAGAACTTCCCCATTACTAACTTTGTCAGTCCAGGGGATTTTCATCATTCTTCTTAAAAACCACATTTCGCAACTTTCCAAACGCTTTTTATAGTTATCAGAGGCTAAAGTCCATGTTTCACTACCACACATAAGTACTGGGTAGATGTAACAATTCAATACTCTTATTCTGGTCTTCATACTCATTGTTCGATTTGTCAGAATTTTGCCTAACTTGGCAATTAACCCATTGTTTACTGGAACCTGGTGGTCCCTGTGTTAAGTCTATGGGAATTAGAGAATTCAGTAGTCAACGGGTTAAGTGTGTTATTGATCATGTTAGTATTGAGAGGGGAAACCAAAATGGCCCCAACCAAACACAACTTGAGCCCCGGTTTTATTTTTTGCGAATAGACCGGTTTACATATTCAAATTCATTAACGTTTATTTCCTAGGGCCCTAGTGACGATCGAGTTTTTCCAATAAATTGTATTGATGAACGGACTACAATTTGGAATTCAGTCTGCATACGTTATGTGTTGCTATGTCGGGCAAGCCTTCAGGATGTCAAAAACAACCTTTGTTTAAAAATTGCGCATACAATTTGAATATGTTAGTAAACCGGTATATTCACATCAACCATGGACCTAGACGTGAGAGCAGGGTCGCATTAACCTTTCAAAATAAATTAAATTAACTGATTAAAGGAAAGGGGGACTAAAGATGATTTGTATCCGTGTTAGATGCAAGCCTGCAATTAGTACATATTTTGTAATAGTGTCTGGTCCATGTAAACCATCAATATCACAGAACTCAGTTTCTCCCCGTCATATTTTCCCATCTTCCATTTCTTTCTTAATCCAAAGTCGAGAGAGAGAGAGAGAGAAAAATGGAGTCGGGGCAATTTACTGATGTATGACTGAAGTAAATTGCTCTATATTCGATACTATTCAAGGAAATCTGTCAAACTGATTTGAGTTTCTTAAAAACAGAACTTTAATCATGTCAACAGTGTCTATTAGGATTAAGTGACTAAAATAGAACCATTGTATAACTTGAAAGCTGTTGAATGGTAAAGTATTCTTTCCTCATCATCCATCGCACGCATTAAAATGAAAGAATACAGCTCCTTATACCGGGCATCCTGTTTTGTACGGTGACATGATTCAATTAAGGTCCATTCATAAATAAATGCACGAGTTTAGGTATAGTAAGCGAAAGCGTCACTTTGTGAAAAAAGGACAACGAGTTGAAAGTTGATTGACATATCAAAATCAGAGTCTGATTCATTCATTTTACTTTTACTTTAACATTTGGTTGGTTATCTGAGTGAATTTCCGCTCCTCTTCAAAATCTATTTTCATTCGAATGTTAAAATCTGATGAATATTGTAAAAGAAGATAACAAATCAAATGTTTTGTGTTTTTAAAACGTGCTTTAGACTGTATTCGTCGAGTGCCAACTGAACAGTATCTACAACATACTAGGTCAGACACAATGGAAATGTTATAGTGAGAAACACTGTATGTATCAGATGCCCGAGATCCCCCTCCCAAGAAAAATAAATTAATAATATAATAATACTGATGAATTAATAAATATAATATAAAATATACAAAAAGAGGACCGCAGAAAATGATAGATAAACTTGCTCTTACAAAGATAAATAGCAAGGCCTTTACAATCTTTTAAAATCCCTTACTTTAACTTTTGGTTGGGTATTTGATGAGCATTTACACTTGAGTCGTGTCTACACTTCCGATGTCAAGTTTGTGTTCTATTTACCAGTGTTTACATCGCAATTAAGACATCAGTTTCAAGTACATATGAACGCAGTCGAGTGAATCCAAATTTGCTCTTTGGCTTTTTAGAAGAAAACGATTGTTCAGAGGAGCTTTCGTCAATTTGGATTCAGATGAAGTTCAAGTGTACTACCATCCAGACAATGGCTTCATTTAAGCCTAGATAGGAACCTCAAGGGTGTGATGTAACCCCCTTTCTAATCCACTCTTGAAATCCTTAGAAGGATACACCATCTTCAAACCAAACAAGTATTACAGGGAGTGGAGTAAACTATTCTGAGGCACAAGGGGATAGAATTAAAATAAGTTCATAGAGTAATGAGAAGGGAAAATACAAAATACACAAAAAAGGGAAACAAGAAAGAAAATGCGGGAAAAGAGACTTGAAAATGAAAACACCTTCGCCTTGTTTCATGAAACTTGGTATCAATAAGAAGTTATAGTAACTGTTATAAGTTACTGAAATTGTAGAATTTGATTGGTTGAGAGCAAATTTGACATTTAGCGTTTGTGTTTGATAACGAGTTTTCTGAAAAAGGGCCCTGGAGCGCCCCTTGCACCATCCCCTTAATCAGCCTTGTAAATACATTTGTAAAGTCGAAATCCATTTTCCGAGTAATTAAGACCGCCCCCTCCATCGTACAAAGGCCCTCTCAATGGATGGACGCACGCTACACCAAGGATTACAGTAACTTGTCTTTGAATCTCAATGGACCACTCAAGTATCAAGTCTTTAAGAAGGCTTATTGCTTATAGGCAATGGTCAAGTGGCTATTCCCCCTGTTTGAAGTACTTTTTAGGAAGTATACGGGGCTCTTAATCGTGGTCTGTTTTGGTCAGGGGGGGGGGGGGATATTTTCACTTGTTTGAAGTACTTTTTGCGGAGTATACGGGGCTCTTAATTGTTGTCTGTTTAGGTCATGGGTGGGGGGGGGGGGCTATTTTCACTTGTTTGAAGCGCTTTTATGAGTTAGTTTGTTACTATCATTGTTTGTTTTAGATGATGCTTTATAAACGGGATGAGCTTATCTTCCTGGATGATATATAATGTCTACCGAGCTCACTGATGCCGTGGTAATGGTCTTATCCACTGATGGTCTTTCAGTGCGTGGCGTGTGTGCGTGTGTGTTGTGGGATGAAGTGGTGGATGGTTATTATGATAATTAAGTAAATTTATTATTGAATTCAGAAATACCGCAGTTTAAGACACTTTAAATTAATCGTAACCCGAATCATATTTGATTGGTGGATCCAGCCAGCATTACGTCGTTCTATTAGCGTGTGCTCCCTTTTACACATTGTACAAGGTATATTTCAAACCCCCTCTGGCCGAACTGGTATATTCAACCTCTGTTTGGTTTCCCTTTTTGCTGGATACGTCACTGCAGTTGACTTTAGGTCTCTTTTATTTGATTCATGTTGTATGCCTACATTCTTCGAAGGCCAATACTAATCCTAGGTATATCCGACCCTGTGTTTGCAATCCCTGGACCCTGGCTAATGACACTGAAATAATATGAACACCTTTTTTTTCGCAAACGATCGTTATAGTTTAGGCGAAATTAGGTTATTAAAATGATGGCTGATAATATTATTGGAATATCTTCCTTTCATTCCCGCTCCCCATTGTAAAAGTACCGATTACACGGATAGAAATCATTAATCAATATCTGATAGGAGTGAATGATCTTCAAAGATGTAATCATCACCCTACTCAAGCCAATCCCTGTTTTCCTTACTCAATTAGGTACAATTTCGTGGGAGGTGGAACTAAACAAAAAACAGAATACCCCCTAAACGAGAATGGCGTACCTGAAGCTGATGTTGGTTATTCTTTGCGTAAGATTATAGCTCAATAGGGTAAACTGGTTCTTGCTATATTTCGCAAAAGGCGTCAAAAGCTTTCCAGCGAGCGAGGGGGCATAACTTGGAAGCTAGCCTTTTGAACGTTCACACTTGCCGAATAGACGTTCATCGATTAGGCGATTTGCCTTCTATTGTTCGTAAAGCCAGTCAACCAGTGACAAGGGGGACTTACATACCTTCTGACAGGTCACACTTCGTAGCCTTAATCACCCAGTCGTATCATTTTAACATATCGCACGCCGCTGATAATAAAGTGTTAGTGTTGTATGACTTCGTGCTCGGAGGACCTGGGAGAAGCCTAGCGCGGTAAATCCACAGTCTGAAATCTAGCCGGTTTGTCGCGTAGTGACATTGCATACATTCTACGTAGGTCCTTGGTTGGAGTGATTCAGAATTTAGAATCCACTTCGCTGATATTGACATACTACGATTTCCAAGCACTCTCCACCTATTCTGCAAAAGTTGTACATTCGCCCTCAAGAACTACATTGGTTTTGTGCTTCCCGAGGATTTATTTTACGCGGATATATTAGCACCTGCGAAATATAGCTTAGAGAAAGAAATTTCACCTGGACTGGCACTAGTTTTTCGGTTTGATTCAGACGAAAAATAAATGAATAGTTTATCAAGGATGTTCGACTTTGGGTCAGACTGTTTATATTTGATATAACAAGATAAGAGAGGTTCAAAGTGAGTATTATTATATCTAGGAGTTACCAAATTTCTGTCTCCGTTCAGTCTTCTGTCTTCTGTATTGTATCCATCATTATGTATGTAGAAGTGTGGTCCTGTGGATAATTAGTCTGCGGACTGTGAACCACAAGGTACGAGGTTCGCATCCCTGCAACAATACTCACATCCATAATAATAACATACTTAAAACAACAAAAGACATGTATGGTTTTATGAACTTATGTTTGGTATATATGTTGTAAAATTTCGAAATCATGATTAAAGAATTAATAAAACGAGAGTGAAAAAAAAACCTTTGGCAAATCGTCATTCTACAATTTTGCCACACTCAACCCAGGTGAGGTTAACGGGTACCTGGTAGGGTTATTCCTTGAAATGCAATATGCGGTGATAACAGGTGCCGGAGCTAAAGCTAGGGTAATAATTTCCAAAGTTCTTTGGAAGCGCAACGGGATGTTTTATCATAATTTGTCAAGCGCTATATGCAAACGGATTATTCATTGTCCCTTCTTAATGTCAAAACAAAATTCCATATTTCTGTATTGTGACTCAGTATGATGCACTCTGTTAAAAAGTAGTCGCTCCATATTCGGATGTACCGAAAAAGAATGCACAAATCTGTACCTGAGTTTCCAGGTGTATCTCATCCAGTTTCCATCTTCATTTGCTTATAAAACAGACATTTTAGAGTTAAGTTGTCAAGAGGTGCCTCGCATAGCGGTTCATTCACTTGACCGTCAATCCAAGGGTAAGGTTGAACGTTCGAATCCCAGCGCGGATTGACGTCTTTTGGCAAGACGTCAATCCGCGTTTGCCTTCCAGGTGTTAAATAGGTACTATGTAGGATGCGAACTTCATTGTAGTTTGCTGAACACTGTGGAGAATGGAGTGGAGAATGTGCACACTTTGTGTGAGGGCAAGCCTGAATCCGATGACCGGAATAACATACTTATATTTAAAGCGCTTAGAGACATAGCCGAGTTAGTAAGTGCTATTTTGACCCACCTTATTATTATTATAGGCCACTAATGTTTTAAAGTTTTATTGAATAATTATATTGTTAATACTAATTGATTTTTAGGGATGTCTTGTTACTCTGGTAGTAAAACATGGTCTTTTGAGATGATACATTTCAATTGACGTCATACCCTTTTAAAGAACACAATGTCTCTCATTCATAAAGTCAATCCAAGTGATCAATATTTCTATTGTGTTCTGTCTATCTTTTTCCGATGGCCTTCTTCAGTCGTTACGCTTGCAACCGAATTTGAGAGGATGCGCGATGGCTTAGAAACCTCGAGGTCCCTGGTTAAAAAAACCAGGTTGATTCGCTAGTGCTTATTGCGACTTTTTAAAGATGCGTTTCTATATCTTCCTGATATTCAATTCGAAGTTAAACCATGATCAATAGCTCCCTTGTCACACATATTTTTTCTAGTCGATTTCATTAATAATCAATAATACGTTTGTATTCGTAACTTCGTGTCTTGGGCACCGTCATAAATACAAGTTCACCGACATCCCAATAAAACGCGTACATTATAAATGGGATGTCGGCGGACAGGTACTCATGACGGTCTTGTGAAACGTGCCCCGATCACGCACACCTGTGGTAATCAATGTTGGTACTTTGCGAAGGAAATCCCCCACTCATTCCTGATTAAGCACCTGGCAAATCAGTCACCACCGACATAATAATAGAATGTATTCCCATGTTGCAAACACCACCATTGACTCTATCATGATCGAATCCCACTCCTGACACTCAGATTGACGCATGCAGGGAGTTCCATATTGTTCATGAAGTCCATGGTTGTCCAACCCTTATGTAGGGAAAGCATTAATTATCAAGGTTTACCGCCATTACTCCATGTTGTCGTGTGTATGACGAATCATTGTTAATGGCCATTTTAGAACATGATATTTAGGCTATACATGAACGTGTATTACGTCTATGGTCTCACCCATCGCGTAAAATGCTGTGATTAGTCACTTGTTGCGGATACCACTGCCGCCTCCTCTCTCTCCCTCTCTCTCCCTCTCTTCTCTCTCTCTTTCGTTCTGTCTCTTTCTCTCTCTTATTTCCCCCCTCTCCTTCCCCCTCTATCTCTTCTCACCCCCCCTCTCTCTCTCTCGCTCTCTCCCTCATCTCTCCCTTTATTTTCTTCTTTCCCCTCTCTCTGTCTCTCTCTCTTTCTCTTTCTCCCTTGTTCTCTCTCTCTCTCTCCCTCTCTTCTCCTTCTTTTTTTCTCTCATTTGTCATCTCTTTCCTTTCACGTGTATTTCATGGACACAATTTGTCACATAATATGGCTATATTGGTATACCATGCCTCTCTCGTGTTGTCTCGTCACTTTTCGCCCCACCCCCTTCCTGTCCATCTGTATTGACTTTTCGCATCTCTATCCCTCTTCTGTCTCTCTCTCTACCGCTTCACTCAATTTATATCACTTTTTGGGTTCTTCTTCTCTCTATCGATCTAGTTTCAAATTATTATCACATCCTCTTTTTCATTCATGAATTCGTTTTCTGTTAATGTTTCTCCGATCAAACACCAAGGCTTCCTCCAACACGCGACATCGACCAAGCAGATCATATCCGCTTTGGATCAGGACGGATTAGGATAATCCCTGTCTATTAACGTCATCAAATGTGTCTTGAATAGGTACTTAGCACCAATTCAGTGACTCGTTAAGAAACATCTACATGTAGATGTTGACGATATAATTATTTCCTCCTCTTATGGTTTGTCCTTGCGTTGTCTTTTGATAGGCCTTCTTCATTTAATCTTCTCGATACAATCCTGAAACAATTACAAGTATTGTTGACACGACGCAGAAGAATATATATAACAAAGAAAAGATAGCTATTAAAGAAGAAGTAAAAGAAAGAAAGAAATCTCATTAATTTTGTGGTGTTTACAGTATTTTTTTTAATAGGGGAAAACTGAGAAAACTGACGATGAAGATGGTAATAATATTGACGATGATGATAATAGTAAATGGCAATAATACTATTGAAAGTAATAATTATTAAATTAAAGACAATTCCATAAATTCTTGAGCCGGACCTTTGTCTGTCATTCTCTGGAGTATGTGCTTGCATACTATATCCTAGCAGTGATGTAATCTTTGCGACGAGATTATTCCCGAAACATAGCTCCATTGTTCCTCATGTCAGCTCCCGGTAAATTTTGATAAATTTCAAATAGCGCCTATGGCCATATACAATGGTAGCTGCGACCATGACAATCTCAGAATATGTAATTGGGTTATATAATTTCCAAACGGGAATAGCCAATCGGTCGATTTTAGTCAAGAAACATTGTTTCATAGCTAAATTAATATTTGACCTTGGGAGGGAGCTATACAACATATAGAGTTTATTAATTATAATTTCATAACTTTAGACTCGATTTCAACCGCGACAACGATCAATGTATATTGTAGGAACGCATATGCTTCCAATATGTTAATTGAACCAAATTCATGACCCCATACCAAAACTTTGTTATACCTTTTAAGTAAAGTTACCTTGATCACAAAGACTGTTCCAGACTTCCGCTCAGGTGTATCAAGCCTGACATTGTTGCGGTTTCTTCAAGGTATAGATCAGTATCGACCACTAAAGAGTCAACAAAGTCGTAAGCCGCATGCGACTCACTCACTCGCGTGACTTCAATTATAAGCTGACCACAGCTTGTAACTGCAGATCCAGATATTTTCCCCGACATGAAACTTTCTCAAAATGTATGAGAGGGGAGGGGGGTGGATTTCGGTGTTATCATCATGTACATGCAACTCTGTCATTCATATACATAATAAAGCCTTCCAAACCTCTCATGATTTTTTTTTTTTTGGGGGGGGGTGGGGGGTGGGGGAAGTTAATACACACGCACGCACACACACACACTTTGAGGTTTTAATGATAAAGGTCAGTTCTGGGCATGCTAAAACATCGCACGAAATTGTCTGGAAGTAATTTGGGAAGTGGTCCTTAGGAATTTCCTGCTTTCTATGATCATGATCATGATGACTGGTGAGTGGTGACGTTTTGGAATCATGAAAACTTTTCATGACAAGCACATACAGGATACACACTATACATACAGTCATGTGGCATGAGTCAAGACAAATTCCATTCAGCTATTTCTTGTCATAAAATCATAATATATAATTATAAGAGCATTTGAAAAATGATAATTTGAGGGGACGTTTAAATTATGACTTTCTTTCAAAGGGGCATAGAATGAATATTAATGACACTCACGAAATTACTTTCTACCTTAACACCATAATAATCTAGATTACCCGAACTTCGTATTCATAAGCCATTACGGAAACGGTGTGTGGTTTTCATATTTATTCCATTTATTGTGAAACAACCAAGTATAGATCGTGTAGAACTGACGAAAGTATAGTACTACGTACACTGTCATATACATGTTTTATATATATATATATATATATATACAATTTTCCTCTTTGAAATGACATAAAGATTGCACTGGCATCCCACTCCCTTTACACATCATCCTTCCCCGAAAAAAACTTTTCCGATTTCGTCTGCTTTGGTCTGCGGAAATTCAATAAATTACATTGTTTAGATGACTTACAGAAATGACAGAAAGAGGCAAAAGAGGCCTTGCGCTTTTCTACAGCGGCATCCTTGTAAAGATGAAAGAAACCTATTGATTGCTGAAGCTTCCTTGGTATTTCAAACACGCGTCTTAGTCCCGCCTTAATGATTTTCGTGTTGGCTCCACGACCAACCCCTAACTTGCACATTCTTTATCGGTGCTATATCAACCAGGTACTCTGATGCACCCTTGTTTGGCGACACCTTGGCGTTGCATTCGAGCGCGAAATTCGTTTTGAAATTGTTAACCGAACCACGAATTTCACCAAGCGTGTGACAACGGAGACGGCATTCTCTAGGATGTGTTTTATTTCGGTCAAATAAACCTTAACAAGTATTTACCATAATGGCTCATTCTAATCAGAAGGCAGTCTCTCATTGTCATGATATCAATGTAAACAAACCTGACAGCTGTATTCAGGGGAGCTGAACATTGTGGAAGGTTTGCATGCATCTGGTTTGCTGGCATTACGCATGGATCAATGCATTACTGTATTGAGCACATCACGCTTTCCAATGGTTCACCTCTATACGATGAAAATGGTCACCTTATTAAATTGCATTTACAGAACAATAATTAACGCCTTAGTTTGATAGAGATTAATCATGTCAAAATGTTATTTACCCTCTTGATGTGAAAACAAGTTGTAAATAGTTTGATAAGTGAAAATAATAAGCTACTTTCAAGTTGATATAGAGATTATATGTCATGTTTGTAACTTGGCCAACTCCAAGCGTTACGGAATGACATTTTCCAGAGAATTCTGAAATTTGAATAATGAATATTTATACACTTTTAAATGTAAATCACCATATCTACAAATTAATGATGTAAGCTAATATTGGGTTTCCCATGAACCATTAATCAAATTTATATAGTATTACATTTAAAGTAGCTTCATAGTAACAGAAAGACCACAACAGTACCCTACGTGCCATTCTGTAAAAAAAATATGTAAAATACCATCATCCATAAATTTGATGAATGTGGAAAGGAAACTGAAATAGTGCAAAAGAAAGACATATTAGTTAAAATAGTATATTACTTATTTTGTAGACTTTCATTAAAGTGTCTACAAATACCTTATTCAACATGGACTATTCTCTGGAAATATAATTCCGTAACGCTTGGAATTGATCTTGTGGTAACCATGTAGTAGCAGCCGACCAGCGCTCCTGACTGGGGCACTTCCATTAGTCACGTGACGACGTCACAGCTGGTTTGCGTACATGGTGTAAGCCCTTCACATTTCTGCTATCGTTTTGGCGAAATCTGATAATAAAAAAAAAAGAAGAGGAAATTGTGATGGTGCTCTATGTTTATCAAATATACTTATCGGGATCGACTGCTATCAGTCCATTGCCTTGATGTTACTCTTTAGCTTCACTCTTGTGCTCCTGTGACCAGTTTAACTGTCTTGCGGCCCATGGGATCGCTGATCTCCGAAACAGCGGAGGGGGAATGAGATGATGATGATGATCTGAAATATAGATGTGGTATTGAAGCGACTATGATAGGCAACAGTAATTTATATAGAGAGAAATAAAATGAAGAAAGTCTAACCTTCGTAGTTGATTTGACCGTCGCCGTGAGCGTCGGCCTCCTCGATCATCTCCTCAAGCTCCTCCTCGGTGAGGGTATCCGCGATCGTCGACATCGCATAACGGAACTCTGTTACACTGACGTGTAGACCAAAATTCAAAGACAATATGTGAGCTTTGTTAAAAATAGGTCACCTTACTACCTTGTAATACCGGATGTATACTGTACATATGTAGAGATCTCCAGCCGAGTTTCCAGGTCTACATGTCATCCAATTTCCATCTTCACTCTCTAGTAATTGAGACATTTTAAAGTCAAGTTGTCGGAGATGCCGTGGTATGGTGGTTCATTCCAAGGGTTGAGGGGTCGAATCCCAACCTAACGTCATTTTTGAAGTTTGGCAAAACACTAATCACGTTCATCGACATTTGCCACTGTCCATCCAGGTGTTAGTTAGGAACCCGGTAGGACACTGTGATCGTCTGTAAAATGCTGCCCCGGGAATGGAGAATGTGCATTCATTTTATGCGGGCAAGCCTGAATTTTGGTGAACGGGGTAATAATATATATGTAAAGTGCTAAGATACATCGTCGATAAGTAGTATATAAAACTCAGATTATTATCATCATTGTTCGGACAATTTTTTCAGCTAAAAGTAGGAGGGCCTTAATTGCAGGTGATTATGTAGCATCTTGCGGAACATGGTTTATATAGCCTATTTGAATTGAAGACCGAATGGTAATGGAGACTTACAGTGTTTTCAGGAATTTCATGTGGAATTTCGGAAATGGACTCAATAAACATCACAAAATTGTCCATTTCTTATACCTTGAATCAAACCCAAGGATTTAGTATTCCTGTATTCCACACATGCAAAGAGAACTGCTCATACAACGTGTTGGCATGGTTGGTGAGCAGACAATATGATTCATGAGATCAACGTACAAGTCAAATTAACACAAATAAGGGAACTCGTGCATTTTAGATCATTCATATAGTGGTCGTAGGGAACTGAAAAGCGAATAGTATGTAAATTAAGCAAACGTTTCAATTGTGCTGTAGAGTAGGGTTAGAATTGGGTTAGAGAACATTCATGACTATGGATTAGTTTACCTTATGAATCCGTCGCCGTCTTTATCGAATTCTCTAAACGCTTCTTTGATTTCTTGTTCCGTGTTCGCATCGGTGATTGGTCGAGCCATGAGTGACAGGAAGTCAGCAAAATCGATCTCACCATTTCCTGACACAAAATTAAAAAATAGAATATAAGACGTTTTTCTGTTTGTACGAATTCTTTCGAATTTATTTTATGTGAAATGGAAATGAGAGCATCTCTCAATGTCCATCCGAGTAAAATGTTAGGTGGAGTATATCAGCCAGAGAAATAATGGCTGTCATCTCTCCTACGTCCTTTCATAACACCAAGAACGACATTAATTTCTCCTGAATTCGTATTCATTTGAATAGGAGATGAAAACTTGAGTTTAAAGCCTATCTACACTAGCATGGCCAGGAGGGATTATACCTCCCTGCGTGGTCACTGGCAGGTGGTTATCTCAACAAATCAGCTCTTAATTAACGTAAGAAAAAGGGGACCATGGGGATCAACGGGTTCCGTTTAGGCATTGTTAGCTGTATAGAGGGCGCAAGTAGCTACAAATAGTGTAGTTCCGCTTTAAAGGCTTTAAAGGCTTTAAAATGGCCGCTATCTTTTCATCATGCTCAAATTGTTGATTTTTTTTTAAATAAAGGACATTTGTATGAGCATACATTTTCCCGACAGTGGATTTTAGAAAGATTAATTTAAAAAAATGGAAATAAAATAATTATTAGTACCGTCAACATCGATCTCGTTCACCATATCTCGGAGCTCCCCCTCATTGGGGGATTCCCCAAATGACGTCATCACTTCACCCAGTTCTTTCGTCGTAATGATACCGTCTCCGTTCTTGTCAAAGATGGCAAACGCCTCTTTGTATTCTGTGGGTTGAAAAAATGATTGACGATACTCAAATGTAATCAGTATCAGGACACCTACTCCCGGACTAACACGGTCGGACAACTTTCCGCACTGGACAACTTTACACGGACAGCTATCCACTATAGACCTCTGTCTCCCCTTGGACAATTAGGACAATTACACCCGGTCGCCTTTGGGCACACCGTACACCATATGGCGCCTCGGACAACTAACACCACTGGACAGCTATCACGGTGGACATTTAGTCCCGGGCATTCTGCCCCCCCCCCTCCCTCCAATCAACCCAATAGGTTAGAAATGTTAAAGAAATCTACAATGAGACATGTAAGATAGCTTATGCCCACTTTATAAAATTAACACAACCCTTGCCAGAGATCTCTATTTGACCAGGGTTTAGTTGTCCGAGAATCATTCAGTGATGTCAAAACATTCAATGACTACGAATCAACATTTCCTAATTATGAAGGATTACATATACTAGCGTCAACTTCACTTTGGTGCAAAAGTTCTTGCACCATTTGTCAATCATGCGTATTGCAAGTCACTCATAATTAATAGTAGGAGGTCTGTAATCGGAGATACCGCACAAATTGTGGACTACAAAATGTAAGGAGAATTGTCTTATTATTAAAGAAACATCTATCAAAACACATTGATAGAAATTCATTTAGACGATGATAGCTACATGTACATTCATAAGTACCATATATATATCCGACTAGATCATTGAATATTAGATCATGTTAATCATTCTATACTAGTGTCTTATTTTCATCTGTTTGAATAGGAAAGTTTTAGAACCTTAAAACTGCAACATGGGTTCTTTATCTTTAAGCATCATATTAATGTATTATGCATTCTAGAAAGGACGAAAGAAAATATTGGAAAATGTAAAATATCAAGATCCTACCTTCAATTTGTTCTTCAGTCAATTGATCCACCTGTTTACAAGAAACATTACACGCTCAGTGTTAAGTTTCGTTTCTGAATTCTGTCACGCAGACAATGTCACGCTTAATTCAAGATTGCCAGTGACGAATCTTTGATTTAATTTGAATGTTCTTACGTGATTGATTGGGTGGTTAGGCCTTTATCCCTAGATATCCCTTAGATATGACGTAGTAAACTGCCGTAATCATAATTATGGTGGTATTCACGAAAGCGGACTAACTTAAGTCCATGGTTCAATCCACCGACTAAGTATGGAATACCAAGTGTCCATATGAATATGTTTTTAAATAATTTAATCTGTCACTAAATTAAAATAAAATGTAATAACATAATTAACGACCGACAATATAACTATGAAATAATTATGTTATCATGGTAAGTTAGGGACATATCAAATTATTCAAAAATATATTCATATGGACACTTGGCATTCCATACTTAGTCGGAGGATTAAACCATGGACTAAAGTTAGTCCGCTTTCGAGAATACCACCCATAAACTGTATAATTATGATGTAAGTGTAACACGCTTCACGTAAATCTGTATCTTACATCACAGAGTTCATTGAATACGCGTAGGACCTGTTTACACCGTTGCTTAACCTTCATATCTGAACGAGCCTTAATTCTGCATTTTCAGTTTTTTTTTTTTTTTTTTTTACTTAATCTGAATCACTGCATATGCCTTTCTCTGAGAATTCAGCAATCAGCATTTAATCTTACACATGTATTTCGTAGCACATGAAAACAAAGTGTATTCAACGAAATAACGTACTTTGTATACCAAAGAAAACAGTAATCATATAGTTTTATCGGTAGAAGAAATCAGAATATTTAGCAAAAAGTTATATCACGTATCAAAGGTCATACATACACTAGAATAACATTAATTATATATACTGATACAAGCAAGACAGAGGTACATCTTACCATTGCGTGTGATAGTTCTGGAACTCCCAATCAATTAAGTGAAATAAGTATCGACGTCAAGTCAAGAGACAAGTATGTGTCTGGTGTTTAGAACAGGGTAGAAATTTCCTCTCATGTTTCCGGCGTTTAGCTACTTTAAGCGGAAATATTTTGAGGTAAAGGTCAGTGTGTGTACCTATGCAGGATCTGGTAGCTACACCACATTTATTCAGTAATATTGTGACGTTGTAGTGTGTTGCCTGTCATCTTTTCATTCCATAGTCATTTTCCTCCTTCAAGACAAAATGAATTACTTACGATGTCATTTTCAGGTTTCTTCAAATTTCATTTTGTGAAAATTAGGTCTCTAATTGAGATTGGTTAACTCCAGACCTCAATTACACCGCCAAACCGACCCGAAGTCGACCCCAAATAGACTGATTGTTGGCCATTCGAGGCTATGTCATTTCTTGATCGGTCTGGTGTCGAGTTCATTCATGTGACTGGGATTTGAATCTGATAAACCGACACAATCTACCCAATCCAAATCACCTCATGAACATTGATGTTTAATTTTCCTTTTCTTTCCTTTTTTTTCTTCACCTGTAGGTATCCTCATGGTATTGACCGGTATTGACTCGTCCTCTCCAGAGTGCTAAAAAGATGAACGAATTGCCGGTGTGGGTGGGTGGAAAGGAGAAGATCGTTGGAGGTCTCAACCGCCACACCAGATGCGAAGATGTCATCGGCATTCTCCTCCAAGACCGTTACAAACTCTCCAAGTGCGAACTTTCCCCTGCGAACCTCGAGTGCTACGCCCTCTTCGAGAAGTGGCGAGGATGCGAGCGTCAGCTCAGCCCACGCACGCGGATGTATAAACTGTGGAAGGCGTGGGGAGCGGAGCGCGACAACGTCAAGTTCACGCTGAGGAAGAGCGTCGCGATTTCCAAACGTCGCAACAGCTTGGACAGTGAGGTTGATGGTGACAGCGGTGGGATTAAGCTCAGAGATAAGACCAAGCAGGTGAGCAGCCAAGGACAGTACAACCTCAAGAAAGGTATTGTGGCCTTTGACCTGAAGAAAAAAACTAGTAGTGGACCAGGTGATGGTGGTGGTAGTCGCGAGAGTAAGAAGAAAGAAAAGCGGAGACGAAGTTGGGCGGATGAGAGTGACGTTGGCTTCTCTGACGTCCGCATTTTGTGCCCGCCGCCGTTGGATTGTGATTCTAGCGCGTCGACGTCCAGCTCAAGCGGTAAGGTAACCGCAGAAGGTCCGACAACACTCGCAGAGGAGGTCGAAGGGAAGACGAAACTCCCGTCAAACGAACAAGACTCTGAGGTTCTAATTCAGATGATTCTTAAGCAGAGTCACCAACTGCATAATCTTCTAGAGACAATATCCACAGTGGACACAGACATTGAGAACTATGAAACAATGTTACACAACCTGAGAATGCAGGTTGATGGTAGGAACTATGTCCAAGAGGCCTATCTATCAGGTTCGGGTAATGATGATGGGGTTGCTGACGGCAGTAATAGCTCAGGTCACTGTGATAACCCTTTTCAACATATGAACATGGAGGATCATAATCCTGATTTCAACATGCGGGTTCCACCAACACCTCACGAAGCTGCCATTCATGATTTCGAGGAATACACGGCCTTGTGCGACAGGCTCTTCCACGCGGACGAACAACTAAGACAAACTCAGGATGTTGTTTCTGATTTGGCCCAGGAAATTTCCCAGCAAAGGTCACAGCAGGAGGACGATTCTGGCGAAGTGAAACCGAACGCAAGACCGAGAAGGTACGAAAAGAAACGAGGTGCTTGTAGCACGAAGTTGATGCACAATCGCGCAGCGAAGGACATCGGTTTTGCACGAACGCAGTTAGAGCGGTCGGCCGATACCAGCATGGCACAACGCAAGGAGATTGACAGTTTGCAGGATAAGCTACATGACACTGAGAATATGTTTAAAGATAAATATGACCGATTGAACGAACTTACCAATGAACTAGCGCAGTTGGAGAGGGATGTCCATGACAAATCTACTGAAGATGACGAAATCCGCGAATGCGTCGAGCAGAGTCAATCGACCCCGGACAACGTGCGGAGTAAGAATAGCTCCATGGAATCGAGTCTCGATCAGGGGATCGGTCATGACTTCTCACCCATCGACATGACCAATAGGAAATCGCCATCGCGGTCATGTGACACAGACTCTAGCTCGGATACAGGGCTGAGCTCATTGCACAGTCAAGACGAATCCGAGCAAATGGTGTACAACATTGCAGAGACCTTAGTGTAAAATAACATATTCAAATGTCACCCAAGGTGCTACGCTTAATCTGTTGCACATGAGGCGTCATTTGTCTGACGTAGGCTTGCGTCAGTGACTGGCGCGGCGTTTGACAGCGCCATGTGAGAGTAATGACGGACACTTTGACCCAAATTCACAAAGGAGTTTTAAATTTAACCCATGGTTTAAACCCTCATGTACATAACCCATGGTTTAAAATTAGTTCAAAATAAGCGTACCTTGCCTTGCGCGCGTCTGATATTGGACCTCTGACTTGTGTCGCGCTTATTTTGCGCTTGTTTTAAACCATGGGTTATGTAAATGAGGGTTTAAACCATGGGTTAAATGTAAACCTCATTTGTGAATTCGGGCCAATGTGATTGCTTATTGAATAATGTAAACTGTGCTTTGGAATGGAATTGAATTACTGGCGAATTCATTAATTGCTTTCAAGTGCTTGAATAGCGTAAGTAATAGCTCAATGGAGATGACGTGTCATGTGCAATGGACATTAGCTACTCTGTCTTACCACTCTCGATATTTTAACACCATTTCCGATTTGCTCAGGAGATTAAAATTCAAATATATCCCCCCCCCCCCCGGCCCCCTGTAAGAATAAAAACTTCTGTTCCACCACTCTTGCTTCAGGGATGTCTATGCACCTGAAATTTATGTTCATGTTTTGAAATGTATTTGGACAAGAGTTAGGATGCTAATGATTCTGCGTGAATAAATATCAGCGGGTCACAAATTTGCTCTCGCGGATTTCGTTTGCAAAGGGCAAGTTTTTCTTTGCATTGTTAGTCTTGGGTTGATTGTTAAACTCCGACGATGGCAATAATTGAATATTGTGTTAAAGGACTAATCAATTTTGTTGTTGTCAATGAATTGTTAGAGTACCTGATATACACGTAAATCTCTTATTCTAATTATTATTTTTTAATTGCAAACGAGAGATATTTCAGGGGCCCGTTTCATACAACTTTTTATCGATAACAAATGCTAAAGTTCTATGACAAATTTGCTCTCAGCCAATTAGATGAGTTGATGTCAGTAGCTTATAACAGTAGCTTGTAACATGTTATTGATATCAAGTTTTATGAAACAGGGTCCAGATTGGTAATAGACCGGTTTCCAGGTTGGGAATTCATGAGTGGATCTCTTTAAACGTGTAATTAATCGTTATAGATTCAACCTTGCTTATCTCTTCTGATTTTACTCTGCTCTTCCATTTTTTAGTTTTTTGTCATTGTAGATCCATTAGCTTTCGATTTGACGTTCTTTATACCCTCTAAAGAAAAACAAGAAATACAAGTAGAAAGAATCCTAGAGGAGAAATTTGAAGTCTAGTGAGAATTAATTGATGATTGAATTACTCGAATGTGTCAAGAATATTATGAAATCAGTCAGAAAATTTAGAATATATAAGTAGACTCAGAGTGGTAGCACTTACTGTTAGATACTAATGAAATATGTTAGTTACCTGTTTGACGCAAACTATGAATACATTTGCGAATTTAAAATGTCGTGCTTGTTTCATTTTATAATGTGTATTTATAAGTTATTCAGATGATATATCCATGTCTGTTTATAACTGTTCAGGTTTTGTTGTGTTGAATGTTATTATGAGGTGATCAATTTTTCTTGCCCGATTTCCATGAAAAGTTTAATCTTTTCCTTGTTTATTATGTAAAGGCCAACTATATAGCCCTTTTTATTTGTGTACATAGATTTAGACCAATAAAGTTTATCAAATATCATATTTACAAGTTGATATTTTCTAGCTGAATTGTTCTCTCTGTGAAGTAATCCCTTTTATATTACGTCTTGAAAAAAAAAAAATCGGTCCTTAAAAGTTATGAAAAGCATGATTATAATGAAAAGAAATATCCGCCTCGCAGATTATCTGCGCATGGGCAGATAAATGTCATTTGTACAAAAAGAGGGAAAGGGAGGGGAGATAGAGAAAGAGAAAGAGAGAGAGAGGGGGGGGGGGAGGCGGCCCAGAACAGAGGGAGACAGACATACAAATGTATTAGAGAGAGAGAGAGACAGAGTGAATGAAAGGGGGATGTATATACATGTTTATATATATATATAGAGAGAGAGAGAGAGAGAGAGGGGGAGGCAGATATACATACTGAGTTAGAGAGAGAGAGACAGAGGGGGAGGGAGAGGAGTATAGAATAGAGGGAGACATACATGAACATTGAATCAGAGCGCGGGAGGCGTATATATGGAGAAAGTAATATTATATATATATATATAGAGAGAGAGAGAGAGAGAGATGCATAATGAAGTAGAGAAATAGAGAGGGGATATAGAGGGAGGCAGACATAATAAATGAATGAGAGAGAGTGTGTGTGTGTGTGTGTGTATTGGGTTTTTACAGACGTGTATCAATCAGATATGATTATTTACGTCTGGGACCGACCTTTAAACGTCACCATCCGAAAGACGTGATTCAGTTTCGAACCTGTGTCCTCGGCTGAATCAGTTTGTAACTTCCACTTTTTAGCTGGATTACAGGCGCACGCCACAACGCCTAGTTGAGAGAGGGGGGGGGGGGTATATAGAGGGAGGCAGACATAATAAATGAAAGAGAGAGAGAGAGAGAGAGAGAGAGAGACAAAAAGAGAGAGGCATAAACCTTCAGCATCATGGCAACGAAAATGCATAATAAGAATCATCACAGAATGACGATTCGGTTAATAATTTTCATAATTGTATACAAAATTCTATGCCTGTTATCAAAATAGCAGCGTACTACTTTTAAATCCAAAACCTCTTAATGGAATTTCATGGGAGACCTTATTATCGTTGCTTCCTTTTTATTAAAAAAAATATATATATATTTATTATTTAATTATTATTTACAATTTAATTAATTAATTATTAATATAATTATTTTTTATTTTTAAGGGGTGGGGGAGGGATTATTCTGATTTTAAAATATATTAATCATAACTTTCAAACATCTCAGCTTCTGGAGAAGCATGGTAGAGAATGGAGAACTAGATGCATACACATCCCACTTAAACATCACACAAAGACGACAGCTTGTGAATTCATAATAGATGTATTTTTCATCATATTGCATTGCAGGCATATGAATATTACAATCTAATTAAAGTATACATACACATGGTGTGTAAGCCCAGTACATTAATAATATTGTCTCCGAATTAAAAAAGAGGCACACTAACACCCTTATTATATATATATACACTGTTGGTCATAATGGTGGAATATTTATTTTTACCCCAGTTTAGGGAAGGATTTTTAAACATTATTTATTTCTAATAGATCTAGATAATGGCATACATTCTCAGATTTTATTGAATATTAATTTGCGAGTGTTTGTTTTG
Organism: Strongylocentrotus purpuratus; assembly: GCF_000002235.5. Lineage (NCBI taxonomy): Eukaryota > Metazoa > Echinodermata > Echinoidea > Camarodonta > Strongylocentrotidae > Strongylocentrotus > Strongylocentrotus purpuratus. The sequence continues at coordinate 27,982,852 of NW_022145603.1, read as the reverse complement.
CGTGACTGCTTAATTATATGTGTGCTACTATGCTAATCAGCTAAGGGACCTACGTCCTTAAGTCATAATTGACAGTAATGAGGATTAATGCCTCGCAAAAGGGCACTAATATATAGCTGATCGACACGATTTTTATCCTGGGGCCTCACAGTGACGAGGCCATTGCTTAGCCCCTGAATCATGACTGTATGCAGTGTTTGCTAGGGTACGCGGCCCCTTCCACAAATCCCCCAAAACGAAGAAAATGCAATAAATTGTCAAAAATTCATTGCATTTCCCCCCGGCCCCCAACAGGAAAAATTCCTCTGTAGGGCCATACATTATGGTTCAAGGCATGGCCACACAGAGGAATTTTTTCTGTTGGGGGCCGGGGGAAAATGCAATGAATTTTTGACAATTTGTTGTATTTTCTTCGTTTTGGGGGATTTGTGGAAGGGGTCGCGTACCCTAGCAAACACTGCATACAGTCATGATTCAGGGGCTAAGCAATGGCCTCGTTACTGTGAGGCCCCAGGATAAAAATCGTGTCGATCAGCTATATTAGTGCCCTTTTGTGAGGCATTAATCCTCATTACTGTCAATTATGATTTAAAGACGTAGGTTCCCTAGCTGATTAGCATAGTAGCACACCTATGATTTAGCAGTCACGCAAAACAAACACTCGCAAATTAATATTCAATAAAGTCTGAGAATGTATGCCATTATCTAGATCTATTAAAAATAAATAATTTTTTAAAATCCTTCCCTAAACTGGGGTAAAAATAATTATTCCACCATTATGACCAACAGTGTATATATATATATATATATATATATATATATATATATTCGTAAAATGCGATTCTTAAATCAATATAAACAAACCCGACCTAAAATCAATGGTTATAATATATCTCCATTTTGAAATAGAAAATAAGAAGATGATTGGAAACATTATGAAGATTATCCAGGATAATATACTCTTGGCAATTTTCCTATTCGATTTCACATCATATTTTAGAGTAAATGTTCATCATCGTACCATCGAATCAAGGTTTGATTAATCTCTACGAATACTTATTGTCCGTTCTTGTTTAGCAATTATCACATGAAAATAAAACGTCTCAATGCGCTTCCAAAGGACATTGAATATCATTACACCGGCTTTAGCTCCGACTACCGTATAGTCCAGATTCTGGCCTATTTAATTTTGATCTCCACCACCACACCAACGCTATAGTCTATACCTCTCCCTACTTACTTGTTACCAGCCGATGATGGCGTGACCATTACATTAGGACGCCAGGCTGCGTCTTATTTTTTCGTACCACGGCGAGGCCGGATTCCTGTTTTATCATGAATATTCATTAGGCAGGGTTGGGGAAAGTCTCGATTCTCTTAAATATTCATATCGAGGTGGGAATGCACGACGCGCGCTATACTCGCACAAAGTGAGAAGATTTAGTTCACGGAGAATGCATATGGGTGAGTAATTGATTGAAATATCAGTAGATTAAGAGAATTTAGTAATTAATTTGAAAAAGCTGTAATTCGTGATCTACTGTAATTTCTTTACATTTTGAGACTGTTCTCAACAGATTTGTGGGGAAAAGGCTAGGAAAATATTTCTCTTGAAATTGCACTTTGATTTTCATCGTCGTGAAGTAGTTTGACTGCGGTTTGCCTTCATGTCACCCTTTAGAGCCCCGGGGTTCCGGCAGGCCTACGTTGGGGAATTTCGGTGCTCATCTGCATCAAGATAAAACTTTCTGATCAGGTTTTATTCCAAATTTGATCGTCATCGTGAATCTAATTCACCAATCATCTATTGAATTTAAATCTAGATTTAACCTTACACCTTAAAATAATCTATGAAGTATGATTTCTTTAATAATCCAAGAGGGTTAATTCTTGTTTATATCTTTAGTAGATGTCGACTCTGTTGGCTATACTAGTATTACTAAGACTAAGTGCTATCCGTTCGCTCAGTTGCATCATTGGTGCGTGTCAACTTTTAGACCAAAATTGTTTGTGACCATGGATAATCAAACAGCTCCAAACCATATTTCATTTAGACGTAAACCTGGAACTTATTAATAAAAATATTCAAAAACAAACAAATTAGACCTAGGATTCATTTATTTAATGTTCAGATGTTGTGTGTGTCCAGTGTGCTTGTCAAGTTGTCATAACTTTTCTAGATCTAGACCTATATTAAAGATTTTTTTCTTCTCCAAAGTGTGCAGTTCATTTGATACATCTATTTTTTGTTGGACGTTGTATAAGAGAAGACCCCTAGGGTAGTCGACAATTATGTTTACTTATACGCAGAGGCGGCGGAGCCTTTGGGCGGAGCAACTTCCAAAGTTGGGGGGGCCCAACAAAAAGGGCACTTTCTTGAGAAAAGGGCACCTTCAGAGGGAAAATATACCATTTTTTTGACATTGGTATATACCCCTATTTTGTGATTACATTATCAGGGATGATTTCAATATTTGTTTCTCTTAATACAGCATTTAAGATATTGCTTAAGTATCAATCCTGATGGGGTTATATAAGCACAATCTCATAACGGAAGACTGAATAGATCTGTGATAAGTTACATAATTATAACGTCTATAACTATGGGCAAGCGTAGCGAGCGAGCTTTGTGGGAAATTGCTTTTAGTCGCTTGAAATTAGGGACACGTTTAATGATGAGAGGAAAAGGGGACACTTATCGAAAGGGTTAAGACACTTATCAGAAAAGAAAAGAAGCATGTGTCAAAGTACAAAGGCTAATTATCAGAGGTGAAAATGGGGCACTTCTTACACCTAAACAAAGAGGCATGCACCAGGGATGATAAGAACATGGGCATTTGTCGACGGAAAAGAGGCACCCATCAGATTTTGATAGGGGGCATTTATAAGCAGTGAAAAGGGGCATTTATGAAAAAGGGATAGGTTCTTTATAAGAAAGGAAATAGGGTACATATCATTGTTAAAAGGGTAATGAGAAGGGGAAGTGGCTCTTATTAAAAAGAAAAAGTGGCACATGTTTAAATAAACGGGGCACTTATCAAAAACGAAAAGTAATACCGGTAATTATGATAAGGGGTAAGGGTGCTTATAAGGAAAAAAGGCATTATATAGGAGGGAAAAGGAGGACGTGTCAAAATAAAAGGGGCATTTATAAGAGATGAAAAGAGTACTGACTAGGAGGGGAAGGGGTGCTTGTCAAAGTAAAACAAGTATCTCTCAGAAGTGAATAGGGTCATTTACAAGAGATGAAAAGGGGCACTTAAGAGAATGAAAAGGAACTATTTTCATAGATGAAAAGGGGCATTTATGAGAAGGGAAAGGGCCTATTTTTAAATGGGGGCACTTATAAGAAAAAGGGGCACTTATTAAAAATGAAAGGGAGCACATGTGAAGATATAAGGTGCGCTTATCCAAGTTAAAAGGGGTAGTTATTAAAAGGGGAAGGGGCACTTTAAAAACTTAATAGGGGCACTTGTCAGAGTAAAAGGGGCACTTTCCTATGTAAAAAAAAGTCCCATGCATGTACAGTTATCAGGTTATTTAGCACACACATATTAAACGACCACCTATTAATTCACTCAAAAGGAAATGGAACTAAGTTGACATTGCAAGCATATATAGTGGAGGGTATATTTTATTCTAGTTCTGCACCTAGTATACAAATATTGATGTCTTTTCTTTCTATGTTTACAAAGGAAAATTTGTCCTTATTTACAGGAGGTCCTGTGTTTAGAAGAGCCATATCAAATGCACATTGTAAGCACTACATGTAGGGTATACACAGGACCCCTCATTTTTTTTTTTTTTTTTTGTAAGGGGTACTTTCACTTCTTGAGCAATGAAGATGAAGAAGAACACAAAATAAGATTGATAAAAGTCTGTTTATAGGATGTATTATGGTTGATATGTATCCATCAGTATCAGTTTTAATTGAAGTACATGTACCTACTTTGTTTTCTCTCATGTAGGATGATGCCTCTCTACAGTGGATGATGAAGGCATTCTGGTTTGCAAACTCAGGAGAGGAACAAAGAACAGATGTTGACGGGATCATATCTAGAGATGCGGGCCTACTACACTTCATACGAGCAAGTGTGCTAATATACATGAAGGTACCCCCAATAAATTGTTGTGGAACAAATGTCATGGAGAAAATTATAGATCTGAAACAGATATTTTTCATTGTCAGTTGACTTGTAAAAGAATAATTGACTTAATATCACAATTGTAATTTAGATTAAAAATTAAATGTCAATATAGATGAAATATAAGTCTACATTACGTATGTTTCAGTAGCATTATTTCCAGTACATTCGCTGGTCAAAGTTGTTTGGTCATTTTATGTCCCATACTTAACCGAGTATTATTCAATTACCGGTATGAGCACGAGTTGTATTACATTGTATTACTTATTTCATACCTTGTCTGATCCGAGCTCCAGCAGGCCTATCGTCTTAATGGGATCATCAGTAATAATTTAAGATGCGGTCAGTATTTAAACTAGTCTTGTACAAAAAATAGTTTAGGTTTGCCCACTAGAACCCCAAGTGAATTTCAGTCCTTCCTTTTTCTGAGCAGGTATCAGGGTGTATGTTATTAGTCATTGTTGATTTTTTATATCTTATTTCATTTTTCCATTCAACAGACTTGGGTTATATTTTTTTCTGAAAACTAGGCTACAACTTTAGTGATGGATGCAGAAGATATCTACACGAGACTGCGTCTTAAAGATGCCACCCTCATATAATGAAAGAGGACAATAGAGATGGGTTTAAACTGGAATATTTACATGATATTTATTTGTTATTTGTATTATATGTTTGTAGAATACTACATTCAATAAAGCTAATGAAGTTTATCATCTTGTCGACTTTCAAATAATTAAAGATAACTAATCCTCAACGAATAAACATTAAAATTCTAACAATGTCAACTACCATCTGTCACATGAGAATTAAGAATGATGTTACCCTGAATAGGGTGAGTTTTTCCTTTGGTGTTTGTATTTCAGTTACACCATGAATAAAGCCTCATACATCATAGAAAGGACAGGGCCAGCGTGAGTTGGAACTGTGTGCGGATCGTGGTTTAATTTGAAATAATTTTTTGTTTTTATTTTTTTGTAGACTATGACTAATATTATATTAAAATGAGATTGGAAAAAGAAAGAAAGAAATAATAATTTTACCAAGACATTAAAAGAAAGAGATGCGATGAAATTGGCAACAATAGTCAAATTTGACTAATAGCCATTATAATACCAAACGAACAACAACAACCTCTTTGAGCCGAGACCTAAAACCAGTAAGATTAATTGTCGTTTTTGCGTGACAATTTATGGCGACCTTGCCAGGACCAAAGTTTTGGGTCTCGTATGTTATATCACATTTTGTTGGTAAAATATCCGTTACACTGTATGTGTAGGTTTCGTTTTAAAAGAGAGACGGATGTTAGCAAAAGGAGTGATTTTGCGGTTCGGTGTGGTGTGTCTCTCGCCACGGTTTCAGCAGTGCGTGTTCCGTCAATAGACGTACAGTACTTGCGGTGGGTTATTGGCGTCGCGGTATACGGGATTGTGTGTAGATCAGTGCTATTCAGATTTCAGGTATGCGTGTTATGTGCATGGGTGTCCGTAGGCATTGTGTATTTCAGCGGTGTGTACAGGTTTGTATGCGAGGGCTGTGATGGGTTTCAATGACCTGAATTGGACATGGTGTTGGATTTAGCTGTGTGTGAGCATGAGTTAATCTAGGTTGGATGCACAGGGATACTTGTTGTCATACTTTGACTTTGAGACGGGTCTTGATATTGCATGTCTATGTTAATTAAGACAAATGGTGGATAGTTTTTCACGGGTTCTTGTCTTGGGAATTAAGCTAGACCTCTACAACAAGAGTCTTGATGGTTGTCAATGTTTTCTTGAATAGATTCTACGGGGATTGTTCCGTACCTGTTGATACCCAGTTGTGATTTCGAATACAGTTTCATAATGGCCAGTATAGATCAGATAAAAGAGTTCTCAACCCTAGGTCGGGAGATGAGCCTTGCGGGTAGTGAGCTTAACAAGTTCGTTTCCGAGCGCTGCGCCGAAGTGTTGAGAGTAAAAGAGCTAGAATGTGATAGCGAAGAGCGCGAAAAAGAAGTGAAGCTAGCTGAGCTTCGGGTCGAGGAGAGAAAGACTGCCGGTGTAGATTCGGGGGGTTTAAGGTTGAAAATTGGTAAATTTGATGATACAAGTGATAAATTTGATGCGTACATTACTAAATTCGAATTAGTCATGGCTAGTCAAAAGGTACCTGACAGTGTAAGAGCCTTACACCTTATTTCTAAATTGACAGGGCAGGCTTTGGAGGTAGTGAATAGAATGTCAAGGGAAACTCGCAATGATTACGAGGCAGTAAAGCGAGAGTTGATGGAGTTCTATCATTTGACCGCCGATGGTTATAGAAGAAAATTTCGTACGGCGAAGCCAGAAAAGCATGAACAGCCAAGGCAATTCAGTGTACGATTGAAGGGTTACTTGCAGAATTGGATTGAGTTATCAAACATTGAAGAGAATTATGACTCCCTGTTTGATTTAATTCTAAGAGAACAGTTTGTGTATTGTTGCCCAAGGGAAGTTGAAGTGTTTGTTAGAGAGGGGCAGGATAGTAGCATTGATAAGGTTGTTGAAAGGGCCATGGTTTATGTAGGGGCCCATGGATTACATACATTCGGTACACCCCGAAATCCAGGTGAATTCAAACCGACGTCTACAAGTACACAGGGTAGTGTTGGTCCCACTCGGCCAAGTGTCCCCAAGGGTAAGGGTTTTGACTCGCGTACACCAAGTAGTAAGGGTGCAAGAGCACATGATGCAGGCAATCGTTCTGCTAGAGGTTGTTATATGTGTGGTAGCCAGGGGCACCTTAAGAGCGAGTGTCCGTTGCGCAAACGAATACAGTCAGCGCAAGGAATGATGACTTTGGATGGGACAGATTTCCCCACCCAAGGAGTAGACGGTAATGGCAGTTCTCAGTTAGTCGCGAATGGTGTTGAGGATACAGGAGATAGTATCGGCACATTGAAGTCTGTGGATAGTTCACCACATGCAAATACAGTGCATCTTGGACTAGCTAGTATCTGTTTACTACCAGTAGAAGCAAATGGATTAAATTCATTAGAGCAGGCAAGACAAAGCATTGTGAATAAGTTAGGCATGGCTTATGATCTGGTAGGGGCTATGACGAAGCATATGCCCGTAGTTTCAGGTAGGCTGGAAAAAGGGAACAAAGCAGTATCAGTTTTGAGAGATTGCGGATGCACTACTTGTGTAGTTAAATCAGAACTAGTCGATGAAGATCAGCTAACAAGGTACAAGCAGTTAGTATTGCTCATTGATGGTACAGTAAGGGAGTTCTCAGTTGCGAAGCTCACAGTTGATTCTCCATACTATGTGGGTGAGATAGAGGCTTTGTGTATGCCTCATTCACTATTTGATGTTGTTATTGGGGATATAACTGGTGCACGTGAACCCCGCGATCCAGATTTGAACTGGGTACCTAAAGGAGGTAAAGTAGTAAGTGACGTTGCAGATCAGGTGAATAGTGATGGTGAGAATACCATTGGTGATGTCAAGGATGATATTGAAGGGCAGGTGGTTGATAGAGTTGATCGAGTTGAGCAGGTTGCAAATATCTCTGGTGTGAAAGAGGGTAGTCCATGGGTGATGGCAGTTGAAACTCGATCTCAGAAGGAGGTCAAGGTCAAACCGCTCAAGGGTTTGAAAATTGGAAGTCCCGTTTCCTGCATAGAGCATGCAGGTTTTGTTCGTGAACAGAAGGAAGATTCATCTTTGAGTTCATTGTGGAACAAAGTAGGCAGGGAGGAGGTTAACTTGGCAGTGGATGGCTGTGTTCATATGTATACAGAGAGTAGCGAAGTGTGTGAGGATTCAGCGGAAGATGTTGAGGTTCAGATTAGTGATGTTGTTGGCGCTGACGTGACAGTGATGCCACCCATACATGAGAAGGAATTCATAGGGCATGTCCGGGTGAATGAGTCCGTGGAAGAGAGACGTAGGAAAGGGATATCTCAGTCATTGCGTGAGTATCATGAGGTCTTTTCTGATGTACCATAGAAGACATCAGCCGCAAAGTGCCAATTGTTCAGGCATCTGACTAAGAATCATGAGATGAGTACAGGTTTAGGATGTAAAGGGTCAGGATAGTGTTGCAGCAAATGGTATGAGGAGAGTGTAAAAGGCACTACACGTGTTTTTATTTTAGTCTGCGTACCATTGTAAATGATTGAATATGTGTATTATGTATCATGGGTTAACACAGTTTATTAATGTCAATTTTATTGCATACACATTGCATTTAAAATTATGTAATGTTGGGAGAAGCCATATATATATAGTGTTGGTACGAGTATAGAACGAGATAGCAAGAGCTTTGTAGACATCTGTTTATTTTCTCGTAATTTTTCGAGCATAGTTCATGTATAGGGAGCTTGGAAAGAAATGTAACATAAACGATTTAGTACCATAAAATCTTGTCTGTTTAAATGGCTTCATTTGTTTTATATTGATTTTGCAAGCTACAAATCTGTACCCATCAAACTGTATATGATAGTGCATACAAATTATCCTGAGCATATGTTTTTTTTTGGAGATGCATGAAATGCATTACTGAAGGTTGATATTAAGAAGAAAATATTACTGCAGTATTACATGTATTTTAGTTTATGCAAATGCAGGAATGTTTACTCACTGCATTTTGAACCATGCCAATGTATATTTTAAACAATGCCAATGTACTTTTGAACGTTGTCTATGTATGATACTCGTTATGAACTTTAGTGTTGGAGCTATATCATTGTGGAAATTATAACAGATTTAGATGTGAGTTTTGCCATAATTAGCTTTGGACTTCTGTTGGTGGTCATCTTTAAAAGTCTTCAGGTATCACAAAGGTTGGACTCAAACGACAAACAATGACCGAGATGATGTCCCATTACGAACAATACTCCTTGTTATCACAGAGACTATGGTTTTAGCATATGCGTTTACTCACAACTTGGACTGATACATTGGATCACAGAAAGAAACTGATGATACTTATTGGAAAGCTTTAATGACAATGTAATGATTTATGTGCAGTAAACATTGAAAAGTTTGATTTTCAAATTTTCATGAGATATGTATTTGCCAATAATTCTAGGTTTTGTGTACAATATTTATTGTAAACATGCTATAGTAAGTACATTTGGAATGAGATGTTCAGTAAACATTGAAACAGTTTGCTTTAAAAATTCCATGAGATATGTAATTGCCAATAATTCTATGATTTGTGTAGAAATTTTACTTTAGTAAATTGTTCTTAAAATGGGGGGCTAATTGTCACATGAGAATTAAGAATGATGTTACCCTGAATAGGGTGAGTTTTTCCTTTGGTGTTTGTATTTCAGTTACACCATGAATAAAGCCTCTTTGAGCCGAGACCTAAAACCAGTAAGATTAATTGTCGTTTTTGCGTGACACCATCTTATAGGATGAAACTGAGGACTGGGCAGAAAGATTCTCCTTCAAATTTGATTGATAAAGGTCTATCAGTCTATATCAAAGATTGAATTAATCAATGATATTTTGATTATAATTATACATGTTAAAATTCATTTACCTCTATGGACTTCTGTATGGGAAGTTTTGTAGATTATGAAATTATTGCTACTTCAAGTATTGTATGTAAGAAGGTTTGAAAGACAATACACTCTAAATGCATTAAATATGGAAACTGCTAATCCTCATTGCCTTTCGTATCCAAACTGGTAGCTTTCATAGAATCATGTTTCGATGCTTCCCAACTAAAGAAAACAGGGAGTGGGGGGGGGGGGGGGGCTTGCTATCCTCTTATCTTATCCTCTGTACAAATATGATTATATGTTTATATTAGAAGGATTTAGAAAGTGAAATTTTGAATTATAGCATTACTGTTGGTAGAAGTAATGGCAGTGTCGATTGTTAATGTGGGGGAGGGGGGGTTCCTGGTGAAATTTACGGTATGCCAATGTCAAATTAATGAGAGAAAACTATTCTTAAGAATAAAAATTATACAGTACATGGGCCTCCTAACAAAAACCCTGGTACCACTGTTGTGTTTTGAGTGTTTTTTTTTTTTGGGGGGGGGGGGGGCTGGCAAACCAATTACAAATTTCCAGTGTTAAATTCAAATTTTTTCTTTAACAAAATTATGTCAATATATTGTAATTAAACAATGTTTCACTTTCCTTTTTTAAAGTTAGATATTTGATAAAATGATTAACATACTTTCCGGTTTCTCTGGCCTCTACATTAAAAATGTTCTACTTCTAGCAAAGCTCCTGGAAAGGCTGCAAAAAGGGAGAGTGAAGAGAATGAAATTGAAATGTGGACAGTAATGGAGTGAATATGGAATGGTTGATGGTAGTTGATAACGAGTGAATGCAAATGAGTGGCAACAAGTACGACTGAAAGTGAGACAGAAAGGAATTGCAACAGGTTGCTCAGTCAAGAGAACAAACCTTGCAGAAGATAGTTTTCGAAAGACAGAGAAAGAGAGAAAAGGGGAATTATAAAAAAAAAGGAAAAGGGGGCGTGTGTCAAAGGGGCATTTATGAGAAAGGGTTGGGGTTGGGGCTCCTATTAAACAGGGAAAGGGGCACATATCAAAAGGTAAAAGGGCACTTGTTAGAAAGTTTAAGGGGACGCGTGTCAAAGTAAAAAAAAATGAAAGGGCTTTTATCAGATATCACAAGGGGCACTTATGAAAATGGAACAGTGGAACTTATTATGAAGTTAAAGGGGCATTTGTTGAAGAAAAAGGGGCACCTGTCAGATTTGAATAGTGGGTAATTATCGCCAGGGCCGTAGCCAGAGTTTGGGGGGGGGGGGGCACATACATGTAATTGATCGACGTCCTGGGGAGGGGTCAAAAAGAGTTCAACCGATCTTGGATTTTTTTTCTTCTTTTTTTTCTTCAATGTATGTGAAAGAATGTGTAGTTTTCTCTCGAGTTTGTCTCATCATGCGTGGGATCTGTGGGTGCTGGGGTTCCTGCAGCAACCCTGTACATGGATTTTCTTCAGTGGGTGCATATAACTCGTGGACTTCACATTGTAAACCTTCAAATGATGAATTATCATCGAGTCCCCCACCCCCCCCCTTCCCTCATTATTTTAGAAAGAAACCAAAGAGAACTTTTAAGAGAAAAAGAGAAAGGAAAGGAAAAAATGGTAGCTAGGCCTAAACAAAAACAAGAGGCAAGATAAAAGAAAACAAGATTGAAGATATGGTATCAATATTATCTTGCTCCTTTCCCTTTTTCTTTTGTCTTCTTTTCATTTCAATTTTCTTGCAATTTATTTCTTTCTTCCTTGGTATCTATTCCGTATTCTTTATTTCTTCCATTCATTTATTATTTATATATATTTTACTTTTTAACTTTGTTATTCTTCTTTCTAATCCCATTTTTCTTTCTTCCTTTTCTTCCTTATGCAGTTAAGTGAGCATAGATCATAGAAATAATTTAAGTGCAATACACAAGTATTTTATTTTTGATAAATGTCTGTATGTAGGCCTATTCTTGTTATCTATTTTATACAGTTTATAATACTGTATCACATATTCAATACCATAATGCAACCTCTGCTTGTAATATTTAAAAAGCAAACCTAGAACTGATTATTTACCAATTCATGAAAAGAACTAGACTCCCATTAATCTCAGAAAAGTAGGCCTAGGCTACTCACAAATTGCCAAGACTCTTACTTGAAATATATGCTATATATCTTGTCTACCGGTACTGACATTTTGGCATTTACTAGTAATTAAACACAGCATTTATGACTGTATTATCTAAATGACCATGACATTGCTTTTCTATGTCATATTATAGGCCTGCCATTAATCCAACGTACTTGTTACACACGATATTCGATGCTGCGCATGCCTCGATCATACATGAATATTCAAGAGAATCGAGACTTTCCCCGGCCCTGCCTAATGAATATTCATGATAAAACAGGAATCCGGGCTCGCCGTGGTACGAAAAAATAAGACGCCGCCAGGCTGGGCTGGTGAGCATAATTATTAGTTTGTTGATAACGCCATCTTCGACGGCTTGAATCAAGTGTGTAGGGGAATTATAAAGGACCGTGCAGATTCTGGACTAGCAACCGTAGCGCTCAGTGGATTCAAGGAATGTATCCTACCAGGTACCAACTTACTACACCTGGGTGGAGTGTGGCAACTGTAGATTAATGTCTTGACAAAGGAAGTTAGTGCTACGGGAGGGAGTCGAACCCATACCTTGTGCTTCATAATCCGGAGACTTATCCACTAGACCACAACACCTCTATGATAATTACAAAATATAAAGAGTAATATCCGAATAGACCCATCCTATTAGAATATTATCTCTCTCTATGAAGGTATATAATTTCACACACTTATTTCTTTCGACGGACTTGCAATAAAACATTTCGCTTGATCTCATTATTCGCTCTGGAAGGTCCACAAGAATACTTATTTGTGTCTCCATGTGTAAAAAAAAAAAAGAAAAAAAAAAAAGACCGAATTACAATTAGTGTTCTTAAGTTATAAATCCCTGAGACAGTCAACAATATTAATTAAAGTGAATTAAAATATTCTATAACTTTGGCAGTCGAGGGAACAACAGAGCGGTGTAAAAAACAGAGCGATAAGAAATGAAATAAGCAAGCAAGTCCAAAGGAATATGGATAACAAATTTAGCAATAGAAATCGATAGAGAATAAAATAAGAAGGAAAATAACAATTTTATAGAAAACGAATTAAAAAAAAACATCAACAACAGCATACTTTTAACTTGTGCATGTTGGCAAACAAGAACATTTCACATCGCAATAATTTTGAATTCCATGATCGACACTTTTAAGTAGTAGCCTAGAAACGAAGGCTGACAGTTTTCTCGCTCACTGACGCTCAGGGCCTGGTATTGAGGTCAGCTTTGATTACAAGACGTGCTGGTCAAGTTCCAATTTCGGTATCAAATACAATTTGGAATATCTGTCACCTTGGCCAATTATGAGTCGCTAAACAACTGTTTAAACCCTAACAACTCCAAACCGACCGATTCGGGTAATTTTTGTTCGGTGCTCTTGTCGCTCTGATGTAGGTTTCGTTTGAGTGACTGGGTATCAAACTGTTAAACCCGTTCTACATGATCCGCATATCTATTGATAGAGTAACTCCTTAATAGAGTGAAGAATTCCGTCAGCCCAGAATATAGGCGAGTTGAAAATCTTTAAAACCATCTTAATTTTGTTAAAAACCTTAAACCGTCCAATCGTTTACACAGTAAAACGTTTGAACAGTTAAATAAACCGTCAAAACTATTCGAGATTTTAAATCCCCACATGACTGTATACAAGTTACTCTTTCTTATAGAAAACAATGCCTAAGCGGTGCCCGTTGGTCCCCAATGATCCTCTTTTTGTTATATTAATTGAGAGCTGGGTTGATGAGATAACCACCTGTCAGTGACCTTGCAGGGAGGTCTAACTCCCCTGGTTAAACTAGTACAGAAGGGCTTTAAAACCGTTCTAATCCATGTATCTCCTCATGGAGTAGCCGCATCTTTGATTTGATGCCATCCCAGTCTAGGTATCCGCCTTCTAGGTGTCTCTTCTTACTCTCTTCTCCTTCCTGGACTCGGATCTGGAAACCAAGACGTCCATGAAGAACTCGACGATTGTCAAAGATTACCATGTCCCCTGAGAGAAAGGTAGAGTCGAATCAAGGTATAAAACTTTAATAATTATCATTAATATATGATAATATAAATATAAATTGAAATTGAATAATTATAGAACACAATTGTAACAATTATCATTGAGATATGATAATGTAAATTGAAATTGAATAATAATAGATCATAATGACAATATTTATCATTAAGATATGATAATGTAAATTAAAATTGAATAATAATAGAACACAATGATCGCACCTATTTCCGAAGAAAAAAAATCATAACTCAAATGCAGTTTCAATAACTAATGTATGTCCTATATAAAACATGTTTTACGTAATACGCCTTTGTCATGTTTGCACATTTAATTTCAAAAGGTGACGCTCAAGGCATTTTAAATTGCTTAAGGTTGATTTTTCGAAAGTATTTGCTATCTATTTTGCTCATCATTTTGTATTATTTTCGGTACCCTCGATCTCTCACTTCTTTTTTGTCATTGTCTATACTCTTTGTATTATGACCGTGTTCTTCTATCTTTGTCGTGTAAAGTATTTTCTTGTCCCTTTCTCGTCTCTGTTGGCATCCCCCTTTTTCTTTCCCCTATTTTGTAGTTCCTTTTGTAGTTACAAATCAGTTAATTTAATGACTCATTATTCCTAAGTATCATTTGAGATGTTTAGACTTGTACAAGGATTGCTTTTTAGTGGACCCCTCTGTTTCCAACATGTATTTCTTACATTTGTTGTAAATGCTTATAATTGATTTGTAATGTTTTGTTGGAAACATGAATAAATTTGAAATTTGAAAATTTGAATTAGAAATCCCAGCTGCCCTAGAGCACTCAAAGCATTCAAGGAATAATTCCTATCAGGTAACCATTATACATGGGCGGCGAAATTATGGTAAATTTGTATTACTATCTTGCCAAAGGACGTAAGTGCCGCAGCGGGACTCGAACGTCAAACCATGTGATTCACAGACCGGTGACGTATCCACTAAACCACACCACACATCTATCAGGCATCAACAAGGCTACCAGACCACGAACGAGATGTCTGGTATGTGAACTGTACAATTTTAGAACATCTTGAATAAAACACAAATACACCCTAAAAAACAAGGGACATTTATGCTGTCTGCTGTCTATACGTTCAAAATTCAGTTTCGAATCCTATACAACTAGCCACTACCCTAGTCTTTTCAAAGTAAATTATAAATTTTAAATCTCCCCTCGGCTTTTGATTAAACGTCAACTAGAAATCGGCGCTCCAGGATTATACATTAGATTGGATTAGATTGGACATGCAACACCAAGGTATGCATCGTAACATTAATATAGGAACCAAAAGAGAGAACTGTGACATGGTGCTATCATGTTTTGAATGTCTGATAAACAAATATAAGCCTTTTGGGGACCATCATGGTTCGCATGAAATCAACAATGAGGATTATATATTTGGGAGCCTCTAGACAGAATTTTTAAATTCTTTTAGGTGATCCTCAGGCATTGGCTGGTGCTAAATATCATTGTGTTTATGTTATATCATTTGTCAACCTTGTGATGTTTTGTATGCTATCATCTTGCCTGGAAATACAATAAAATAAATAAATAAATAAATAATATCATATGTATTATACCCTTTTCCATTTTGTAGTAGATGCAGTTTCTCTCATCGTACATGGCTCGGTGAAACGTCTTGAGAGCTCTGTAGCCTTCCGTGATTTCCTCTACAGGTAGAGACCAGTAGGGCGCCCTCACGCCATCATTGTAGTTGATACCCTGAAAGACACCATCCTGGTCATATCTGAAATGCGCATCCGGTAAATATGATTGAATGTCAAAGCTGGAAGGATTCCGAGGAGAACACTTATTTGTTTTTAGTTCATTTATGTTTGTTGTTTTGGTTTTGCTTTCGAACTTTCCTTGACACTTTATATATTGAAAAATCGGTGATGGAAGTTGTACTTATGATCTAGGGGTGTTGATTTTCTTAAACGCAGACGTCGAAGAAACGTGATCCAATGAAATTAAATGAATTACATTGTCGTTCCCAACTTCCCAATCAACAGTAAAATTGCGTTGTTGTTTTTAATAAACAGATGCAGACTATATTAAACACCGATTCAAACAGATTCAAATAATTTTAAAATATACTTCTTATCAAAACGTGCACACTATTACAGAAATGCAAGTCATTGAAATTATTGTGAAAGTATGTCTCTGAAAATAAATAACAAACTCATACAAATAAAGACCTCTTAACTATATAGACCATTTTCATATGGCTTATCAATCATTTAGATAATTTACACCTATCAAGCGAAGATGTTTCTTGAAAAACGTCATGACTTTGGTTACAGTGACAATACGATTTCATGGTATGGTATGGTATTTATGTTCCAAATCACAATTTAAAAAACAATACAGCATAATAGAGAATTGCATATAAAATCAAGAATATAGTGCATGGCTGGATAGCCCACTCAGCTTTGCTAATATGACTAAACTGTAATTCCTCGGGGTCCAGAAAATTAAATGAAAAGTGAACTACAAAACAAAATACCTAAATTCATGACTCACTCAATAACAGGGCGTTGTGTCATGGTATGGTAAGGAACATACTCAGCGCCTAGGGTCCTGAAGTCTACCTTCATCCTGGTTAAAGTCTGGAGGATCTTCGGGTACTCCTGCTCGAGCTGTTCGGCCACGCGAAGACCATCCACGAACTCGTTATCACCGCCTTCAGAATCAACTTGCTTGATACAGTGTAGCATCTGGACCTGCAACAAACAAAATGAATATAACATAATCACAAAGGATCCAGAGAAAACAATTTAAGGACACTCTTTTGGATGTCCAAAAGAAAACAGATATCGACTACGTATAACTCTTTTTCAATATTTCGAAAATTTCAAAAGGTGACGAGGCTATGGAAATTACTGACTGTTGATTTTTTTTTTGTTCGAAATCTGTCCGATCGTTTCATGGGTTGATAAGTTTGGTGACTTGTTTTTCCTGTAGTACCTGATACTTGATAACTGCTACACAAAACCAGGAGCTAGCAGGGAAGCTATATAGGAAACTTGTAGGAAGCATTGGTTGTGAAACCAATTTGCAAACAATTTTAAGGAAACATTCTGAAACAACGAAGACAAAAAATATCAACAATTTAAATTTACAAAATTTAAAGATATACAGAGTTAAAGAAAACGGGACGGTATCACATCTTAATTAGCCCATCCCTATGCATGATGATCTGATACAGTTTTCAAGGACATCCCAGTAGACAGACATTCAAAGATCCTGATAACTTTGGTCTTATAAACTCTCCAGAAGAAACCCAAATATGTCAGAAACCCCGCAGGACCGATATGTCGTTTTCGTGAACCATCACGTCACGACCTCTAGAACACTTTTCAGAAGGCCAGCCAATCGACATTGTCCTTCTCGTGGGCTGTAGCCATTCTGTGTAAAATCCCACTACTATAATTATATATGGCACACAAATAACCTCCCTATGCTACATCGTTTTCAACATAGGATAGATGTAGAGGTGTTGTGGTCGAGTGGATACGTCGCCGGACTGTCGATCACAAGGTCCGCGGTTCGAGTCCCGCCGCTGCACTAATGTCCTTTGGCAAGACATTGATCTACATTTGCCACACTCCACCCAGGTGAAGTAAATGGGTACCTGGTAGGAATTTATTCTTTGAAACGCAGCGCGTGTAACAGCTGCACTGCTAAAGCCAGGGTAATTATGCTGCATTATTGTAGAGCGCTTAGAGACATCTGACAAAGTAAGTGTTAGGCGCTATATAAGCACTGTAATTATTATTGTAATTATTATGCCAAATCCAGGCTTCAAGATTATTTAACTGATTCCAGTTTAAGATCAATCTATATCGGTGTTAACCCATCAAATACTGGATTCTTAGATTCCCCATGTGTTTCATACAGGAACCACCCGGTCAAAGGAAGCAATGGGTTAAAAGGATTGGCATGGAGCTAATCAAGGCTGGACATGGATCATTTTTTGCAAAGCCTTTGTGTTGAACGGTGCAACCCTCTGTCAATTGGAGTGTATTGTTTTGTGAACAATTGCAATTGTGGCAAACTAGCGACCGTGCGGACAGGCGAATAAAGCAATCAAAGTGTTAAAACGTAACCAATCTTACCCCAGGTGTGTTGTAGAAACCAGGCAAATCGACATGCAATCCCAATTGCTTAGCGGTGTACGCTAGACTGCAGGCATCATACATTGTTATCACATCGAAGATGTCACTGGTCATTGAGAAATAAACAAGCCACCAATCATTTATTATTGATTATTGCTGAATTAAAACTGCATTGAGAGTGGGGTGCAGCACAAATGTAACATGACAAAAAGCTACCATTAGTTGGGGGAATCTGTCTTACCAATGTAACTCATGGGGTAGTATACATGTCATGTAACAATAGACCAGTTCACGGTTAGCACATTACTGCAATGACCCCGAATATCCACAGATCTTCAAAACATGAAGAGGTCCCACTTTGTACATTGTGAAATAATCATTCCTACAGCGATGAAGGTGCTATATAACATAGCCTTTGTTTTCCCCTTTGAAAGAATACTTCCACCTGTGTATCATGGATTGCACTGAATGTGCAAGAATGAATAACGATTACATAACTTTCATGAGCACGTATCCAGTATTTCGTCTCCGTGTATTTCACAATTTGTTCTGCAATGACCTTGATCTGCTCATGCTCAGACTGCAACCGTGAACTCGCTTATTCAAACTACATCCATATGAAATATCACCAAGTATTCATCTGCAAGTATTAGCCCGTAACATTTTCTTGATTTCACTTCTGAAATTAGGTCTATATACGTAATTATGCCGTGTTGTTAACATCATTAACATAAAAAGCAAGCGACAATCGACTCTTGATACCTTAAAGAAGAAAACAATATCTGTACGAAACAACATATATATTGAGATGAAGGGGCCAATTCCTAAAGTATGAGATCAGTAGGGCGTTTCACAAAACTTTCAATGAAATCTAGGACTTGCTAAATTCGCCAAAATTGATTGACATCTAGCTTTGAACCCTACGTCTGGGACATTCACTCCCATTATCACCGCCTCAATTTTGTTTTCAAAAGTCCACTGCACCATTCCCCAGAATCAGACTGAACGAATTACCCGTAGATGGTTTTTCTTGTCCATGATACCCGCTCGTGTAACTTCGCTACGACGCCCTCTTCGCCTGGGGTCTCCTTGATTAAGGTGATGCCATCTGTAAGCAGTTTGACTAGCCACCCGTAGAGGGCCTTGTTGTCTTCCATGACGTCTTTGTACTTGAAGGTTGGGATGTCTGAAGATTTCTCCTTGCCCCAGGATTTGACACCCAGTGACTGCAAGGGATCGTAAGGTTTCTTGCCGAACTGATGCATCTGAAGGTTTGGAAACACAGACACACAAAATATCTACTTATTTCTTGAAGATTGAGGTTTGCTTGATGAGTAAGTATCATTTATTTGGTTATGGTTTCACTAAGAGGGAAGGAGGGCAGTCCTAGAAAAGACGGTTGGGTTTAAAGAGGATATATATACACCTAGAATAAAACATGCTTGGGGCGATCAGGCTTTCTCAGCCATGGGTCCGAAACTATGGAATGAACTCCCTCTACAAATACGTCAACTCTCGTCAACATAAACATTCAAATCACAACTGAAAACTTATTTGTTTGTTTTTCGTTGCAATTATTGCAAATATTCTAATTTACTATGTCTAGGAGAATTTCTAATTTCGTTTTTGTTTTTTCTTTCTTTTATTTGTTACATGTACTTTTCTCTAAGCGCCATGAGCACCGAAAGGTGGACCTGTGCGCTATAGAAGTAGCCACTATTATTATCATTATGGGTAAGGAGAGAAGAAGTATTCCTTCTTCTTTCTTTCAAGGCTACCTTAGGACCGTTCAGAGAGGAGTATTATTTTGAATGTGGGTGAATTTTTGCAAATGACGATAGAGCGGGTAAAATATGCTGAGAGAGAGAGAGAGAGACTCAAGGTTATGAAAAACTTGACCGATTATCACTTCCACATTGTGAAACACTTTTTGTAATGAACAGTTCTATGGCTATAATGATTGTTTACCAACAATATATTTAAAGAACTCAAATTACCAGGTAACAGTTGACTTACTTTGAGCCATTTTGCGGGATACGGGCTCACGTGACCATTAGGCCACGTGACCTGGATAACCTCCCCGTTCTGTACGACCTCGTGCCCGGTCGGTCGGATATCCGGGTCAATGTTGGCCATGAGTACGGAACGCTGGTATGAAGCCGGATGGAAGCAATCCGGACACCGGCAGTTGTCGAATAGAAAGACGTACGGAAACCGAGCGTTGTACCCATCCGACCATTCTATCTTAAACCAAGCTTTTTTGTCGTCACGGTTGAGTTTGGTTATTACGTCCGCCATGTTGGGTGACTCCTGGAAGTCTAATAAGGCAATGTTAATATAAACGAATCATAGAAAAATTATTTTTAAAAGGCGACTTCTCCCTCCCTTTCTATATTTCTGTAAGTAATTAATCTAAACATGTTGCCTCCTAATTTCATGATGACTTTTACATTTGTCAGTTTTTTTAAACTTGTTTTATTCTGTTGAAATTGTTTTCTGTTGCTGACAGTCTTCTCTTATTTTCGAGTTTCAAATGTTGTCTGAAAGTTCGGTCCCCAACTACCCCCCTTATTTAAGAAGTGAGCCGTTATATGTCTCTGATAGCATACCATGCCATACCTTTTAATGGTATAGGCCCTACCTTACAAACACTATCACGTTTGCATATTAATGATGTTTTTTTTAATAAAATCTGGATATTAAATCACGATGAAAGAGATAACAGGGCGTCTAAATAAAAGTAGAGCGGATTTCCCAGAAGCCAAAAAAAAAAAGATATATATATTATATCATACCAACAGAAGCCCCCCCCCCCCCCTCCCAACACACACACACTCCACAATAATTTAGAGGGGGAGGAAATGGCAACATGATAAAGATGGCGATGATTCTTGTACATTCAACTGAATTAGGAAACATTTTAAATGTAAAATTTGAAATTCGGAGCAGCTATATATACTCATAGACAAGTTGCTCGGGAATGACAAAAAGGTGCACTGCCTGGCTGGATGAAAGGCTATGGGGGCAAAGTACTATGCATATAATGACAAATTACATTTAAGTAGGTATATAGTTTGTGATCTATGTGCACAGACTTTTTGGCCTTCCAATGTTTATTTTGAAACTCATGTTTCTAACGGACGCTTTGCGTTTTTGGCGACAGATTATATAGGCCTATCCTTGAAGTTAGAAGGTTGGTCATTTGATATGTCCGACCGTGAACCCGTTTTAATGCTGTCAGCACTGATCTATTGGTGTTTTACAATGCTGTGCTCGAATACACACCGACGTCTACATGTATTATCATTACATTACATGAAATTGCATAAATTTATTGGGCAAAGTATAGGCTTTAGCAGTGTGGATGAGTATAGAGATCAAGGATTATTATACAAATACCAATAGACCCGTTGAGTAATGTTATGCATATACTCTGTTAAAGGTACTATGTCCCATTTACAGGCCAAACAAATGAAAAAGTTAAATTTCAACTGCATTTGAAAGATAATACTAATTTAGAACTTCCCTAAAAAAGGTGGGGATTGAAAATGTCTTCAAGTGGGAAAATAAAGACTATTAGTTGTCAAATCGACTTTAGGGCTATAGAGCCCAAAAGTAATAGTCTTGATTTTCAGACAATGGTCATACGTTTTATGCTGCGCAAAGATTCAATCAGTTTAATCTTGGCCATCACAAGAAGTGGGTTATTGATGTAGACAAATTTATGCTCATATACCCTTTACAACATGTATGTTATTACCAAAGAAGAAAAAAAGCCAGTCAGTCACTCAATAGTGACAGTGAAGTCTAGCAAGTAAACGGGTTTCCTTGCATAATTTGAATATGAGGACACTGCTAACGTTTACATTTCACAGATAGGACATACATGACATATTCATAATTCCTGCAAAATTCTACAGCATTTGAGGTTGGCTGCAAAAGGGACATAGTACCTTTAACGAAGGCCTGGAGACTTAAAAGCTTGAGGTCAGCGTATTCATTGTCCGGCATACCAACAACTAATGCATGCACATACAATTCCATATATTGAGATGCCATCATAGGAGGTGAATAAAATATTGATAAGCATGCGCACGGGCTCCGTTCGAGAGGAATTCATAATGAACAGAAATATATTAGAGGTCAATACCCCGTGGCATAGAAATCATGTCAATTATGTAATAATTTATCGTCATATTATCACATTTCAATATAGGTGAGCCACTGATTGATAGGTATATTTTTTTTCTTGAAAAAGGTATTTGCGATTGTATTCTATAGTAACGCAGCTGTTCTAGGTGTGCATACATGCTTTCACGTGTAATAGGCCTATATGCTTCTTTACATGGTAAATGTATTTTACATTAATAATCACTAACATGTGAAAACAATAAATTGCTATGATTATACATTAATAAATTATCTATAATCAAGGCGAAGTATGGTTATTACAATATCCCAACTCCCTGGTTATTATCATACCTTGGATATCATACCTTGGAAGTAGGCATAAAGTTATACAAAACGTTTTTGCCCTTCGGTGTCTGCTAGTGGGTTACTCTTGAATTTGGTATATGACTGTGACACTTTTATGGAGAAGCAGGATTACCCCGTATCAATTACCAACAACATGTCAGGAATTGCTAAATAATGATCTTACCTGCTTTTCCTCAGCACAAGTCGCGAATATTACAGCGATGAAATTCGTTGGTGGACTAAGGGAATTTCGGTCGTAGCACAAGCAGGCTGTTGTCGTGATAAACTGCACATGCCGAGCGAGATCTACTACATACAACCATGTACTGTGTATATTCATACGTGTATTGTATATTATATTATATTATAGATTCCGTACACACGTTCGTGTTTACTGTGCGTTTACAGTACGATCGACTATACTCCGTGTATAATATATCTCCAATATTGATCTGCACGTCGAGCATTAGTTCATGGGCAGTGTTTGACCATGGACCCTGTATTAGGTCCATGGTCAAACACTGCCGATGAACTAATGCTCGACCAAAATACCCGACCAGGCAATGCCTTTACTGGTACCTGAACGTATTACATGTATATATAGACGTTCTATTGACCCATAGATGGTTTGACCTTAATGAGTCCCTGGTTAAATTGACCATTGATTTATATGTCTTTGTGTTGTGCGAGTGGGTATATGTTGTTGTTGTTGTTTTAGTATTAAGAGCGTGTGTCATTCAATTATGAATATTTATCTCTCGTGGCGTAGTCTTCCCGCAAGGCTGAAGGGTATAATTATGACAGGAGACGATCACACGCGGGGGCGTCTTTAAAGCAAAGCGCTGTATGAATATATTATTAGTAGTAGTTCTTAGTAGTAAAAGTAGTAGCTATAGTAGAAATAGAAGTAGAAGTATCTTTATCGTTATTGTTATTATTATCATTATTAATACTATTGTTGAGTCGTGATGGTGGTGGTTGTTATTTTACCTGACTGCTAAGAAAGCATAAAATAAAATGCTTGTAAGTAAGGAACCAGTCTTATTTGTAATATCATCGTTATCATTATTATAATCATTATTATTTGTGTATAATTATAATTATACCCATCATTAATATGAAATTATTATAACATTATTTTTGTTGCTGCTGATGCTGTTGTTGAACTTACCTTTCTTTATCACCCTCTCTATCTCCCTCTCTATTCTCTTTCTCATTTTCTCTTTCCTTTTTTCCTTTCTCATTTTCTCTCAAGTCTCCTTGCCCCCCCCCCCCCCCCCCCATATCGAAGAGAAGATCATAACTTTCTCTTGCAAATGAGCCTTTTCTGAGCCTGAGTTAACGTATACATTTTTCTGTACGCAATGGCACAAAATATTGTAAATAAGTTATCGGACTGAAATAACAGTTCGTAAAGGCCTTTTCACCCACATTGAATGCTGCGGCCCAAAATCATTGATACACGGAGATGTTCACAGTACCTTTTGTAGAGGCAGCTGCCCAGTCATCCATGGCAGCAGCGTTATGAGTAAGGTAACACGGAATATGAGTTACTAGCTGTTATTCAATGCCATACAGGTTTTTATCTGTCAATGGGAATCAATCTAAGTTGGGTATACGTTTGTCATACGGACTGTATGCGTACATGATAACTTCTAAACAAATCTAAAGTCTACAACTTCCCTCCTATATCCCTACTTTCGCGCTCTCTCTCCCTCTCTCTCTCTCTCTCTCCTTCTTTTGATCAGGCTGCTGTGATTTAAGTCTACTCAAGTGCCTTCCACACCCACACTCACACTCGTATAACATATACTCACACAGATCGACATGCATGCACACTAAATTCATTTCAAACTCACAATCATGCCTCCCAAACACATTTCTAATTCCTTCTTTCTTTAACCTCGATCTCTACCGTTTTCTAAATAGCATGCACAATCCAGTTCATGCACACTGTACTGTATATTTATCTCCCCTATCTCCTTTTCTTATTCACACCCCAGCCCACACTCCGCCATCAGATCAATGTTAGAGTCCTAAGAGTTTATTGGTCATAGAGATTGACCAATAAAGCTCTGAGTAGATATAAACTCTAGCTATCAAGAATAAATAACATTGCGAATATCATTAATTTTCATGAAAAGGGGATTATTGTTATAACTTTAAGGGCAACAGTGCGATAATGATAATGATGACATTGATAATAATAATGATAATAAGTATAATAATAATAACAATAACAACATACACGAATAATAATGATAATAATAATGACAAAATTAAAGCCCTTTGCAAATGGTAGATCGATCCCCCGTGCACTGCCTCTGTGGTATGTATATGGGCCAAAAAATGGAGAGAGAAAACGACGGGTTTGCCGTTTACACGTGATCTTTGAACGGAGCCGTTATGCAAATTTTCAATGCGACGCTGGAGATACAAAATAACAATAGTAATAACTAATATAATTTTTACATTCATATCGTGTTTGGTGTGCACGCATACACACAACCCGGAAAGAGTTAAGTCTGGTAGGGCGTGACGCTCATATATGCGGGGAAGACCACGTTGACTTGAGTGTAAGCAATCTTGTATTTTACAGTAAATTGGCTGTTTTTCGGCGTTATAATATCAGTTTAAACATGTACCATTGCCAATGATACATGCCAACATTTGATATTAGCGTTGACGATGAGTGTTTTGTCTTGCGTGTGTTCAAGCAAATTGGAGAATGATAAACAGAATTGACTTCCCTTCTAAGTTTGATTTGGTGTAACGGTGTACACGCACATCAGAATATAAGGTAAGCGTATCATACAGTATTCCTATACCAATAAGCTTAGTGCTATACGTACTGGGGGGGGGGGGGGGGGGGGGGGGTGTTAAAAAGGGTTTCTCGATGTCATTTTTGAATAATTTTTAAATTTTGGATTGATGTAAAGATTCGATGTAAAGCAAATTCTCTTTTTATGTTGCTTTTTTTTTTGTACTGCTAGAGTCACTTTGTTTATGTCGGTTTGTTTCTGTGTTCAGTGATTTTGATGGGGAAGGGGGGGGGGGGGGGAGGGGTTACCCGAATATGGGTCTGTCCATTTCCGAGTTTAAGAGTGAAAGTTGTATCGATTTAATTCAAGTGCCTGAATTCGCAAGACAATTAAAGTATCAAATTTTCCTAGGCTACTTATATTGTATCATGATATCACAATGTTTATAAGAGAACATGCATGTAAGTTCACTCTCTCAAATGAATATGGGTAAACAAAAATATGACTGAAATACCCCAAAATGAAGAAGAAAAAAAACACTTCCGAGAAAAAACATGTAGGTTCTAGAGCAATGTCAATACATAGGCAGGAGCAGAAAAAAAAAGCCTGGTGAATTGGCTGTAAGTTGATTAGCTGAAAGTCATTGCAAAAGTGTCATTAAAACAAGACATCTTCTTTATAAAAGTGATACAAAATAAAGATTATTATTGCCAACACACTCTTTATTTCATGTGAAATTCACATTGCCTCAGGAAATGATCTATATGCCAGTGCACCTAAATATATTTGTTTGAATAATCAATTAATTAGCCGTTGATCTTCTACAAGCTTAAATCAATTTAATGTCAAAAATGTGAATATACAAAATGAACTGAAACCGGTTGTTCTACTGATTAATAATGACAATAACAATGTGGACTAGGTGCTTATATTATTCATTTTCAATATTTGCTATTATGAATACTACTGCTACTGCTACTACTCATACTACTACTATTACTACTACTACTACTATTACTACTACTATTACTACTACTACTACTATTACTACTACTACTACTACTACTACTACTACTACTACTACTACTCCTACTACTACTACTACTACTTCTATTACTAATACTACTACTTCTACCACTACTACTACTTCCACTACTACTTCCACTACTACTACTACTACTACTACTACTACTACTACTTTTCATACTACTGTTACTACTAATACCACTACTACTACTACGACTTCTACTACTACTTCTACCACTACTACTACTTCCAATACTACTACTACTACTACTAGTGCTGCTGCTACTGCTGCTGCTACTACTACTACTACTGTAGTAGTAGTAGTAGTAGTAGTAGTAGTAGTAGTAGTAGTAGTAGTAGCGTTCAATATATATAGCGTTCAATATATGTAGACATTAGGACATTTGTCGGTAATTGGTGGCTAGTTTTGTCGGTAATCGGTAGCCTCTACACCCCCCCACCCCCACTGAAGAAGGTATTACAACCCCGGCCCCTCCACTCAGTGTAATTTAGGGTACGCATTAGCCTTTTGACAAGGCCTCGTGACTCTGGCTAAGCGGCTGAGATGAGTCAAGATACCCGGGGTGAACGCGCGACCGAGTGACGAAGGTTCTCTCGCTGGCGTTCACTCAGGTTTTCGCGATTACTCTCTTTTTAGTCGCACGGCGTCTATCAGACATGTGGCCTTGTTTAAAGGCATAGGTACGCATATGCATTTTCCCTCCTTTTGAAAACACCCCCTAAGTCCGGTGTGTAAAGTCTTGTTTGTGTATGTACGAGCCCTTTACCGGACATTTTGGTAACACGCATGGTATCCCTCCGTTCACGGGGGGGGGGGGGGGGGGGGATTACAACATGTAATACTACTACTACATTTTCCCCATTTATTGCGTATGCCAAACAAAAATGTATCCGGTAGTCTTCGAAATAAAACACTGTGGGCTTTTCACTATTCTCTCATTCTTGTTATTTTATTATAGCGTACAACTTACAAGTACTAATACTCGTAGTACAATTACTACTAATAAAAATAAGGACTACTACCACTAACACTATCTACTTGCGCGGGAGGGGGAAACAGAATTCAGACGAGGATTAAGAGTCGAGAACGGAATAACGAATCGTCTTCTTTCTCAATTTATTTCTGCTCCGCTAAGTTTCTCACGACTTGGGCCATCCCCCTACCCCCTCTCCCTGCCGGCTGGACCCGCCCTTGTAAGGTGCATACGTTTGTTTCGACAGCACATACAAAATCACAACCCTCTAAAATGTTGCCTGTAGACTTTCGTGAAGCATCCCAAGTAAGTCCATTCGGAATGCCTCAAAGACAGGGCTTAGCTTAACAGGAATACGAAATAAGCCAAAATTGTGTCATCATATCGAAGAGAAGCTCATAATTTTCTCTTGCAAATGAGCCTTTTTTTAGCCTGAGTTGACGTATACATTTTTCTGTACGCAATTGCACAAAATATTGTAAATAAGTTATCGGACTGAAATAACAGTTCGTAAAGGCTTTTCACCCATATTGAATGCTGCAGTCCAAACTTATTGATACAAGGTGATGTTGACAATACCTTTTGTAATGGCTGCTGCCCAGTCATCCATGGCAGCAGCGTTATGAGAAAGGTCTCATTACACGGAATATGAGTTACTAGCTGTTTAATAGGAATTATAATTCAATGCCTTACAGGTTTTTATCAGTCAATGGGAATCAATCTAAGTTGGGTGTACGTTTGTCGTACGGACTGTAGGCTATATGCGTACATGATAACTTCTAATATCTTAAGTCTACATCTTCCCTCCTTTATCCCTACTTTCGCTCTCTCTCTCTCTCTCTCTCCTTCTTTTGATCAGGCTGCTGTGATTTAAGTCTACTCAAGTGCTTTCCACACCCACACTCACACTCGTATAACATATACTCACACAGATCGACATGCATGCACACTAAATTCATTTCAAACCCACAATCATGCTTCCCAAACACATTTCTTACCTAATTCCTTCCTTTTTTAACCTCGATATCTGCCGTTTTCTAAATAGCATGTACAGTCCAGTTCATGCACACAGTACTGTATATTTGATTGATTGATTTTTATTCGACAAGCTTCCAATATACAACAATATACAATAATAACAGATCAAAAATAAGTCAGCTTGAACAGGATAACCCACGAAAGCTCGAGAGCTTATTTCCAGTGGGGTCCCTTACAGACATGTATACAATTAATAAATTAAAATAGTAATATTTACAGACAGATAAGAAAATTAAAAGAACTACTTATTAAAGATAATAATAACAACATTAAACTGATGATAGAAATGATATTAAGTACAAGAAGAAAAAGAAGAAGGAGAAGAAGAAAAAGAGGAGAAGGAAGAAGAGGAAAATAATGATGAATTTGTAGAATTTCTATAACGTACGAAAACATAAGTATATACAACATGAAAAAGTATGAACCGACAGAAGAATAACAATTTCAATCATATAACATGTCATTCACTTCTCTTCTCTGACTGTCAAGTATTAGGTATTCCTTTAATTTCCTCTTAAAATGATCATAGTTTCCTATTTCTTTTACACCATTGGGAAGAGAATTCCAATGTTTTATGGCATTGTAATAAAACGAATTTCCAATACTACCTACTCTTTCTGGTAAGTTAAAGTTGAATCGTCTATTTCTTGTATTATAATCATGTACGTCAGTAACAAGATCGAAGTTGGATCGAATATAATGATTCGCCCTAGTATGATATATTTTATGCACGTGATGCAATGCGAGTTGTTTTGATCTTTGGTCGACTTCAAGAAAACCAGCTTTAGAAAGTTCGCTATAGCCAACATGAGTTCTTGGACCAGAACAGTTGATAAATCTCACCATTTTGTTCTGTATAATCTTCAACTTCTTTTGATCTGACTTGTTTATGTTACTGTACCATGCAGGGTTAGCATAGTCAAATAAACATTGAATAAGAGCAAAACAGAGTGTACGTCTTGCTTTTAAATCCATACAACTTTGATATCTGTACAAAAATTTCAGACGAGAATTTGCTTTTTTTACAACTGATTCTACTAAAGATGAAAATGAAATTGCGCTAGCCAACTCAATGCCTAAATACTTCACAGACTCTTTTCTCTTGATTGCTTGATTATTGTGTGTCACTTTGAATTCAAATGACTTTTTAGAACTACTTTTAGAACAAAATAAAATGCTTTCTGTTTTTCCCAAGTGTAAAGAAAGCTTATTATCAGTCATCCAATCGACACACGTAGACAGCTGTTCACTGAGCTTTTCCTCAATATATTTAGGATCAGGATTTGAATAGAGTAGTACGCTGTCATCTGCGTACAATAATAGT
This sequence comes from Strongylocentrotus purpuratus, assembly GCF_000002235.5. Classification (NCBI taxonomy): domain Eukaryota; kingdom Metazoa; phylum Echinodermata; class Echinoidea; order Camarodonta; family Strongylocentrotidae; genus Strongylocentrotus; species Strongylocentrotus purpuratus. The sequence goes on along the minus strand of NW_022145603.1, from coordinate 27,953,304 downwards.
TTGAAGTCTTTTATACAAATACACATATCATTTATATAACTTGAAAATAGAATTGGGCCTAAAATACTTCCCTGAGGAACACCGCATGTTATAGGCATTAGTTTGGAACGAATATCATGAATGGCCACTACTTGGTGCCGATTAGATAAGTAGGATCTGAACCAATCTAAACTTGCCTTATCAAAACCCATTAGTTGTAACTTCTTCAATAAGACGCAATGATTAACTGTATCAAAAGCTTTTTGCAGATCAAGGAGCACCATACCAACAAAGCGTCCTTGGGAAGTTTCTCTCCTCAAATAATCAGTCAAATGAATTAGACATGTTTCAGTCGAATAATCATGTCGAAAACCAGATTGAAATTCATAAATTATATCATTTTCTTTGAAGTATCTTTCAATTTGAACACAGACCGATTTTTCTAGAATCTTTGATGCTACGCTTAAAACACTAATAGGTCTATAGTTGCTAACATCAGTTTTATCTTTCTTTTTATAAAGTGGAGTCACTTTTGCTATTTTCATATCTTCTGGAAAAGTACTCGTCAAGATAGATAGGTTCATTAAGTAACTTAGAGGCTTAAATAAAACCTTCGCACCATCTTTTAGAAATTTAGCTGGAATCAAGTCTAACCCAGTACTTTTTGATACATTCAACTTACGTAACTCTTTGAAAACAAATTGTTCACTGATTGGTAATAACTCGAAGCTGTTTTCACGTACACCTTTTTTTTCGTAAAAGTCACGAATACAATCATTGTCTGCGCTGAAAAAGTCTTTGGAAGGGGGGAGTTTGTCTACTAATTTGGCAGCCACATTTGTGAAATGAGAATTGAATTCATCAGCGATGGCCATCTTATCATGACATAATTCCCCATCAATTTTAATGACAGATTCTTGTTCTTTTCGCTTCTTATTTTTCAATCCTAAGCTTTTTAGATTCTGCCAAAGTTTTTTCGAATCTTGTTTATTTTCTTCTATCTTGTTTTGTAAGTAATCGAGTTTAGCCTTTTTCACCTCTCTTTGGACCATATTTCTTAATACTCTGTATCTTTTATAGAGCTTCTCATCTTTTGCTCTTTTCCTCCATTTTTTGTATACTATATTTCTCTCTTGAATTAGGGAAAGAATATCTTTAGTCACCCAAGTTTCTGATCTTTGTTTTATTCTTATCCGTTTCAGTGGCGCTATCATATTCAAATTTGAGATAAAAACATGTTGAAATATTGACCATGCCTCATTTACATCTGTACAGTCAGTTATTCGTGACCAATCAACAACAGATAGTTGAAGATTGAAAGACTCTTCTGTATATTTTTTCATGGATCTGATATCATTAGTCCTGTGATGACCTATAGCCAGTCTAACATTTTTCCGTGTACAGAAAGTAAAATAATGGTCGCTAATACCTAGATCAATGACACCACTTTGACTTATTTTATTTTCTTTGGTACAACCAACATGATCCAATAGAGAAGAACATGTAGGTGTAACGCGTGTTGCCTCTTTAATGAGTTGACTAAACCCATGAAGACTCAACAAGTCAATATATTTTTTAGCCAGTGGCGATTTGCGAAGAAGACAAATATTCATGTCTCCTAAAAGAATTATTTCGTCATCCTTCTTTAATGTATCAAGAATATTGGACAATTTCTCGATAAACAAATTGTTTTTCGGAGGTCGATACAGAACACCAACAACAATTGGTTTTGATCTTGGTATAAGCAAATTTATCCACAGGGATTCCGTATCTCCAGTACTTATAGCATCCATAATATTAAATGCAATATCATTTCTGATATAGAAACATACACCACCTCCAGAGCCAGAGGATCGATCATGGCGTATGATTTTATATCCGTCTATTTCAATTTCTTCATCATTTATGGAATTGTTTAACCATGTTTCAGTGAAAGCAATAATAGACAGCCTTTTTCTTTTAAAAAGAATTCTAAGTTCCGATATCTTGTTTAGAATAGACCTCACATTAAGGTGTAAAAAATGAAGACCTTTAACTTTAAACTTTTCTTCAAATTCTTGATAAAGAGAAGTGTTTTCATCTCTGAGGTTTGGCTGAATTACTCTTGCTATCGCTTGCTTTTCAGGTGTAACGCGCGTTATCTTAAAATAGTTTTCTTTTAGTCTATCCTCGTTTTGGCTTTCTTTCTCTAAACAATCGTCGTTTAATAATGAGTCTCTCCCTATCTCCTTTTCTTATTCACACCCCAGCCCACACCCCGCCATCACATCAATGTTGGAGTCCTAACAGTTTATTGGTCATAGAGATTGGCCAATAAAGCTCTGAGGAGATATAAACACTAGCTATCAAGAATAAATCACATTGCGAATATCATTAATTTTCATGAAAAGGGGATTATTGTTATAACTTTAAGGGCAACAGTGCGATAATGATAATGATGACATTGATAATAATGATGATAATAAGTATAATAATAATAACAATAACAACATACACGAATAATAATGATAATAGTAATGACAAAATTAAAGCCCTTTGGGAATGGTAGATCGATTCCCCGTGCACTGCCTCTGTGGTATGTATATGGGCCAAAAATGGAGAGAGAAAACGACGGGTTTGCCGTTTACACGTAATCTTTGAACGGAGCCGTTATGCAAATTTTCTATGCGACGCTGGAGATACCCAATAACAATAGTAATAACTAATATAATTTGTACATTCATATCGTGTTTGGTGTGCACGCATACACACGACCCCGGAAAGAGTTAAGTTTGGTAGGGCGTGACGCATGTATATGCGGGGAAGACCACGTTTACTTGAGTGTAAGCAATCTTGTATTTTACAGTAAATTGGCTGTTTTTCGGCGTTATAATATCAGTTTAAACATGTACCATTGCCAATGATATATGCCAACATTTGACATTGGCGTTGACGATGAGTGTTTTGTCTTGCGTATGTTCAAGCAAATTGGAGAATGACAAACAGAATTGACTTCCCTTTTAAGTTTGAGTTGGTGTAACGGTGTACACGCACATCAGAATATAAGGTAAGCTTATCGAACAGTATTCCTATACCAATAAGCTTAGTACTGTACGTACTGGGGGGGGGGGGGGGGGAGGGGGCGGAGCGGGTGTTAAAAAGGGTTTCTCGATGCCATTTTTGTATAATTTTTAAATTTTTGATTGATGTAAAGATTCGATGTAAAGCAAATTCTCTTTTTATGTTGCTTTATTGTTTTTTTTACTGCTTGCGTCACTTTGTTTATGTCTCTTAGTTTCTTTGTTCAGTGATTTTGAGGGGGAAGGGAGGGAGGGGGGGGGGGGGGGTTACCCGAATATGGGTATGTCCATTTCCGAGTTTCAGAGTGAAAGTTGTATCGATTTAATTCAAGTGCCTCAATTCGCAAGACAATTAAAGTATCAAATTTTCCTAGGCTACTTATATTGTATCATGATATCACAATGTTTATAAGAAAACATGAATGTAAGTTCACTCTCTCAAATGAATATGGGTAAAAAAGATTATGACTAAAATACCCCAAAATGAAGAAGAAAAAAACACTTCCGAGAAAAAACGTGTGGGTTCAAGAGCAATGTCAAAACTGCATTGCTAATAGAAAGCATGTTCGGGTTATTTCATAGGCAGGAGCAGAAGAAAAAGCTCAGTGAATTGGCTCTAAGTTGAATAGCTGAAAAACATTGCAAAAGTGTCATTAAATCAAGACATCTTCTTTATAAAAGTGATACAAAAAAGATTATTATTGCCAACACACTCTTTATTTCATGTGAAATTCACATTGCCTCAGGAAATGATCTAAGCCAGTGCACCTAAATATATTTGTTTGATTAATCAATGAATTAGCTGTTGATCTTCTACAAGCTTAAATCAATTTAATGTAAAAAATGTGAATATACAAAATGTACTGAAACTGGTTGATCTACTGAGTAATGATGACAATAACAATGCTGACTAGGTGCTTATATTATTCATTTTCAATATTTGCTATTACGAATACTACTGCTACTACTACTACTACTACTACTACTACTTACTACTACTACTACTACTACTACTACTACTACTACTAGTAGTAGTACTACTACTACTACTACTACTACTACTACTACTACTACTACTACTACTACTACTACTACTACTAGTAGTAGTACTACTACTAGTACTACTACTACTACTACTACTACTACTACTACTACTACTACTACTACTACTTCTACCACTACTACTACTTCCACTACTACTACTACTACTACTTCTATTCATACTACTGTTACTACTAATACCACTACTACTACTACGACTTCTAACTACTATACTGTTACCGCCACCACCACTACTAATACTACTAGTGCTGCTGCTACTGCTGCTACTACTACTACTACTACTACTACTACTACTTCTACTACGTCTAACTACTACTACTTTTAATGTGACGACTACTACTCCTACTACTACTACTACTACTACTACTTCTACTTCTACTACTAATTCTACTTCTATAACAACTACTACTACTTCTACTACAGGCAGTGATCGGACTACTATTACTATTTCTATTACTACTATACAAATACAATTATAACTGTATTGCAGATACAGGTTTGTACTAATACTACAACTTACCTGTAGCCAATACAACTATACAACAGCTACTACAGCTATTACTACTACTACTCCTACTACTCCTACTACTCCTACTACTACTACTACTACTACTACTACTACTCCTACTACTACTACTATTACTACTACTCCTACTACTACTACTACTACTCCTACTACTACTATTATTACTACTTCTACTTCTACTACTACTACTACTACTACTACTAGTACTAGTACTACTTCTACTCCTACTACTATTACTACTACTCCTACTTCTACTAATACTCCTACTACTACTACTACTACTCCTCCTACTACTACTCCTACTTCTACTACTACTATTGCTACAACTACTTCTACTACTACTACTACTATTAATACTACTATACTACTCAGGGGCGTCGGTAAAGAGGGATGGGGTGCGACCCCCCTCCCCCACCCCCTCCGACCTGTCAGGATATTGTCGGTAAAATTGTGCCGCCGTCGGAGAAAATGAGAAAAGGGGGAGGGTAAAAATGACAGGAATAGGGAAAGGGAGAAAAAAAACAGAGAAGGAAAAGAAAGGAAAGCAGGAAAAGAAAGGAAAGAGAAGAGGAGAAAGAAAGAGAAAAAAGAAAAAGAGGAAGGAGAGGAAAGGAAGAAAAAGAAAGGAAAGGAAGAAAAAAAAAAAAAAAAAGAGAAAAAAGGAAACACAAGAAACGGGGGATGAAAGAGAGAAGAGAGAGGGGAGGTAAGAACCTGAGAAAGGAGAAATGGTAGTAAACAAGAGAGGGGGTGTTTGGTGGAGTCGTCTCATCGAGGTGCATCTGTGTTGGGTCAGCTGTGTCGGTATTCTTTCTCGATCCTCGTGTACTATATCAATTTCAGAAGTTTGAAGATGGTGAGATGTATAATGTCGGTCGGCCGGCAATTTTTTTTCTCGCCACTGTGAATTTTTATCTGCTGTGACGAGTTCAAGAGAGACTACAGCTATAATACTTGTATTTTCTCGAAGTTTCACCTTCCTATAATATCAGCAAAAGAAATCAGAGGTTTAAAATGTTCGGGAAAACTGAAATTAGACAAGGATTAATTAGATTCGAGAAAGGTTCATCGAATCGTCTTCTTCCTCCATTATTTTAAGGAAAAATCAAAGCTTTCGAGCTTCGAGAGGGAGGGGGGGGGGGGGCCTGAATTCAGACATCAATTAAGAGGCTAGAACTGTACAACAAATCGTCTTCTTTCTCTAGCAATTTAACGAATCGTCTAAGCTTCCGCGCTTTGCGCGAGAAGGGGGGGGGGGAATGAATTCAGACAAGGATTAAGAGTCGAGAACGGAATAATGAATCGTCTTCTTCCTCTAATAATTTAGAAAGATTCCGCACTTGGCGCGAGAGAGGTGAAATTGAAATCAGACAAGGATTAAGAGTCCAGAACGGTTCAACGAATCGTCTGCTTTCTCTGAAAATTGAAGGAAACTTCAAAGCTTCTGCGCTTCGCGCGGGAGGGGGGGGGAGGACTGAATTCAGACAATTAGGGTTAATAGTCGAAAGCGGTACAACGGATCGTCTGCTTTCTATGATAATTTAAGGAAACGTAATAACTGCCTCGCTTCGCGCGGGAGGGGGGGGGGGCTGAAATCAGACAAGGATTAAGAGTCGAGAACGGTACAACGAATCGTTTTTTTTTTCCTCTAATAATTTAATTAAACGTCTAAGCTTAAGCGCTTCGGGCCCTAGAGGCCCTTCACCAAAGACGTTAAGGGGCCTGCCCTTCACCACCCCCTAGGCTCTTTAATCGATTCGCACCCTTCGCTTGCTCACTACCGCCCCCCTAAAAAAAGATCATACCTACGCGCCTGCATTTAAATATGTAGCCACGGTGCTAACTAGATTGACGAAATAAATCGTATATTTATGTCGTCTAGGAAAATTACCAAAAGCTAGCTCATAGGGAAAACAAATTAGCCTTCGGGTTTATAGCGTTCAATATATGTAGACATAAGGACATTGGTCGGTAATTGGTGGCCACTTCTGTCGGTAATCGGTAGCCTCTACATCCACCCCCCCCCCCCCCACCCCCCCCCCCCCCCCCCCCCCCCCCAGTGAAGAAGGTATTACTCCCCCGGCCCCTCCACTCAGTGTAATTTAGGGTACGCATATGCATGTGCCCTCCTTTGAAAACACCCTTTAAGTCCGGTGTGTTAAGCCTTTTTTTGTGTATGTACGAGCCGGACTTGGTGGTAGGTGTATAGTTAAAAGTACCCCTTAACCGGACATTTTGGCAACACGCATGGTATCCATCCGTTCACGGAGTGGGGGGGGGGGGCGGGATTAAAACATGTAATACTACTACCATATTTTCCCCATTTATTGCGTATGCCAAACAAAACTTTATCCGGTAGTCTTCGAAATAAAAACACTGTGGCTGTGGGCTTTTCACTATTCTCCCATTCTTGTTATTTTATTATAGCGTACAACTTACAAGTACTACTAATACTCGTAGTACAATTACTACTAATACAAATAAGGACTACTACCACTACTTCTACTTGCGCGGGAGGGGAAATTGAATTCAGACAAGGATTAAGAGTCGAGAACGGAATAACGAATCGTCTTCTTTCTCTAACAATTTAATTCTGCTCCGCTAAGTTTCTCACGACTTGGGCAATCCCCCCCCCCCTACACCCTCTCCCTGCCGGCTGGATCCGCCCTTGTAAGGTGCATACGTTTGTTTCGACAGCACATACAAAATCACAACCCTCTAAAATGTTGCCTGTAGACTTTCGTGAAGCATCCCAAGTAAGTCCATTCGGAATGCCTCAAAGACAGGGCTTAGCTTAACAGGAATACGAAATAAGCCAAAATTGTGTCATCATATCGAAGAGAAGATCATAATTTTCTCTTGCAAATGAGCGTTTTTTGAGCCTGAGTTGACGTATACATATTTCCGTACGCAATTGCACAAAATATCGTAAATAAGTTATCGGACTGAAGGCTTTTTCCCCACATTGAATGCTGCAGTCCCAACTTATTGATACAAAGTGATGTTGACACAGGGCTTGTAAAACACCTCCCTGGTTGACACTACCTTTTGTAAAGGGTGCTGCTCAGTCATCCATGGCAGCAGCGTATGAGTAAGGTTTCATTACACGGCATATGAGTTACTGTTTAATGCGAATTATAATTCAATGCCATACAGGTTTGTTATCAGTCAATGGGAATCAAGTCTAAGTTGGGTATAAGTTTGTCATGCGTACTATATGCGTACATGATAACTTCTACATGTAATATCTTAAGTCTACATCTTCCCTCCTTTGTCCCTACTTTCACTTTCTCTCTCTCCCTCTCTCTCTCCATCTCTCTCTCTCTCTCTCTCTCTTTTGATCAGGGTGCATGCTGTGATTTAAGTCTACTCAAGTGCTTTCCACACCCACACTCACACTCGTATAACATATACTCACACAGATCGACATGCATGCACACTAAATTCATTTCAAACCCACAATCATGCTTCCCAAACACATTTCTTACCTAATTCTTTCCTTTTTTAACCTCGATCTCTACCGTTTTCTAAATAGCATGCACAATCCAGTTCATGCAAACTGTACTATATATTTCTCTCCCTATCACCTTTTCTTGTTCACACCCCAGCCTTCATCCCGCCATCAGATCAATGTTGGAGTCCTAAGAGTGTATTGGTCATAGAGATTGACCAATAAAGCTCTGAGGAGATATAAACTTGATCTAGATTAAGAATAAATCACATTGCGAATATCATTAATTTTCATGAAATAGGGATTATTGTTATAACTTTAAGGGCAACAGTGAGATAATGATAATGATGACATTGATAATAATGATGATAATAAGTATAATAATAATAATAACAATAACAAAATACACGTATAATAATGATAGTAATGATAAAATTAAAGCCCTTTGGGAATGGTAGATCGATCCCCCGCTGCACTGCCTCTGTGGTATGTATATGGGCCAAAAAAATGGAGAGAGAAAACGACGGGTATGCCGTTTACACATGATCTTTGAACGGAGCCGTTATGCAAATTTTCTATGCGACGCTGGAGATACAAAATAACAATAGTAATAACTAATATAATTTTACATTCATATCGTGTTTGGTGTGCACGCTCACACACGACCCCGGAAAGAGTTAAGTTTGGTAGGGCGTGACGGATATATATGCGGGGAAGACCACGTTGACTTGAGTGTAAGCAATCTTGTATTTTACAGTAAATTGGCTGTTTTTCGGCGTTATTATATCAGTTCATACATGAACCCATTGCCAATGGTACATGCCAACATTTGACATTGGTGTTGCCGATGAGTGTTTCGTCTTGCGTGTATTCAAGCAAGTAGGAGAATGATAAACAGAATTGACTTCCCTTCTTAGTTTGATTTGGTGTAACGGTGTACACGCACATCAGAATATAAGGTAAGCGTATCAAACATTATTCCTATACCAATAAGCTTAGTATATACGTACTGGGGTGGGGGGGGGGGGGCGAGAGGGGCGAAGGGGGTGTTAAAAAGTATTTTTCAACGTCATTTTTGTATAATTTTTAAATTTGGATTGATGTAAAGATTCGATGTAAAGCAAATCTCTTTTTATGTTGCTTTATTGTTTTTATTACTGCTTGAGTCACTTTGTTTATGTCTGTTTGTTTCTTTGTTCAGTGATTTTGATGGGGAAGGGAGGGGGGGGGGGGGAGGGGTTACCCGAATATGGGTATGTCCATTTCCAAGTTTTAGAGTGACAGTTGTATCGATTTAATTCAAGTGCCTGAATTCGCAAGACAATTAAGGTATCCAATTTTCCTAGGCTACCTATATTTTATCACGATATCACAATGTTTGTAAGAAAACATGCATGTAAGTTCACTTTCTCAAATGAATATGGGTCAACAAAATTATGACTGAAAGACCCCAAATGAAGAAGAAGAAAACAACTTCCAAGAAAAAACGTGTGGGTTCAAGAGCAATGTCAATACTGCATAGCTAATAAAAAGCATGTCCAGCTTAATTCCCGGGCAGGAGCAGAAAAAAAAGCCTAGTGAATTGGCTGTATAAATGTTGATTAGCTGAAAGTCATTGCAAAATATTATTTTCATTAAAACAAGACCCTTTTTTTTTTTTAAAGTGATACAAAATAAAGATTATTATTGCCAACACACTCTTTATTTCATGTGAAATTCACATTGCCTCAGGAAATGATCTATGCCAGTGCACCTAAATATATTTGTTTGAATAATCAATTAATTAGCCGTTGATCTTGTACAAGCTTAAATAAATTTAATGTCAAAAATGTTAATATACAAAATGTACTGAAGCTGGTTGATCTACTGAATAATGATGACAATAACAATGTTGACTAGGTGCTTATATTATTCATTTTCAATATTTGATATTATGAATACTACTGCTACTACTACTACTACTACTACTACTACTACTACTTCTAACTACTACTACTTTTAATGTGACTACGACTACTACTACAACTACTAATACTTCTACTTCCACTACTAATTCTACTTCTATAACAACTACTACTACTTCTATTACTGGTAGTGATCGGACTGCTATTACTTTGTATATTATTACTATACAAATGCAATTATAACTGTATTGCAAGTACAGGTTTGTACTAATACTACAACTTACCTGTAGCCAATACAACTATACAACAGCAACTACATCTGTTACTACTACTACTACTACTACTACTCCTACTACTACTCCTACTACTACTACTACAACTACTACTACTACTACTACTTCTACTACTACTACTTCTCCTACTACTACTACTACTAATATACTACTACTACTACTACTACTACTACTACTACTACTACTACTACTCCTACTACTATTATTACTACTTCTACTACTACTACTACTACTACTACTACTACTACTACTTCTACTCCTACTACTATTACTACTACTCCTACTACTGATACTAATACTCCTACTACTACTACTACTACTACTTCTACTACTACTACTACTACTTCTACTACTACTACTACTACTACTACTACTACTACTACTACTTCTACTACTACTACTACTACTACTACTACTACTACTACTACTTCTACTACTACTTCTACTATTACTACTACTATACTACTCAGGGGCGTCGGCAAAGAGGGATGGGGTGCGATCCCCCCTCCCCCACCCCCTCCGACCTGTCAGGAAATTGTCGGTAAAATTGCGCCGCCGTCGGAGAAAATGAGAAAAGCGGGAGGGAAAAAATGACAGGGACCGGGAAAGGGAGAAAAAAATACAGAAGGAAAAGAAAGGAAAGCAGGGATGAGAAAGGAAAGAGAAGAGGAGAAAGAAAGAGAAAAAAGAAAAAGAGGAAGGAGAGGAAAGGAAGAGAAAAAAAAAGAAAAGAAAGAAAAAGAGAAAAAGGAAACACAAGAAACGGGGAATGAAAGAGAGAAAAGAGAGAGGGGAGGTAAGAACCTGAGAAAGGAGGGGTTGGAGTAAACAAGAGAGGGGGTTGTTGGGTGGAGTCGTCTCATTGAGGTGCATCTGTGTTGGGTCAGCTGTGTCGGTATTCTTTCTCGATCCTCGTGTACTATATCAATTTCAGAAGTTTGAAGACGGTGAGATGTATAATGTCGGTCGGCCGGCAATTCTTTTTCTCGCCACTGTGACTTTTTATCCGCTGTGACGAGTTCAAGAGAGACTACAGCTATAATACTTGTATTTTCTCGAAGTTTCACCTTCCTATAATATCAGCAAAAGAAATCAGAGGTTTAAAATGTTCGGGGAAAACTGAATTCAGACAAGGATTAATTAGATTCGAGAAAGGTACATCGAATCGTCTTTTTTCTCTAATAATTTAATGAAAACGTCAAAGCTTCCGCGCTTCGCACGACAGAGGGAGACTGACTTTTCGGGGAAACTGAAATTAGACAAGGATTAATTAGATTCGAGAAAGGTTCATCGAATCGTCTTCTTTCTCCAATAATTTAAGGAAACATCAAAGCTTCCGGGCTTCGAGAGGGGAGGGGGACTAAATTAAGACAAGGATTAAGAGTCGAGAACGGAATAACGAATCGTCTTCTTTCTCTAATAATTTAAAAAGATTCCGCGGTTGGCACGAGAGAGGTGAAATTGAATTCAGACAATTAGGGTTTATAGTCTAAAACGGTACAACGGATCGTCTGCTTTCTATGATAATTTAAGGAAACGTAAAAGCTGCCTCGCTTTGCGCGGGAGGGGGGGGGGGGGGTGAAATCAAACACGGATTAAGATTCGAGAACGGTACAACGAATCGTTTTATTTCCCTAATAATGTAATGAAACGTCTAAGCTTAAGCGCTTCGCGCCTTGGAGGCCCTTCACCAAAGACATTTAGGGGCCTGCCCTTCATCACCTCTAGGCTCTCTAAGTGATTCGCACCTTTCGCCTGCTCACTACCGGGGCGGTAGTGAGCATAGCTACGCGCCTGCATTTAAATATTTAGCCACGATGCTGACTAAGTTGACGAAGTAAATCGTACATTTATGTCGTCGAGGAAAATTACCCTGTGCGCATAATAGTACGCAAGGACTATAAATAATTCATAGGGAAACAAATTAGCCTTCAGGTTTATAGCGTTCATTTTGTAGACATAAGGACATTGGTCGGTAATTGATGGCTAGTTTTGTCGGTAATCGGTAGCCTCTACACCCCCCCCCCCCCTGAAGAAGGTATTACAACATGTAATACTACTACTATATTTTCCCATTTATTGCGTATGCCAATCACAACTTTAGTCTTCGAAATAAAACACTGTGGGCTTTTCACTATTCTCTCTTTCTTTTTTTTTTTTTTTTTATAATAGCGTACAACTTACAAGTACTACTAATACTCGTATTACAATTACTACTAATACAAATAAGGACTACTACCACCACTACCACTACTTCTACTTGCGCGGGAGGGGGAAACTGAATTCAGACAAGGATTACGAGTCGAGAACGAAATAACGAAACGTCTTCTTTCTCTAATAATTTAATTCTGCGCCGCTAAGTTTCTCACGACTTGGGCCATCCTTTCTCCACCCCTCTCTCTGCCGGCTGGATCCGCCCTTAATATAAGGTGCATACGTTTGTCTCGACAGCACATACAAAATCAGAAGTTTTCTACCCTCTAAAATGTTGCCTGTAGACTTTCGTGGACAAAGAAAGCATCCCAAGTAAGTCCGTTCTGATGGCCTCAAAGACAAGGCTTAGCTTAACACGGAATACGAAATAAGCCTTTTTTGAGCCTGAGTTGACGTATGCATTTTTCCGTAGGCAATCGCACAAAATATTGTAAATAAGTTATCGGACTGAAATAACAGTTCGTAAAGGCCTTTTACCCACATTGAATGCTACAGCCCAAACTTATTGATACAAGGAGATGTTGACAATACCTTTTGAAAAGGCTGCTGCCCAGTCATCCATGGCAGCAGCGTTATGAGTAAGGATTCATTACACGGAATATGAATTACTAGCTGTTTAATACGAATTATATTTCAATGCCATACAGGTTTTTATCAGTCAATGGGAATCAATCTAAGTTGGGTGTACGTTTGTCGTACGGACTATAGGCTATATGCGTATATGATAACTTCTAATATCTTAAGTCTACATCTTCCCTCCTTTATCCCTACTTTCGCTCTCTCTCTCTCTCTCTCTCCTCTCCTTCTTTTGATCAGGCTGCTGTGATTTAAGTCTACTCAAGTGCTTTCCGCACCCACACTCACACTCGTATAACATATACTCACACAGATCGACATGCTTGCACACTAAATTCATTTCAAACCCACAATCATGCTTCCCAAACACATTTCTTACCTAATTCCTTCCTTTTTTAACCTCGATATCTGCCGTTTTCTAAATAGCATGCACAGTCCAGTTCATGCACACTGTACTATATATTTCTCTCCCTATCTCCTTTTCTTGTTCACACCCCAGCCCACACCCCGCCAACAGATCAATGTTGGAGTCCTAAGAGTTATTGGTCATAGAGATTGACCAATAAAGCTCTGAGGAGATATAAACACTAGCTCTCAAGAATAAATCACATTGCGACAATCGTTAATTTTCATGAAAAGGGGTTATTGTTATAAATTTAAGGGCAACTGTGCGAACATGATAATGATGACATTGATAATAATGATGATAATAAGTATAATCATAATAATAACAATAACAAAATACACGAATAATAATGATAATAGTAATGACAAAATTAAAGCCTTTTGCGAATGGTAGATCGATCCCCCGTGCACTGCCTCAGTCTGTGGTATGTATATGGGCCAAAAAATGGAGAGAGAAAATGACGGGTTTGCCGTTTACACGTGATCTTTGAACGTAGCCGTTATGCAAATTTTCTATGCGACGCTGGAGATACAAAATAACAATAGTAATAACTAATATAATTTTTACATTCATATCGTGTTTGGTGTGCACGCATACACACGACCCCGGAAAGAGTTAAGTTTGGAGGGGCGGGCGTGACGCTTATATATGTGGGGAAGACCAGGTTGACTTGAGTGTAGCAATCTTGTATTTTTCAGTAAATTGGCTGTTTTTCGGCGTTATAATATCAGTTTAAACATGTACCATTGCCAATGATATATGCCAACATTTGATATTAGCGTTGACGTTGAGTGTTTTGTCTTGTGTGTGTTCAAGCAAATTGGAGAATGATAAACAGAATTGACTTCCCTTCTAAGTTTGATTTGGTGTAACGGTGTACACGCACATCAGAATATAAGGTAAGCGTATCATATAGTATCCTATACCAATAAGCTTAGTGCTTTACGTATTGGGGGGGGGGGGGGGGGCGAGAGAGGGCGGAGGGGGTGTTAAAAGGTGTTTTTCGATGTCATTTTTGTATAATTTTTTAATTTTTGATTGATTTAAAGATTCGATGTAAAGCAAATTCTCTTTTTATGTTGCTTTATTTTATTTTTTTACTGCTTGCGTCACTTTGTTTATGTATGTTGTTTCTGTGTTCAGTGATTTTGATGGGGAAGGGGGGGGGGGGGGGGGGTTACCCGAATATGGGTCTGTCCATTTCCGAGTTTTAGAGTGAAAGTTGTATCGATTTAATTCAAGTGCCTGAATTCGCAAAACAATTAAGGTATCCAATTTTCCTAGGCTACCTTAATTTTATCATGATATCACAATGTTTGTAAGAAAACATGCATGTATTTTCAATCTCTCAAATGAATATGGGTAAACAAAAATATGACTGAAATACCCCAAAATGAAGAAGAAAAAAAAACACTTCCGAGAAAAAACATGTAGGTTCAAGAGCAATGTCAATACATAGGCAGGAGCAGAAAAAAAAGCCTGGTGAATTGGCTGCTGTAAGTTGATTAGCTGAAAGTCATTGCAAAAGTGTTATTAAAACAAGACATCTTCTTATAAAAGTGATACAAAAAAGATTATTATTGCCAACACACTCTTTATTTCATGTGAAATTCACATTGCCTCAGGAAATGATCTATGCCAGTGCACCTAAATATATTTGTTTGAATAATCAATTAATTAGCCGTTGATCTTCTACAAGCTTAAATCAATTTAATGTCAAAAATGTGAATATACAAAATGAACTGAAACCGGTTGTTCTACTGATTAATGATGACAATAACAATGTGGACTAGGTGCTTATATTATTCATTTTCAATATTTGCTATTATGAATACTACTGCTACTGCTACTACTCATACTACTACTATTACTACTACTACTACTTACTACTACTACTACTACTACTACTACTACTACTACTACTACTACTACTACTACTACTCCTACTACTACTACTACTAATACTACTACTTCTACCACTACTACTACTTCCACTACTACTTCCACTACTACTACTACTACTACTACTACTACTACTACTACTACTACTATACTACTACTACTACTACTTTTCATACTACTGTTACTACTAATACCACTACTACTACTACGACTTCTACTACTACTTCTACCACTACTACTACTTCCAATACTACTACTACTACTACTAGTGCTGCTGCTACTGCTGCTGCTACTACTACTACTACTGTAGTAGTAGTAGTAGTAGTAGTAGTAGTAGTAGTAGTAGCGTTCAATATATATAGCGTTCAATATATGTAGACATTAGGACATTTGTCGGTAATTGGTGGCTAGTTTTGTCGGTAATCGGTAGCCTCTACACCCCCCCCCCCCACCCCCACTGAAGAAGGTATTACAACCCCGGCCCCTCCACTCAGTGTAATTTAGGGTACGCATTAGCCTTTTGACAAGGCCTCGTGACTCTGGCTAAGCGGCTGAGATGAGTCAAGATACCCGGGGTGAACGCGCGACCGAGTGACGAAGGTTCTCTCGCTGGCGTTCACTCAGGTTTTCGCGATTACTCTCTTTTTAGTCGCACGGCGTCTATCAGACATGTGGCCTTGTTTAAAGGCATAGGTACGCATATGCATTTTCCCTCCTTTTGAAAACACCCCTAAGTCCGGTGTGTAAAGTCTTGTTTGTGTATGTACGAGCCCTTTACCGGACATTTTGTAACACGCATGGTATCCCTCCGTTCACGGAGGGGGGGGGGGGGGGGGGGGGGGGGTGATTACAACATGTAATACTACTACTACATTTTCCCCATTTATCGCGTATGCCAAACAAAAATGTATCCGGTAGTCTTCGAAATAAAACACTGTGGGCTTTTCACTATTCTCTCATTCTTGTTATTTTATTATAGCGTACAACTTACAAGTACTAATACTCGTAGTACAATTACTACTAATAAAAATAAGGACTACTACCACTAACACTAATTCTACTTGCGCGGGAGGGGGAAACAGAATTCAGACGAGGATTAAGAGTCGAGAACGGAATAACGAATCGTCTTCTTTCTCAATTTATTTCTGCTCCGCTAAGTTTCTCACGACTTGGGCCATCCCCCTACCCCCTCTCCCTGCCGGCTGGATCCGCCCTTGTAAGGTTTGTTTCGACAGCACATACAAAATCACAACCCTCTAAAATGTTGCCTGTAGACTTTCGTGAAGCATCCCAAGTAAGTCCATTCGGAATGCCTCAAAGACAGGGCTTAGCTTAACAGGAATACGAAATAAGCCAAAATTGTGTCATCATATCGAAGAGAAGCTCATAATTTCTCTTGCAAATGAGCCTTTTTTTAGCCTGAGTTGACGTATACATTTTTCTGTACGCAATTGCACAAAATATTGTAAATAAGTTATCGGACTGAAATAACAGTTCGTAAAGGCTTTTCACCCATATTGAATGCTGCAGTCCAAACTTATTGATACAAGGTGATGTTGACAATACCTTTTGTAATGGCTGCTGCCCAGTCATCCATGGCAGCAGCGTTATGAG
The DNA here is from genome assembly GCF_000002235.5 of Strongylocentrotus purpuratus. Lineage (NCBI taxonomy): Eukaryota > Metazoa > Echinodermata > Echinoidea > Camarodonta > Strongylocentrotidae > Strongylocentrotus > Strongylocentrotus purpuratus. The sequence goes on along the minus strand of NW_022145603.1, from coordinate 27,936,318 downwards.
AAAGGTTTCATTACACGGAATATGAGTTACTAGCTGTTTAATAGGAATTATAATTCAATGCCTTACAGGTTTTTATCAGTCAATGGGAATCAATCTAAGTTGGGTGTACGTTTGTCGTACGGACTGTAGGCTATATGCGTACATGATAACTTCTAATATCTTAAAGGTAATACAAAGTTTTGGGAAATTTTGAAAATTGGGTGGATAGTGAATCTTTACAATTTTGATATATTGGATGCCCCTGTGGATGTATTATAAGCACTAAAAATATTAACCCCTAAAACACTGCTGTTTTCGAGAAAAATTTAATATAAAAATTTACCGGTGCTCCCGGTAAATGTTGATAAATTTCAAATAGCGCCTACGGCCGTACAATGGTAGCTGCGACCATGAAAATCTCAGAATATGTAGTTGTGATATATAATTTCCAAATGGGAACAGCTAATCGGTCGATTTTAATCAAGAACCATTGTTTCATAGCTTAATTAATATCTTGACCTTGAGAGGGAGCTATACAACATAAAGAGTTTATTATTTATAATTTCATAACTTTAGACTCGATTTCAACCGGGACAAGGATCAATGAATATTGAAGGAACGCATATGCTTCCAATATGTTAATTTGAACAAAATTCATGACCCCATACCAAAACTTTGTAATACCTTTAAGTCTACATCTTCCCTCCTTTATCCCTACTTTCGCTCTCTCTCTCTCTCTCTCTCCTTCTTTTGATCAGGCTGCTGTGATTTAAGTCTACTCAAGTGCTTTCCACACCCACACTCACACTCGTATAACATATACTCACACAGATCGACATGCATGCTAACTAAAATTCATTTCAAACCCACAATCATGCTTCCCAAACACATTTCTTACCTAATTCCTTCCTTTTTTAACCTCGATCTCTGCCGTTTTCTAAATAGCATGTACAGTCCAGTTCATGCACACAGTACTGTATATTTCTCTCCCTATCTCCTTTTCTTATTCACACCCCAGCCCACACCCGCCATCACATCAATGTTTGAGTCCTAACAGTTTATTGGTCATAGAGATTGGCCAATAAAGCTCTGAGGAGATATAAACACTAGCTATCAAGAATAAATCACATTGCGAATATCATTAATTTTCATGAAAAGGGGATTATTGTTATAACTTTAAGGGCAACAGTGCGATAATGATAATGATGACATTGATAATAATGATGATAATAAGTATAATAATAATAACAATAACAACATACACGAATAATAATGATAATAGTAATGACAAAATTAAAGCCCTTTGGGAATGGTAGATCGATTCCCCGTGCACTGCCTCTGTGGTATGTATATGGGCCAAAAATGGAGAGAGAAAACGACGGGTATGCCGTTTACACATGATCTTTGAACGGAGCCGTTATGCAAATTGTCTATGCGACGCTGGAGATACCCAATAACAATAGTAATAACTAATATAATTTGTACATTCATATCGTGTTTGGTGTGCACGCATACACACGACCCCGGAAAGAGTTAAGTTTGGTAGGGCGTGACGCTATATATGCGGGGAAGACCACGTTGACTTGAATGTAGCAACCTGTATATTACACTAAATTGGCTGGTTTTCGGCATTGTAATATCAGTTTATACATGTACCATTGCGAATGATACATGCCAACATTTGACATTGGCGTTGACGATGAGCGTTTCGTCTTGCGTGTGTCCAAGCAAGTAGGAGAATGATAAACATAATTGACTTCCTTTTAAGTTTGAGTTGGTGTAACGGTGTACACGCACATCAGAATATAAGGTAAGCTTATCGAACAGTATTCCTATACCAATAAGCTTAGTACTGTACGTACTGGGGGGGGGGGGGGAGGGGGCGGAGCGGGTGTTAAAAAGGGTTTCTCGATGCCATTTTTGTATAATTTTTAAATTTTTGATTGATGTAAAGATTCGATGTAAAGCAAATTCTCTTTTTATGTTGCTTTATTGTTTTTTTTACTGCTTGCGTCACTTTGTTTATGTCTCTTAGTTTCTTTGTTCAGTGATTTTGAGGGGGAAGGGAGGGAGAGGGGGGGGGGGTTACCCGAATATGGGTATGTCCATTTCCGAGTTTTAGAGTGAAAGTTGTATCGATTTAATTCAAGTGCCTCAATTCGCAAGACAATTAAAGTATCAAATTTTCCTAGGCTACTTATATTGTATCATGATATCACAATGTTTATAAGAAACATGAATGTAAGTTCACTCTCTCAAATGAATATGGGTAAAAAAGATTATGACTAAAATACCCCAAAATGAAGAAGAAAAAAACACTTCCGAGAAAAAAACGTGTGGGTTCAAGAGCAATGTCAAAACTGCATTGCTAATAGAAAGCATGTTCGGGTTATTTCATAGGCAGGAGCAGAAGAAAAAGCTCAGTGAATTGGCTCTAAGTTGAATAGCTGAAAAACATTGCAAAAGTGTCATTAAATCAAGACATCTTCTTTATAAAAGTGATACAAAAAAGATTATTATTGCCAACACACTCTTATTTCATGTGAAATTCACATTGCCTCAGGAAATGATCTAAGCCAGTGCACCTAAATATATTTGTTTGATTAATCAATGAATTAGCTGTTGATCTTCTACAAGCTTAAATCAATTTAATGTAAAAAATGTGAATATACAAAATGTACTGAAACTGGTTGATCTACTGAGTAATGATGACAATAACAATGCTGACTAGGTGCTTATATTATTCATTTTCAATATTTGCTATTACGAATACTACTGCTACTACTACTACTACTACTACTACTACTACTACTACTACTACTAGTAGTAGTAGTAGTACTACTACTACTATACTACTACTACTACTACTACTACTACTACTAGTAGTAGTAGTACTACTACTACTACTACTTCTATTACTAATACTACTACTTCTACCACTACTACTACTTCCACTACTACTTCCACTACTACTACTACTACTACTACTACTACTACTACTACTACTACTACTACTACTACTACTACTTTTCATACTACTGTTACTACTAATACCACTACTACTACTACGACTTCTACTACTACTTCTACCACTACTACTACTTCCAATACTACTACTACTACTACTAGTGCTGCTGCTACTGCTGCTGCTACTACTACTACTACTGTAGTAGTAGTAGTAGTAGTAGTAGTAGTAGTAGTAGCGTTCAATATATATAGCGTTCAATATATGTAGACATTAGGACATTTGTCGGTAATTGGTGGCTAGTTTTGTCGGTAATCGGTAGCCTCTACACCCCCCCCCCCCCACCCCACTGAAGAAGGTATTACAACCCCGGCCCTCCACTCAGTGTAATTTAGGGTACGCATTAGCCTTTTGACAAGGCCTCGTGACTCTGGCTAAGCGGCTGAGATGAGTCAAGATACCCGGGGTGAACGCGCGACCGAGTGACGAAGGTTCTCTCGCTGGCGTTCACTCAGGTTTTCGCGATTACTCTCTTTTTAGTCGCACGGCGTCTATCAGACATGTGGCCTTGTTTAAAGGCATAGGTACGCATATGCATTTCCCTCCTTTTGAAAACACCCCCTAAGTCCGGTGTGTAAAGTCTTGTTTGTGTATGTACGAGCCCTTTACCGGACATTTTGGTAACACGCATGGTATCCCTCCGTTCACGGAGTGGGGGGGGGGGGGGGTGATTACAACATGTAATACTACTACTACATTTTCCCCATTTATCGCGTATGCCAAACAAAAATGTATCCGGTAGTCTTCGAAATAAAAACACTGTGGGCTTTTCACTATTCTCTCATTCTTGTTATTTATTATAGCGTACAACTTACAAGTACTAATACTCGTAGTACAATTACTACTAATAAAAATAAGGACTACTACCACTAACACTAATTCTACTTGCGCGGGAGGGGGAAACAGAATTCAGACGAGGATTAAGAGTCGAGAACGGAATAACGAATCGTCTTCTTTCTCAATTTATTTCTGCTCCGCTAAGTTTCTCACGACTTGGGCCATCCCCCTACCCCCTCTCCCTGCCGGCTGGATCCGCCCTTGTAAGGTTTGTTTCGACAGCACATACAAAATCACAACCCTCTAAAATGTTGCCTGTAGACTTTCGTGAAGCATCCCAAGTAAGTCCATTCGGAATGCCTCAAAGACAGGGCTTAGCTTAACAGGAATACGAAATAAGCCAAAATTGTGTCATCATATCGAAGAGAAGCTCATAATTTTCTCTTGCAAATGAGCCTTTTTTAGCCTGAGTTGACGTATACATTTTCTGTACGCAATTGCACAAAATATTGTAAATAAGTTATCGGACTGAAATAACAGTTCGTAAAGGCTTTTCACCCATATTGAATGCTGCAGTCCAAACTTATTGATACAAGGTGATGTTGACAATACCTTTTGTAATGGCTGCTGCCCAGTCATCCATGGCAGCAGCGTTATGAGAAAGGTTTCATTACACGGAATATGAGTTACTAGCTGTTTAATAGGAATTATAATTCAATGCCTTACAGGTTTTTATCAGTCAATGGGAATCAATCTAAGTGGGGTGTACGTTTGTCGTACGGACTGTAGGCTATATGCGTACATGATAACTTCTAATATCTTAAAGGTAATACAAAGTTTTGGGAAAATTTGAAAATTGGGTGGATAGTGAATCTTTACAATTTTGATATATTTGGATGCCCCTGTGGATGTATTATAAGCACTAAAAATATTAACCCCTAAAACACTGCTGTTTTCGAGAAAAATTTAATATAAAAATTTACCGGTGCTCCCGGTAAATGTTGATAAATTTCAAATAGCGCCTACGGCCGTACAATGGTAGCTGCGACCATGAAAATCTCAGAATATGTAGTTGTGATATATAATTTCCAAATGGGAACAGCTAATCGGTCGATTTTAATCAAGAACCATTGTTTCATAGCTTAATTAATATCTTGACCTTGAGAGGGAGCTATACAACATAAAGAGTTTATTATTTATAATTTCATAACTTTAGACTCGATTTCAACCGGGACAAGGATCAATGAATATTGAAGGAACGCATATGCTTCCAATATGTTAATTTGAACAAAATTCATGACCCCATACCAAAACTTTGTAATACCTTTAAGTCTACATCTTCCCTCCTTTATCCCTACTTTCGCTCTCTCTCTCTCTCTCTCTCCTTCTTTTGATCAGGCTGCTGTGATTTAAGTCTACTCAAGTGCTTTCCGCACCCACACTCACACTCGTATAACATATACTCACACAGATCGACATGCTTGCACACTAAATTCATTTCAAACCCACAATCATGCTTCCCAAACACATTTCTTACCTAATTCCTTCCTTTTTTAACCTCGATCTCTGCCGTTTTCTAAATAGCATGTACAGTCCAGTTCATGCACACAGTACTGTATATTTCTCTCCCTATCTCCTTTTCTTATTCACACCCCAGCCCACACCCGCCATCACATCAATGTTTGAGTCCTAACAGTTTATTGGTCATAGAGATTGGCCAATAAAGCTCTGAGGAGATATAAACACTAGCTATCAAGAATAAATCACATTGCGAATATCATTAATTTTCATGAAAAGGGGATTATTGTTATAACTTTAAGGGCAACAGTGCGATAATGATAATGATGACATTGATAATAATGATGATAATAAGTATAATAATAATAACAATAACAACATACACGAATAATAATGATAATAGTAATGACAAAATTAAAGCCCTTTGGGAATGGTAGATCGATTCCCGTGCACTGCCTCTGTGGTATGTATATGGGCCAAAAATGGAGAGAGAAAACGACGGGTTTGCCGTTTACACGTAATCTTTGAACGGAGCCGTTATGCAAATTTTCTATGCGACGCTGGAGATACCCAATAACAATAGTAATAACTAATATAATTTGTACATTCATATCGTGTTTGGTGTGCACGCATACACACGACCCCGGAAAGAGTTAAGTTTGGTAGGGCGTGACGCATGTATATGCGGGGAAGACCACGTTTACTTGAGTGTAAGCAATCTTGTATTTTACAGTAAATTGGCTTTTTCGGCGTTATAATATCAGTTTAAACATGTACCATTGCCAATGATATATGCCAACATTTGACATTGGCGTTGACGATGAGTGTTTTGTCTTGCGTGTGTTCAAGCAAATTGGAGAATGACAAACAGAATTGACTTCCCTTTTAAGTTTGAGTTGGTGTAACGGTGTACACGCACATCAGAATATAAGGTAAGCTTATCGAACAGTATCCTATACCAATAAGCTTAGTACTGTACGTACTGGGGGGGGGGGGGGAGGGGGCGGAGCGGGTGTTAAAAAGGGTTTCTCGATGCCATTTTTGTATAATTTTTAAATTTTGATTGATGTAAAGATTCGATGTAAAGCAAATTCTCTTTTTATGTTGCTTTATGTTTTTTTTTTACTGCTTGCGTCACTTTGTTTATGTCTCTTAGTTTCTTTGTTCAGTGATTTTGAGGGGGAAGGGAGAGGGGAGGGGGGGGGGGGGGGTTACCCGAATATGGGTATGTCCATTTCCGAGTTTTAGAGTGAAAGTTGTATCGATTTAATTCAAGTGCCTCAATTCGCAAGACAATTAAAGTATCAAATTTTCCTAGGCTACTTATATTGTATCATGATATCACAATGTTTATAAGAAAACATGAATGTAAGTTCACTCTCTCAAATGAATATGGGTAAAAAAGATTATGACTAAAATACCCAAAATGAAGAAGAAAAAAACACTTCCGAGAAAAAACGTGTGGGTTCAAGAGCAATGTCAAAACTGCATTGCTAATAGAAAGCATGTTCGGGTTATTTCATAGGCAGGAGCAGAAGAAAAAGCTCAGTGAATTGGCTCTAAGTTGAATAGCTGAAAAACATTGCAAAAGTGTCATTAAATCAAGACATCTTCTTTATAAAAGTGATACAAAAAAGATTATTATTGCCAACACACTCTTTATTTCATGTGAAATTCACATTGCCTCAGGAAATGATCTAAGCCAGTGCACCTAAATATATTTGTTTGATTAATCAATGAATTAGCTGTGATCTTCTACAAGCTTAAATCAATTTAATGTAAAAAATGTGAATATACAAAATGTACTGAAACTGGTTGATCTACTGAGTAATGATGACAATAACAATAACAATGCTGACTAGGTGCTTATATTATTCATTTTCAATATTTGCTATTACGAATACTACTGCTACTACTACTACTACTACTACTACTACTACTACTACTACTACTACTAGTAGTAGTAGTAGTACTACTACTACTACTACTACTACTACTACTACTACTACTACTACTAGTAGTAGTAGTACTACTACTACTACTACTACTACTACTACTACTACTACTACTTCTACCACTACTACTACTTCCACTACTACTACTACTACTACTTCTATTCATACTACTGTTACTACTAATACCACTACTACTACTACGACTTCTAACTACTATACTGTTACCGCCACCACCACTACTACTACTACTAGTGCTGCTGCTACTGCTGCTACTACTACTACTACTACTACTACTCTACTACGTCTAACTACTACTACTTTTAATGTGACGACTACTACTCCTACTACTACTACTACTACTACTACTTCTACTTCTACTACTAATTCTACTTCTATAACAACTACTACTACTTCTACTACTGGCAGTGATCGGACTACTATACTATTTCTATTACTACTATACAAATACAATTATAACTGTATTGCAGATACAGGTTTGTACTAATACTACAACTTACCTGTAGCCAATACAACTATACAACAGCTACTACAGCTATTACTACTACTACTCCTACTACTCCTACTACTCCTACTACTACTACTACTACTACTACTACTACTACTACTACTACTATTACTACTACTCCTATACTACTACTACTACTCCTACTACTACTATTATTACTACTTCTACTTCTACTACTACTACTACTACTACTACTACTACTACTACTACTAGTACTACTTCTACTCCTACTACTATTACTACTACTCCTACTTTACTAATACTCCTACTACTACTACTACTATCTCCTCCTACTACTACTCCTACTTCTACTACTACTATTGCTACAACTACTTCTACTACTACTACTACTATTAATACTACTATACTACTCAGGGGCGTCGGTAAAGAGGGATGGGGTGCGACCCCCCCCCCCCCTCCCCCACCCCTCCGACCTGTCAGGATATGTCGGTAAAATTGTGCCGCCGTCGGAGAAAATGAGAAAAGGGGGAGGGTAAAAATGACAGGAATAGGGAAAGGGAGAAAAAAAACAGAGAAGGAAAAGAAAGGAAAGCAGGAAAAAGAAAGGAAAGAGAAGAGGAGAAAGAAAAGAGAAAAAGAAAAAGAGGAAGGAGAGGAAAGGAAGAAAAAGAAAGGAAAGGAAGAAAAAAAAAAAAGAAAGAAAAAGAGAAAAAGGAAACACAAGAAACGGGGGATGAAAGAGAGAAGAGAGAGGGGGAGGTAAGAACCTGAGAAAGGAGAAATGGTAGTAAACAAGAGAGGGGGTTGTTTTGTGGAGTCGTCTCATCGAGGTGCATCTGTGTTGGGTCAGCTGTGTCGGTATTCTTGCTCGATCCTCGTGTACTATATCAATTTCAGAAGTTTGAAGATGGTGAGATGTATAATGTCGGTCGGCCGGCAATTTTTTTTCTCGCCACTGTGAATTTTTATCTGCTGTGACGAGTTCAAGAGAGACTACAGCTATAATACTTGTATTTTCTCGAAGTTTCACCTTCCTATAAAATCAGCAAAAGAAATCAGAGGTTTAAAATGTTCGGGAAAACTGAAATTAGACAAGGATTAATTAGATTCGAGAAAGGTTCATCGAATCGTCTTCTTCCTCCATTATTTTAAGGAAAAATCAAAGCTTTCGAGCTTCGAGAGGGAGGGGGGGGGGGGCCTGAATTCAGACATCAATTAAGAGGCTAGAACTGTACAACAAATCGTCTTCTTTCTCTAGCAATTTAACGAATCGTCTAAGCTTCCGCGCTTTGCGCGAGAAGGGGGGGGGGAATGAATTCAGACAAGGATTAAGAGTCGAGAACGGAATAATGAATCGTCTTCTTTCTCTAATAATTTAGAAAGATTCCGCGCTTGGCGCGAGAGAGGTGAAATTGAAATCAGACAAGGATTAAGAGTCCAGAACGGTTCAACGAATCGTCTGCTTTCTCTGAAAATTGAAGGAAACTTCAAAGCTTCTGCGCTTCGCGCGGGAGGGGGGGGGGGGGAGGACTGAATTCAGACAATTAGGGTTAATAGTCGAAAGCGGTACAACGGATCGTCTGCTTTCTATGATAATTTAAGGAAACGTAATAACTGCCTCGCTTCGCGCGGGAGGGGGGGGGGGGGCTGAAATCAGACAAGGATTAAGAGTCGAGAACGGTACAACGAATCGTTTTTTTTTTCCTCTAATAATTTAATTAAACGTCTAAGCTTAAGCGCTTCGGGCCTAGAGGCCCTTCACCAAAGACGTTAAGGGGCCTGCCCTTCACCACCCCCTAGGCTCTTTAATCGATTCGCACCCTTCGCTTGCTCACTACCGCCCCCCTAAAAAAAGATCATACCTACGCGCCTGCATTTAAATATGTAGCCACGGTGCTAACTAGATTGACGAAATAAATCGTATATTTATGTCGTCTAGGAAAATTACCAAAAGCTAGCTCATAGGGAAACAAATTAGCCTTCGGGTTTATAGCGTTCAATATATGTAGACATAAGGACATTGGTCGGTAATTGGTGGCCAGTTCTGTTGGTAATCGGTAGCCTCTACATCCCCCCCCCCCCAGTGAAGAAGGTATTACTCCCCCGGCCCCTCCACCCAGTGTAATTTAGGGTACGCATATGCATGTGCCCTCCTTTTGAAAACACCCTTTAAGTCCGGTGTGTTAAGCCTTTTTTTGTGTATGTACGAGCCGGACTGGTGGTAGGTGTATAGTTAAAAGTACCCCTTTACCGGACATTTTGGCAACACGCCATGGTATCCATCCGTTCACGGAGTGGGGGGGGGGGGGCGGGATTAAAACATGTAATACTACTACCATATTTTCCCAATTATTGCGTATGCCAAACAAAACTTTATCCGGTAGTCTTCGAAATAAAACACTGTGGCTGTGGGCTTTTCACTATTCTCCCATTCTTGTTATTATTATAGCGTACAACTTACAAGTACTACTAATACTAGTACAATTACTACTAATACAAATAAGGACTACTACACTACTTCTACTTGCGCGGGAGGGGAAATTGAATTCAGACAAGGATTAAGAGTCGAGAACGGAATAACGAATCGTCTTCTTTCTCTAACAATTTAATTCTGCTCCGCTAAGTTTCTCACGACTTGGGCAATCCCCCCCCCCCTACACCCTCTCCCTGCCGGCTGGATCCGCCCTTGTAAGGTGCATACGTTTGTTTCGACAGCACATACAAAATCACAACCCTCTAAAATGTTGCCTGTAGACTTTCGTGAAGCATCCCAAGTAAGTCCATTCGGAATGCCTCAAAGACAGGGCTTAGCTTAACAGGAATACGAAATAAGCAAAATTGTGTCATCATATCGAAGAGAAGATCATAATTTCTCTTGCAAATGAGCGTTTTTTGAGCCTGAGTTGACGTATACATATTTCCGTACGCAATTGCACAAAATATCGTAAATAAGTTATCGGACTGAAGGCTTTTTCCCCACATTGAATGCTGCAGTCCCAACTTATTGATACAAAGTGATGTGACACTACCTTTTGTAAAGGGTGCTGCTCAGTCATCCATGGCAGCAGCGTTATGAGTAAGGTTTCATTACACGGAATATGAGTTACTGTTAATGCGAATTATAATTCAATGCCATACAGGTTTGTTATCAGTCAATGGGAATCAAGTCTAAGTTGGGTATAAGTTTGTCATGCGTACTATATGCGTACATGATAACTTCTACACTGTTGCTCATAACGGTGGAATATTTTTTTTATCCCAATGTATGGAATTATTTTAAAAATAATTTAAAAATACTAGATCTAGATAATAGTATACAGTCTCAGATTTTATTGAATAATAATTTGCCAATATGTGTTTTTGCGTGACTGCTAAAGCATGTATATTATGCTACTATGTTTATCAACTAGGGGACCTATGCCCTTAAGTCATAAATGACAGTAATGATGATTAATGCCTCACAAAAGGGCTCTGATATAGCACATCGACACGGTGTTGATCCTGGGGCCTCACAGTCACGAGGCCATTGCTTTGTCACTGAACCATGACTTTACGCAGCGGGGGCTAGGGTAGGGGGCAGTTTCCATAAATTTAAAAAAAAACAGAAAATGCAATAAATATTCAATAATTATTGCATTCTACCCCGGTCCCAACATAAACAAATCCTCTGGACGGCCTTGCATTATGGCTCAAGGCATGGGCACGCAGAAGATTTTTTTATGTTGGGGACCAGGGTAGAATGCAATAAATTATTGAAAATTTATTGCATTTTCTGTTTTTGTTTTAATTTATGGAAACTGCCCCCTACCATAGCCCCGCTGCGTACAGTCATGGTTCAGTGACAAAGCAATGGCCTCGTAACTGTGAGGCCCAGGATCAACACCGTGGCGATGTGCTATATTAGTGCCCTTTTGTGAGGCATTAATCTCATTACTGTCATTTATGACTTAAGGGCATAGGTCCCTAGTTAATAAACATAGTAGCATAATATACATGCTTTAGCAGTCACGCAAAAACACATATTGGCAAATTATTATTCAATAAAAATCTGAGACTGTATACTATTATCTAGATCTAGTATTTTTAAATTATTTTTTTTAAATTCCATAAATTGGGATAAAAAAAAAATATTCCACCGTTATGAGCAACAGTGTAATATCTTAAGTCTACATCTTCCCTCCTTTGTCCCTACTTTCACTTTCTCTCTCTCCCTCTCTCTCCATCTCTCTCTCTCTCTCTCTCTCTTTGATCAGGGTGCATGCTGTGATTTAAGTCTACTCAAGTGCTTTCCACACCCACATCACACTCGTATAACATATACTCACACAGATCGACATGCATGCACACTAAATTCATTTCAAACCCACAATCATGCTTCCCAAACACATTTCTTACCTAATTCTTTCCTTTTTTTAACCTCGATCTCTACCGTTTTCTAAATAGCATGCACAATCCAGTTCATGCAAACTGTACTATATATTTCTCTCCCTATCACCTTTCTTGTTCACACCCCAGCCTTCATCCCGCCATCAGATCAATGTTGGAGTCCTAAGAGTGTATTGGTCATAGAGATTGACCAATAAAGCTCTGAGGAGATATAAACTTGATCTAGATTAAGAATAAATCACATTGCGAATATCATTAATTTTCATGAAATAGGGATTATTGTTATAACTTTAAGGGCAACAGTGGGATAATGATAATGATGACATTGATAATAATGATGATAATAAGTATAATAATAATAATAACAATAACAAAATACACGTATAATAATGATAGTAATGATAAAATTAAAGCCCTTGGGAATGGTAGATCGATCCCCCGCTGCACTGCCTCTGTGGTATGTATATGGGCCAAAAAATGGAGAGAGAAAACGACGGGTATGCCGTTTACACATGATCTTTGAACGGAGCCGTTATGCAAATTTTCTATGCGACGCTGGAGATACAAAATAACAATAGTAATAACTAATATAATTTTACATTCATATCATGTTTGGTGTGCACGCTCACACACGACCCCGGAAATAGTTAAGTTTGGTAGGGCGTGACGGATATATATGCGGGGAAGACCACGTTGACTTGAGCGTAAGCAATCTTGTTCTTTACAGTAAATTGGCTGTTTTTCGGCGTTATTATATCAGTTCATACATGAACCCATTGCCAATGGTACATGCCAACATTTGACATTGGTGTGCCGATGAGTGTTTCGTCTTGCGTGTATTCAAGCAAGTAGGAGAATGATAAACAGAATTGACTTCCCTTCTTAGTTTGATTTGGTGTAACGGTGTACACGCACATCAGAATATAAGGTAAGCGTATCAAACATTATTCCTATACCAATAAGCTTAGTGCTATACGTACTGGGGGGGTGGGGGGGGGGGGGGCGAGAGAGGGGCGAAGGGGGTGTTAAAAAGTGTTTTTCAACGTCATTTTGTATAATTTTTAAAATTTGGATTGATGTAAAGATTCGATGTAAAGCAAATTCTCTTTTTATGTTGCTTTATTGTTTTTATTACTGCTTGAGTCACTTTGTTTATGTCTGTTTGTTTCTTTGTTCAGTGATTTTGATGGGGAAGGGAGGGGGGGGGGGGGGGAGGGGTTACCCGAATATGGGTATGTCCATTTCCAAGTTTTAGAGTGAAAGTTGTATCGATTTAATTCAAGTGCCTGAATTCGCAAGACAATTAAGGTATCCAATTTTCTAGGCTACCTATATTTTATCACGATATCACAATGTTTGTAAGAAAACATGCATGTAAGTTCACTTTCTCAAATGAATATGGGTCAACAAAATTATGACTGAAAGACCCAAATGAAGAAGAAGAAAACAACTTCCAAGAAAAAACGTGTGGGTTCAAGAGCAATGTCAATACTGCATAGCTAATAAAAAGCATGTCCAGCTTAATTCCCGGGCAGGAGCAGAAAAAAAAGCCTAGTGAATTGGCTGTATAAAAGTTGATTAGCTGAAAGTCATTGCAAAATATTATTTTCATTAAAACAAGACCTTTTTTTTTTAAAGTGATACAAAATAAAGATTATTATTGCCAACACACTCTTATTTCATGTGAAATTCACATTGCCTCAGGGAATGATCTATGCCAGTGCACCTAAATATATTTGTTTGAATAATCAATTAATTAGCCGTTGATCTTGTACAAGCTTAAATAAATTTAATGTCAAAAATGTTAATATACAAAATGTACTGAAGCTGGTTGATCTACTGAATAATGATGACAATAACAATGTTGACTAGGTGCTTATATTATTCATTTTCAATATTTGATATTATGAATACTACTGCTACTACTACTACTACTACTACTACTTCTAACTACTACTACTTTTAATGTGACTACGACTACTACTACAACTACTAATACTTCTACTTCCACTACTAATTCTACTTCTATAACAACTACTACTACTTCTATTACTGGTAGTGATCGGACTGCTATTACTTTTTATATTATTACTATACAAATGCAATTATAACTGTATTGCAAGTACAGGTTTGTACTAATACTACAACTTACCTGTAGCCAATACAACTATACAACAGCAACTACATCTGTTACTACTACTACTCCTACTACTACTCCTACTACTACTCCTACTACTACTACTACAACTACTACTACTACTACTACTACTACTACTACTACTTCTCCTACTACTACTACTACTAATACTACTACTACTACTACTACTACTACTACTACTCCTACTACTATTATTACTACTTCTACTACTACTACTACTACTACTACTACTACTTCTACTCCTACTACTATTACTACTACTCCTACTACTGATACTAATACTCCTACTACTACTACTACTACTTCTACTACTACTACTACTACTTCTACTACTACTACTACTACTACTACTACTTCTACTACTACTACTACTACTACTACTACTACTTCTACTACTACTTCTACTATTACTACTACTATACTACTCAGGGGCGTCGGCAAAGAGGGATGGGGTGCGATCCCCCTCCCCCACCCCCTCCGACCTGTCAGGATATTGTCGGTAAAATTGCGCCGCCGTCGGAGAAAATGAGAAAAGCGGGAGGGAAAAAATGACAGGGACCGGGAAAGGGAGAAAAAAATACAGAAGGAAAAGAAAGGAAAGCAGGGATGAGAAAGGAAAGAGAAGAGGAGAAAGAAAGAGAAAAAAGAAAAAGAGGAAGGAGAGGAAAGGAAGAAAAAGAAAGAAAAAGAAAGAAAAAGAGAAAAGGGAAACACAAGAAACGGGGAATGAAAGAGAGAAAAGAGAGGGGGAGGTAAGAACCTGAGAAAGGAGGGGTTGGAGTAAACAAGAGAGGGGGTTGTTGGGTGGAGTCGTCTCATCGAGGTGCATCTGTGTTGGGTCAGCTGTGTCGGTATTCTTTCTCGATCCTCGTGTACTATATCAATTTCAGAAGTTTGAAGACGGTGAGATGTATAATGTCGGTCGGCCGGCAATTCTTTTTCTCGCCACTGTGACTTTTTATCCGCTGTGACGAGTTTAAGAGAGACTACAGCTATAATACTTGTATTTTCTCGAAGTTTCACCTTCCTATAATATCAGCAAAAGAAATCAGAGGTTTAAAATGTTCGGGAAAACTGAATTCAGACAAGGATTAATTAGATTCGAGAAAGGTACATCGAATCGTCTTTTTCTCTAATAATTTAATGAAACGTCAAAGCTTCCGCGCTTCGCACGACAGAGGGAGACTGACTTTTCGGGGAAACTGAAATTAGACAAGGATTAATTAGATTCGAGAAAGGTTCATCGAATCGTCTTCTTTCTCCAATAATTTAAGGAAACATCAAAGCTTCCGGGCTTCGAGAGGGGAGGGGGACTAAATTAAGACAAGGATTAAGAGTCGAGAACGGAATAACGAATCGTCTTCTTTCTCTAATAATTTAAAAAGATTCCGCGGTTGGCACGAGAGAGGTGAAATTGAATTCAGACAATTAGGGTTATAGTCTAAAACGGTACAACGGATCGTCTGCTTTCTATGATAATTTAAGGAAACGTAAAAGCTGCCTCGCTTTGCGCGGGAGGGGGGGGGGGGCTGAACTGAAATCAGACAAGGATAAGATTCGAGAACGGTACAACGAATCGTTTTATTTCCCTAATAATGTAATGAAACGTCTAAGCTTAAGCGCTTCGCGCCTTGGAGGCCCTTCACCAAAGACATTTAGGGGCCTGCCCTTCATCACCTCTAGGCTCTCTAAGTGATTCGCACCTTTCGCCTGCTCACTACCGCCCCCTAAAAAAGATCATAGCTACGCGCCTGCATTTAAATATTTAGCCACGATGCTGACTAAGTTGACGAAGTAAATCGTACATTCATGTCGTCGAGGAAAATTACCCTGTGCGCATAATAGTACGCAAGGACTATAAATAATTCATAGGGAAACAAATTAGCCTTCAGGTTTATAGCGTTCATTTTGTAGACATAAGGACATTGGTCGGTAATTGATGGCTAGTTTTGTCGGTAATCGGTAGCCTCTACACCCCCCCCCCCCTGAAGAAGGTATTACAACATGTAATACTACTACTACTATATTTTCCCATTTATTGCGTATGCCAATCACAACTTTAGTCTTCGAAATAAAACACTGTGGGCTTTTCACTATTCTCTCTTTCTTTTTTTCTTTTTTTTATAATAGCGTACAACTTACAAGTACTACTAATACTCGTATTACAATTACTACTAATACAAATAAGGACTACTACCACCACTACCACTACTTCTACTTGCGCGGGAGGGGGAAACTGAATTCAGACAAGGATTACGAGTCGAGAACGAAATAACGAAACGTCTTCTTTCTCTAATAATTTAATTCTGCGCCGCTAAGTTTCTCACGACTTGGGCCATCCTTTCTCCACCCCTCTCTCTGCCGGCTGGATCCGCCCTTAATATAAGGTGCATACGTTTGTCTCGACAGCACATACAAAATCAGAAGTTTTCTACCCTCTAAAATGTTGCCTGTAGACTTTCGTGGACAAAGAAAGCATCCCAAGTAAGTCCGTTCTGATGGCCTCAAAGACAAGGCTTAGCTTAACACGGAATACGAAATAAGCCTTTTTTGAGCCTGAGTTGACGTATGCATTTTTCCGTAGGCAATCGCACAAAATATTGTAAATAAGTTATCGGACTGAAATAACAGTTCGTAAAGGCCTTTTACCCACATTGAATGCTACAGCCCAAACTTATTGATACAAGGAGATGTTGACAATACCTTTTGAAAAGGCTGCTGCCCAGTCATCCATGGCAGCAGCGTTATGAGTAAGGATTCATTACACGGAATATGAATTACTAGCTGTTTAATACGAATTATATTTCAATGCCATACAGGTTTTTATCAGTCAATGGGAATCAATCTAAGTTGGGTGTACGTTTGTCGTACGGACTATAGGCTATATGCGTATATGATAACTTCTAATATCTTAAGTCTACATCTTCCCTCCTTTATCCCTACTTTCGCTCTCTCTCTCTCTCTCTCTCCTTCTTTTGATCAGGCTGCTGTGATTTAAGTCTACTCAAGTGCTTTCCGCACCCACACTCACACTCGTATAACATATACTCACACAGATCGACATGCTTGCACACTAAATTCATTTCAAACCCACAATCATAAATAATAATGATAATAATAAAGACATTTTTATAGCGCGACATATCCACCCAGAGGGTGCTCAAGGCGCTTACAATGATCGAGCTACATAATATACTTAAATACAATTTTACTTACAATACATTACACATTACACATAAAAAGGAAGAAGATGATATTAGTTAAAGTTGGCCATTAGATAAGTTTTCATGCTTCCCAAACACATTTCTTACCTAATTCCTTCCTTTTTAACCTCGATATCTGCCGTTTTCTAAATAGCATGCACAGACCAGTTCATGCACACTGTACTGTATATTTCTCTCCCCTATCTCCTTTTCTTGTTCACACCCCAGTCCACACCCCGCCATCAGATCAATGTTGGAGTCCTAAGAGTTTATTGGGCATAGAGATTGACCAATAAAGCTCTGAGGAGATATAAACACTAGCTCTCAAGAATAAATCACATTGCGACAATCGTTAATTTCATGAAAAGGGGTTATTGTTATAAATTTAAGGGCAACAGTGCGATAATGATGACATTGATAATAAGTATAATAATAATAACAATAAAAAAATACACGAAAAATAATGATAATAGTAATGACAAAATTAAAGCCCTTTGCGAATGGTAGATCGATCCCCCGTGCACTGCCTCAGTCTGTGGTATGTATATGGGCCAAAAAATGGAGAGAGAAAATGACGGGTTTGCCGTTTACACGTGATCTTTGAACGTAGCCGTTATGCAAATTTTCTATGCGACGCTGGAGATACAAAATAACAATAGTAATAACTAATATAATTTTTACATTCATATCGTGTTTGGTGTGCACGCATACACATGACCCCGGAAAGAGTTAAGTTTGGAGGGGCGTGACGCTTATATATGTGGGGAAGACCAGGTTGACTTGAGTGTAGCAATCTGTATTTTATAGTAAATTGGCTGTTTTTCGGCGTTATGATATCAGTTTATACATGTACCATTGTCAATGATATATGCCAACATTTGATATTAGCGTTGACGTTGAGTGTTTTGTCTTGTGTGTGTTCAAGCAAATTGGAGAATGATAAACAGAATTGACTTCCCTTCTAAGTTTGATTTGGTGTAACGGTGTACACGCACATCAGAATATAAGGTAAGCGTATCATACAGTATTCCTATACCAATAAGCTTAGTGCTATACGTACTGGGGTGGGGGGGGGGGGGGCGAGAGGGGCGGAGGGGGTGTTAAAAAGTGTTTTTCGATGTCATTTTTGTATAATTTTTAAATTTTGGATTGATGTAAAGATTCGATGTAAAGCAAATTCTCTTTTTATGTTGCTTTATTGTTTTTTTTTACTGCTTGCGTCAGTTTGTTTATGTCTGTTTGTTTCTTTGTTCAGTGATTTTGATGGGGAAGGGAGGAAGGGGGGGGGGGGGGGTTACCCGAATATGGGTATGTCCATTTCCGAGTTTTAGAGTGAAAGTTGTATCGATTTAATTCAAGTGCCTCAATTCGCAAGACAATTAATGTATCCAATTTTCCTAGGCTACTTATATTGTATCATGATATCACAATGTTTATAAGAAAACATGAATGTAAGTTCACTCTCTCAAATGAATATGGGTAAAAAAAGATTATGACTGAAATACCCCAAAATGAAGAAGAAAAAAACACTTCGAGAAAAAACATGTGGGTTCAAGAGCAATGTCAAAACTGCATAGCTAATAGAAAGCATGTTCGGGTTATTTCATAGGCAGGAGCAGAAGAAAAAGCCCAGTGAATTGGCTCTAAGTTGATTAGCTGAAAAACATTGCAAAAGTGTCATTAAAACAAGACATCTTCTTTATAAAAGTGATACAAAAAAGATTATTATTGCCAACACACTCTTTATTTCATGTGAAATTCACATTGCCTCAGGAAATGATTTAAGCCAGTGCACCTAAATATATTCGTTTGATTAATCAATGAATTAGCTGTTGATCTTCTACAAGCTTAAATCAATTTAATATAAAAAATGTGAATATACAAAATGTACTGAAACTGGTTGATCTACTGAGTAATGATGACAATAACAATGTTGACTAGGTGCTTATATTATTCATTCTTAATATTTGCTATTACGAATACTACTGCTACTACTACTACTACTACTACTACTACTACTACTACTACTACTACTACTAGTAGTAGTAGTAGTACTACTACTACTACTACTAGTGCTACTACTCCTACTACTACTACTACTACTACTACTTCTACCACTACTTATACTTCCACTACTACTACTACTACTACTACTACTACTATTCATACTACTGTTACTACTAATACCACTACTACTACTACTACTACTACTACTACGACTTCTAACTACTATACTGTTACCACCACTACCACCACCACAACTAATACTACTAGTGCTGCTGCTACTGCTGCTACTACTACTACTACTACTACTACTTCTAACTACTAGTACTTTTAATGTGACTACTACTACTACTACTACTTCTACCTTTACTACTAATTTTACTTCTATATCAACTGTAAAAATTCTATGCTGACTATAATGAGTACGAGCTAGACTTTTACTCACCACTGTCTTTTGTTGTGTAGAAACTTGAGAGTGATCCTATATATGCAGTATGGAGATGACAATGGCGATCGCGATTGAAAATGTACAAGGTAATAAACACCTGTGAGCCTTGGTACCAAAATTGGAGTGATACCAACATAAACCGTTCTTATCTGGCTGTCTGCGAGACCTGCTCATTGATCTGCTCTTCGACTGTCGAGAGTTGGCCTTGGCACCACGTTCACTGGACCTGCCACGTTCTTGAATGTTCGCGGTCAACGCCTGTACCTGTAGCGTCAATTGATGGACTGAAACCTGTAAATCCTTAACAGACACACTATCGGAACTACAAGCACATGCTCCTGTGGTACAAACCGTAGCTGACTGACTGGGTGTAGCAAAACTAGTAGTAGCCGCAGGCTGAGAAACTGTAGCTAAAAAAGGTGATGGTGCTGCTACCTCAACAATCTTATCGGCGATTAAAGCTAACTGTTCGATTGAAACTTCGTCACTCGTAGATGCAAGAATTAACTGTACATTATTTGGCAATCATTGTAAAAACAACTGTTTCAAAATGTTATCCTCTAGGGAAAACTCACCCAAGAGCTGCCTCATGCGACGCAGAAATTGACTCGGTTTCCGGTCACCTAGTTCTTCCGAGATGAGAAGTTGGTGTAGACGGTGCTGTTGAGATGCCGAAGTGCGCTTGATAAGTTCAGTCTTAAGTAAAGTATACCGTTCTGTAGTAGGCGGACTGATCAAAAAATCACGCACTTCTTGCGCGATCTCTGGCTGCAACGAACCAACAACATGTGCAAATTTAGTATTCTCGGTTGTAATACCTCTGGTTAAGAATTGTGCTTCCACTTGTGCGAACCACAGGGACGGATCGTTCGGCCAGAAAGGCGGAAGTTTAAGACCGACAGCTCCAGCAATGCTGGGCGAAGAGGAAGAAGTAGAAGTATCACCGGTAGTGGTAGGATCGACTGGTTATGTAAGATCAGGCATAACGATGTTGATAATGATAACACACAGCGAGTAAAAACGGATCACGTCGGGGTCACCAATGTAAAAATTCTATGCTGACTATAATGAGTACGAGCTAGACTTTTACTCACCACTGTCTTTTGTTGTGTAGAAACTTGAGAGTGATCCTATATATACAGTATGAAGATGACAATGGCGATCGCGATGTGTGTTGATCAATATACAATGTCGAGTGTAACACGTTGAAGAAGAATTGTAGAAATTGACACTCCTAAATGTTGGGGAACAGAGGGAGTGTTCGTAGTAAATGTCCCCGACGACTATATACAAAATACTAGACTGAAGACTGAAGAAGTGGAGTCTAGTTGTGGCAAGAATTGGTAATATAAACGCTATCTAATAACCGGAGGCCTCGGCTAAAGTACGAGAAGCGGATCGCGTTCTTCTAAAGTTGTGGCAAAAATGAAGTAACGTAAATATAAACACCTCGGGCTAGCACAAGCGTAAATCAAAATATGCTAGCCCAGGAAGAAAGTACACGAAAATAACCACTGGCGCGTTGTAAATAAACCGCGTATTCCAAGTGAAATAAGTGTCAGAATTGAAGTCAAGAGATGTCGAGTCGCGAAGAGAAAACAAGCAGTTCGCTATTAACAGTTGTCGTGAAGAAATCACAGGCGTGTACTAGTTGAAATCCAACGGAAAACGCTACACTATGTCGCCGTAGCTGCTGGATGAAAAATCGCGAAGATCGCTATAAAAGTGAATCAATCCAATACGTGATTATCTTACGAGATCATGCAGGCTAACTAACCAAAAAACCCAGCTCCGTGGCGAAAACGTGACCAGCGGAAGCTGTCATTGGTCACATTACGAAAACAAACCATGGTGACGAGATATGTGAAGGCAGGTGCCAAAATGTGTCAAGAATGTGAAACATACGACGTCGCAGGAAAACTGCATAAATTATCAGCGTAAATTTCTCAAAAGTTGTCGGCACAACAAGGCAATATCAAAACATTACATAAAGTTCGTTGACACTATAATGGAGCATAAATTCACTACATATAATCCCCCTCTAGATTGTTGCTTGAGAAGATATGAAAATGAAGCAATCGATGAAGATATACAAGTAGTGTTCAACTCACTGCAAAATACTGTACAAAACGTGCAGGCCAATGAACGTGTCTCCCTGACCTGGTCGTCTTCACTGGAGGAGGAGGCGTTGGAGAAACAGGAGGGCGTACATCCTTCAAACGTGATGTAGGAGCCTTGACAAGAGGAGGAGCCTTGACGGGAGGAAGAATCTTGTCAGAAGGAGGAAACTTGTCAGAAGGAGGAACCTTAGAAAACTCTGAATCGATGTATGCCGGCTTCAGTCTGTCGACACTGACACTACCATGTTTTCCACGCACATCGAGAGTGAAAAACTTGTCAGAACGGCGAAGAATCCGAAAAGGACCATCATACGGAGGTTGTAGCGGCTTCCTCACTGCATCATGTCGCACGAAAACATGTGTACAAGTAGATAAATCAGGATGAACCTGTGACTGACGTTGAGAAACACGAGGAGGCTGAGCTCTCAAGTCCTGCATCTGTTGCTTGAGCCTATCCACGTAATCGCTGAGATCAGCACAACTGCTAGTCTGACTGGGAGCAACAAATTGCCCCGGCAACCGAATGGTGGTCCCGTAGACAAGCTCGGATGCACAACAACCCAAATCAAATTTCACAGTCGTACGAACACCCAACATGACGAGAGGAAGGGTCTCAGTCCAGCGAGCGTGAGAATGAGCTTTGAGTGAAGCTTTCAGTTGGCGGTGGAAACGTTCCACTAGTCCATTAGAAGCAGGATGATAAGCTGTAGTTCTAGTACGCTTGCTCCCTAACAGGTCGGTGAGAGACTGAAACAACTTGGACTCAAACTGGCTACCTCTATTTGTGGTAATAGTGGAGGGAACCCCGTAAAAAGAGCAACCCAGTTGGCGACAAAAGCCCATGCGACGGACTCTGCTGTTATGTCCTTGAGTGGTATAGCTGCAGGCCAACGAGTAAACCTGTCGATGCATGTAAGTAGATATGCATAGCCCTCTGAATGAGGAAGAGGCCCTACCAAATCTATATGAACATGGTCAAATCTGGCATCCGGAGTCGAGAATGTGCCCAATGGTGCCCTCGTATGACGGTGTATCTTACATCGCTGGCACTTGAGGCAAGTTCTGGCCCACTTCCTCACATCAGTGTTTATGCTGGGCCACACGAAACGGTCGGTGAACAAACGCTGAGATGCTCTGATACCAGGGTGTGACAAATCATGAAGAGCACTAAAAACTGTGCGCCTGAACGATGGAGGGACGTAAGGACGAGGATTGCCCTTAGTAGTATCACACAAAATAGTACCAGGTGAAGAAGGAAGTGGTATGGCGTCCAGATGAAGAGACGAATGTCGTAAACTATCAAGCTCCAAATCAGACTTCTGAGCTTCAGCGATAGCCTCAAAATCGATGACGGAGGATGCATCTATATGTAGAGCATGGATGTCAGCTCGAGAAAGGGCGTCAGCTGCTGTGTTGTCTTTCCCACTAATATGACGCAAGTCAGTAGTGTACTGGGAAATGAAATCCAAGTGTCTGATCTCTCGTGGCGAATACCGATCAGGCTTGGCGTTGAAGGCATGAACTAGTGGTTTGTGATC
The DNA here is from genome assembly GCF_000002235.5 of Strongylocentrotus purpuratus. Lineage (NCBI taxonomy): Eukaryota > Metazoa > Echinodermata > Echinoidea > Camarodonta > Strongylocentrotidae > Strongylocentrotus > Strongylocentrotus purpuratus. The sequence goes on along the minus strand of NW_022145603.1, from coordinate 27,912,720 downwards.
AGTATACACACAGAAATGCCGACCGACGAGAAGGTGGGAGAAATGCTTGATGGCTAAGTAGATGGCCAGAAGTTCTCTGCCAAAAGTTCCATATCGAGTCTCTGCAGATTTAAGACGTTTGGAGAAAAAGGAAAGTGGCTGCCACTCCCCATGAACCAGCTGCTGCAAAACTGCCCCCACCCCATAGTCCGAGGCATCGGTAAGTAGACAAACAGGAACGTCTGACCTGTGATGAACCAGAAGAGTAGCACGCGATAAAGCCGACTTCGTCTCGTTGAAAGCTAAAAGTGCCTCAGCGTCGAGCTCGATTGGTCGATTCTTCTTCTTCTGATTCTTGAGTAGGTCGGTGAGTGGACGAGCAATATCTGCGCAATGGGGTACAAAACGACGGTAAAAGTTCACCAACCCCAAGAATTCCCGCAGCTTACGTAGAGAAGTGGGGGTGGAAACTCCTGGATAGCAACTACCCGGTCTGGAAGAGGTGATATGCCTTTCTCGTCGATATGATGACCCAGAAAGGTGAGTCTAGAAACTGCGAACACACACTTGGATGGGTTGATTACGATACCATGTTGAGACAAACAGTCAAAAAGCTGCTTAAGATGCCGCTCGTGCTCATCCATATCCGTACTGCTAACTAAAAGATCGTCAATATATGCATAGACGAACGGCAAACCCCTCAAAACTTCATCTATGAATCGTTGAAAAGTCTGTGCAGCGTTTCTGAGTCCAAATGGCATGCGGATGAATTCAAAAAGGCCAAAGGGTGTCGTAATAGCAGTCTTGGCAATGTCACCTGGTTCTACCGGTACCTGATGATAGGCACGAACCAAGTCCAACTTGGAAAAAACTTGCTTGCCCTGAAGTGCACCAGAAAAGTCTTGTAAGTGAGGTATATGATATCTGTCAGGAACCGTGGAGGCATTGAGAGCACGATAGTCCCCACAAGGACGCCACTCACCTGGCTTCTTCTTGGGAACCATATGTAGAGGTGAGGCCCAGTTACTTGAAGATGGCCGTATGATTCCAAGCTCCTGCATATGCTGAAACTCTGCACGGGCGATCTCGAGGCGATCTGGCGCAAGGCGACGAGGCCGAGCCGTAACTGGAGGACCATGAGTGACTATGTGGTGAGTGGTAGCATGCCTCACTGATATGTCGTTGTAGGTAGGACGAACTATGTCCGGATAACCTTGAAGAAGGTCGGTAAAACGTGACGGTGTAGCAGTAGCCTGTCGGACATACATGGGGCTAATGGTACCCGTGAATGAACCGAAACCATGCACAGAAAGGCTAGTAGTCCTATCGATAAGCTTGCGGAACTTAACGTCAACCAGTAAACCGAAATGGTCCAGGAAATCAGCTCCGAGAATAGGCGTCGATATGCTGGTCACAATAAACACCCACTTAAATGTCCGGCGAAGTCCCAGGTCGAGTGAAAAAAAAACGCTCTCCGTAGACTTGTATAGGGGTACGGTTAACAGCTTCAAGCTCTATCTTGGAGTGAGAAGGTAGAGAAGAAAATGATTTCCCAAGAACAGACCGTGGGAAGATACTGACCTCGGCACCAGTATCTACTAAAAAACGAGTTCCGGTTTGCTTGTCAGTAACATAAAACAAGCGACTCTCTGGGTTCGGACCGACACTACTAGTCGCTTCAATATGTCGGTCTAGTCGTTTCCCTGAACAGGACGAGGAGTAGACTGATGAGAAGAAAATGTACAAGGTAATAAACACCTGTGAGCCTTGGTACCAAAATTGGAGTGATACCAACAATAACCGTTCTTATCTGGCTGTCTGCGAGACCTGCTCATTGATCTGCTCTTCGACTGTCGAGAGTTGGCCTTGGCACCACGTTCACTGGACCTGCCACGTTCTTGAATGTTCGCGGTCAACGCCTGTACCTGTAGCGTCAATTGATGGACTGAAACCTGTAAATCCTTAACAGACACACTATCGGAACTACAAGAACATGCTCCTGTGGTACAAACAGTAGCTGACTGACTGGGTGTAGCAAAACTCGTAGTAGCCGCAGGCTGAGAAACTGTAGCTAAAAAAGGTGATGGTGCTGCTACCTCAACAATCTTATCGGCGATTAAAGCTAACTGTTCGATTGAAACTTCGTCACTCGTAGATGCAAGAATTAACTGTACATTATTTGGCAATCATTGTAAAAACAACTGTTTCAAAATGTTATCCTCTAGGGAAAACTCACCCAAGAGCTGCCTCATGCGACGCAGAAATTGACTCGGTTTCCGGTCACCTAGTTCTTCCGAGATGAGAAGTTGGTGTAGACGGTGCTGTTGAGATGCCGAAGTGCGCTTGATAAGTTCAGTCTTAAGTAAAGTATACCGTTCTGTAGTAGGCGGACTGATCAAAAAATCACGCACTTCTTGCGCGATCTCTGGCTGCAACGAACCAACAACATGTGCAAATTTAGTATTCTCGGTTGTAATACCTCTGGTTAAGAATTGTGCTTCCACTTGTGCGAACCACAGGGACGGATCGTTCGGCCAGAAAGGCGGAAGTTTAAGACCGACAGCTCCAGCAATGCTGGGCGAAGAGGAAGAAGTAGAAGTATCACCGGTAGTGGTAGGATCGACTGGTTCTGTAAGATCAGGCATAACGATGTTGATAATGATAACACACAGCGAGTAAAAACGGATCACGTCGGGGTCACAATTGTAAAAATTCTATGCTGACTATAATGAGTACGAGCTAGACTTTTACTCACCACTGTCTTTTGTTGTGTAGAAACTTGAGAGTGATCCTATATATACAGTATGAAGATGACAATGGCGATCGCGATGTGTGTTGATCAATATACAATGTCGAGTGTAACACGTTGAAGAAGAATTGTAGAAATTGACACTCCTAAATGTTGGGGAACAGAGGGAGTGTTCGTAGTAAATGTCCCCGACGACTATATACAAAATACTAGACTGAAGACTGAAGAAGTGGAGTCTAGTTGTGGCAAGAATTGGTAATATAAACGCTATCTAATAACCGGAGGCCTCGGCTAAAGTACGAGAAGCGGATCGCGTTCTTCTAAAGTTGTGGCAAAAATGAAGTAACGTAAATATAAACACCTCGGGCTAGCACAAGCGTAAATCAAAATATGCTAGCCCAGGAAGAAAGTACACGAAAATAACCACTGGCGCGTTGTAAATAAACCGCGTATTCCAAGTGAAATAAGTGTCAGAATTGAAGTCACGAGATGTCGAGTCGCGAAGAGAAAACAAGCAGTTCGCTATTAACAGTTGTCGTGAAGAAATCACAGGCGTGTACTAGTTGAAATCCAACGGAAAACGCTACACTATGTCGCCGTAGCTGCTGGATGAAAAATCGCGAAGATCGCTATAAAAGTGAATCAATCCAATACGTGATTATCTTACGAGATCATGCAGGCTAACTAACCAAAAACCCCAGCTCCGTGGCGAAAACGTGACCAGCGGAAGCTGTCATTGGTCACATTACGAAAACAAACCATGGTGACGAGATATGTGAAGGCAGGTGCCAAAATGTGTCAAGAATGTGAAACATACGACGTCGCAGGAAAACTGCATAAATTATCAGCGTAAATTTCTCAAAAGTTGTCGGCACAACAAGGCAATATCAAAACATTACATAAAGTTCGTTGACACTATAATGGAGCATAAATTCACTACACAACTACTACTACTTCTACTACTGGTAGTGATCGGACTACTATTACTATTTCTATTACTACTATACAAATGCAATTATAACTGTATTGCAGGTACAGGTTTGTACTAATACTACCAGTTACCTGTAGCCAATACAACTATACAACAGCTACTACAGCTACTACTACTACTACTCCTACTACTCCTACTACTACTACTACTACTACTACTACTACTACTACTACTACTACTACTATTACTACTACTACTACTATTACTATTACTACTACTACGACTACACGTACTCCTAATACTATACTACTTCTTCTACTACTACTTCTGCTTCTACTAATACTACTAATATTTCTACTTCTACTACTGTTGCTGCTACTACTAGAAATAATACTTATTACTATTATACAAGTTATACTTCTACTATACGTTCCCCATTCATGTCTTATGCCAAACAAAACTTAGGTAGTTTACCAGAAAAAAACCCCACTAAAACACACATTTAGTTTTAACTATTTCAAGTACTACTATTGAATACTAGAAGTAAAATCACTTCTAATACAATTAAGTACTACTACTACTAGTACTACTACTACTACTTATAAAACTATAACTACTATATTACTACTACGATTACTAATAATATTTGGTTTTGACGGGGGTATGCGGCTAAGCGTCTAAACCCATACCCATTCTTAAGGGCCATCAATTTTTTGGCCAAAATGGTACCATTACCGGGGGTCAGAAAGTTGTACCCGGAAGCTGTAGTGGCATAGGCTAAGTTGTGATCCTTCGTTTATTGCTTACACATAATATTGTTTTGCGTACGCTCGAAGAGGGGGTGGGATTACACGTTTATTAACTAGTCAGAAGTGGAGCTCAACAAATTGATATTGATACATATGTGCGATTATCGGCAGGAACTTTGGATGAAAAAAGACATGATTTCAATTATTTTTTTTGGTGGGATTTTGCATCTGGAATTTTCACTTCAGCGAGATTATGGCTGAGATATTATCGTGTAAAAAAAGGAACCCATGTTTAAAGCAAAGATCTGAAAAGTGTGGGCACTTAGTACAGAGTAATTTTTTTCTCCAGTTAAAACATTAAAAATGGGAATTTTGATAAAGTATTTTTATCAAAAAATAGTATCAATGCTTCAAAGTTCATAAAAAGATTGTTTGGAATGTCATGCACGCAATATGATACAAATCATTTAGCCTGGGCAATGGCATGGGGAAATCAAGTTTTGGGGTATAAAAAGGGAAATTAATGGGATGAAATTATACAAAGCAATTGATTAGAAGTGAGGCAATGAAGTTACAAACTAATAACCGGATTGACAATTTATGTAGTGATTTTCTAATCAAGTTCCATAGTTTTCATAATTAAACAAAATTAACAAAATCGCGCTTCAAAATGATCAAGAAGTGCCTCAAAAAAGTAAAAATCTTTGAGTGACCGGTTTTACCATACTCGTTTTCCTAAATAGACTGCAGTGTTATGAAAACCGTTTGGCGAACGGTTTTCAAAATTTGTAATTCCAATCATTAATATCTTGATAATCAGACAGGCGATCGGCTTGTAAAAGTCATGGAGTTCCTGACTTACCTAAAGGTTTATAATTATCATTGCAGCATGAGCTAAATCAAGGATTATTTCTTAAGGATCTAAGACAAAGTTACCGGATCCCTTTAAAGGCAATATATTTTTGGAGTGGACCATAGGAAGACGATTTGATTTGATTGTGGGATAGTTCCAGGGTCACAGGGGTCAATCTCTGAAATTACAGGTATAACACTCGTTATCGCGATATCTCAATAACGAATCAAACTTGATGACAGTATATATGTTAAGATGATGACGTGACATCTTTATAAGGCACTGTGATGTCCTTTTTAAGGCACTGTCAGCATCGGCGGATCCAGCCGGCGGCAGGGGAGGGGGCCCAATTCGTGAGAAAATATTTAGGTGCGAAACAGCCGGTCAATAATTCGCTCAGTGGGGGAGGGAGGGGGGGAATGAGCATATTTTTTTTTGGCGGGCCCTCGAAAATTTGAAAAATCACACTCCCCCCCCCCCCCCCCTTGAACGCCAGGGGAGGGGGCCTATCTCCAAAAAAGGTAAAATTAACGGCCCCCCTAGATCTGCCACTATGACGATGAACACGTCCCACTTGAAACTGGAGCCTTATAAGGACGTCACGGGTCCACTATGTCGTCGTGCAAATCCACAAGTCCCTATTATCATAAATAGACGACCAAATGGTATTGTGATCGCTTTCTGTCAGGCGTCCTTAAACTTTTCACAATTTCAATTTCTTCTAAAAGAAGGCATGGCTGGATTTTAAATTAAACTTGGTATGAATCATCCTCAGGCACGGGAGATCTAAATTTGTTCAAATCGGGGATATGCCCCGAAAGAAGGCTTGGGGCAGCATCCCCCATACTTCCCCTATATGGCGATAATTAGACATTTTTATTCACACAAAAATCTTTAAAATTTATGTTGATATAGGAAACATTCCTCAGGAAGAGAGATATGAAATGGTTCTGAAGTGTTACTGACTCTTCCATGGGTAGGGGGTTTTGGAATAGCACTCCTAACAAAAATGTCCTCTGGATTACATTTTCTACTTCTTCTTGAAAGCCCATGGCTGGATTATATCCAATGTTTGTAGGAATCATCTGCAGGAAACGGATATCTAAAGTTGTTCAAATGGGGTATATGCCCCCAAGGAGGCTTTGAGGCAGCCTTAAGTAAACACCATGCAAACAGCAATACAAGCACAGCAAGCTTTAAAATATATGCTCGCGCGAATCTTGCAAACTGTTAAAAAAATGGTAGAAATGGATCCTTTTGAATGAAGGATATCTCTCCAAAATGCCTTTATTCTGATAAATCATGAAATGCAGATATGATCTTGTACCAAAAATGTTGATATGGATATTGGCTCAACATAATATATTTCCTCCAGGGGTCTTGGGGCAGCCTTCAATATCCACCATCCAGGCAGCAATGCCAGCACGGAAAAATTAACCACTACTAGTGCAACTACTAACTAGTTACACCTACTATTACTACTACTATAACTTCTTCTCATACTACTTCTACTACTATAATTTTATTTTCCAGCCATTGCTTATGAGAAACAAAAAGTACCAGGTAGTTTTAAACAACAAAACAACGTGGGCTATTCAGAGTGACTATTCTCTTTTTCTTGTTTTTTTTTATATAGTTACGCTTTTCAGCTGACAATTTTCCATAAATGTGTTAATGTATAAGAGCGGACTTTACCAATGCTATGTTTAATTAATTAATATAGCCCCCCCCCCCTTCCATTATTCTTCCAGATCGTGGCTTGTTCCTGTGACTGAGTCAATTGATTCGCCAATATGCCTGTATCACTAAGTGAATGGAGGGTCCGAATCGGAACATTTGTTCATTGGATTAGGGAGTATGAGGTTAAGGAGAGGAGAGAAAGATTGCTGAAAGAAAGGATTCGAAGACTGAAGGTTCTTTGCGAGAGACTTGAAGCGAAAATTGGTGATTCTGGAGAGGAGTCCGAAGATGACAAAATCAGACAAGATGACCCTGATCCCAAGGGATGTCCTCATAAAACTTCGAACATTCGGTCGTCAGGAAACTCATCAGATATCAAGGATTTACTAAATTCATGTGATCAGTGTATACAAGATTTATTAACAGCAAGTGATTCTCATGTCAAGGAGATACTCACCCCTTCTGAAACATGTATGAAACAATTGCTGACACCGAGGAGAGAAAGATTGCAAAGGATTCATAGACTGAAGGTTCTTTGCGAGAGACTTGAAGCGAAAATGGGTGATTCTGGAGAGGAGTCCGAAGATGACAAAGGCAGACTAGATGGCCCTTATCCCAAGGGATGTCCCCATAAAACTTTGGACATTAGGTCGTCAGGAAACTCATCCGATATCAAAGATTTACTAACTTCATGTGATCAGTGCATACAGGAATTATTAACGGCAAGTGATTCTCATATCAATGAGATACTCACCCCTTCTGATACAAGTATTAAACAATTGCTGACACCAACTGATTCAAACATTAGACATCTGCTCTCTCTAACAAATTGTTGTAGAGATGGCCAACATACAGCATGTGACTCTCATGTTGAAGATCTTACCAAGCTTACACCAAACTATTCAAACATCAGGGAGTTGATTATACATTCTGACTCGTGCTTCCGAGAGCTACATATGTCAGCTGATGCTTGTAAAGATGATATGCTATCTGATTCTGACGTCAAAGAGTTACTAACACCTAGAGATTCCTACATCCAGGAGTTACTTACATCTAGAGATTCCTACATCCAGGAGTCACTAACATCTAGAGATTCTTACATCCGGGAGTTATTATCAGTAAATTCTCACATCCAGGAAATGTTTACTTCAAGAGATTCCTACACTTGTGAGTCAATTACTACAGGGGTTTCCTACACCAATACGTCACTTACGCTGGGAGACTCCTACATTCAGGAGTTATTCACACCAAGAGATTTCCACACTAATAAGTTACTGACACCAACAGATTCCCATGCTAATGAGCTACTTGCACCAGAAGATTCCTACATCCAGGAATTATTAGCACCAAGAGATTCCTACACCAATGAGTCACTTACACCAGGGGACTCCTACACCCAGGACTTACTTACACCTAGAGATTCTGACATCCGGAAGTTATTGACACCAAGAGATGTTTATACCAATTTGTCGATTGCACCAGGAGACTCCTACATCCAGGAGATAATAACACGAAGAGATTCCTACACCAATGAGCCACCTAGACCAGGACATTTCTACTTCAATAATTCACTTACTGGTGTTGGACTTGAATCACCTACATCTAGCTTAGACAGTGATGCCGTACAACATGGAACTTTTGTTGGAAAGGTAAGCAGGCTTCCTGTTCGTTCTTTTTTTTTATACAAATATTCTTCTTTATATTGATTGAACTGTCATTGGAGAAAAACAATCAATGTGCAGATATATATGTATGTAAATAAATAAATATCTTGGAACTGTCTTTAATGACAAATTATCATGGAGGGATGACACACAATCGGTGTATAAGAAAGCTAACAAGAGGTTAGATGCTGCTTGTAAGTGTCGGCTTGCATGGTGATGTAGATATATAGTAGGTTTGCGGGTGCACCATGTGTGAGAGAGAGAGAGAGTTTATTATCTTTCTTGGAGAGGATGAGTGGCTCGACGTTTCGAACAGGTTGACTATCCGTCGTCAGGAGTCAGGAGTCAACCTGACGACGGATAGTCAACCTGTTCGAAACGTCGAGCCACTCATCCTCTCCAAGCGCTATAGTTCTCCTTAGAGCTATATGCTAAGAAAGATAACAAACAGTCCTTTTCAGGACTACACTCCTCCAAGAAAGATTACCGAGTCAGAGTCCTTTCAGGACCCCTCAAACCTATCTCTCTCTCACACACACACGGTGCACCCGCAAACCTACTGTATAACAAGAGGTTGTTTTTTTTCTGCGTAGAAAAGTCTCCATGTAGATGCAACAATCCTGACCCTGTTCTACAATTCAATAATAAAGAGTGTCCTGCTTTTCAATATTATAGGTTCATTTGGCAATCTCTCAAAACAAGACAGGACGAAATTGGAAATGCCACATAAAATATCACTGCGCATAATTGGGGGAGAATTAGCTTCTGTCGAGTCTCATTGTACTGGGCTTATTATTTATAAGGTCTGTGCAATCATGAAAGACAATACCCATCCACTTCATTTATTTTATTCATTTAATCGTTCTGGTATCCGACTTCACCCTACCCGAACCCGCCCTTCACGATTCAGATATTCATTTGTACCCGACTCTGTTCATAAATTCAACTCACAGGTTAAACGTTAAACTTCGCCGTCAGAAATTAAGTAATACTGAAACTATTATGATTTGAAATACCAATGACCAAGGATTAGTTTTGATGTTCTTGATGTGAAGTACCAACGACCATTTTTGTCGCTTAATTATATTTTGCATGTATTTGCTCCTTATTCCAACTATTTCTATAAACGTGATGTATTTACTTCTTGTAATTATGTATTTTCTTGAATATTACCGTAACGCCAGTGGAAACCAAATTTCTATGTAACTTGTTCGCAAAGACCAAATAAAATATCTTGTATCTTGTATCTTGTAAAGGTAAATATTAATCATGACATAATATGCACCGTGACAATTGCTCTACTTTATTTGGCCATGCACCGTTCATAATGCCCTGTATACTTTATTTGTCATACATGTAGATTATTTGACTGATTGGAATATCATTTAATTTGCAGGAGATGGCAAATGCATCATCAAGAGCATCATGCCACAAAACGGAAGGCTTGAAAGGAACAGTTGATGTGATGTTATCACAGCAGCCGTACCTGGCTGAGTTACTGCTTGTTAAAGCAGGGGATGTGGAGCTCAATCCGGGTCCTCTTCATGGGTAATACAATTTAAGCTATTAAAATGAATTAGCACAGACGACATGCACCATGTAAACCCACGCATACACACGCTCGACTCATACATGCGCAACCATATTATGCAATATATATATATATATATATGCCTGTGTATGGGGTGTCCATGTGTCAGCAAGTTTGTTCTTTTGGCCAGGTGCTTTCAATCTACAAGCCTTTACCAGGCTTCCATGTCGCCCTCTGCATTTCAAAACATTTCCTTTTCTTTTCTTGTGTTGTTCGTTTACTTCTTGTTATTTTTAAAAAAGAAATCAAATTATTCGATTTATTGTACATGATGGCATTTTTAAAAGTAATTGTTACTTCTTTAGGATATCGGAGTCATGTTGTACATTTATTTATTGTAAATTTGTTCAAACCAATTATCAACCATGTCCTGCACATGTCAACATGAAATATTTTGTTACTTTATGTTTGGAAATGAAAATAAATGAAATTAAAATGAATTTGTGTCCCCTTTTCATGAGTAAAAATAATGAAAGTATTTATTTTCTTGAATACATGGATTTTAATCTACTTTTCTCTTCGTTTTGTATTCTTTTAGATCGATAGATAGTGTACTGCAGGAGAGTGAACTGATATTGCTCGCTAGAGAAGTTCCAGGCAACTGCTATGATTACCTGTGCATTGGTCTTGGTTTCAGCTTAGCTCAGAGCCGGAATGTACTGACCCAACATCATTTGAACCTCCCAGGAGCTTTGATCGAATTATTCTGCGGATGGAAAGTCAGGCAGAGAGATGGCTCTAATTGTAGAGCACTTCTTGGGGAAATTCTAGAAAAGGCTGATATGGGTGCACTTCAGACAAAATTATTGGAAGGTAAATTTGCCATTGTACTTGTAATGTCTTTTCTGTTACCTGAATGTCGTCATTTCACGCGTAATCACAGAGGTACATGATAACTATTCACATATACAACGGACAGTAAGAAATAAACGAAAGCGCGAAAGATTATATTCGCATTAAAAACACAATTTATTAAATATAATTTAAATAGGAGAAGTATTATGTGCCCAGAAAATTATTGATTAGGCGTACAAATCTTATCCACTTTAAAGCATCTCTGCACTAGTTTGGCTAGGAGCCAGCGTCGTCCCTGACAGATTGTTATCTCATCAACTCAGCTTTGAATAAACATAGAAAAAAGGACCAACGGGCACCACTAAGGCATTGTTTTTATATAGAGGGAGCAAGAAGTGCAGTGGGGCTTTAAACTACTTTACTATATGTGCAATGTAACACAATTGAAGAGAAGAGAAAAGTGCGGAAGTATATCCCAGCTTTCCTTATTATTTACATAATGTTCAGACTTATGCTCGACCCCCCCCCCCCTCCTGGCATGGATATTTTTATGTTTTAATACAAAATGTGGACATTTTTTTACAATATTAATTAATAAAACATTTACTGTTCTTTTATCTATGTACTTTGATTTCTGTTAAGGTGAATATCTTACATCTGGAACATCACAGTCTGGTAAGTGTACCTTACACATCTTACATGGGACCATCGTGTCTTATTTATACAAATTATATAAATAATTGCAGCTAAACTTAATTTTTCAAAGTAGTTCCAGAACAATGTAGATTTGGTTTTAGATCAATATATATTTCAATGTGAAAATTGATTAAGATATTCTGTTCTCTCATTCTCTGTTCATATTTGGAATAAAATTAGGTTAGGGTGGACTTTCTTTTTATAGCGAGCTCTTTGGACATATTACTGGACAAATATAAAACGTGATTTGTTTTTATGTGTATTCGTTACTATTAAGAGCATTGATTAAAGTTATGTAATCATCTATTTGTATTATATCTACAATTACCGTCAAAGACAGATAGTAATTTTACGTTTGACCCATATCATTTCACTTTCGAATAAGACCCCGTTTACAGTGAGAAAAGGGCCAGGGCCGGGCCAGGCCTACTCAGCGCCGCAATTTTGTGCGTTTACAGTGCTGGGCTAGGCCGCGGCCTAAATTGTAACCTTTCAATATTTTGTCAGAGTGGCGCTCTGCATGTAAACAAACGATTATTTGGGGGGCGCGCCGGGGGTCACAGTGCAGATCCGGTCGCGCGCGATTTGCAGTGAATCTTTTCTCCAATTTCCTATACACGGCGAACTTTCACTTCCGGGGTAACAGTTGGCCGCGCATTTGGCCCTACGTGCGTTTACAGTGCACAGTGAGAAAAGGCCGGGCCAGGCCGCGGCCGAGACTATCTCCAGAGCAGGGCCAAATGCGCGGCCAGTTTGGCCTCGCATTTGGCCTTTTGCGCGTTTACAGTGCTAGGCCAGGCCTTTTGCTCACTGTAAACGGGGTCTAAGTTGTGTGTCAGGATGTGCTGCAACCCTGTAGATATTTGATTTGTCCCTATATTATATTTATCACCCAAAGATGTCATTTGCCTCTCTAGACGCGTTATGAATTTAATATCTGTGTCGTTTATTTGTAACATCTATTTGAATAGATATTTCGTTGAATTAACATAAATTGTTTTTAATCTCCGTACAGATCCAATACTGGATACTTCCCTACCAAACATGACTGAGGCACAGGTTCTCCAGTGTGGGGAAGACTTGAAGACATTCTATCGCGGACAAATGTGCAAAATCAAACCTAACCCGCTTGATTTCAATATCATCCTTGAATTCGAGCAAATTTACACAAACTTAACGCTGCTCAGGAGCGAAAAGGGAACAAGGAGAACCAAAATGCCACTGGATTACACTGATCTTCTTACTACACAGATTAATGGGGAAATTCCTAAGCGTCTTCTGGTTGAAGGTGAAGGGGGTGTAGGTAAAACGACCTTCTGTTCGAAGATCGCATGGGATTGGGTCACTGGATCTCCAGAGTTTCAGAACTTCAGTTGGGTTCTGGTTATACCCCTGCGCAATGTTGTAAAGGGTCAGACAATTGGTGATATTATGTTAAACTATCTCTCTGATAGTAATGCTGTAAGCCCTAGACAGATCGATAATTACATATTGTCTCAACCTACAAAGGTTCTGATTGTACTTGATGGACTAGATGAGTATGATGGGGACCTCTCTACCACAGCAAGCTCAGATATTTCTCAGATTCTACGATCGGAGAAATTCAAGGAATGCATTGTTCTGGTGACAACAAGACCATGGAGGGCGGAACAGATCAAATCCAACGAAGGATTGAGTAGGTTGTATGCATTCATTGCAGTAGAAGGATTTAGTGCTGATAATGTCTCAAAATACATCAAGAGGTACTTCATAAATGATGAAAAGGCGGGATCAGAACTCAGTCGGTTTATTGAAGTGAATGATGTAATCAAGGAGAATATGTCACCCTTCCCAATTTTCGTAGCAATGCTATGTATCTTATGGGAACATTGTGACAGAGAGAAAAGAGAAACAATACGAAGACTGAAGACATTTTCTCAATTATTTGAACAAATGATCATGTATCTAAGAGACCATTATGTGTCAAAGGTTGTCAAAGTGTTACGTAAAGCACATCTGGACAAGGAAATGGAAAGTATCAAGCTTTGTTTGCAAAGCATAGGATCGATTGCATTCTCAGGACTACTGAACAAGAAATTAGTTTTTAATGAGGAGGACTTCAGCTCGTGCAAGGATGCCATGGAGACATGTTGCAGAATCGGAGTTCTGAGTCAGGAAAATCGAAATGTTTCCGGATGGAAAAGAACCTTAACTGCTTCACAGTCTGTAATCACTAGTGTCTTCTTCCCTCACAAATTATTTCAAGAATATATTGCATCTGTTTATCTTGCCTCTCTATATGACACGAATCGCGAAGAGTACAGTAGGTCGATGGGTGAGGTACTGATGAGCAAGAACCCACAAGAATTCCGTTACCTCTTGTATTTCACTGCTGCCCTTGGAAGGGAGGTGGGACTTGATATTGTCAAGAAAATACAACAAAAGGACTTCCCAAATGTACGACAGAGAACGAGAAACAATGATTTTCTAGCAGATATCACTTTTGAAGCGTATGATAAGGATACAGCGAAAGCAGTAGGACAACATATATTTGCAGACGAGAAAAAGTTGACCTTCGATAAAGACAAGCCTGCTCACACAGTGTCTGGTTACCTCTTCGTCATGGAACAGCATGGAATGGTTTGTTATAACAGGCCTGTAATTAGGATTTTATTTGGGGGGGGGGGGTGGGGGAGGGGTGCAGACATAAAATGAAGTGGACTCTTTCGTGGGCAGGATGAGGGCCTGTGAAGTTGATCCCCCCTCCCCCCTCCCCCCCCCCCCCTCTTTAGGTAGGGAAAAAATTGCATTTTTCTGTCCTACCTGCAGATGTTGTTTGCATTGCAGGATTGTTTCGTTTACCGATATCAGATTGAGAATCATCCTCCTTGTTACACGCATGCATTGTACAAAACAGAACATTATAGAAACATTACATTAACCTGATTGACCTACTATGCATACTGCCAGTTGAACGTCAGGAAATTATAAATATAGCCTGAGAAAGAATTATATTTATACTGAAACTAGAAAACAAGTTCTGATAATTCAAATAATGGTTTTATGTATATATATTAGATAGCTTAGACAGATACCGAGATGTGATTGGTCCAGAGCTCGTCACGTGATATCAATTGCGAGGATCCAAATTGTTATATTTTCCTGGCCGGTCACTTTTCGGTGTTATATTTTACCGGCTGGTGAAATGAATATATTTTTAATCAATGCATGTCGCCCTCTTGAGGACTGTATGTCACCAATTACACACATTACACCATAACCGAGGGTCATTTTATTTTTTCAATATTGGTTCACTAATTTTTTTTTTCCCTTGAAATTATTTTTTCCACATGTTTTTTTTTTTCCCAAAAATGCTTTTTGGGGTAATTTTTTTTTTTCTTTCCCGAAAAATGCTTTTTAGGGTAAGAATTTTTGTTTTTCGATTTTTTTTTGTTTTTGTTTTTTTGTTGTTTTTTTTTCCCCAGATTTTTTTTTTATTTTTCTTTTCTTTCTTGAACTATCTCGACAGATTATTTTTACGTAATTTTGATTGTCCCCCCCCCAAAAAAAAAAAAAAAAAAATTAAAATTTCGGGCAAAAAAAAATATGGACCCCCCCCCCCCCAACAAAAAAAACAAAAACAAAGGCTATCTAATATAACAGTTATTGACTGGCAGGGGGTATATAACATTCTTTGGACCTGAAGGGAGTTATATTTTCCCTCGTGACCATATTTTCCCTCAGCGCTGTGCGCTTCAGGAAAATATAACCACTTGGGAAATATAACTCCCTTCAGCGGTCCAAATAATGTTATATTACACCCCCTGCCAGTCAATAACTGTATAATATATACCCAGGCCTGTATAACACGTCAGGATCATTATAGCAAAAAGAATTGTATAGTAACGTGTATATGTCTATTTCAGGAAACTTTGGTGTTCAGAGACAGATCATGTGGCCCGACTGTATCACGTGACCTAGCAGACGTCCTATTCGCATCGAACTCATTATCAAGATTAGAGTTTTATCGTACAACATTGGATGATGACTTCTATCAGTTAATGCGTACACATTTGTCTACAATGGCGGTAAATATATACATATTTAAACAGAATACTAATGATTACAATTGGTTTTTATCAGACGAATTTATGCCATTATGTTATACACAAAGCACACCTTTGGTCAATCGATGCCTATATTTTAGTGGAAAATTGCATATGTTCAGAGAGGCGAAGAAAGCAACCAAAGTGTTAAAGATACCTTGGATTAAATGTAAAAGTACCTTTGAGAAGACTAACTGATCAGAGAAACAGGAATGATCGGACAAATAATCTTCAAATATGAACATTTGAAAGTACACAAAATTACTTACAATTTTAGAAATTCTCTCATATGATAATCAATGCCTCGTATGTATGATCATACGGTGAGAACTAACATTCAGGTCGATAAATAATAATAAAAAGTAATGATAACATTTATAATAATGATAATATAATATGAGATTTGGAATGTCGCAAACCCTCTTCAAATCAAATTCACAATTCGCAATTTTGAAAAAAGGAAATCACATAAAAGCATCTACATTATAAACAAAGCAACAGCTGTAAGATAAAACATACACAAATTTAAGAACAAATAATCATATAATTTGTTAAAAAAGTTACCCCAAATGTCCGGTCCTATTTATAAGTAATTCGTTTTTTTTTAAATAAAGAATTTAATGAAAACGTATTACCGTAAAGCAGGGTGGCAACTAGGGGTGGGAGGGGGGGGGGGAGTGTTTACGGGTATTTTTTCCTTTAGCGGTCATGGAAACAATTATAGTTCTTGACGGATAGTACAACTGCAATGGGCCATGAGAAACAGTTGTATTTAAAATTCCTATTCTCTTTTCATTAGAATGGGAACATCTGTCTGTTTGACATTGGTAAATTTGACTAAACTGTCATTCGTTTCCATACTAACAATTTGTTTCCCAATGTGAAAGTTACATAAAAATCATAACTAGAGTCTGATATTATTTGAAAATAGACTTATTGATAATATTCTACTTTGTCATTTCGCATACAGGAAGATAAATCCTCAATAAAAGAGATGGTTGTAGATCATCAATTCCTAAATGGTCTATGGAGGGTTAATAACGGTGACGTTAATGTGACTATTGGGGACCTATTCCCGAGCTTGACACAATTGACTTTTACCACTCTTCACACTGTCTCACCGGGAGATGTTGAACGGTTGGCACATTCCACCCTAGCAGCGCTGTCTATTCAGCGAGGGAAGAAAGGGACAAATCTAGTTCCTCTCATTGGAGAACCTGCTTCACTGGGGCAACTTTTCTCCAGGTCATTCCCACAACTCACCTGTCTGACCTTCCGAGGGCTAGTAATGGGCAACATACGCAGTGAAGCAATACTACGTAATATAAAGAACCACCTGCATTTGAAATCAATAAGGTACGTTCAGGGCCATGTTTGCATAAATTATGATCATTTCCAATATAAAAAAATTATAACAATAATAATAATAATAAAAACAAAGATAATAATAATATTAATACTATTGATAATGAATAAATAAATCAATAAATAATAAAATGAGTAAATTAAAACAAAATGGAAAGGCCTATACAATTATGTTTAGAAAATACAGAACATATATTAAATGTTTTCAAGTTCTGACAGCAATCAGAATTATGACGAGATTAAAAAGGGTAAGAGTTCTCGGCTCCTAGCAGCATTTCAATTAAATATGTTTTCACCATAATGATTCCAAGGGTTAGTTATTGTAATGTAAAAGAGGACTTAACACAAATACATGTATAAACTACACGTACATATATAAACTACTTAATAATCTTGATGATTGAACCATTGCCTTTAAGGTGTTGATTATTGCACAGCAGCAATTTAGAACATTAGTAATACACGGTATTTTTATTTCACCCTCAATACCATATTTGTTTTGATAGTATAGACTTGTCAAACATTTTCTAAACTGTTTGAAACCTACACAAAAATTCTTTTAGAAATCTCATTAGCTGATATAATATAGCCTTGTCGGAAGGAAGTATAATATACATGTATGTTATCAAAGAGCATCAATTCTTTGGTTCCTTTAAACATTCAGTGATTCAAAATGATAAAATATAAATTTTCCATGGAAATATATTTCATATAGTATCATCAGCTGTTTTACGGATAACGAATTGAACTCCCTGGCTAATCAAATAACTACTGAGAGCAGGATGAAAATAAAACTTCAACATCAAGAGGTAAATGTCTTTTTGTCATATCCACTACGTTGGTCCTAAAGAAGTTTTAAAAGTGAAAAATAAGATACCTAATGGGAAGTTCACCTTGATATTTAGTTGGTTTTAATAAAAGCGGTAAATTGAGAGAAACAAGTCAGTGAATTTTTGTGCAAATTCTGATAGAGAATAATATAATTATTGGTTATTTTGAGTTGTATACTCAAACACATATTGACAATGCTATGAAGGTTCTTGCGAGTTCCTCTCCCAATTGGCTCTGTACTTAAAACGATATTTTATCTAAAGAAATATCACACATTTTCTTAACATATAATAATTAGACATTTGTTTCTACACAACGTACGCTTGTACAAAAAGAGATTCTTTCATCAGCAACTAAGAAAATTAAAATGTATTATTTCTTGTACAGCCCAAATTATTCCTCTTCTTCTATGTGCAATATCAATTAATAACAGAACTTGAGAATTATTTTAATCAATGTGAAATAGCCTATTTACTTGTTAATATTTCTCTTTGTCGATGTCAAAATTACATCTTTATCATTACTATATTTAATTCATTCAAGGTTTCTCCACTTTATACTCTGATGTAATATCAGTTTGCCAATTTCGCTTAATTCAGGAACATTACCTTGTTTAACCAATATTGAAACTTAGCTTTGATATCTTATCTTTTATCGTATTTTATCTGTATAAACATCTAAATGTTATCCGACCTACGTATAAACCTGTAAATTGTTAATCATCAATTTTCTATCTCATGTAAAACGAATGACAATTTTATATCATCAATGAAACTGTAAATCGTATTTCAATATACACAATGTTTGTTAAGTGTTCTATATATTTTAATGTGTTATCAATGCAATGTTATGCCATGTACTTTTTAATCTGTAAATTGAACAATTTCAGCTTTGAGCTGCATGTCCGATGATTTTTATCTCAATAAACCAATACAATACAATACAATACAAATGGAAGAGGATACTAGGAAGGACGTCAAGTTTCAAATACCAAGTATCATTCATGTCCGATTCGAGTACAAATTTGAAAGCATATACATCGTCAGACACCTGCAGAAATTTGGCTGGCCTGAAACCGAATTAATTGGTAGTTTAATATACACTATATGATTTGCATTTTATAGAAGTCCGATTCAACTTTCCCTACTTCATTTACCATATAAATCATGCTCAATTATATTTGGGAATATTTCCAAAATATTGCTTTGTGTTCACTGTGCGGGCGATGTTATGATATGCCCTTCAAAGTTAAAAAAATAATAAACAAGAATATCTTCTTTTCAACAGGCACAAAGGACATTATCTTTTGACAGCAGTATTGGACCATTAACAATAGATATGATAGATGCACTTTGCCATCGAACGTGTGTCCAACAGTTGGATTTGGTTGAGAATGATGTAAAGATTGCAGGTATAGAACGTTTTCCAGACTTGAATGGCAGAGAGGTGGATTCAAAGGTTAGTGAAGCAGCTAAGCAGATATCTTACATTTTTACCTCCACATCCTCTCTCTTTCTCAGTTTTCATCTCTTCCTTGACCATAACAGTTCCTTTCCTTGCTGACTTTCCTCTCCCATTTCCTGCTATTCTCTCAATTTCCCTCTCCGTCTCTGTGCTGTCTTTATAATTAGATGTCTTTTTAGAGGAGGATATACTATTTCATTTTGAATGTCGAAATCTTAATCTTTGGATGTATAAGTGATATGTTTATAATTAATCCCCACTAGAGAGGAGAGCCTTCGAGTCAAACCAGATTTATTTGGACAATCCTAGACATTACATATTTCATTGGTGTTCTTTCATGCTGACCTCTGTAATTTATTTCATGCAAATAAAATTTTAAAAAGGGAAAGAAAAATCATATATTCTGACGAATAGTGTACAGACTTGATTGTAATAGCTGATTTGTATATATCTTTTCTGGTTATAAACATTTTATACGGAAAATATATTTAGACCAACCAACAAAACAGTAAGTGAGCGTATTGCTCATAAGATTTCTCTAACCCCCCCCCACACACACACACACACCTCAGAATCCTGAAACATCGCCTGTAACTACATGAATGTTTAAATATAAAGTTGAGTTCTGGTCATGCGATTGCATTAAGAAAGAAAATGTGTGGAATGGGTCAGAAAAAAGTTGATCATGTAGCATGTTAGTATTGGTGTGAAGTGCAAGGTTCTGGAGTTATACAAATCATATTCAATTCGGCCCAGTATTGGTAAAGTAACAAGCACTGTACACAGAAAGATGTATATGGGACTACACAAATGGTATCGCGGTTACTTACCTTGATTTCCTTATCTTTCTATACTCATTACTTAGCCAGTATGCATTTCTACTAAAATTGTTTGGGAAATGACATTTATTTGTAATCTTGAACATTCAGCGTAAGTTTCGACTGATTCTGTGAGAATTCGTTTTCTTTCTTTTTTAACCAGAACTCAGGTTTATCTTTAATGTGAGAGTACAGACTATTATATGGGTTTCCACTTCTCCCCACTTCATGCTACATGATTTACATATGGCATTCATTTGTCTTTCCACAGATTAAGATGTTAAATATTGGGGATTTGAGATTACATGATAACCAATCAGCATCCTGTTGTCTGGGGAAGTTTCTCAGTCTCCTGCCTCATCTTGCAGACCTGAAGATTCACTCATGTTCCTTTCATGATGATTTCTACAAAGAGATTGTTGAAAGAGCTTCTTCATCTAAGGTAAACAATTATTTTAAAGAAGCAGGAAAAAAGAGATGGGTAATAGAATGCATCACTCTGGCACTCGTCATTTTGCCTAAAGGCACATTTGTCTCTAAATGCGGTCTTGCCCCCCCCCCCCCCAAAAAAAAAATAATAATAATAATAACAATAATAACAATATTATGGTAACAATTTAATCAACAAACTTAAACTATGTTGTGGCATCAACATCAAAAACTTAACCAAAGGTTAAAATTTTAATTTTTTAACAAAAATGTTGTCTCGCCTAGCAACAAACTTAAACTATGTTGTGGCATCAACATAAAAAACTTAACCAAAGGTTAAAATTTTGATTTTTTAACAAAAATGTTGTCTCGCCTAGCAAAAAGCGAAACAAAGGCGCCGCTTTTCCGGTGACGGCGGCGTCAACGTCAAAAGTTTAACCAAGGTTCAGTTCTTGATTTTGTGGTGGTATAATTTGTAAGTATAAGTTCTTTAAATACGCAATTAAACTTGGACTAAAGGGTTATGAAGTATTCCCAATCCTGTGAGTACAATTTCAGGTCACTAAGTCAGGGTCAAAGGTCATTTCCGGTCATCAAACTTAGACTATGTCGTGGTACCAGGTTAAGATTTTGATTTGTTATCGTAATTTTGAAGGTATACATTCCTATTCCATGAAACTTGTACCCAAGGATTATCAAGTTATCACAAAACATATGACACAAATTCTAGGATACAAAGTTAAAGGTAATACAAAGTTTTGGTATGGGGTCATACATTTGGTTCAAATTAATATATTAGAAGCATATGCGATCCTACAATATTCAGTGATCGTTGTCGCGGTTGAAATCGAGTCTAAAGGTATGAAATTGTAAATGATAAACTGTTTATGTTGTTTAGCTCCCTCTCAAGGTCAAGTAAGCTATAAAACATTTTTTTTTTTTTTTTAAACCGTATCACTATTAATTTCATTTCACCAAGGAAAGTCGCTCGTGGGCTTGATTTCCGAAGCCCACGCCAAAGCTATACACGAAATTGACTGGCGCAAATAATCTTTGAGATTGAAGAGCGCCATCTAAACGAAGAACCAACCAACCAACCAACCAATTTGTCTTGACTAAAATCGACCGATTAGTTATTCCCGTTTGAAAATTATATATCACAGCTACACATTCTGAGATTTTCATGGTCGCAGCTACCATTGTACGGCCGTAGGCGCTATTTGAAATTTATCAAAATTAACCGAGAGCACCGGTAAATTTTTATAATCATTTTTTCTCGAAAGTAGAAGTATTTTACGGGCTTAAATTTCTGGTGCTTATTCATCTACAGGGGCATCCAAATATATCAAATCGTAAAGAATCGCTATCCACCCAATTTTCAAAATTTCCCCAAACTATGTTTTACTTTCAAGGTCAAAGGTCATTTTAAGTCAGTAGACTTGGAATTTATTTTTCACAACTTAAATATGAGAATTAATAAATCAATTTTTTTTTATTTGTTCATATTTCATGAAAGTTATCAATCTCGGTACAAACAATAGTAAATAATTATTCTGATGATTTTTAGTTATGCTGATTAGATTCAGAGGATTTCATTTTCGGGGCCTGCTAATGGGCCACCTTGCCTATAAATAATGTCCCGACCTCAATTTTTCATCATATCGAATTGCGTAATACAGGCGAGACCGCCAAGAGCGTTTCCCTTGTTAAAGTATACGTTCCTATTCCAAGAAACTTGAACATGAGGGGTTATCAAGTATCGCCAATCATGTGATTAGTCTTTTAGGTGACAAAGTCAAGGTCAAATGTCATTTCAGGTCCGCAAACTTAGATTAAGTTGTGGCATCAACATCAAGATTTGAATTTTTAGCATAATTTCAAAATGGTTTGTTCAAATTCCATGAAACTTGTACCCAAGGGTTATCAAGTATCAGAAAATCATATGACACAAATTATAGGTCACAACGTCAAGGTCAAAGATCAGTTTAGGTCACGAGACTTGGATTATGTTTTCACAACTTAATATGAGAGTTAATAAATCATTTTTTGTTATTTGTTCATATTTCATGAAAGTTATCAATATTGATACAAATAATAGTAAATAATTTGTTGGATGATTCTTAGTCCATATTTACTTCAAAATGCTGATTAGAGTCAGAGGATTTCATTTTGTGGGGCCTGCTAATAGGCGAACCCTGCCTATAAAAAATGTCCCTATCTCAACTTGTCATCAGACCGAATTGCGTAATGCAGGCGAGACCACCGAGAGCGTTTACCTTGTTTGTTCTTTCTTTTACTTAACCTTACTGCAATGTCATCAACTGGAGCAAACTATAGGCCAATGTAACGGGAACAATGGAATTGATGCATTCACAAACAAGACAAGCCATGGCCCTATCCAAAAAAATGCTTATATTCAAGGGAATGTAGCACCGAGTGAGAATGCGGTTGATTTTGAAATACTAAAAGTGTGCATTTTACAGCTCAAGAAAGCTTATTATACATCTTTGTATTTATAATTATATGTCATTTTCTCGTGACGGGGCCCCTATCTCAATTATTGGGGAGGGGGGCATACATATGCCTGCCTAGTCTAGTTCTGGACCCTATATTGATTTTTGTTATTCGGCGAATAACAAAAATCAATATAGGGTCCAGAACTAGACTAATGCCTGCCTTGGCCTTGGCCTTGGCCTGTCCCAAGCCAATTGTTTTGCTTCCAGATTGTTTTGCTTCCAGATTGGCTATGCCTGGCCGTCCCGGCCAGGCATAGCCAATCTGGAAGCAAAACAATTGCGATACCTTTTATTGAGAAAGAAAAAGAATGAATGTTCAGGGATTTGTACTTAGGTGTGAAAGACACGTGTTCCACTTCTGAGGGGATCTTGAGAGGGCCCGCGGTATATCTCCTAAAAAATCGGTGTAAAGCAAAACACACTAATATAATATCGACTACAACAAGAACAACAACTAAACAGAACTCGTAATTTGCACTATACATACAATTTCATGGACTTTTATTTTCTTTGTTATTGATGACTGAATATATTTGTTTCCATACAAGGGTTTAATAGAACTATAATTTTAATGATTAAATTGAGGGTACATGTACAATCGAAAAAATTCCAGAGGGAAAATTAACATTTCTTATTTTGTTTTTTGTTTTTATTCAGAATTTTCCCAAACTTTCACTGACCTGTTGATTTCATTTTTCTGATTCTATTTAAAAAAAAAACACTTTAAAGGGAGTGTAGCAGGACAAGACTATGTGTCTTTCCCGTGGCCTGACTCGGGGGGGGGGGGAAGGATGGGGGTGGGGAGGGCAATCGGGTATGATACGACTACGGACAACGCGACCGCAGCAATCACGTGCGTGCGACATACGTGAAACCGAAGCTTGAGGAGAACTTCGGTCTGTTTCTCGAACGCTAGCGCACGTTGACCATTTAGAGATTTAGTCGCTGACTACCGTTAATCAAGTCCATTCGTTTACGTGCAGTTTTCCAAAAGAAGACGTAGATGGCGTTAACCAGTATTAGCTAAGCTACATTCCCTCTAATATCAGAATGAAATTCCTTTGAACAAAATGTTTTTTAAATAAAGAAGTTAATGAAAAGTTTATGACCATAAAACAGGGTAACTAGTAGGGGGAATTGAGGAAAAGCATTTTGGAGTATGTTTTGTTCAAGCAATGCTTGGAAAACGCAACTCACATCCTTATAGGAAAAAACATATCTGGTTCATCAAGAAAAACTTTAATTTGAATATTTTTTTTTCTCCATTAGAATGGGAATTTCTTTGTGTATGGCATTGTAACATATGACTAAACTGCCATTTGATTTTCATACTGACAATTTTTTTTTAATGTAGAGAATGTACACATCATAACTAGAGTTTGATATGATTTGAAAAGACTCATTAGAAATATCTACTTTTTTGTCATTTCGCATACAGGGAGATAATTCCTCAATACAAGAGCTGGTTGTAGATCATCAATTCCTAAATGGTCTACAGACGTTTAATAATAGTGACATCAATGTGACCATTGGGGACCTATTCCCGAGCTTGAATCAATTGACCTTTAGCACTCTTCATAATGTTACACCGGGGGATGTTGAACGGTTGGCTCATTCCAGCATAACAGTGCTGTATATTGAGCATGGTGAGGAAGGGGGAGAGCTAGTTCCTGGATCTGGTCAGAATGACTCGGAGGGAAGATTAGTTCCTCTCATTGGAGAACCTACTTCACTGGGGCAACTTTTCTCCAGTTCATTCCCACAACTCACCTGTCTGACCTTCCGAGGGCTAGTAATGGGCAACATACGCAGTGAAGCAATACTACGTACTCTAAAGAACCACCTCCATTTGAAATCAATAAGGTACGTTCAGGGCCATGTTTGCAGAAATTGTGATCATTTCCAATGTATACAAAAATATAATAATAATAATAATAATAATATTAATACTACTACTGATAATGAATAAATGAATCAATAAATAATCAAATGAGTAAAAAGTATATAATTATGTATATAAAAAAAAGAACATATATTAAATGTTTTCAAGTTCTGACAGCAATCAGAATTATGCCGAGGGTAAAAAGGGTAAGAGTTCTCGGCTCCTAGCAGCATTTCAATTAAATATGTATGCCCCATAATTATTCCACGGGTTAGTTATTGTAAAGTAAAAGGGAACTTAACACAAATACATAAACTACTTAATGATCTTGATGATTGAACCATTGCCATTGAAATGTTGATTATTGCACAACAGCAATTTAGAACATTAGTAATACATGGGATTTATATTTCACCCTCAATACTATTTATAGACTTGTCAAACATTTTCTAAACTGTTTGAAATCTACACAAAAATTATTTTTAAAAACCTCATTAGCTGATATATAGCCTAAACAGAAGAAAGTATAATATGTGTTATCACAGAGCATCAATTCTTCGACTCCTTT
This sequence comes from Strongylocentrotus purpuratus, assembly GCF_000002235.5. Lineage (NCBI taxonomy): Eukaryota > Metazoa > Echinodermata > Echinoidea > Camarodonta > Strongylocentrotidae > Strongylocentrotus > Strongylocentrotus purpuratus. Next base: position 27,887,075 of record NW_022145603.1, on the reverse strand, counting down.
AAACATTCAGTGGTTCAAATTGATAAAATATAAATTTTCCATGGAAATATATTTTATATAGTATTATCAGCTGCTTTACGGATAACGAATTGAACTCCCTGGCTGAACAAATAACTACTGAGAAGAGGATGAAAATAAAACTTCAACATAAAGAGGTAAATGTCTTTTTGTCATATCAACTACGTTGGTCCTAAAGAAGTATTAAAAGTGAAAAATAAGATACTTAATGGGAAGTTCACTTTGATATTCGGTTGGTTTTAATAAAAGCAGGAAATTGAAAGAAACAAGTCAGTGAATGTTTGTGCAAAATCTGATAGAGAATAATATAATTATTGGTTATTTTGAGTTGTATATTCAAACACAAATTGACAATGCTATGAAGGTTTTTGCGAGGTCCTCTCCCAATCGGCTCTGTACTCTAAACAATTTTTTTCTAAAGAAATATCAGACATGTTCCCAACATAGAATAATGACACATTTGTTTCTACACAACGCTTGTATGAAAAGAAATTCTTTCATCAGCAACGAAGACAATTCGAAATGTGTTATTTCTTGTACAGCGCAAATGGAAGAGGAAACCAGGAAGGATACATGTATCAAATACCAAGTATCATTCATGTCCGATTCAAATACAAATTTAACAGCATATCGATCGTCAAGACACCTGCAGAAATTTGGCTGACCTGAAACATGTCCAAGCATATTGACAAAACTGTTATTGTCATGAGCTGAATTAATTGGTAGTTCTAATATACACTATATGATTTGTTCCTTATATAAATCCCATCAAACTGTTCCCTACCTCAGTTGCCATATACAACATGCTCGATTATATTTGGTAATATTTACAAAATATTGCCAAGACCTATAGGTTCTTTGTCCTCACTATGCGGGTGATGTCATGGTATGCCCTTCAGGATTAAAAAAAATAATACACCAGAATCTCTTCTTTTCAACAGACACAAAGGACGTTATCTTTTGACTCTAATACTGGATCATTGAGAGATGTGATAGATGCACTTTGCCATAGAACATGTGTCCATGAGTTGGAACTGAAAAGGTTGAATCGTGCAAGCATAAATATTGCTAGTGAAGATTGTTTTCCAGACCTTCATGGCAGAGAGGTGGATTCAAAGGTTAGTGAAGGAGCAAATCAGCTTTCTCACATGTTCTCCCTATCCTCACCCTCTCTCTCTCTCTTTCTATTTCTCAGTTTTCACCTCTTGCTTTTCTTGCTTACTTTCTTCCATTTCCTTCTATTTTCTCAATCCATGTATCTCTCTCAGTGCTCTCTTTATAATAAGATGTCCTTTGTCTAAATCTGAATTTCTGGATGTATAGGTGATACATCTATAATTAATCCCCACTCGAGAGGAGAGTCTTCAAGTCGAACCAGGTTTATTTGGATAATCCTAGACATACCTTTGTGTTCATTGTTTTCTAAACATTCATTAGTGTTCTTTCATGCTGACCTCTCTAATTTTTTTCTCGCAAATAAAATTGTAAAAAGGGAAAGAAAAATCACATATTCTGACTAATAGTGTAAGGACCTGATTGTAATTATCACGACATAAAATGTATCCAGGAAATTATATGATAATTTAACGGGCATGTTTTTGTTTACTGTGTACATACATAATATGAATGGTTCCATATCTACAAGTACAGTGATCACCATCATCAATTACATTGGTATGCCTCCGCTACGACTTGAAGCATAAGAAAAAACAATTAAGTGCAATTTTAAGTCGATATATAATCCAAATGAAAGAAAGTGGAGACCTTAGAAAAAGCTGGGCTTGTAAGAGCAAGGTCCCCATATAACATAATCCATCAATGTTTCACTTTTAATTTTTTGTCAAAGTTATCAAAATTACACATGATTAAATATGGGGGAAATATTTACAAAAGGGATAGCTTGAAATGTGAAAAGGAGAGGTTGAAAATATATATTCAAAAGGATCGAGAGGAAAAGAGCAAACTGGAACGAGAAAAACAACAAAACAGAGAAAAACAGAGAAAGAAGAAAGTTATTTATATAGGGGAAAATGGTATTTGGTGTAAAGAAAAATAAAAATAGAAGAGAGGAGGTGGGAGGGGGGGGGGGAGAGAGAATGTGAAATGCTGACATTTATATTGAATAATCAAACATAACAAAAACAAAAAGATAATGCACGTTATCAATAACAATTGATAAATTATTACCTAATATCGTTTCTGGTGATATAATTTTTACGTTAATTGTCGACATAGTTACTCAAATAAATGTAATTTCAATTTGCGTTTAAAAACAAAGACACTGACAGATCTAGTTACATTGATAGGAAGTGAGTTCCAAAACTTGGGACCAGTACAAGCCAGCGTCTTCAGACCAAAATCAGTTCTTACACGTGGAATATGAAGTGCAGTTGCCTGCCTTGTATTATAGCTATGAATTTGATTGTTCTTTCGAAATATTTGTACTAACGCATTTGGGAGAGTACCATTTTCAAAACCATACATAATTGCGCCTAACTGTATAAAGTAAATGTCTTCAACCTTCAATAGCTTATTACTGTAGAACAAAACATTAGTATGAGCACGATAGCTCGCATTAAAAAACACTCTAACCACCCTCTTTTGGGCAACACAAATCTTATCTGATTTTGTTTTCAATGACTTCCCCCATGCCAGCACTCCATAATTGAGATAAGGCAAAATTAAGGTAGAATACAAAATAAGCAACATTTCTTGTGGGACAAAAGAACTTAATTTATAAATTACACCAGTATTTCGAGACACGACTTTACAAATATTAGTACAATGAAATGCCCAAGACAGCTTCTCATCAATATGTAGCCCACGGAACTTGGTGGAAGTTACTCTCACAACATTAACATCATCAAAAAATACATTTCCAGGTACATCCATTAGGGAGTTAGTAAAAAACATATAGTTTGTCTTTTGAAGATTCAAGGACAACTTATTTGCATGAATCCACAAAATAACTTTCTTTAATTCAATATTAACTGTATCTAATAAAACTTCCGAGTTTTTATGAGAAAAGAGTACACTTGAATCATCTGCAAAAAATATGAAAGATAGTACATCAGATGAAAGATAAAAATCATTGATATATAATATAAAAAGAAGGGGGCCAAGAAGGGACCCCTGAGGGATCCCACAAGATATAGTTTGATGACTTGAGTTAGTTCCATTTAATGATAGATATTGTTTTCTGCCTGTTAAATAGCTCCTGAACCAGCTAAGAGCCATTGGCCTCACTCCATAATATGACAATTTACTTTTTAAAATTTCATGATCAACCGTATCAAACGCCTTAGAGTAATCCACAAATATACCAATTGTATGAAGGTGATCGTCTAGTGCTTGAGCTATTTTATCAAAAAAGTGTAAAATTGCATGTATAGTGGTGTGCTTTTCACGAAAGCCAAACTGGAATTTTGAAAATATTTTAGTCTTTTTTTAAATATCACTGTTCTATCATATATAAGCTTTTCTAAAAGCTTTGAAAAGGATGTCAATAATGAAATGGGTCTATAATTACTTAATGTTTGAGGATCACCCGTTTTAAATATTGGCACTACCTTAACAATTTTCATTTGTCCTGGTACAATACCCGATAAGAAAGACAAATTATAAATATGAACAAGTGGTATTACAATTCCATGTATATTATCCTTAATTAATTCATTTTTTATGCCATCAAAGCCAGGACTCTTGTCACTTTTAAGCGAGCTCACAAGTTTAAACAATTCTATTTCATTTGTGGGCATTAAAAATAGGCTATCTATATTGGGTTCTTGCATAAACTCAATAAAGCTTTTCTGACATGTAGGAATAGAGTCCTGAAGTTTCAGCCCGACATTACAAAAATAATCATTAAAATTGTCCACAATAATTTTAGACAGAAATTAATACAAACCAACCAACAAATTATCAGGTATTTTTTCTTTAGATTTCTTTTTACTGACTCTCTCCATCCCCCCTCAAACCAGAACCATAGATCATCTTCTGTTAGTTTGTGAATGCTGAATGTGACAGTATACAAATATTCAATGACACTCGAGGATCTAGCTGTAACTATTCGCATCGAAGGAACATCAGCTAGTGCTATTTTCCCGAGGGCCATCGGCCCGAGGGAGAATAGTACTAATGATGTTCCTGAGTGCGAATAGTTTGTTCCGAGAATGAGTCATTTTATATTTGTTTTATATCCCTTCCATCTGTTCAATCCTTGTACACTTCTGTAACATGTACCGTATACTCACATTCACATCCCATATTCAGAAAAGAAATAAAAGAAAATTGCACGGCTCAATTAAAACATTGAATGATGGATTATGTTTAGCTGGCCCACGCCGCATATACAGGTACTGCATTAGGGATTATGCCGAAAGGGTGGGTAGTGTCGCGTTGCGGCGCATTGATTTGAACGTGACCATTCGTCCAAAGCCCCCCCCCCCCCCCGGTTTGGCCAAAAGGGTGTGTTGACTAGTCTTCCACATCAGTCGTTTATAATTCACGGAATAGTAATTTAAGTCGTTTAAATTCAAATAATCAAAATAGAAACAGATTAAAAATTAAATCACACTAGTTTTAACGTGAAAATCTGAGTTTTCTCTCCAAAATCTGATTTGTTTAGGATACTCGGTCTTTTTTTGTGTGTCAAGAGGTTTGCATCTCTGCATTTATATATAGCGCCATAATTCTCTGGACTCGTGTTCTTGAACACAAAACTTTTGTAGCACTCGGGTAAAACAAAACAATCAAACAAATGGTAATACATTGCAATAAATCACATACTTTTAGGACTATTAGGGCATGCCGATGTGTACGAAATACCACACAGTTTCGGATTGAAGGGTTTCCACTATCTTTTTTCCAAATACTCTGATTAATGACTTGCCGACATAACCTGTATTTTTATTGTATTTCCATAATAATAATAATAATAATATCGAATATTTAAGAGCCCCAATAAGTACTATAGCGCTTACAAATACAAATATATGAAAAGAGGACAAAATGTACAGTACAGGAAGTGTATCACATGGATCATTGGGGAAAAAGGTGAAGGATGAATACTTGAAATTATTATTATTACTCTAAAAAAAATTGGGGGAAAAACAAAAGACTTTTTCTCTTTATATGTACACGATGAATGTCAGTATCGATCCTGCTGTCTGGAGGAGTTACTTTGTCTCCAGAATAGAGCAATGATTTTAATATATCTTTTCATTATGTGGCAATATAAATTTTATATGGAAAATAAAACCACCCAACCAACCGTTGAGTGAGCATTTTGCACATCTCCTGTGATTATGTGATTGCTTATAGAGAATATTATACGGGTTTCCAAAATTCTCCCCATTTATTGCTTCATAAATTATAAACCGCCTTTGCTCCTCCCCCTTTCCCAAGTGATTGTGTGTTTGGTGCATGTGCATTTGCGATGGTATTTTGATATAATTCCTTTGATCATTTATTATATTTTTTCATGTAAGCTTCCATGCAGTTTAAGGGAGCTGCACCCATTAACCTTTTTCTTGATCATGATATATATTTTTTATTTGTTAATAATTCTTATGATTTAGAAATAAATTTGAATTGAATTGAATTAAATTGATTATTTGTATTTCCACAGATTCACAAGTTACATATTAGGTCCTTGAAATTACATGATCAACAATCAGAATCTTGTTGTCTGGGGAAGTTTGTCAGTCTCCTGTCACATCTTACATACCTGGTGATTAAAACATGTAACCTTCATGATGATTTCTACAAAGAGATTGCCGATCGAGCTGCTTCATCTCAGGAAAAATGTATTTAAAAAAGAGGCAGATAAAAAGAGATGGTAAATGTTTCTTTTCATAGCCAGAGGTTGTGGGATAGGAGTAGGAATAAATTGGAATAAATACAATATACTGTTCCATGAGAATAACATTTGAAAAAATTTCTATACTACAATTGCCACTAAAATCTTGAGGCCTATTTACATATTATTCTTCTTGCTTCGTTTTGTATATTTGTGGGAGGGGTGTACATAGTGCCAACCATTCAGAGACTCAAGGGTTTTCACTATCTTTCATCAATATTTCCTTCTTCATGACTTACCGGCCTATGACGTATTCAATTGTATTTCTACAGATTCACAAGTTCAAGGTTGACTACTTGAAATTATTATTATTAGTCCACCAAGAAATAAGTTGAAAAGATAGGATTAGGCCATAATCCTTTGGACTCGTGTCCTTGAACACAATACCTTTGTAGCACTCAGTTGAAACCAAACAATCAAACAAATGGTAATATTTTGTCATATATCACAAACTATAAGAGTATTTAAATGGTGAAATCGTTAACCTGGGTTACCATTAAATTTCTGAGGCATGTCGATGTGTTGTTCTTTTTACTTTGTTTTGCTTTGTGTGTTTGTTTGTTTTCGGGTAGGGGGTGGGGGCAAGTACAGTACCACAGAGTTACAGTTATATGGAAAATAAAACCATCCAACCAACCTTTGAGTGAGCAATTTGCTCATGAGATTCCCCCCCCCCCCCTTCAGAATCCTGGATCGTCTCCTGTGATTATGTGATTGCTTGTACAGATTATTATAAGGGTTTCCATTATTCTTCCTATTTACTGCTTCATAAATTATGAACGACCTTTGCTCTTCCCCCTTTCCAGAGTTATTGTGTGTGTGATTTCTTACTGTGTGTTTGGTGCGTGTGTGCATTTGCAGTGCTATTTTGTTATCATTACTTTTGTTCATGTATTATATTTCTCATGTAAACTGACATGCAGTCTAAGGGAGCTTCACCCACTAAAAGCTTTGCTGGCCTCTGTTTTTTGTCGTACTTTTAATGTTTGTTGTTGAACATTATAAGTATTTTTGTATTTTCAAAGGTTTTAGGATTTAGAAATGAATTTTAATTAAACTGAATTGAATTAAATTGAATTGAGTCCTCCTCACAAATACAAGAAACCTTCTCGTCTCGTTCTTGATGTAGCCTAAAACCACTCTGCTATCTGTCCAGAGGAAGTGCCTAACATTCTCAAGATTAATTTCATTCTGCAGAAAGGAGCTAACTTTCGCTGAAACTAGAACTGCTGTCAACTCTAGTCAGGGCACTGTAACCATCTTGAGAAGAGCTACGCTGGATTTTCCCATCACTAGCGCGCAGTGTTCCTTGTCTTCTCGATTTGTTAGTCTCATATAGGTGCACTGTCTGTATAAACCAACATTGCTAACAGAGAAATGATAAAGCTACACTTTCTTGATTTCTCCAGAGTCCTTTGGTTTGTAACATCTATCAATGGAGATTCTTCCGACTTTAATAAAGAATGTCTTCCACTTCTCCCATTCAGCTCGGAGTGCATCAGAAAGGGGATCATCCCATTCAGCTTGACCCTACACACTTCTTGGAGAATCAATATTATAGGAAGGATGATTGGTGCTAGTAGTCCTAAAGGATCATAAATTGACATTACCCTAGACAGGACTCCTCTTCTCGTCAGTGCATGCTTGTCTTGAAAGGCTATTCGAAATTGAAATGAGTCTGATTCAATACGCCACTGGACCCCGCGTGCCTTCTCCATATGTATAGTGTCTTGTAAAAGATTCAACTGTTTCACATCCTCCCCTCTATCTTATGCTGGAATTGCTTGCATCACTTAAATAGTGGAGTTGGACACAAGTTTGCAGGTGAAGACATCTGCGATCACACATCGATCTCCTAAATGTTTTCTTGATGAGATTGATAGCTTCATCTTATGTTCCTACCGATTTCAAGGCATCATCGAAGTAGAGGTCATTTTGAACGAATTCAGATGCATTGTGTGTGATAATGCAGCACCAAAGAGATGCTCATTCATCCTGTAGTCACTGGGATGTTGACTAAAGTCTCCATTAGTCCACTATAGAACGGAGATTATCTGCGCTCCTTGAAATTAGTGGAATATTTCTTTAACCTCAGACATGACAGCTATTGCCTCTTTCCTGAATCGACAGATTTGCATTTCCACAGATTCAGAAGTTTATGGTTATAGGCTTGGACCAAGAAGGACTTTCTCTATATGTAAATGTTGACCAATCAGCATCCTGCTGTCTGAATGAGTTACTTTGTCTCCGGAATAGAGCAGTCCCTCTGTATTTCAAAAGCTGATTTTTATATATCTTTATGTTAATTTTGTGGGTATCTACATATTATATTGAAAATAAAACCAACCAACCAAACAATTATTAAGCATTTTGCGCATCAGATTTCTTCCCCCCCCCCCTTTCAGCATCCTGGTTCATCTCCTGTGATTATTCAATTCAATTCAATTAAATTCGTATTTATTTCATTTCCAATTAACACAAAACACAAAACAATATTACAGAACGACAACCACAAAATTATTTTTGAGAATGGGGTTGACTTTAGCTAGTTTTAATAGATCAGGGAAAACACCTTGCGATAACGAGTGATTAAATATGTGAGTTAAAGGCTTTGCAAGTGGATACATTATTTCTTTTAGGAGAGACATACTTATTTTATCAAAACCGTGCGATTTTGAGTTGTTAAGAGATTGGGTAATGTTAATAATTTCGCTAGGATTTGTCGGATTTAAAAAGAGAGACTCTTGGTTTTGATTGGAAAGATAGTCTTTAAAGTAAGCGTGAGTTCTATTAATTTTGCTGGCGAGTTCAGGGCCGATATTCGTAAAAAATGAGTTAAATGAATTTGCATGAAGACTAGGATCATGTATTTTAGTGCCATTTAATGTGATATTATCCGTGGGTGGGGGATTCGTTTTTTTTCCCATTACCTCTTTGATAATTTTCCAAGTTGCAGTTGTGTTTGAACTGGCCTTTTTTTATTTTATTAGAAAAATGCAATCTACGGGATGTACGGATAAGTTTTGTTAATTTGTTTCGATAAATTTTATATGTGTTTAGGTTAGTTTCAGTTGGATTGTGTAAATGTGATTTGTAGAGGCGATTGCGTGTTTGTATTGATTTCAATAAACCTTTCGTTATCCAAGTATTCCTGGGTTTATTTCGCTTATTACTCATTTTGCCTAAAGGAATATTTTTTTCATAATAATATTGCAATTTGTTACTAAAATGTTTATATGCAGTATTGACATCATTTACACTATATACCTCAGCCCATCCCTCGAAAAATAAATCCTGTTTCAGCAATTCTATATTACGTTTGGATTCTTTGCGATATATAAGCTCATCAAATGATTTACGGCCAGATAGTTTGCATTCACAAGTTAAAAATATGGGTAGGTGATCCGACACTTCAGAACACAATATTCCACCGATGGTTTTGTTGTTATGTACGTTTGAAAAAATATTGTCAATCTGAGTTGATGAATGTGGATTTATTCTGGTGGGTTTATTAATAATCGAAAAAAAGCCGTATGAATGCATCAACTGCATACAATTGGTTGAGTTACTGTTATCAGATGAGGGTGAGAAGTTGATGTTAAAGTCACCAAGGATAAAATTGTGTTTATTTTCATCCCCTATTTTATGAAGATGAAAATCCAGTTCGTCACAGAATAAATCACAATTAGAATCAGGGGGTCTATAAATCAAACCTATGATGACATTTTTGGCATTTGAGTTATTAATTTCGATAAATAAAGATTCTGCTTGTGTTAGTTTAATATCTGAACGGATTTTGAAGTTTATGTTTTGTGTAATATAAAACGCAACACCGCCACCTCTTCTTCCTTTGCGGTCCGCCCTAATCAACTTATAATTAGGCAAATTGAACATATCTGGAGAATTCTGATGTAACCATGTCTCACTTATTCCAATGACGGAAAATGCAAAATTATTTAAAGAGTGTAAAAGGTTTTCAACGTATTCGAAATTTTTGTTCAGACTTCTGGAGTTTATATGTAAAAGTGAAATATTGTCTGGTTTGTAAGAAAATGAATTTTTGAATTCTTGGGGTGTGTAGTATTTGCTCTCGTTTATATCGTCGACAAGAATATCGGGAGTGTGCGCGTGCGAATTCATTTAACGATACGTATTATGTAAAGTACCGAAAATTTGGAGGATGAACAACTGCATGTGTGATGCTGGTGCGTTTGTGTGTGTACGAAGTGCAAGTGTGCGGGTAACTTCAAAATATAATACAAATGAAAATACAATAAGACCCATCTTGGTCACAGTTACAATAATTGCTTAGGAGCCCGACCACCCGAGTAAAGGGTGTATTTTTGACACGCAAAATAGAGGGGCTGGGAAGAAACAAAATGCTTAATAACAATAATGACAAATCGGAGTACGATTATTAAATGGCAAAGAGGGATTTGACATTCCCGCTCATCAAAACTAGTTCAGTCTATAACAATGGATTCTGTGATTGACACAGGAGTTTTGCAAAACAAAGAGATTTGTTGTGCGGAGGAGAAAAATGTATGCATGTTAAAGCAGACTCTGAGATGATGCTTAATAGCAATAACGTCATTTCGATGTACAATAATATTAAATGGCAAAGAGGGTTTTGACATTCCCGCTCATCAAAAAAAAATCAAAAAAATCAGTCAATTACAATATAACAGATAGACTCAAATTTTTGGAATGCTATACAGATAATAATTATTGATAAAGAGTGAGGATTTCGGTTTTAATAATCCCATTAATCAAGATCAAAGGTTAATAAAAACTTGTCTCCAGCTTCCAGCCCAGTGGAGGGTAAGCTATATACATTCCTGCATGATACAAAATGGAGCTGCATGACACCCGAATGTATACAATCGTAACAATTTAGCATTAGTGAAAAAGTACAATTCCCTCAAGATTCAAATGTTTTACGTATTTGGGCGATCGAATTTTCCATTATTATTGGTCACAAAACAATAAGACACACCAAAACATAAATGCAGATTCGAAATGAAAGTAAGGCTGCTCAAACAATGGACCCATCGCTCTATGCGTCGAGTATGTTTGTGATAGAGCGCTACAGCGGGCCGATGTGAAGATCGGTCAACCGTGGCGCGGAGAAGCCACGCCCTGTTCCTATACGTCAGACACACGTAAGCGATAAGTCCATGTATTTGTTAAGGTTATAAGCACACGAAATTTCGAATGTATTTTTGATTGACACAGGTGATTAGAAAGATACATGCATGCTAAGGCAGGCTCGTATGTACATACTTGATAACTGTTATGACAATTCGGAGTACAATAATATTAAATGGCAAAGAGGGTTTTGACATTTCCGCTCATCATAAAAAAGAAAGTTTCGTCAATTACAATATAACAGATAGACTCGAAACAATTGAATGCTATACAGAAAATAATGAATGATAAAGAGTGAGGACTTCGGTCTTGATAATCCCAGTCGTCAAGATCAAAGGATAACGAATACTTGTCTCAAGCCCATTTGAGGGTAAAGAATACATTCCTGCATGATACAAAGTTCTACTGCATGTCCCCTGGAAGGAATACAATCATGACAATTTAGGATTAGTGACAACCGTACAATTCTTTCAAGATTCAAATGCTTTACCCATTTGGAAAATCGAATTTTCCATCATGATAATTGTCATATACAAAAACCAAACAAAAATATAAATAAATAAATAAAGTTTTGAGAAGAAAATTAGGCTGGTCAAACAATGGACCCATCGCACCCATGCGTCGAGTATTTCTGAGATAGAGCACCACTGCGGACCAATATCAAGATCGGTCAGCCGTGGCGCGGAGAAGCAACGCCCAAACGTTAGACACATGTGAACGACAAGCCCATGTATTTGTTACAGTTTAATAAGCCCATCATATACAAATCGTGTGACTGACACGGGTGTTTTGCAAATCAAAGAGATTCGTTGTGCAGATGAGAAATATTCATGCATGCTAAAGCAGACTATGACATAATGTTTGATGGCATGACAATTCGGAGTACAATTATTAAGTGGCAAAGAGGGTTTTGACATGAATTCCCGGTCATCAAAACAAGTTCAGTCAACCACAATAATACAGATGGACCCAAAACAGTTGAACGCTATACAGATAATTATTGATAAAGGGTGAGGAATTCGTTCTTGACAATCCCAGTAATCAAGATCAAAGGTTAATACAAATTTGTCTACGACCCCCAGGCCAGTGGAGGGTAAGCTATACATTCCTGCATGATACAAAACGGAGCTGCATGACCCCCGAAAGGTCATGACAATTTGAGATTAGTGACAACAATACAATTCTCTCAAAATTCAAATGCTTTACACATTTAATGCGGTTTTGAAAAGAAAGTTAGGCTGGTCAAACAATGGACCCATCGCACCCATGCGTCGAGTATTTCTGAGATAGAGCACCACTGCGGACCAATATCAAGATCGGTCAGCCGTGGCGCGGAGAAGCCACGCCCAAACGTTAGACACATGGGAACGACAAGCCCAAATATTTGTTACAGTTTAATAAGCCCATCATATACGAATCGTGCGACTGACACGGGTGTTTTGCGAATCAAAGAGATTCGTTGTGCAGATGAGAAATATTCATGCATGCTAAAGCAGACTATGACATAATGTTTGATGGCATGACAATTCGGAGTACAATTATTAAGTGGCAAAGAGGGTTTTGACATGAATTCCCGGTCATCAAAACAATTTCAGTCAACCACAATAAAACAGATGGACCCAAAACAGTTGAACGCTATACAGATAATTATTGATAAAGGGTGAGGAATTCGTTCTTGACAATCCCAGTAATCAAGATCAAGGGTTAATACAAATTTGTCTACGACCCCCAGGCCAGTGGAGGGTAAGCTATACATTCCTGCATGATACAAAATGGAGCTGCATGACTCCCGAAAGGTAAATATTCATGCATGCTAAAGCAGACTATGACATAATGTTGATAGCATGATAATTCGGAGTACAATTATTAAGTGGCAAAGAGGGTTTTGACATGAATTCCCGGTCATCAAAACAAGTTCAGTCAACCACAATAAAACAGATGGACCCAAAACAGTTGAACGCTATACAGATAATTATTGATAAAGGGTGAGGAATTCGTTCTTGACAATCCCAGTAATCAAGATCAAAGGTTAATACAAATTTGTCTACGACCCCCAGGCCAGTGGAGGGTAAGATATACATTCCTGCATGATACAAAATGGAGCTGCATGACCCCCGAAAGGTCATGAAAATTTGAGATTAGTGACAACAATACAATTCTCTCAAGATTCAAATGCTTTACACATTTAATGCGGTTTTGAAAAGAAAGTTAGGCTGGTCAAACAATGGACCCATCGCACCCATGCGTCGAGTATTTCTGAGATAGAGCACCACTGCGGACCAATATGAAGATCGGTCAGCCGTGGTGCGGAGAAGCCACGCCCTGTTCCTACTTTAGACACACGTAAACGATAAGTCCATATATTTGTTACAGTAAGTTTAATAAGCCCATCTTACACGAATGGTGTGACTGACACAGGTGTTTTGCAAAACTAAGGGATTCGTTGTGCAGATGAAAAATATTCGTGCATGCTAAAGCAGACCATGACATAATGCTTGATAGCAATGACAATTCGGAGTACAATTATTAAGTGGCAAAGAGGGTTTTGACATGAATTCCCGGTCATCAAAACAAGTTCAGTCAACTACAATAAAACAGATGGACCCAAAACAATTGAATGCTATACAGATAATAATTATTGACCAAGAGTTAGGAGTTCGTTCTTGACAAACCCAGTAATCAAGATCTGAAAGGTATACAATCATGACAATTTAGTATTCGTGACAACGTACAATTCTTCCAGGGTTCGACTGCTTTACGTATTTGGACAATCGAATTTTCCAGTATTATTGGTCACAAAAAAGTAAAACACGCACACAAAAAACATTTCTCTTCCTTTTTCCCTTTTCTTTTAAATGCAGATTTGAAATGAAGGTTAGGCTGCTCAATTAATGAACCCATCGCTCTATGCGTCAATTATCTTTGTGATAACGTAACACGCATTTGAACCTCAAGCCCAACCATTGAAACAGTTTAATAAGCGTTTCATACAAATATAGGCTTTGTGATTGATACAGGTGACCCTGCAAAACAAAGATTTTCTTTAAACCTTTCTGTCGGCATGCAAATAGTTTGACCATAATTGGGTGACATTAATGGTCTGGTATGCAATGATTCCCATGGTCGGTTACCCGTTCAGATACATGTATTTAAGTCCAAGGGTTTATATATTGCTTTAACGACTATATTCAAGGTTAATGTTGCTGAAAATGGAACAAGCTAACGTGGAAATATGCTATAAAAGAGAGGGGTTAACACGAATCAAAATCCTGTTACAAAAAGCTTCCGTAATTCAAAGCAAGATGTACTTTGACACAAATACTTGCTCATAACCCAACGGCGGTGGGGGTGGGGAGGGGTTGGAAAATATGTAACTTCTAACCTGCGAATTAAGTGACGTCCAAGGGTCCATGGTTAGATGGTAGCTTTATCGGCCATGTACTACTCTACGGTCTATAGGGTGGTCTATATCCCGTGAGAAAAAAGGTGGGCGGGGCAAAAAATATACAGAGCTACGTGTACATTCTTGGTTATAGATATATCCTGCGGTGGACTGCGAATTGAATGATGTTTATAATCAGGTTTTACCTTTGGAAATTGCATTAATAATATAATGTAATACCTCCAACATTTGGTAAAGAGTTTGGAGTTGGCAAATGCTTGGGTTTAAACTTTCCATTCATCAAGTACAGCGATGGAAAATACATGCCTCCAACCTAACGGGTGTACTTTTCATTGATCCCTAGGGTTTTAACAACATTTTTCTTTTTTCTCTCTTTTTCCCCTTTCTTTCTTCACACGTTACATGAAATGGCTTCCTGTAGATATTTCGACCAAGTTCATGGTTTTTGTAACAAAAAATATGAAAAAAGGAAGCACTTTAGTTTTATCTTAGAGCATAAGCAAAAATCAGAGTCCTGATTACAAAATTGCTTCAGAAATTCAAAATTCAAAACAAAGATTTACTTTTCATGTATTATTGTTATTTCTAAGCAAGGTATTTGAAACTCGATGCAAGCAATATACGGTGATATTAAAGTGACATAGAATATAATTATAAGTATGATTTCATAAACTTCTCGTTTACTTTACTCACTTATATCACTTTTCGTTTTTCGGACCTCAAATTAAAAGATGAATAATTGTTTGTGTCACCTGAAATGATGATGGATTTGTTCATTCTCTGTAGGGATTCCATGTGGTAGTACCTTTCTCCTTCCATTGGAGGACGATTTTAGCACCTTGCAACCTTATTCTCGTAGATTGGTTTTTCTCCTTTCGCAACTTGTAACCAATTTCAGCAAGATGGCCGCGATGAGCCTTCAGGGTGGGAGGGAGGTCCGTCCTAACCGTTATGCGAGGGGGAGGCGGTGGTGCATGTCGCATTTCCGCTGCGTTTCCTAGTTGCTGCGATGTTTCCTTCGGGCGTCTTTGGTTCTCAAAAGAAGAAAGAATGAGATCTCTGTCAGGCATCTTGACGAATTTAGCGATTATCGGAGCGGGTCGGGAACGGGCTGGGGCACCGGCGTCTGGGGTCCTAGGTTGGTTGCGATAGGGTAATCTGTGGGCGTTGATCATTTGGATCTGTTTAGCGGTTTCCTCATCTATTCCAAGATGGATGAAAACTTTACAAAGCGTGCGATAGATATCCTCGTTTGGTTCGCTTTCAACCCCGTAGAATAGTAGATTTGGCTTTCTGTTGTAGATTTCCATCAGAAGCAGTTTTTCTTTTAGATTAGATATCTCCTCTTGAAGGGGCGCGATGCTAGCTGGTATGGAGTTTTCTACTTCAGATATTTTGGCAGAGTTAAACTCCACTGAAGATTCCACATCTGTTAGGCGACGATGAAATGATTGTAGCTCGGTATTGATATTATCAAGTTTAGATAATATTTTATCTGAAAAGTCTGCAATGTCTCGTTGTAAAACCGCATTAGAGGGATCCGGGGTAGTAGGCGAACGAACTTTGTCAGTCGAGGTAGGCGAGCGAACTTTGTCAGTCGGGGGAGCCGATTGGGCCGGCTGCTTACTTGCAGTTTGTCGGGTAGTGGGCCTCGGGCCATGGGATACCATAATTTGCGTTGTGTAACGTGTAATCTTAATGGGTGGCAGGAGCTCCGCTCAAACCGTCCGTTCAGCTCGAATGCTTAATGTGAGAGTACAGTTTATTATAATTGTTTCCACTATTTTCCCAATTTTATGCTTCATGATTTACATATCCCAATCATTTGTAAAATCTCAATTCTATCAATCGACAACATTCCTCCTCAAAAAAATATCCGGAAATGCCTACCATACTTTAGCTAATCTAGGTATAGAAATCAAATAAAACATATACAAATTAAAAACACGAGAACTTATAATTCCCTCTGTACAGTTTTTTCCCTCACCTTTGCGGCTATCTTGTGTTGTTCATCCACTGAAGATTGTACTGGAAATTCACAACATTATTCTTATGATGTCATTACCAATGATTAGATGGATACATGTGATATTATGTACACTGCATGTACATGAATGATGCCAATTTATTTTCTATCCCTACAGATCCAAACAGTCCACATAAAAAGGTCAGGCGTGAAACTACATGTAAGCCATTCGGCATCCAAGCAGCTAGCCAAGTTTTTCGTCTCTCTACCCTGCCTTACAAACTTAACGATCAGAGACGATGAATATTTACCTGATGTTTTCTTCACTGAACTAGCTTCCTTGGCTGCATCCTCACAGGTAATAAGAAAGGTCAGTTCTCAGGCAGTAGAAACATGCATGGATGTAGAAGCACTTTTGCTGCTCTTCATCAATTTTCATACTGTAGTATAACTAGCAAAGTGAAGGATTTTGTGTAGGAGTTTAGAAAGCCAGAGTCGTCCATTTATTTATTTAAAAAACAACTAGGATGAAATCGGGCCAGAAATAAAGAAGAAAAAACATTGGGTCTAAGAATCCTTTTTTTTTAAAATCTATTACCGGTGAGTAACTATTCTTCAGGAATTAAAGAAGTATATATGCCTTTTTTGTTTGTATGCCTTCGCCACCAAAGGTGATGATGCATAGAGGCATGACATATGTTTGTTAGCTTGTCCATCGGTCCCGCTTTTCGTTACCATGATAACTTGAGAAAATTACATAGATTTTAAAAACACTTGGATAGACTATGAGCATCAAAAGATGATCTGATTTGTATAAAAGAGGTGAAATGTTAAAGGTCGGAGACTCAAAAAAAGTGTTTAAAAAACAGATAATATTCCTAACCGCGATAACTTGGAAAGTATTAAAGCAATACAAACTACACTTGGATCAAGTATGTATGATAATGCAAGGATGTGATTATATTTTTGGTTAAGAGGTCAAAGGCAACAGGGTGATAAGGTTTTTTTGAATTACCAGAAAATATCTCGTCACTGCAATAACTTGAAAAACATTAAGCAATTGAAACCAAACTTGGATGAAGTGTGTATGAGTATGGAAGGATGGATGATTAGATTTCAGGTCTTGAAAGTGTTAAAAGTCCCAAACATATCTTATTACATTGATAATTTAACCCCCAAAAATGAACCAATGTCGACCAAACTGGAACACTTTTTTTTTTCCGTCATCTACCCCCTTGCATTACCGCTGATAATTTGTATGTATCTAATATAATTGTAAATTTGTAATGGTATTATTTACAAACTCTACACATACACGTGTATCCTTCTTCGTAGACGTACATGTATAACAAACAAATTGGAGTTTCAAAGAAAGAATGTGCATTTAAAGGGGAAATGGACGGGGTTGGCCGTGTCCATACGTTATAAAAATTTATCCCCTTCTCTCTTTTCCCCTCACTTTTACGGCTAATCACTTTTTATTTCCTTTGTTCTTTAAAAATCTGTGTACGGTTGTCATGTCAGAGTCCCTACTTCAGGGAAAATAAACATATCATAATGCTACAGAAGTGGTCAACAAGAAAACAACAACTCAAAAGGTCAATGATTAGTGCACTCCAACGGCCATACCTCCTTGACCGTGTTCTGCTGGAATTAGCACAACCTTCTGACCAGTATCTACAGTCCTATCTATCTGCCCAGCATAACGCCAGTAATGGTCATGCAACTCAATATTCAGCAAAGTCAAATTCTCAAGAAACACAACAACATTCGCCACACCATGGTCTAGGAGAGGCAGCACAGGACAACGTTGTAAGCCAGAGACAGGAAGATACAACCACAATAGAAACTGATGACACCTCCCTATCATCATCTTCAGAATACATCAATTACCTAACTTCGGTGTATCATGGAGGGATGTCAATTGGAATGAAACCAATCTATGAGAATGATGATAGCCTTGCCATGCCCTCAACCAGTGGATTGAGCTCTGCACAAAGCAGAACTGATTCAGGTAGGAAATCAGGCTCAATGCTTTTTTTACAGGCCCTTATATTCACCATGCAATGACTATTAAAATCATGGTATGACAAGGTGAGGTTACATATATTTTCTTTCATTCACAAAATGGGATGATCATTGTAGAGTTATCGTGGTCTAGGGGACAAGTCACCGGACTGAGGATCACAGGGTTCGCATTTCGAACCCCGCCGCGCCACTAATGTCCTTTGGCAAGATATTAATCTACATTTGCCACTCTCCAGGTGTTAAATTTATATCCGGTAATTATAGTTCATAACCATGTATGGCTAGAGTGTTAAGATAAAACATTTACTTCAAGTAATGTGTTATTTCCTTGCATGATGTAACTTTTAGCTAAGCAGATGTGTACTCTGTCAAATTATGAATTACAAAATATTTTTTAGTTTTAACCTGTAATGTTCACCATTATAAAAGAATAGGAATTATTAGATTGTAATGTGATTTTATCAAACATTGAAAAATATATGCAATCACATCATGGTCATAATTAAATAAAGTATAAGAAACCCCCAAAAGGAAGTGATACAGTATTAGTGAGTCTACATTGAAATATATAGCATCGTTGCTTGTATTGTAAATGCTTGTACTCGCATATAAGATTGTTAGGGTTTTTTCAAGTACAAGATTTTGTTAAAATATTTCAAAGCTTTACTATAATTCAGTTTTATATTCGCCATTTAAAGTTCTTTTACAACTGGATATCATCCCATATTTTGTTTCTTTTTTATTTATTGCAGCTCCAGTCGAAAGTCAACGATTTCCTGAACATCGGTAAGTAACACAATATACGATTACCCTTTTCTCTTTCTCTCATCTCCCTCACTCTCTCTCTCTCACTCCCTCTCTCTCTCTCTCTCAAAATGGCCCTCTCTCTTACTCTCCCTCTATCTTCCTCTCTCTTTCTCTCTCCCCAATGACCCTCTATCTTCCCCTCTCTTTCTCTCTCCTCATTCTCATCCTATATGTCCCTATACCCCTCTCACATCCACTCTCTCGCTCTCCCCTTTCTCTCTTCATCTATTTCTCTTGCCGTCTTCAACATTTCTTGTACCTTTATAATCGTCTGTCTGGAGCCAGAAGGGCATTAACTGACTATACTTTGAAACACTATAATGCCTTCTTCACACTGTCGTATTGTCTTTTTACTGTGATGCTTTCTATTGCTTCAAATGGCATGTAATGAAATTATGCCACAATTTAACGTCCCAAACACTATTATCTCAATGTTAATTTTGTATCTCTCTCTCTCTTTCTTTCTGTCTCCCTCACTCTCTCCTTTCGAATTTTTTTCAATCTCAATCTGACCCCCTCCCTATCTCTCTTTCTCTTTTTGTATTTTTTATCTCTGCCTCTCTTTTTCTGTCTCTCTATTACATAGCAAACGCATTCACAGCGACGATGGGGACGACGACGATGATGCTGAGGATGAGGGTGATGATGAGGATGAGGATGATAGCGTCGATGAGAGCCTGGAACAACGTCCAAGAAAACGACGAGCTAAGACAGATCGTCAACCTACCTCACCTTAGGATCCTAAGAATGGAATGCAATAGCATTCTTGAATAACATCCAGAGATTGGTTTGGCGGTAGCGAGAATTCATCTTACTCACTGTGATGGAATATTTAATTGAATTTTACTAGTATTCCCTATTTTCATATCTTGCCATTCTACCTCAAAACGGCTGTTACATATAAGTGCAATACTAATTTACTATGCAAACACTTACAAGTACTTAACTGTTATCAATTGTGCATTCCAAATCATCAGGGTTTATTTTTTCTTCTATTGACGTACATTTTACTGAAATTGCTGTTAGTCTAAAATTGTGTATTTCTCATGATATCTTGCTTTGTTTTATAATACAATAAATGCTGCATTCATCTTAACAGTATTACCTCTTGGACCTATGCATATGTTTTTACATCTTCTGTATATATTGGTTATATTCTATGTCAATCTTTATTTGTAAAAAGATGGATATACATGTGTAAATATCATATAAACTGGTTATAATAGATGTAATGTTTAATGTTTGCTTTAGGCCACAGACTTATTGGCATTTATATATGTTTGTTGCTATTGCATGAACTCCTCTCGCAAGACATTAATCAACCTCTGCCGCTCTACACCCAGGTGTAAGAAATGTTTACTTGGTATGAAGAAATTTGAATGTCATATTTTCTTATAACGTTAGCTAGCCCGGCTAAAGTTGGCGTAATGATAATTTTGAACAGCCCTTAGAACCATAAATGATCTATACATAGTACATGTATAATATGATACTGTTTTACAGCTCAGATATTAAAGCGCTTAGTAATATTTATATCAACGTTGCTACACAAGTATTATCGATATTGTCGATACAGTTTTTACAGGTGATAAAAAATACCTGTTCACTTCCAACTTAGAGATGAAACATATAATTCACCTATTCCAAACATTATTTAATTTTTCAATATTTTGTATTCTGCATATGCCATGATGGTTGCAAGGTTTTATGAGCATTTGATAAGTTTTTTTTTATGTCTGCCTCGAGCATTCAATTTCAAGTGAATTGGTGCTTTTGGTGCATTACTATTGATATATATATATATATATATACAATTTCTTTGTGTATGGAGCATCCTTATTTCTTGTATTTTTGTGTATTTTCTCGAACTCCGAGCAGAAATATAGACTTTCTTCTATACATGTATATATAATGCGTCCCAGAAAAAACGAACCCGAGAACTGTCGATGTTTTATCATAACTTAATCACAATTATGATTAATAAATGACACATATTGGAAAGCTTAGATCCTCCTCTTTCATCTGATGCAACTCATATGATGCATATTTCACGCATGAGTCAGCCATGCACAAAGAAGACGAAATACCTGATGCATGGCTGAACTTCATCGAAACGGAGTTAAGTCTTTTGTCAACTCTGCTCGTTGCTACGGCAGGCAGCCAGTGGAAACGAACTCATTTGATCAAATTATGGAAACGCAAGCATTACTTTAAACTAAAATAACTTTGTTATCCCTGGCTCATTTTTCCTGATTGAGGTGTCATATGAAAGGGCAGGAATTGAACTTTCTAGAAAAGTGATTTTCCCCTTGAAATTCAGTTACCGCCCGCCAAATGACTTTTTGGTTCCCTTCCTTCAAATTGCTTTTAATCACTCATGCGTGAGTTATGAATCTTATGAGTTACATCAAATGAAAGAAGACAATCTAAGCTTTCCAAATATGTGTAATTTGTTAATCATAATTGTGATTAAGTTACGATAAAACATAGATAATTCTCGGTTTCGTTTTTTATGGGACGCACTGTACAGTGTACATAATTGTACTTGAAAATGTTACAAAACTAACTCAGTAGTAATGATTGATGTATTCATGAAAGAGGTATTGGGAGTGATTGATTTTGAGGAGTCAATATTATTTTATGACAATGTTAAAAAAGATATCCAAACTCTAAACAGCAATAGTTGATATCTTTCTTCATGGATTTGTTTGGAATTGTGATTGATTTTGATGAGTCAGTCCCATATTATTGTACATGGAAATTTTACAAAAATTTATCTTTCTAACATAACAATCAGTAGTATAATAATTGATGTGTTAATATAAGAGGAATTGAAAGTAATTGGTTTTGAGGAGTCCGTATTATGTCATGAGAACATTTATGAAATAAACTCACTCAGTGTCATTCCATTGAAACCAAACAATGCATACGTGTCATTTGTTCTTAATTTATGTTAAAGGTCATAGGTATTTGGCCTGGATCTATCGCTGGTGTTCCGTGAATAGTTTCATGAAACCATCAAATAAGTACAATTTCTTATGTGTTTCAACCGGTTTCAATGGGATGTCGGCAAACCTGTCATTATAGTAATTGTAACGGTTTAAATTTAACACCTACATGATCAATAGGATGTGGGTGAACTTGTACGTTTGACGGATTCGTTTAAACGCCACCCGTATCATTCGTTGTAAGTGAAAGAATTAAGTTTCCGTAAATTAACCCCCCCCCCAAAAAAAAAAAAAAAAAAAAAAATAATAATAATAATAATAATGACAATAATAAAAAGGAAAAAGTTTATAAGTTATAAGTTTAAGAATATAATAAATAGACTTAAATAACAAAAAAATAAATAGACCATTAAAAATAAATGAATACAATTTTGGAGGAAACAAAATTAAGATCGACATTCCCCTTTGATCCCAATATGATATATTAATCTCAAAGAATAAGTTTTTAGATGATGATAATGGCCCATACTTAAAAGCTCCAGTCTATCATATGAAACGCATTTAGGGGATCCAAAAAAAAGGTAGTAAAAAAAATTGTTTGTGATAAAAGTTATTGAATACTAAACCAATCGCCATACTATACATTCACCTAGTTTAGGCCCTCACATTCCCCATTTTGATGGTACTATAACAATTTAGACCTATAAGGCCTCTTTATATAGTAAAGTAGGCATAGCTGTATGTTTTCACGATCAGCGAGTATTGATATAATAATGATGAGTTCTTCTAAGGCTTATATTTCAGGACCCTCATAAGCCTAGGCCCTCTCAATCTGCTTTACAACTTACAATTCATAATCAATGAAAAACGCTTATCAAAAAGATAAGTTTTTTAGTGCTCTTATAACATCTACGCCTGCCATGGAGCATGTAGCGATGATGGGAGAGCGTTCTACAGCATTTAGTCCTTACATTTTGATTTGATTTGATTACTGCATTTTTACAAAAACAATATAACTGAATGATAACCAAGAACATGTTTGTAAGTTTATAATGCAAGTATCTTTTATATCAGATGGACTATTCACATTGCCATAATTGATGAGCATCTTTCATATCTGATGGACTATTCGCATTGCCATTGAGGAGCATCTTTCATATCTGATGGACTGTTCGCATTGCCATGGTAAGCATCTTTCATATCTGATGGACTGTTCGCATTGCCATTGGTAAGCATCGATCATATCTGATGGACTGTTCGCATTGCCATTGAGGAGCATATTTCATATCTGATGGACTGTTCGCATTGCCATTGATGAGCATGGACATGATTGGGGTAGTTTATTTCGCTAAACATCGACAACTGCTCTAGCGCCATCAACAGACTATCGGTTTACAATTTCATTTTCTCTGTGAATTATTTACTTTTGATCGAATATTGTTAGTTTTTAAATAAATTGATTAATATTTGATTTCTTTTGTCTTATTTTCATATTTATGATACTGAAAATGTTTTCATTTCATTTGGTTTAATTGTTTTATATTTCAAATGTTTTGTTTTTGTTTTGTTATATTTTGTTACTTGCTTTTCTTTGTATTATTATTTGTATAGATGTATTTTTATTAAGTTCACAGGATCTCTGAAAACAACCGTTAAGGCTGAAGCGAGTTGCCGTGATTAGGTAGATAAATGAAATGAGAACAAATGTCATGAATATTTGAAAATGGCATCAGCCTCCAGTCTGTTACCGATTTGAACTTTGTCTCCGATATTCAGCACATATTCCGTATCTCAGTCAGGTGAAAGAAAATGATGATGCAAACCTCTCTCTTTCATTCTCTATCTCTCACCCTCTCCCCTTCTCTCTCTGCATGTCTCTCTCTCTCTCTCTTTCTCTATCCCTCACCCTCTCCCTCTCCCTCTTCTCTCTGTTTCTCTCTCTCCCTATTTCCCTGTCTCTCTCTATCTCTCTCTCTACTCCCTCATCCTCTCCCTCCCTCTTCTCTCTTTATCTCTTTATCCCCCCCCCCACTCTCTCTCTCCCTCTTATCCTACACACTAAGAAAATATGGTGCAAGTATGTACCTTTAGGGGTGCAAACCGATGCAACAATAGCAGCACCTTTAGGGGTTAAATCCTGCACCCTTTTTAAAGGTGCAATCCTGCACCCTTTAAAAGGGTGCCAGATTGCACCTTTTAGGAGACATGTTAGTACCCTTAATGGTTCAATCCTGCTCCATTAGGGGTGCAAACCGATGCAATAGCAGCACCTTTAGGGGTTCAATCCTGCACCCTTTAAGGTGCAATCCTGCACCCATCATTTAGGAATACTGGTAAAATTTGCTGGTACACAAATACATATTAAACATGCATGATGTTTCTTGGTTAGTAATCACTATAATCAATATATCTATTGCTAAAACGTGAATGTAATTGTAACATGATCAGACAAAATAATCTATTGGTTAATGATTGCCATAGGAAAATACAAATTTTGCCTTACAAATCATGGTAAATGTATTTTTATGTGAACACGTGGAAAGTAATCATGAATATGCATGCCATATGCAAACTTTTATTTTTGCACCCTTTTTTGGTCGATAGGGTTCATTTTGTGGGAAGGGTGCAAAATCTTATATTGCACCCTTTTTTTAACCCCTTTTCCTTCAATAGGGTTCATTTTTATTTAAAGGGTGCAAACTCTTATTTTGCACCCTATTTTGCACCCTTTTTCTGAGAGTGATCACTCTTGAATGTTCTCTGCCCGGCATAATAATAACAATAATAACCATTCCAACCACTATCATCACCATCATCATCATCATCATCATCTTCATCGTCATCATCTTCTTCTGCTTCACCATCACAATTTCGTTCACTATCGTCGAACAAACCAACATAATATATCCCTCATGCATTACCAAAACCACAACACTCTCTTTGAATAAAACAAAAGTGAAAAACATGATATTCTTTGAATTCTTACTCAGGTCATGCAATTTTATTTCAGACTTTCTTCAACCAATGATACCCACACGGGCCACACTAACAAACGATCGCCAATGGCGTTAACACATGAACCATGTGAAAGCGTTGAGAAAGGGGCAATGTGCCACGCCCTTTTGACATATTAGTATGCACCTTTCATTTTGTTTATCATCAAAATAAATCATATTTAATCAAATTAAACCGTTTTGATACATTATTAAGATTGGTATTAAAGCGGAATATTGTTTGTGGATACCAGTGGAAAAACTTGCAACGCCACTTGCGATCGTTCAATAGGTTTTCTCATATTTGTTTTCCTTCATTGATAGTCATCTTCTATTTTATTTACAAGTTTGTACATAGAAGGGAGGGAAATACATCTCATAAACATTTCTGGTACATTTTAAATGTATCTGAGGTTTCCTCTGCTCTACTAACACTCGGCAAACACATAAAAAATAATTTGTTTGTACATTGGCATTACAGTGGTCAAAATACCAACAGAACTGTATGTATAATCGAATCGTTGTCGTTTGATATTATTTATTAGCATTTATTGTCAAAATATTACGTAATGTATTCTACTCTCCAGCATTAAGAGGTGTCACGAACCGAATATAGTTTAGATAATTTCTAGTACTTTTTCTTTTATCGTAAATCGTCACAGAAATGGAATACGCAGGAATTAGGAACGTTTAATATATTATGATCACTTAAGGAGCGAAACAGATTAGAATAATACCCAATCGTAGGCTCTTTGTCTTTCGAAAACACTGAATATATGTGCAAGTCTTCATAAACTACATTTATTGAACAACATAATTTTAATTGATAATTTTTTTGACAGGTGTCAGATAATGATTGTATTATAAATATAACAAATAAAATGCTAAAGTTTAAGAAATATAAAAAAGCACAGATTAAGTGTGATCACTTAACGCGGGACTGCATTGCCTTATCGGTGACCATTGGTCCTCCATGGTCCACTTTTTCTTATGTTAATTGAGAGCTGATTTGATGAGATAACCACATGTTGGTGACCATGCAGGGAGGTCTAATCCCTCCTGGCCAAACTATATAGTGCAGACAGGCTTTAGAACAGTAAACAGCGAATAGCATGGTTATGATGGTTACGAATCTTGAATCAAATATTGTATGTAGGCTACGCACGAAGTTGATTCAGTGCAATAAATTAAAGTGAGCATTTCTATTTTAAAAAATTAACGACACCTCTACTTAGAAAATAAAATAGAACTGACTACAAGCGTGCTTTTAAGCACAGTATATTTGGGGTGCATACAAATAGTACTTTCTTGGACTTTGTGTTTAAATCGACTCACAGCCATTAAATATTTCCTGTTCATCATAGCGTGACTTGCCTATGCCATACAAAACGATCAATTTCACAACCTTTGGGCTTTACATGTAGCAGACAAACTGAAACGATTACGATTTAATGTGTGTTCCTCTTTAATGCGTAATAATGTGAACATTTCAGACAAGAGGGATCGCCATATTCAACAGACGAACATTTTCTTTCATTTCTGTAAATTGCGTTTAATATAGTTGAATATAAATTAAGAAGATGATAAATAAGTTCTTTAACATGATAACAAGATCGTGTGCGCTTGGATGTATTTACTCGTAGTTTTTAAAGGAGTCACACCAAGAAACAAAAGTGTATTGAATTGATGCAAAATTCATATCATTGCGAAGGGGAAGCCTTACTGATCAAATACAACAAATTTCCTCTTCAAAATATGTTTGGGGCCCGCAGAAATCAACTTTCAAAAATGTTAGTTTTGAGATCCAGATTTACTGCCTTCAGCAGTCCTTCGTATGACGTCACTATTGTGACGTCAAACCCTGGACACGGCTGTCTAGCTGCAGACTAATACACGCGCGACTCCGGTATGCGGCCGGTACCGAGCTGTTTGTCCAGGGTGTGACGTCACTATTCAGAGCCGCTCGTGTGTTTGGCTTACGTTTGGGGCGCTTAGGGGTCTAAGAAGGGTCTTGAAAAATTGCATTTTACGCCTTTCCATGATATCTATATGATTTCTCAGCAAATTATTCGTGTTTTTCAAGAGAAAATCTTTCCATCCATATGTAATTAGTTCTAATTATCAGTTGTTAGTAAATTTTCTTTGTGTAGCTCCTTTAAGACCAGTCATTCAATTCCAAAATAATTTAGGACTGAACATCTACAAGCAAAGTGTGAATAACTATAATACAAAGAAAACAAATAATACGGCGATTCTATTATTATATAACTGTACAAATCTTCATAAATACTTAATATTGCACTATCGCCGAAATAAAGAAATATCTCTAAGAGAAGGAAAATATGATAGCAAACGCAAATAGAGAGTATTGTGTATTAAAAGTACAAGAGACACACGGTGGCATTCCATAGACCTTGAATTGATGAAGTTTGATAAATTCATCTACAAAATAAACTGAATCGCAAGAGCGCCATCTAGCGTGAAGACTAGTCCCAACCGTTCGGGATAGTTGCTTCGTCATATTCGTTGGCAAATAATACTTTGCGCCCAAACTATAAGCGGATCTGAGTGTGAGTTCTGTTGTACAGTTTCAAATTGAATGAGAGTAAAGGGCTCTTTGGAAAACCACAGTTGTACATCTTTTCCTCCTTTTATACTGAATATATATATTTTAAAGGAATTGAAACTGAGCTCGCGTCTTTCTTGGACATGATAGATACGAATACATAAGCGAAATAAGTTAGTTGATCTAATCGAGCCTGATAATGGAATGACGATCTCCTGATTCATATTACCATTGCTTCCTAAAAAGACCTTAATCATAGCAGAAACAAGTACTGTGTTTATCTCAGTATGACAAACACTGCATGAGGTTGAACTACCTTCAAACCAGATTACAAGTAAGATTTTCTCCTTTCGAAGAAGGAACTGGGCTGAGAAAAGTAGGGGTGGGAAAAAGTTAATTCATCTGATGTCTAACCAAGATGGCACATAAGGCGCTTTGTTTCAGACGGCACTGATATGACGTTATAGTCAGAACCGAGGACTCCAAGAGCTTGCATTCGGTTCAGTTCTTTTTGGTAGTCAGCTTCTTTTTTGGCGTGTAGACGTAACATGCTCACAAACCGACTGAACGCACTGAGGGAAGACAAGTCAGATTGGACAACTGTTTAATGATAAAAACAGAAAAGAGGGAAAAGAACAAATACATTAACAAGTGATTAGGAAGGAGGAAATTCGTTATTTTTTCTAAGGAATCCGATGAAGGTTTACATATCATTTTGAACCCTGGAAAGGGAGATGCTTATCTAGAAAAGCTAAATATCATAATACATTGCACAGCATATAGTAAAAGATTGTTTTCGACCAATTTTCTAAAAATTCGCTGGAAAACCCTTGCAATGTAAAGCGTTTATGTTATGTGGTGTAGGAAAGATAAGGTTTAATATATATTTTTTTAAAGAGTTTGCGAACAAGCAACATAACAAGGAGGGGTGGGAAGCCGGTCGTATATTAAGATATATTTATTCAAAATAAGGATAAACAAACAGGCTTTTCTTTTAACCCATTAATGCTTTCAAATGTATAGAGTCATACGTTTACAGAAAAGTTATGAAGGCCACGCCGCGCCGTCTCGTGCCCGCCACTTGCTACCCCAAAGCTACTCACATCCTTTAACACAGTCTTGGTTTTTCGTTCTCCCATTTGCGGGCACGGCCTGGCAGCAGGTGGTGGAGAAGATAAGGATGTAGACCAGGAGAGTGAACAACACGACCTGGAGCCATGATGACCGCGGTCTCGACGCCGACGAAGAGGACGATGACGGTGATGATGATGACGATGATGATGACGACATGTTTTGTAGATTAGTTTGTGTTGTACAGGAAGGTGTACGAAAATATGTTATATCTGCAGAAAGAGATAATAACAATAAGCTCATTGGAAAACCACAGTTGTTCAAATTTAACTTCTTTTACATGAAATAAATATATTAAAAGGGACATTCAAACAATAAATGATGACCGATCAGCATCCTGCTGTGTTGAGGAATTAGTTTGCCTCCGGAACAGAGCAATCCATCCGTAATTCAATAGCTGATTTTGATATATGTTTGTGTTCATCACGAGGTTATATACATTGTATATGGAAAATAAAACCAACCAACCGAACATTCAATCAGCATTTTGCTCATCAGATTCGCCCCCCCCCCCCTCCCTCCCCCATTCAGAATCCTGGTTAATCTCCTGTGATTATGTGAGTGTTCAATGTGAGAGTACAGACTACTATAGGGGTTTCCACTTTATGTTTGTGCAAAATCTGATAGAGAATAATATCATTATTGGTTATTTTGAGTTGTATATTCAATCAAACACAAATTGACAATGCTATGAAGGTTCTTGCAAGGTCCTCTCCCAATTGGCTCTGTACTTAAAACATTATTTTATCTACAGAAATATCACACATTTTCTCAAAATATAATAATTACACATTTGTTTCTACACAACGCTTGTACAAAATGAAATTCTTTCATCAGCAACTAAGAAAATTGAAATTGATTATTTATTGTGCAGCGCAAATGAAAGAGGATACCAGGAAGGACATCAAGTATACATGTATCAAATACCAAGTACCATTCATGGCCGATTCAAAATATAAATTTAAAAGCAATTGTCAGACGCCTGCAGAAATTTGGCCAACCTCAAACATGTTCAAGCATATTGACAAAACTGTTATTGTCATAAGCCGAATTAATTAGAAGTTTAAATATACACTATGTGATTTGCTTCTTATAGAAAACCCATTAAAATTTTCCCTACTTTAAAACTGCACTCAGGTTGACGTTTTCACGGCGACGGGGATTCACGGAAATTGCCCCTGACTCCCGTTGTGTGATTTGGAAGGGAACGTAGGCCCAGAAGCCACGCATGCGCAGGTGATAAATATGACGTCACACGTAGTAGCTCACGTCGGCTGCCTAAAATCGAAAGCTCGCTATTAGCATGGAAGCGAGGGTAGCCAATTAATCCAGCAAAAATTGGTAGCTTACCAAAATTAGCATATGCAAACATCGACCTGTTTTTTTTAATGGGTTTTTCCAGAAGTATAAATGGGAGTCCAAAATGATTTTTCGAACATGGTCTATGTGAAGGTATAGCACACCAAAATAATTACAACAAACACATGTTATTTGATAGTTGCAAATGGTCAATCTTTATGATAGCTTCAACAAACTAAAAACAGAATTGAAATCGGTCAATGCGTTGTGATTTTATACCAATTTTTTTATATCGCAAAATTACCGAAAAACCTGCAAGAAATGGTCAAATTGGCAAAAATGGCAAAATTTGACAAAGTTGACAACTTAATTCATCACTTTCTTGGACACAAATCATAAATTAAATTACCAGACACTAAAATATCATCTTTGTGGTAAAAAATACAAAAAAGAAAAATCATATATCTATTACCGTTCTGAAAACAGAAGCCAACAAAATAAGTAATTTTTGCCATTTTTGCGAATCTGCAGATATGAAAAAGTTGTGAAAATAACTAAGTCCGCCCCATTAATATGCGCAATGTAATCAAATCAAAACCGAACATGATACATCAGTGAAACCTATGTATATCAGACAGGTATGGAAATATATTTCATTTGAAATTTAATAAAAAAATCATGAATATTCCTCAAATATGCAAATTAGGTCATTTCAGCTAATTATATATTCGCGCACTTATTATGCAAATTAGGAAAGTCAAACTGTTAATTTTGGGGCATTTTTAAAATCATATATTCATAGATCATATTTACATCAAATATTAACCTTAAATTCCAAATATTTTTGCAATGCCAATAAAATATGGCGATGGAAATTACTTGGATCACCGTCACAGCTATTTCCTCATGTGTTCTCACAAATTATTCAGAAAAAACCGATCATATGATAAGAATCTGTAGACTTTCAGCTATATCACAGTATATTTGGCTATTTAAAAGATGTCAGATTTGAGGATTTATGACGATTTTCTGAGAAACCATTCAACAGGCCATAACATTCCACAGGGACTGAATTTTAGATTACCAAAAAGTTTGGTGATCCCAGTACAGTTGTGGCTACCTTGAGTGTATATAACAAATTGATTTAATGAGTGAAACACATGAGGATATTGCATTTTTGTAGGGGAGTTTTATACATTGAGGTGCATTTTCACCACGCAGAATAGCAGCGCGAGTCAATGGGCGATCAGCGGGCCATGGCTGAAAAGACAATATTATAAATCAATAATTTAACAGATATCCCACATGCCTATAACAATGAAACTACACAGAATTGTAGTTAAAGGTATGCTTGAAATATATGTATAATAAAAATTTAAATATATTGTTTAATTTTTTTAAAATAAATTTACAAAAATTACTATTTCTACCAACTGACTGATGTTGTGTGTGTGTGTGTGTGTGCGTGTGTGTGTGTGTGTGTGTCGTGGGGGAGACTGTGTGCACAGGCAGTATGATCACCCTACTATGTAAAAAGGAGTTATCTCTTAAAGAATGTACAGTTTTCTAATTTGCTATTGTGAAAAACAAATAAATCAACAACGACGGAATTACTCTCGCTAGTAGATACTCTAAATTACAGTTTCAGGAAAGGAAAGACGCTACATCACAGAGACAAGGCGTCATCACTTCAAAGCTAAAAAGAGCAAGGATGACATTTTTATTGAACACTACCGATCCATTACAATTTTAACTGATAATGTCAAGATAGGTTCTAAAGCCCTAGCATAGAGACTAAAATTGTTCTACCATCGGTAATACTTCCATATAAAGTTGCCTTTGTTAAAGAGAGATACATCGGCGAAGCTAACAAAACAGTTATAGAGACCCTTTTTTTTAAATCTAGAGTTAAACAACTTTCCCGAAATGTATTAAGTCTCGACTTTAGAAAAGTTCTGATTCGTAAAATCATCAATTGTTAGTAGAAGCGTTGAGGTGCTCTAATTTCGGTAAATAATATTTGCAACTATGTTTGTGTTCTTTATATGGACATAGAAAGTTGCGTTGTTTTTCAGTAGGAAAAGGGGTCAGATAGGGGGACCCTCTTTCTCCCTACCTCGTTATTGTAGCAATTTAAACTTATGCTACAACACAAGAATCAGAATGGACCCACATATCGAAGGCATGAAGCTAAATTCTTCCTAGTCAATTCAAGATAAAGGTGAGTTCTGGTCATCCGATTGCATTATGAAAGAAAAGGTGTGGAATGGATAAAAAAAAGTTGATCATGTAGCATTTAAGTGTTGGTGTGTACTGCAAAGTTCTGGAGTCATCAAAATCATAATAAACTTGGCCCAGTCTTGGTAAAGTAACAAGCACTGTGCACAGAAAGATGTATATGGAACTACACAAATGGTGTCGGTGCTACTAACCTTGATTTCTTAATCTTTCTATGCTCATTATTCAGCCAGTATACATTTTCTACAAATATTGTTTGGCAAATGACATTTATTGTAATCTTGAACATTCAGTGAAAGTTTCGTTTGATTCTGTAAGAATTCATTTTCTTTCTTTTTTAACCAGAAATCACCTTTATCTTTAAACTCTCTTTTTACGCAGTTGATATAACTGTATTGTTGTCGACTTCCAAATCATATTCTCGTTCAAGAGCTTTGTTTGATGAAATTCAGAAATTTTCGTCACTTTCTTTGTATTCTAAGAAGACAAGAGCAATGGTATTACCACAATTTAATTTACAGAACCCACCACGCATAATAAACATCGAATTCGTGAATGTTTTGACATTTCTTGAAATTGACAAATCCCACAGTTTTGAAGATCGGATGGCACAACTCCAAATAATTCTCTAAAATATCAGCTGAACCTCTGGAAAGCCATAAATCTCTCATTGTACGGAATAAAGCTAATAAAGTCTAAAATGCCACAAATATGTTTAAATAATTGAAATTTCTCCCCTGAAGCATTACATATATAGCATGTGTTACATGTAACCAGTATAGTTTCAAATCCTGAGTGTTTTATCCATAAAAAACAAAGTGTTATACAAATTTGAATGGGGAGGTCAAGACAGAATTAAACGTTGAGTGTTTGTGAGATTATAAAGAGGGAGGTCTAAAGATAATTCGGATTACATCCATTTTGCAAGCTCAGAAAATTAAATGGAAAACAAGGCTATTTATCTCAAGCTCTACAGGTTAGAAATCAAAATGTTTACAATTATTGTCACCAGTTGGCGGGGAATATCTTTCAACTGTAATTTTGATGTAAAATGTTTGGATATTGTAGGATCACAACGCTAGGGCCAACCAAAATACTTTGAATAATAAATGTATCAGATGAGACTGAAATTGAAGAAAAAGCATTTCTTATTGAAGCAAAATCACAATCTGTTTTTACAGATCAAAACCAATTTCCTTGTAGTTTCTCTGATTCAAACTTAAACGGAATCGTAAATATAATAACGAAGCAAGTTTACCATATTGCTGTAAGAATAACCCAGAAATGTACCCGTCTTATTAACAGTTCAATAATGTTAAAGCAACAAGGCTTTGATTATTTCACTTTCCCAGAAAGAGTTGCTGTTGACTACAGACTTCACATTACGCACTATAACATTTTAAACGAATTAGTACCAACTGATAAATAGCTAAGCACGTATAATGAAGACAAATAATCCCCTTTTTTTAATTACTGAACATACAAATTTACTTGCAAACATTTCATTTTGCGATGTGAATATCATGATGTCAATATATATATAATGTAAACATTATATTTCGCCGAACAATTCTACTGGCAAGATATCACTATGTTTACCAAAAAAAGTTGTATGGTGTAAAATTATATTTCGGCTCAAAGACTTTAAAGAAATACGAGTTTCTATTTTCATGTTGTTTCCTGTGTTGTTTTATGTTCTGTTAATAAATGATTAATGTAAGATAATATATAGAGTTGAAATGAATAAAATCGTCTCTTTTAAAGTTAAGTTCATAGATCTATACATGACCATTACTGTTCATTTTCAACAAAACAAATGTAACACGTACTTTTTTGTGTTAATATTCTGACAAACAAAACGTTTCAATAAAATTAAATAATGAGTGTTAACAAAAACTAAAGGTATATCTTTTTCCTGTTAACACATAAAATGGTATTTCATTAAACAAAATTGGATATAAATAAGTAACACAAAGTGTGACTAACTAAAAACCGAAGACGGAATATTACCTGAAAATTGTCCTTAGGTAAAGAGAGGATTGTTCTACTACTGCAGAACGTCCGATCTTCGGTTGCTTTAGAATCGGTATGCAGCAGTTATAGCTTTTATTACGTGATTTTCGTTGAGTGCTAAAACTAGTCACACCGACAAGAACGCCAAGAGATCGATAACAAGCAGGGCATAAATTTCATTACCTCGAATGGACATAAATTGGTCAGTTCGGAGTCGATCTGCATGGAGCCAGTCAGGCGATGTGAATGGCTGAGATGCAATAGATATCACACTATATGGTTTTCACTTCAATCACTAGGTAGGTACAAGAGGTTATTATTTGGATACACGTTTATTTCGTAAAACCATCAACAGTGCGAAAACCAATTTATCTCTGTCAACCACGTTCGAAACGTTTTATTTGATTAAAAAAATACCACATATCGGTTGACTGTGGCCTTGGATTGATAGACCTTATGAATTTATAATGAAATCTAAGAGAATTACTTTCATCAAATATTTCTGGTCTGCATTGACTGGAACCCGATGGTAAAGATTTCTAAAAAATCAACCGAAGTGCCTTGTGATGCTTCGTCGTGAATCTTTCTTTCGGATTACGTAATATATCATTGTCATGTTCACGCCTTCCTCTCGCTGCTGGTTTCGTGTCCAGGATTGGAGTTAGGATTTCGAATTATGTAGGATACTAAGCGCCTTTAGAAGCAAAGTTTAGAAACTTCAAAAGATTAAATTCTCCCAAATATAAAGGTAATGGAAATTGGATTTTAGTTTTAATACAAAAGCAAACGTAACAAAGAAACAACAACAACATGTAGAGACCATGAGTTCCATACATAGCCTAGATCGCCTGTTAGTGTTGCATTGAACTGACGTGTGCAAAATACCTTTGAGAAATATACATGAGAGTGAAAATATTCGGTTGAATATGATCAATTTTGTAATAGATGCCATCTGAATACAACAAGTACGGAAACAAAGCACAGCTAGAGGAGTGGATTTGTGATTTAGAGTAATTAGTCTTACTTTCATGGGTCAATAATCACTTTGAGACTTTTTCGATTTTTCGAACAGGTACAACCGGATTCAATGACCTCTTCAGACATGAGGAAAGTTCGTATAAGGAAACCGTCGGGAAAAGTATCTAGTTTTGAAAAGGTGAGTTGACATGAGAGTGCACGCTCGCGACTAGGCTCATCCAATGGATCCCTACGTAATGTAATCAAATATGATGCACAAATTAAGTGCCTCGTTACAAATTATTTCTTTCACCTGTTACGAATAATTGTATTTCAATAGTCAGAATACGAAGTGCACACATTCCACGTTGTTCGGTAAGATAATCCATGATGTGTGTCCTACCAAGCAACAATGAAATTAATGTATGCAATAAAATGCAGTTATCTGCTTTTGAAACATGATTATCGTTGAGTGTGTCATACCAACCTTACCGCCTAAAGATCGACAGCAAACTGGACACAAATTGCTTTACCTCGACTTGATAAGAATTCATATGGACACTTAGTAGGTCGATTAAACCATACACTAAAGTTAGTCCACTAACTACATTTTGATGGGATGTCGGTTAAGTTGTACTTTTGACAGTTTCGTTTAAACGCAGCCCCTGTCTTTTGTTGTAAGTGAAAGAATCAACTTTCTGTAAATTAACCCCCCCCCCCCACCACCACAAAAAAAAAAAAAAAAAAAAAAAAATTAAATAAATGAAAAGATTTTTTTTTTTTAATAAATGAATAAAACAATTACAACCTGATAATAAATAGGCTTAAATAACAAAATATAAATTGTCAATTGATTAAATGAAAACAATTTTGGAGGAAAAAAAAACATGATTGGCATTCCCCTTTGATCCCAATATAATATATTAATCTCAAAGAAAAAGTTTGTAGATGATGATAATAAATGGCCCGTAAAGCTCCATTCTGTCGTAAAATGTGCTTTCATATGAAATTCATTTTAGGGGATCGAACAAAAAGGTTGTAAGAAGCTTTTTGGTGATACTAAGTTGTTGAATACTAAACCAACCAGCATACTATACATTCAGTAGTTTAGGCCCTCATATTCCCCATGATGGTACTTTAACAATTTTGACCTAATTATTAGGCCTCTATAAAATAGTAAAGTAGGCATTGATGTAGGTTTTCACGATCAGCGGGTATTGATATAATAATGATGAGTTCTTCTAAGGCGTATATTTCACGACCCTCATAAGACTAGGCCCTCTCAATCGGCTTTACAACTTACATTTCATAATGAACGGAATCGCTTATCAAAAAGATCAGTTTTTTTAACGCCGCTCTTAAAATCTCTTAATGACATATATCATTCATTTCATTTCATTTATTTCATTCTCCATAAAAACATCAAAACATACAAACATGGTATACAGATAAAAGATCGATTACAAAAAAAATACAAAGGGAAGGAGCAAACAAAATTTTATGGGAATGTGGGGTTAACAAAAAGGGCAATTAGCCTTATGTACGTCAACCCCTTAAAAAGAATACACTGTATTGTTGAGAAAAGAAAAAAGGAAAAGGAAAGCCGAGAGAATCTAAACACCAATACAAAAGAAGAAAACAAAAAAGGGAAGAAGGGAAGGGGAGTGGAAATACATTAAAAAGTGCATTAACTGAAACGTAACGTCATTTATTTTGAGATTGAATACAATAATAAAAGATGGGATTTATACATTCGTTTAAAAATATTCAGTGAAGTAGAGTTTTTTATATTAATTGGGATATTTTTCCACAAAACTGGCCCTTTGAAATAAACTGTATTTTTTGAGACATTTGTACGGATTTTAGGAAAATGAAAATTACCAGCATTACGGGTTTCATAAGAATGTATTTCATAATTGAAAGTAAATTTACATGACATGGACCTTGGTAATAATCCCTTAGAACACATAAACATAAATATAGCAATATTAAAATTATTTATATCATAAACATTTAGAAGCTTTAATTGTTGAAAAAGTGGCAAAGTGTGGGCATTGAACGGGGCATCGTAAAGTAATCGAACAGCCTTCTTTTGTAATTTAAATAATTTCGTCATAAAATAATCAGAACCATTTGACCATGTAATATTACAATAATTAATGTGTGGAATTATCAAAGCATAATATAACATAATCAAAATATATCGTGGGAAGTGTCTTAATCGATAAATAATACCAACTCCCTTAGCAACTCTATTACATATGACACCAATGTGCTCATGCCATGTTAATCTATCATCGATGTAAACACCGAGAAATTTAGTGAAAGAAACACGATTTATAGCTTGTCCATTAAAATTAATAATCAAATTATCATCTTCAACTTTTCTTTTTGTAAATAACAAAAATTGAGTTTTATCAACATTTATAACTAATTTATTATTTAACAACCAATCATTCAATTTATGCAATTCGACAGTAAATGTATCTAATAACATGTTCAGATTACTTCCAGACATGAACACACTGGTGTCATCTGCAAAAAGAATAAATTGTAAGAGTTTAGAAGAAGTAATGATATCGTTTATATAAACCAAGAAAAGTAAAGGACCCAAAATGGACCCTTGGGGCACTCCGCATCGAATTTGCTTATTTGAAGATTTATGATTATTGATAACTACAAACTGAGACCGGTCTAACAAATAACTCTTAAATAATGATAATACATTTCCACGAATTCCATAATCTTCCAATTTGCTCAACAAAATATAATGATCTAATGTATCGAAGGCTTTGCTCAAATCGAGAAACAATCCAACCATGTATTCTTTAGAATCGATAGCTTTACAAGCTTTATGAATAAATTCAAGAAGCGCCATCGATGCGGAGTGTCCCGAGCGGAAACCATATTGATTATCAGACAAAATATTACATGAAAATAGAAAATCATTCAAACGTTTGTATAAGCACTTCTCAAAAATCTTTGAAAATAAAGGTAAAACAGATATTGGGCGGTAATTTTTGGCATAACTAACATCACCTGCTTTAAAAACTGGGATTACTTTTGCTAGTTTTAATTGAGTAGGAAATACACCATATGAAATACAAGAATTAAATATAGAACATAATTGTGGTGCAATTATATGAATGACTTTTTTAATGACACCAACATTGATTTCATCATAACCGGGACTAGTTCCATTTTTTAAAGAACAAACAATATCAATAATCTCTTTACAAGTTACAGGAGAAAAAAATGCAGTCTTATCATTTCTTTTAAGTTTCTTATGATCAAATGATTTAGAATATTGAACATTATTTGTTAAATTGTAACCAATATTTACAAAATACTCATTGAATATTTCAGATACTTCATCTTTGTCTGTAATTTTTCTACCATCAACATTAATTTCATCAATACATTGTTTAGAACATGATTTTGAACCAAGAGCTTCATTTATAGTTTTCCATGTTGCTTTCATATTACCCTTATCGTTATTAAATTTATTTTTGTAGTATTGATACTTAGATTTTTTAATTTCATTTGTAATTTTATTTCTAAATTGTTTGTACACATTTTTCCTGTATTCAGTGGGTGACTTAAGGTACTTTTTGTATAAACGCCATTTTTTCCTTATGTTTTTTAATAAATCTCTATTCATCCACGGTTTATTCATATATTTACTTTTAATTAATATTTCTTGCATGGGAAAGCATTCATCATATAAACGTAGAAATTTTGCCAAGAAGAAGCTGTAACTAGCATTAGGATCACTTAGTTTGAAATTCCAATATACATCTTTCAAACGTTCATTAAATGTAATAATATTTCTTTCATTCATTATTCGTTTAAGTATATGCTTTTTCTTTTCATTAATTATATTGGAATAAGATATACTGAAAACAGGAAAATGATCACTTATGTCAACCAAAATCACACCACTAAATTTATTCTTCATATCATTTGTAAAAATATTATCCAATAATGTTGCGGAATGATCAGTAATACGAGTAGGGTTGTGAATAAGTGGGTACATAAAAAAAGAAGTAAACAAATTCAAGAAGGAATTTGCAT
This sequence comes from Strongylocentrotus purpuratus, assembly GCF_000002235.5. Lineage (NCBI taxonomy): Eukaryota > Metazoa > Echinodermata > Echinoidea > Camarodonta > Strongylocentrotidae > Strongylocentrotus > Strongylocentrotus purpuratus. The sequence continues at coordinate 27,847,626 of NW_022145603.1, read as the reverse complement.
TTTGGGAAGAGACAGTTGATAACAAATTGATATTAAAATCTCCCATTAGATAAATTAATTTATTTTCATTATTTACAATAGCAAGAACAGAAGATAATTGATCAAAAAATGATTCAATAGACTGATCAGGAGGTCTATAGACTACACCCAATATTACATTTTTATCAGATACATTTTCAATTTCAACAAATAAACTTTCAAATGAATCATTATTAATATTCAAATCACCTCTTTGTTTATAAACTAAAGAGTCTCTCAAATAGATACCAATACCTCCACCTCTCCTGTTTTGCCTATTGATATTAATAAAATCATAACCTTTGACGTTGCACAGCCCTGTTGATGAGGTTTCATTCAACCAAGTCTCAGTGGTCCCCAGGACAGAAAACTGAAAATCTAAATTATTTAACAATGATGAAATGCCATCCATGTTTTTCAAAATACTTCTACAGTTAATATGCATCATTGAAAAATTAATGGAATTTATTTTATTGAAAGAAAGTTTTTCGTTTAATTCATCTGGTAAGAAAAAAGACTGACTTATCCCAAGGCCATTTTCCTCATCATTCATGGGTGATAAGACATTTGATATTGCATTTAAATCTAAGCTATTGATTGCACTTTGATACAACATACGGAGAGACATATTTAGAAAAGACGGGTAAATAAGCACATTAACACGATAAAAAGAACATACATTTAAGAGTTCAAAAGTTTATATAATTTGATAAAAGAGGACCGGAAGCCTACAATGAGTAAAATATATATGTGTTTATCTTCATCAGCATATAAGTTGGATAGTATTTATTGCACCATGAACTTCCATGGCTGCACAAAAAACATTATTGATTAAATAAGTTTCAGGTCAGAATGTGATCTTATCTGTTTTTTCTTGCCTGTTGATGTCAGCACCACCATTATTCGTCCATCAATCGACCAGGTTGCACTCACTTTGTCTTTCATTTTCGATGTGGCTGCCAGTAGTTCAGCGTTTTTTCTTGTCAAGTCCTCCACGATGACTTGACCTGAGCCCTTTAATTTGCGTCTATTTCTTATGAGCGCTTCCTTTGATTTGTAGGACATCATCTTGGCTATGATGGCCCTAGGGCGCGAATCTGAAGATCGCGTCGCGTTAGCAAATGAACGATTTCCTTGCGGATCCTGGATTGGTCCTTCTTGCGGACGTCGCGATACCCGATGAGAGCGGTCTAGATCGGTTGGAGCTAGATCTACCCCGATGCTCCTCGCGATTTGACAGACCAACTGGTCTGTATTTTCATTCGGTGATTCTTTAATGCCTAGGATTCGAATATTATTACGCCTAGAATATTGCTGGAGCTGGTCTAACTCCCGGGAAACTCTTGTCGTGTCATCTGTCACCCTTTCCAATGAATCCTTCACAGCTTTGAACTCATGGAGCCTTTCCTCCACCGAAACCTCCAAGTCATGAAGGCGAGCAAGCTTTTCCTCGATTAGATCAGAGAGCCTGCTCTCTCGCGTCTCCATGTTGGTAACAAGGCGTACCATTTCCTTTTCCATCACTCGCTCGACTGCAGACTGGACGGCGCGGTCGATGATCTGCTCGAAGTCCGAGCTTAGTAGGAATTGATCAATCGACGATGATGCTGATACTGATGCTGGGGGTGTGCCCGGAGGCGTGTTAGTGGGTGTGTCACTGGGATCGGTTGGACGAACAGGTGCTGGCACAGCTATGTCAATTGTTGATGATGAAGTTGGTCTGGGTCTTAGATTAGGCTTTGACATTTTAACAATGAGGATGAGACTGTGTTATGTAACAGTGTTACAATAGCAGACTTGACAATAGTCACGTTGGTAACAAGGACCGACGCAAAGTAGCTTACTAGGCTGGAATGTAGAGCTACTGATCAGATAATCTCAAAACTGCAAGACACGAGAACCAGTAGTTGGGACAGCATGAATTATTAGTCTAGGAAGTAAGTGACCACCAATCTGAAGAAAATGTTGTTTAAACTTACGATATATGCAATAATTTCCAATAAAACAGGCTTCCGGTACAAACAATAAAGTTGAGAAAACTACTCCATATCACTGTATAAGATGCAAATCAAATAATGTCCAATAAAACAGCCTTTTTCAGCACAAGTCCAAGAGCAAAAGTTCACACACGTAAGTGAGAGTGTCTGCCATGGAGCGTAAAGCGATATTGGGATAGCGTCAGGCACGAAGCCACGGGGGGGGGGGGGGGGGACGTGCCCACCCACAAATTCCAAGATCGGTTGAACTTTTTTAGACCACTCCCCAGGACGTCGATCAATTGCATGTATGATAGATGTGTTCGCATATGTTCGCATTGCCATTGATGAGCATCTTTCATATCTGATGCACTATTCGCATTGCCATTGAGTAGTATCTTTCATATCTGATACACTATTCGCATTGCCATTGATGAGCATCTTTCATATCTGATGGACTGTTCGCATTGCCATTGAGGAGCATCTTTAATATCTGATGGACTATTCGCATTGCCATTGATGAGCATGTGTCATATATGATGGACTATTCACATTGCCATTGGTGAGCATCTTTCATATCTGATAGACTATCCGCATTGCCATCGAGGAGCATCTTTCATATCTGATGGACTATTCACATTGCCATTGGTGAGCATCTTTCATATCTGATGGACTATTCGCATTGCCATTGATGAGTATCTTTCATATCTGATACACTATTCGCATTGCCATTGATGAGCATCTTTCATATCTGATGGACTGTTCGCATTGCCATTGAGGAGCATCTTTAATATCTGATGGACTATTCGCATTGCCATTGATGAGCATGTTTCATATCTGATGGACTATTCACATTGCCATTGGTGAGCATCTTTCATATCTGATAGACTATCCGCATTGCCATCGAGGAGCATCTTTCATATCTGATGGACTATTCACATTGCCATTGGTGAGCATAATTCATATCTGATGGACTATTCGCATTGCCATTGATGAGCATCTTTCATATCTGATGGACTATTCGCATTGCCATTGATGAACATCTTTCATATCTGATGGACTATTCGCATTGCCATTGGTGAGCATCTTTCATATCTGATGGACTATTCGCATTTCCATTGAGGAGCATCTTTCATATCTGATGGACTGTTCGCATTGCTTTTGATGAGCATGGACATGACTGGGGTAGTTTATTTTGCTAAACATCGACAACTGCTCTAGCGCCATCAACAGACTATCGGTTTACAATTTCATTTTCTCTGTGAATTATTTATTTTTGATTTAATGTTGTTAGTTTTTACCTAAAGTGATTAATATTTAATTAATATTCTTTTCGTTTGTCGTATTCTCATATTGATGTTACTCATAATGTTTTCATTTGATTTGGTTAATTATTTTTATATTTCAAATGTTTCTGTTTTGTTATATTTTGTTACTGGCTTTTTTTTTGGTGGTATTATCAGTTGTATACGTGTATTTTTGTAAGTTCACAAACTCTGAAAACAACCGTTTAAGGCTGAAGCGAGTTGTCGTGATTAAATAGATAAATAAGATGAGAACAAATGTCATATGAATAGTTGGAAATGTCATCATCCACCAGCCTTTTACCGACTTTAACTTTCTCTCCGATATTTACCACACATTCTGTCAGGTGAAAGAAAATGATTACGTAAACCTTTCACCCCACCCTCTCTCTCTCTCCCTCTCTCTCTCTCTCTCTCCCTCTGTCTCTCTCTCTCTCCCTCTGTCTCTCTCTCTCTCCCTCCCTCCCCCTCTCTCTCTCTCTTTCCCTCCCTCTCCCTCTCCCCTTCTATTTCTCTCTCTCTATCCCTCACCCTCTCCCTTTCCCCTCTTTGTTCTTCTTCTCTCCCTCTCTCTCCCCCTCTATCTCTATCTCTCTCTCTCTCTCTCTCTCTCTCTCTTTATCCGTCACCCGTTCCCTCCCCTCTGTTTTCTTCTTCTCTCTCTCTCTCTCTCTCTCTCTCTATTTATCCATATCTTTCTCTCTGTCTCTCTCTCTATATCTCTCTTCTTTCTCTCTCATTTCCCTTTCAGCTTGAATGTTCTCTGCCCGGCATAATCATTATTCCAACAACTACCATCATCATCATCATCATCACCATCATCATCGTCGTCATCTCGTCCTTCTTCTTCTTCTTCTTCTTCTTCTTCTTCTTCTTCTACTTCTTCTTCTTTTTCTTCTTCTTCTTCCTTTTCTTCTTCTTCTTCTGCTTCACCATCACAATTTCGTTCACTATCGTCGAATAAACCAACATAATATATCCCTCATGCATTACCAAAACCACAACACTCTCTTTGAATAAAACACAAGTGAAAAACATGATATTCTTTGATTTCTTACTCAGGTCATGCAGTTTTATTTCAGACTTTCTTCAACCAATGATACCCACACGGGCCACACTAACAAACGATCGCCAATGGCGTTTACACATGCACCATGTAAAAGCGTTGAGAAAGGGGCAATGCACCTCGCCCTTTTGACATATTAGTATGCACCTTTCATTTTATTGATCATCAAAATAAATCATATTTAATCAAATTAAACCGTTTTTATACATTATTAAGATTGGTATTAAAGCGGAATATTGTTTGTGGATACCAGTGGAAAACTTGCAACGCCACTCGCGATCGTTCAATAAGTTTTCTCATATTCGTTTTCCTCCATTGATAGTCATCTTCTATTTTATTTACAAGTTTGTACATAGAAGGGAGGGAAATACATCTCATAAACATTTCTGGTACATTTTAAATGTATCTGAGGTTTCCTCTGCTCTACTAACACTCAGCAAACACATAAAAAATAATTTGTATGTACATTGCCATTACAGTGGTCAAAATACCAACAGAACTGTATGTATAATCGAATCGTTGTCGTTTGATACTATTTATTAGCATTTATTGTCAAAATATTACGTAATGTATTCTACTCTCCAGTCATTGAGAGGTGTCACAAACAGAACATAATTTATATTATTTCTAGTAATATTTGAACAAATTTTGTTATTTCTTTTTTGTAAATCGTCACAAAAATGTAATACACAGGAATTTGGAGCTGTGTTCCTTAAAGAAGGATTATTATATGATCACTTGAGGGCGAAACAGATTAGAATAATACTCAGTCGTATTCTCTTTGTCTATTGACAACACTGAATGTATGTGCAATTCTTCATGCATTAACTACTCTAACTTATGGAACGGCATAATTGTAATTGAACGTTATTTTGACAGGTGTCGGATAATGATTGTCTTAAATATAAGAAATAAAATGCTACAGTTTAAGAAATATAAAAAAGCACAGATTAACTTGCAGTGGGATCACTTTAATACGAGACTGCATTGCCTAATCGCGGTAAACATTGGTCCCCTTTTTCTTATGTTAATTGAGAGCTGATTTGATGAGATAACCACCTGCCAGTGACCACGCAGGAAGGTCTACTCCCTTCTGGCCAAACTAGTGCAGACAGGCTTTAGAACAGTAACAAGCGAAAAACATGGTTATGATGGTTAAAAATCGTGAATCAAATATTTTATGTAGGCTACGCAGGAATTTGAGCACAAGAAACGTAAAGTTATTTTTGATAAGTTGATTCAGTGCAATAAATTAAAGTGAGAATGTTGATTTTAAAAATTGTAACGACACCTCTACTTAAAAAATATAATAGAACTGACTACAAGCGTGCTTTTAAGCACAGTATATTTGGGGTGCATACAAATAGTACTTTCTTGGACTTTGTGTTTAAATCGACTCACAGCCAATAAATAGTTCCTGTTCATCATAGCGTGGCTTGCCTATATACGAAACTATCCCTTTTACAACCCTTGGTTTTACATGAAGCAGACAAACTGAAACGATTACTATTTCACGTGTGTTCCTCTTTAATGCGTAATGATGTGAACATTTCAGACAAGAGGGATCGCCATATTCAACAGACGAACATTTTTCCTTCATTTCTGTAAATTGCGTTTCATATAGTTTAATGTAAATTAGGAACATGCTAAATAAGTTCTTCAACATAATAACAAGATCGTGTGCGCTTGGCTGTGTTTACTTGTAGTCTTTAAGACCAGTCATTCAATTCCAAAATAATTTAGGACTGAACATTTACAAGCAAACTGTAAATAACTATAAAACAAAGAAAACAAATAATACTGCGATTCTATTATTATATAACTGTACAAATCTTCATAAATACATAATATTGCACTATCGCCGAAATAAGAGAAGAAAATATGATAGCAAACGCAAATAGAGAGTAATGTCTATTAGAAGTACAAAAGAGACACGGTGGCATTCCATAGACCTTGAATTGACGAAGTTTGATAAATTCATCTACAAAATAAACTGAATCGCAAGAGCGCCATCATTTCTCTGTGTGACCATGCCTTGAACCATAATGCATGGCCCTACAGAGGAATTTTTCCTGTTGGGGCCGGGGGAAAATGCAATGAATTTTTGACAATTTATTGCATTTTCTTCGTTTTGAGGGATTTGTGGAAGGGGCCGCGTACCCTAGCAAGTGCCCTTTTGTGAGGCATTAATCCTCATTACTGTCTATCATGACTTAAGGACGTAGGTCCCTTAGCTGATTAGCATAGTAACACACATATGATGAAGCAATCACGCAAAACAAATACTCGCAAATTAGTATTCAATAAAATCTGAGAATGTATGCCATTATCTAGATCTATTAGAAATAAATAATTGATGAAAATCCTTCCCTAAACTTGGGTAAAAATAAATATTCCACCTTTATGAACAACAGTGTTCAATTTCAAATTGAATGAGAGCAAAGGGCTCTTTGGAAATGTACATCTTTTCCTCCTTTACACTGAATAAATATTTTAAAGGGATTGAAACTGAGTTCGCGTCTTTCCTGGACATGATAGATACGAATACATAAGCGAAATAAGTTAGTTGATCTAATCGAGCCTGAAAATGGAATGACGATTTCTTGATTCATATTACAATTGCTCCCTTAAAAGACCTTATTCATAGCAGAAACAAGTGCTGTGTTTCTCTCAGTCTGGCAAACATTGAATGAGGTTGAACTTCCTTCAAACCAGATTACAAGTAAGATTTTCTTTCATCGGAGAAGGAACTGGGCTGAGAAAAGTAGGGGGTGGGAAAGAGTCACTTCATCTGATGTCTAACCAAGTTTTTCCATAAGTTTTGCTGTTTCAGGCGGCACTGATATGACGTTGTAGTCTGAATCGAGGACTCCAAGATCTCGCAATCGGTTCAGTTCTTTTTTGTACTCAGCATATTCATGGGCTTGTTGACGTAAATCGCTAATAAATATACTGAACGAATTAGCATATCTCAACTTGCTTAACACCTGTTTATGATAAAAACAGAAAAGAGGGAAAAGAACAAATACATTAACAAGTGATTAGGAAGGAGGACATTCATAATCATTTTTAAGGAATCCGATGAAGGTTTGTATATAATTTTGAACCCTGGAAAGGGAGATGCTTATCTAGAAAATCAAAACAAAAAATTATACATTGCAAAGCAGTATAGTAAAAGGTTGTTTTCGACCAATTTTCTAAAAATTCGTTGGAAAACCCTTGCTATGTAAAACGTTTATGTTTTGTGATGTAGGAAAGATAAGGTTTAATTTTTTTTTTTAAAGTTTGCTATTAACAAGCAACATAACAAGGAGGGGTGGGAAACCGGCCGTATGTCGGCAAGCAAAAAATAATCATGACAATAACGTTCGTCGAAACTCGGAAATCATCGAATTTCATGATGATTTGACTAAGGCTCAAGCTTTGTCTGCTTCGAGCTACTCCTGATACAGAGCCTAATTAGGGGACAATTGTTTTATCTGCTCTTTGGTATCCAAGTAGTAGCATTTGTTTTGATTGATATTAAGATATATTTATTCAAAATAATGTGAGGGATAAAAAAAACAGGCTTTTCTTTTAACCCACTAATGCTTTCAAATGTATAGAGGCATACGTTTACAGAAAAGTTATGAAGGCCACGCTGCGCCGCGCCGTCTCATGCCCGCCCCTGGTTACCCCAATGCTACTCACATCCATTTTCGCTCTCCTTTTTGCGGGCGCGGCTTGGCAGCAGGCGGTGGAGAAGATAAGGATGTAGACAAGGAGAGTGAACAGCACGACCTGGAGCCATGATGACCGCGGTCTCGATGCCGACGACGAGGACGATGACGGTGATGATGATGATGACGATGATGATGACGACATGTTCTGTAGATTAATTTGTGTTGTACAGGAGGGTGTACGAAAATATGTTATATCTGCTGAAAGAGATAATAACAATAAGCTCATTGGAAAACCACAGTTGTTCAAATTTAACTTCTTTTACATGAAATAGATATATAATAAAAGGGAAATTCAATCGATAAATGATGGCTGATCAGCATCCTGTGGTGTTGAGGAATTACTTTGCCCCCGGAACAGAGCAATCCATCGGTAATTCAATAGCTGATTTTGATATATCTTTGTGTTCATCACGAGGTTATGTACATTGTATATGGAAAATAAAACCAACCAACCGAACATTCAATTATCATTTTGCTCATCAGATTCCCTCCTCCCCCTCCCCCATTCAGAATCCTGGATCATCTCCTGTGAGTATGTGAGTGTTCAATGTGAGAGTACAGACTACTATAGGGGTTTCCACTTTATGTTTGTGCAAAATCTGATAGAGAATAATATCATTATTGGTTATTTTGAGTTGTATATTCAATCAAACACAAATTGACAATGCTATGAAGGTTCTTGCAAGGTCCTCTCCCAATTGGCTCTGTACTTAAAACATTCTTTTATCTACCAAAATATCACACATTTTCTCAAAATATAATTATTACACATTTGTTTCTACACAACGCTTGTACAAAAAGAAATTCTTTCATCAGCAACTAAGAAAATCGAAATTGATTATTTCTTGTGCAGCGCAAATAGAAGAGGATACCAGGAAGGACATCAAGTATACATGTATCAAATACCAAATATCATTCATGGCCAATTCAAAATACAAATTTAAAAGCATATAAATTGTCAGACGACTGCAGAAATTTGGCCGACCTGAAACATGTTCAGGCATATTGACAAAACTGTTATTGTCACAATCCGAATGAATTAGAGGTTCAAATATACACTATGTGATTTGCTTCTTATAGAAATAACATTAAAATTTCCCTACTTCAAAACTACACTCAGGTTGACGTTTTCATGGCGACGGGGATTCACGGAAATTGCCCCCGACTCCCGTTGTGTGATTTGTAAGGGAACGTAGGCCCAGAAGCCACGCATGCGCAGGGGATAAATATGACGTCACGCGTAGTAGCTCACGTCGGGTGCCTAAAATCGAAAGCTCGCTATTAGCACGGAAGCGAGGGTGAGCAAAATTAGCATTTGCACTACTCACCAAAATTAGGAAACGAGCAAATATCGTCGTGTTTTTTGATGGGTTTTTCCAGAAGTATAAATGGCAGTCCAAAATGATTTTTCGAACATGGTCTATGAGAAAAGGAGTTAATATCTCTTAAAGAATGTACAGTTTTCTAATTTGCTATTGTAAAAAACAAATAAATCAACAACGACGGAATTACTCTCGAATTTTACTCTAAATTTTGGGATAAACTTGGACCCTTGCTAGTAGATACTCTAAATTACAGTTTCAGGGAAGGAAAGACGCTACATCACAGAGACAAGGCGTCATCACTTCAAAGCAAAAAAAGAGCAAGGATGACATTTTTATTGAAAACTACCGAGCCATTACAATTTTAACTGTTGATGTCAAGATAGGTTCTAAAGCCCTAGCACAGAGACTAAAATTGTTCTACCATCGGTAATACATCCAGATAAAGTTGCCTTTGTTAAAGAGAGATAGATCGGTGAGGCTAACAAAACAGTTATAGTGACCCTCTTTTAAATCTAGAGTTAAATGACTTTCCGGAATTGTATTAAGTCCCGACTTAAGAAAAGTTCTGATTCGTAAAACCACCAATTTTTAATAGAAGCGTTGAAGTGCTCTAATTTCGGTAAATAATATTTGCAACTATGTTTGTGTTCTTTATATGGACATAGAAAGTTGCGTTGTTTTTTAGTAGGAAAAGGGGTCTATCTCCCTGCCTCGTTATTGTAGCAATTTAAACTTTAGCAACAACACAAGTTTCAGAATGGACCCACATATCAAAGGCATGAAGCTAAATGCTTCCTAGTCAATTCAAGATAAAGTTGAGTTCTGGTCATCCGATTGCATTATGAAAGAAAAGGTGTGGAATGGATCAAAAAAAGTTTATCATGTAGCATTTAAGTGTTGGTGTGTACTGCAAAGTTCTGGAGTCATCAAAATCATAGTAAACTTGGCCCAGTCTTGGTAAGTAACAAGCACTGTGCACAGAAACATGTATATGGGACAACACAAATGGTCTCGGTGCTACTAACCTTGATTTCCTAATCTTTCTATGCTCATTATTCAGCCAGTATACATTTTCTACAAATATTGTTTGGCAAATGACATTTATTGTAATCTTGAACATTCAGTGAAAGTTTCGTTTGATTCTGTAAGAATTCATTTTCTTTCTTTTTTAACCAGAAATCACCTTTATCTGTAAACTCTCTATTTACGCAGTTGATATAACTGTATTTTTTGTCGACTTCCGAATCATATTCTCGTTCAAGAGCTTTGTTTGATGAATTTCAGAAATTTTCGTCACTTTCTTTGTTTTCTAAGAAGACAAAAGCATTGGTATTATGACAATTTAATTTACAGAATCCACTATGCATAATAAACATCGAATTCGTGAATGTTTTGACATTTCCTGAAAATGAAAAATCCCACAGTTTTGAAGATCGGATGGCACAACTCCAGGCTATTTACTTCAAGCTCTACAGGTTAGAAATCAATATGTTTACAATTATTGTCACCAGTTGGCGGGGAATATCTTTCAACTGTAATTTTGATGTAAAATGTTTGGATATTGTAGGATCACAACGCTAGGGCCAACCAAAATACTTTGAATAATAAATGTATCAGATGAGACTGAAAATCTGTATTCAATTAAGAAATTGAAGAAAAAGCATTTCTTATTTAAGCAAAATCATAATCTGTTTTTACAGATCAAAACCAATTTCCTTGTAGTTTCTCTGATTCAAACTTAAACGGAATCGTAAATATAATAACGAAGCAAGTTTACCATATTGCTGTAAGAATAACCCAGAAATGTACCCGTCTTAACCAACAGTTCAATAATGTTAAAGCAACAAGGTTTTGATTCTTTCACTTTCCCAGCAAGAGTTGCTGTTGACTCCAGACTTCACATTACGCACCATAACATTTAGAACGAATTAGAACCAACTAATGAATAGCTAGCACGTATAAGGAAGACAAATAATCAAATTTGTATTTGGAATTACTGAACATTATCAAGATGTCAATCCCAAAATGAAATATTTTAAATATTATATTTCGCCGAACAATTCTACTGGCAAAGATATCACTAGGTTTAACAAATATGTGTAAAATTATATTTCGGCTCAAAGACTTTAGAGGAATACGGGTTTCCTTATGTTTGTCTTATGTTCTGTTAATAAATGATTAATGTAAGATTATATATCGAGTTGAAATGAATTACACAGTCTTTTTTACAGTTAAGTTCATCGATGTGTACATGAGCATTACTGCTCATTTTCAACAACAAAATATAACACATTCTTTGTACTTGTTGTAGTTTATATCTGACAAATAAAACATTTCAATAACAAATACATAATGAGTGTACACAAAAACTAAAGGTATAATGTTGTCATGTTAACGCATACAATCGATTTTCTTTAAACAAGATTGAATATTAATAAGTAAAAAAAAAAAAATGTAACTAACTAAAAATAGAAGAAATAATATTACCTGAAAATTGTCCTAGGGTAAAGAGAGGAATGTTGTACTACTGCAGAACGTCAGATCTTTAGTTGCGTTCGATTTGGTATGCAGAAGTTATCAGCTTTTAAAACGTGAATTTCGTTGAGTGTTAAACCTAGTCACACCTTCAAGAACGCCAAGAGATTGGAGCTAGTCAGGCGATGTGATTGGCTGAGATACAATAGATATCACTCCATATGGTTTTCACTATACAATAGGTACAATAAACGTTTATTTCGTAATACCACCAACAGTGCGAAAACCAATTTATCTATGTCAACCACATATCTGTGGCTACGGAGTGAGAAACGTATATGAAATGAAAATGATATCTAAGAGAATTACTTTCATCTAATTTCTATTGTCTGCTTTGTCTGGAACCCGAAGGTAAAGATTTACAAAAAAATAACCAAAGTACCTTATGGTGCTTCCTCGTGAATATTTCTTTCGGTTAACGTACTCTGAAGTACTTTGCCCTGAAAACCGCCATCTCTTGGAAGACATTGAACAGAACAGGACAAGCGAAATGAACCATCAAAAACTCCAATAAATGAATACACTGATGACGATGAAACAGACTACCATGTAAACGGCGAATATGCTAGCTCGGACTCAAACAATACCTCAATCTTCGACAACAACGAATATGATATTTGTGTTAAAAAACCTTACAAATGCAACGGCCTAAAATTAGCTCACTTAAATGTGTGTAGTATGTATAGGAAATTGGAAGAATTGCGATTTTACTTTTTAATGAAAATTAACATTGATAAAGTGGGTATTTCAGGAACATGGTTATCTCAAACTACAAGTGATAATCTGATCTCAGTATACGGATATACACTATTCCGACGGGATAGAGCAGATGGTCGCCGTGGAGGCGGTGTTTGTATTTATGCAAAAAACACATTATCATGTATTGAACGTTATGATCTCAGTGATACCTCATTGGAGGCAATATGGATTGAGTTAATGTTACCCTCATTTGAGAAACTATTATTGTGTTGCCTATACAGACCACCTGACTCGAATATTGAGTACTTTAATAACATGCTAGATGCATTTGAAAAAGCAACTGAGGAACCATCTGATCTATTGATAATAGGGAACTTTAATATTGATTATAAAATGGACGAATCACTCCATGAAAACCAAATTAATCTCATAGAAAACCTTTTCCTTCTAACACAAATGATAAATAAGCCAACTAGAGTAACTACTTCATCATCAACTTGTATAGACCATTTGTTAAGTTCAATTCCCCAGAAGCACATTTTATGTGATGTTGCAACAATTTCAATGAGTGACCATTATATGATTTATACTTGTGTTAACACTATAGTGGAAAGGAAGCAACATAAAACTCGTCGTTTTTGGGATTATAAATCATTTGATGAAAATCGATTTATTGCTTCTATAAAATCAGCTGAAATATTTCAATTAACTAACGATGTTCCAATTGAAGTTTCATGGAATGCTTGGAAAGAAACATTTTCGAAAATAAGTAACGAGCATGCACCTATCAAAACAACTAGGGTAAAAGACAGATTTTGTCCTTGGATGACTCCAGAAATTGTAAAACTTATGTACACCAGAGATTTTCTTAAACGAAAGTCCGTTCCTTCTCCTGAACAAGAAATTCGTACTGATTTTGACAAAAAGTATAAAAAACTAAAAAAACATATTATCTGTGTCATATGAAAACAAAAACAGGAATATTTCCGGGATGTACATAATAAACATAAGAATAATTCGAAGAAATTATGGACAGAATTGAACAAGATTTCTGGAGTCACAAAGTCTAAGGACCAGAGCTGTAATATTGAATGTAATGAAATGAACGATTTTTTTTATTAATACAGGTAACAATATCTCTACATCATTTGTTAAAGATAAACCGAAATGGAATCATCCACATTGTATTTATGAATTTAATTTTCAACCAATTGATAGTTCCAAGATTCTAAAACATTTAACTAACTTAGCTTCAAATACCAATTTAGATGTCTTGGACTTTGACACTAAATTACTCAAATTAGCTGCACCGTATATTGCTCAATCCCTATGTGTCATCTTTAATGCAAGTCGGGATACGGGAATAGTACCTGATGATTGGAAGATTGCACGTACCACACCTATTTTCAAAGGAAAAGGCTCAAAAAATGAAAATACAAATTATCGACCAATTTCGGTTGCTAGTCATATTCCCAAAATTATGGAAAAGGAAGTACAATTACAGTAACTTTCCGACCTCCAAAAACATGATATGATTAATTTCGATCAATACGCCTTTCTTCCAACCCATTCAATAGACATAGACGACTTCTACGAAGCCTTAAATACGAAAGAAATGGTCGGTGCATGCTTTCTAGACATCTCTAAATGTTTTGATTGTGTTGATCACGCACGAGCTTCTTCTATTCAACTTGAAAAATATGGAATCACTGAAAACAGGCTCATATGGTTAAAAAACTACTTAGGTAATAGGAAGCAAGTGGTATACTCCAAAGGAAAATTATCTGATACAAGAGAGCTTTCTTTCGGATTACCACAGGGTAGTGTCCTGGCTCCCATTTTGTTTCTTATATTCATAAATGATATATCTGAATATATAACTGAAGGCGTCTGCAACATATTTGCTGATGATGTTGTAGTCATAGTTGCAGATAGTAAGCTAGATGAGGTTACCAAAAAATACAAAAAGATATTAATGCTCTCAATAATTGGTATAAACAAAATCGATTACGCATAAACACAAGTAAAACCAAAACAATGCTAATAAAATTAAGATCCTCTGATATATTAAATATATTCATAAAAGATGAACTGATCGAACTGGTAAAATCTATAAAATATTTAGGTATAGTGATTGAAGCAATTTTGAAGTTGAATATATACTTAAGAGACTTTTGTAAATCTATTGCCTTTAAATCTATTCTCTAGGAAAGCTGAGTAAATTTGTAATCCCAGAACTATTGAACACCCTTTATAAGTGTGTAATCCAACCCTGTATAGACTATGCAATATCTGTATGGGGAAATTGCCCAGCCAGCTACAAGCTGCTCGTTCAGAGATTGCAGAGAAGAGCTGCTAGATATGTAACTGGTACCTTTGACTATAAACTGTCCTGGCAAACTATTGATCAGCGCCGTGATTATTTCTGGCTATGATTATTTTTAAATGTATAAGGGGCATTGCTCCACCTCGTTTATCAAACGAAATAGAAATGTATTTCGACCGCCATGGCCTAAATACGAGAAATGCAAACTCTCGTAATGAAACATTGCCCAAACCCAATGTAACCTTATTCAGACAATATTTTAAGTATGCTGGAGCGGTTAATTGGAATAAGCTTCCCAATAATATCCAATATGCCAATTCAGTAGACACTTTTAAATACCAATATAAAAAGTGTTCCTTTAATGGATAAAAATTGTTCACTGCCGTTTCTCCTCACTACTACAACATTATATGCAATAACTAGAATTATTGCTAACCCGATTACCTAAACATTTCATATACCTACAATTACGTCCTAAATGTGATATTTATCTTTAATAATTATGCAATACAAACCATATTCAAATTCATTGGACTTAATCTCGACATGAAATGTTTATTAACTTCATTGTTATATAATTATAATGTAAAATGTCATAATTTTAATGTCATATTGCATTATTTTATATTTTTTCTCCTTTTTTCATTTTTCCTTAATCTTATTTTTCCTATTTGTGATGTTTTCGCTTTTTACCAATTGTATAAAACTGTTATTTTGTTTATAACTACTCTTATTGTCAGTTATTGAATTTGTATTTTCCATCCTTATGCAGGACCATTATGTAAGACAGCCTGCGAGCTTAACAATGTTATCCTGTTAAAAGATGTTTTAATAAATAAATAAATAAATATATCATTGTCATGTTCCACCCTTCCTCTCGCTGCTGGTTTCGTGTCCAGGATTGGAGTTAGGATTTCGAATTATGTAGGATACTAAGCGCCTTTAGAAACCAATTTTAGAAACTTCAAAAGATGATATTCTCCCAAATATGAAATTAAATGAAACTTGGATTTTAGTTTTAATACAAAAGCAAACGTAACAAAGAAAGAGCAACAACAAGTAGAGACCATCAGTTCCTTACATAGCCTGGACCGCCTGTTAGTGTTGCATTTAGCTGACGTGTGCAAAATACACTTAAGAAATATACATGATATTTAAAATAGTTGGTTGAATATGATCAATTGTGTAATAGATCCCAGTTGAATACAACAAGTAAGGAAACAAAGCACATAGGAGCGGATCTGTGATTTAGAGTAATTAGTCTTACTTTCATGGGTCAATAATCACTTTGAAACTTCAGATTTCTCTATCAAGCACAGTCGGATTCAATGGCCTCTTCAGATAAGAGGAAAGTTCGCATAAGGAAACGTCGGGAAAAATATCTAGTTTTGAAAAGGTGAGTTGACATGAGAATGCACGCTCGCGACTAGGCTCATCCAATGGATCCTTACGTAATGTAATCAAATAAGATGCACAAATCTTTGTTAAGTGCCTCGTTACAAATTATTTCTTTCACCTGTTACAAATAATTGTATTTCAATAGTCAGAATACGAAGTGCACGCATTCCATGTTGTTCGGTAGGATAATACATGATGGTTTTCCTACCAAGCAACAGTTAATGCATGCAATAAAATGCAGTTATCTGCTTTTGAATCATGATTGTCGTTGAGTGTGTCATACCAACCTTACCGCCTAAAGATCGACAGCAAACTGGACACAAATTGCTTTACTTCGACTTGATAAAAATCAAAGATATCTGAGCCCCGCCAACATATAGGGAGGGGGGTGCTCAATGATATCAGAGTCCCGCCAAAATATTTGGGGGTCTCAATGATATCCGAGATCCACCGAATATATTTGGGGGGGGGGGGGTCAATGATATGCGAGACCCGATGTCTGACCCCCCCCCCCCCCCCTCCCCAAATAAATATTTATAAAATGTTTATATTTAAATGGCAAGTCTGTAGATTATAGGTATACATGAGTTTCATGCCTAGAATATAATGATTGGGGAGGAGGGGCTTAATGATATCCGAGCCCCGCAATAAGTATTGGGGGCGGCTCAATGATATCTATGCCCCCCTTAAAATACTGGGGGCTTAATGGTATCTGAGTCCCAAAGGACTCAATTATATCTAAGCCCCACCAAAAAATTGGGGGGCTCAATGATAACCATAAGCCCCGCCAAAAATATTGGGGGGGGGGGGACTCAATGATATCTGAGCCCCCCCCCCCCCAAAAAAAAAATATATATATATATATATATATTGTTGGGAAAGGTTGTGCTCCCCCCCCCCCCCCCAAGCCCCCGGTTCCTATGCTCAATATATAGTAGAGTAGGCATAGCTGTAGGTTTTCACGATCAGCGGGTATTGATATAATAATGATGACTTCTTATAAGGCGTGTATTTCACGACCCTCATAAGCCTATCGGCCCTCTCAATCTGCTTTACAACTTACGATTCATAATCAATTGAAAAAACGTTTATTCAAAAGATAAGTTTTGTAGTACTCTCTTAAAATCTCTTAATAACATCTACGCCTGTCATGGAGCATATAGCAATATTGGGAGAGAGTTCCAAAGCATTTGGCCCTTACATTTTGATTTGATTCGATTTCTGCATTTTTACAAATACAATATAACTGAATGATAACCAAGAACATGTAAATGTAATGTATAATACAAGCATCTTTCATATCTAAAGGACTTTTCGCATTGACATTGGTGAGCATCTTTCATATCTGATGGACTATTCGCATTGCCATCGATGAGCATCTTTCATATCTGATGAACTATTCGCATTGCCTTTGATGAGCATCTTTCATATCTGATGGACTATTCACATTGCCATTGAGGAGCATCTTTCATATCTGATGGACTATTCACATTACCATTGATGAGCATCTTTCATATCTGATGGACTATTCGCATTGCCATTGAGGAACATCTTTCATATATGATGGACTATTCGCATTGTCACTGATGAGCATCTTTCATGTCTGATGGACTATTCGCATTGCCATTGAGGAACATCTTTCATATATGATGGACTATTCGCATTGTCATTGATGAGCATCTTTCATATCTGATGGACTATTCACATTGCCATTGAGGAGCATCTTTCATATCTGATGGACTATTCACATTGCCATTGAGGAGCATCTTTCATATCTGATGGACTATTCACATTGCCATTGATGAGCATCTTTCATATCTGATGGACTATTCACATTGCCATTGAGGAGCATCCTTCATATCTGATGTACTATTCACATTACCATTGGTCATCATCTATCATATCTGATGGACTATTCGCATTGCCACTGAGGAGCAACTTTCATATCTGATGGACTATTCGCATTGCCATTGATGAGCATCTTTCATATCTGATGGACTATTCGCATTGCCATTGAGGAACATCTTTCATATCTGATGGACTATTCGCATTGCCATTGATGAGCATCTTTCATATCTGATGGACTATTCACATTGCCATTGAGGAGCATCTTTAATATCTGATGGACTATTCACATTGCCATTAATGAGCATCTTTCATATCTGATGTACTATTCACATTGCCATTGGTGAGCATCTTTCATATCTGATGGACTATTCGCATTGCCATTGAGGAGCAACTTTCATATCTGATGTACTATTCACATTGCCATTGGTGAGCATCTTTCATATCTGATGGACTATTCGCATTGCCATTGATGAGTTTTTTTCATATCTGATGGACTATTCGCATTGCCATTGGTGAGCATCTTTCATATCTGATGGACTATTCACATTGCCATTGAGGAGTATCTTTCATATCTGATGGACTATTCACATTGTCATTGAGGAGCATCTTTCATATCTGATGGACTATTCGCATTGCCATTGAGGAGCATCTTTCATATCTGATGGACTATTCGCATTACCATTGAGGAGCATCTTTCATATCTGATGGACTGTTCGCATTGCTTTTGATGAGCATGGACATGCCTGGGGTAGTTTATTTTGCTAAACATCGACAACTGCTCTAGCGCCATCAACAGACCATCGGTTTACAATTTCATTTTCTCTGTGAATTATTTATTTTTGATTTAATGTTGTTAGTTTTTACCTAAATTGATTAATATTTAATTAATATTCTTTTCGTTTGTCTTATTTTCATATTGATGTTACTCATAATGTTTTCATTTGATTTGGTTAATTATTTTTATATTTCAAATGTTTTTGTTTTGTTATATTTTGTTACTGGCTTTTTTTTGTTTTGGTATTATCAGTTGTATACGTGTATTTGTGTAAGTTCACAAACTCTGAAAACAACCGTTTAAGGCTGAAGCGAGTTGTCGTGATTAAATAGATAGATAAGATGAGAACAAATGTCATACGAATAGTTGGAAATGTCATCATCCACCAGCCTTTTACCGACTTTAACTTTCTCTCCGATATTTACCACACATTCTGTCAGGTGAAAGAAAATGATTACGTAAACCTCTCACCCCCTCTCCCTCTCCCTCTCTCTCTCCGTCTGTCTGTCTCTCTCTCTCTCTCCCTCTCTCTCTCTCTCTCTCTTCCCTCCCTCTCCCTCTCCCCTTCTATTTCTCTCTCTATATATATTTCTATCTCTCTATCCCTCACCCTCTCCCTTTCCCTCTTTGTTCTTCTTCTCTCCCTCTCTCTCCCCCTCTATCTTTATCTCTCTCTCTCTCTCTCTCTCTCTTTGTCCGTCACCCGTTCCCTCCCCCTCTGTTTTCTTCTCTCTCTCTCTCTCTTTATCCATATCTTTCTCTCTGTCTCTCTCTCTATATCTCTCTGTGTCTCTCTCATTTCCCTATCAGCTTGAATGTTCTCTGACCGGCATAATCATTATTCCAACAACTACCATCATCATCATCATCACCATCATCATCGTCGTCATCGTCGTCATCTCCTCCTTCTTCTTCTTCTTCTTCTTCTTCTTCTTCTTCTTCTTCTTCTTTTTTTCCTCTTCTACTTCTTCTTCTTTTTCTTCTTCTTCTTCTTCTTCTTCTTCTTCTTCTTCTTCTTCTTCTGCTTCACCATCACAATTTCGTTCACTATCGTCGAACAAACCAACATAATATATCCCTCATGCATTACCAAAACCACAACACTCTCTTTGAATAAAACACAAGTGAAACACATGATATTCTTTGATTTCTTACTCAGGTCATGCAGTTTTATTTCAGACTTTCTTCAACCAATGATACCCACACGGGCCACACCAACAAACGATCGCCAATGGCGTTTACACATGCACCATGTAAAAGCGTTGAGAAAGGGGCAATGCACCACGCCCTTTTGACATATTAGTATGCACCTTTCATTTTATTGATCATCAAAATAAATCATATTTAATCAAATTAAACCGTTTTGATACATTATTAAGATTGGTATTAAAGCGGAATATTGTTTGTGGATACCAGTGGAAAAACTTGCAACGCCACTCGCGATCGTTCAAAAAGTTTTCTCATATTTGTTTTCCTCCATTGATAGTCATCTTCTATTTTATTTACAAGTTTGTACATAGAAGGGAGAGAAATACATCTCATAAACATGTCTGGTACATTTTAAATGTATCTGAGGTTTCCTCTGCTCTACTAACACTCAGCAAACACATAAAAAATAATTTGTATGTACATTGCCATTACAGTGGTCAAAATACCAACAGAACTGTATGTATAATCGAATCGTTGTCGTTTGATACTATTTATTAGCATTTATTGTCAAAATATAACGTAATGTATTCTACTCTCAAGCATTAAGAGGTGTCACGAACCAAATATAGTTTAGATCATTTCTAGTACTTTTTCTTTTATCGTAAATCGTCACAAAAATGGAATACGCAGGAATTACGAACGTTTATTATATTATGATCACTTAAGGAGCGTAACAGATTAGAATAATACCCAATCGTAGGCTCTTAGTCTTTCAAAAACACTGAATGTATGTGCAATTCTTCATAATGATTGTATTATGAATGATAACAAATAAAATGCTACAGTTTAAGAAATATAAAAAAGCACAGATTAAGTGTGATCATTTAGTGCGGGACTGCATTGCCTAATCGGTGACCATTGGTCCTCCATGGTCCCCTTTCTCTTATGTTAATTGAGAGCTGATTTGATGAGATAACCACCTGCCAGTGACCATACAGAGAGGTCTAATCCCTCCTGGCCAAACTATATAGTGCAGACAGGCTTTAGAACAGTAAAAAGCGAATAGCGTGGTTATGATGGTTACGAATCGTGAATCAAATATTGTATGTAGGCTATGCACGAATTTGAGCACAAAAAACGCAAAGTTATTTTTGATAAGTTGATTCACTGCAATAAATTAAAGTGAGAATGTTGATTTCAAAATATTTAAAAAACATAATAGAACTGACTACAAGCGTGCTTTTAAGCACAGTATATTTGGGGTGCATACAAATAGTACTTTCTTGGACTTTGTGTTTAAATCGACTCACAGCCATTAAATAGTTCCTGTTCATCATAGCGTGACTTGCCTATGTCATACAAAACGATCAATTTCACAACCCTTGGTTTTACACGTAGCAGACAAACTGAAACGATTACGATTTCATGTGTGTTCCTCTTTAATGCGTAATGATGTGAACATTTCAGATAAGAGGGATCGCCATATTCAACAGACGAACATGTTCCTTCATTTCTGTAAATTGCGTTTCATATAGTTTAATGTAAATTAGGAACATGCTAAATATTAAGTTCTTCAACATAATAACAAGATCGTGTGCGCTTGATTGTGTTTACTTGTAGTCTTTAAGACCAGTCATTCAATTCCAAAATAATTTAGGACTGAACATTTACAAGCAAACTGTAAATAACTATAACACAAAGAAAAAAAATAATACTGCGATTCTATTATTATATAACTGTACAAATCTTCATAAATACATAATATTGCACTATCGCCGAAATAAAGAAATATCTCTAAGAGAAGGAAAATATGATAGCAAACGCAAATAGAGAGTATTGTCTATTAAAAGTACAAGAGAGACACTGTGGTATTCCATAGACCATGAATCGATGAAGTTTGATAAATTCATCTACAAAATAAACTGAATCGCAAGAGCGCCATCTATCGTGAAGACTAGTCCCAACCGTTCGGGATAGTCGCTTCGTCATATTCTTTGGCAAATAATACTTTACGCCCAAACTATAAGCGGATTCGAGTGTGAGTTCTGTTGTACAATTTCAAATTGAATGAGAGTAAATGGCTCTTTGGAAAACCACAGTTGTACACCTTTTCCTCCTTTTACACTGAATAAATATTTTAAAGGGAATTGAAACTGAGCTCGCGTCTTTCTCGGACATGATAGATACGAATACATAAGCGAAATAAGTTAGTTGATCTAATCGAGCCTGAAAATGGAATGATGATTTCCTGATTCATATTACAATTGCTTCCTTAAAAGACCTTATTCATAGCAGAAACAAGTGCTGTTTTTCTCTCAGTCTGGCAAACATTGAATGAGGTTGAACTTCCTTCAGATTACAAGTAAGATTTTCTTCCATCGGGGAAGGAACTGGGCTGAGAAAAGTAGGGGGTGGGAAAGAGTCACTTCATCTGATGTCTAACCAAGTTGGCGCATAAGGCTCGCTGTTTCTGACGGCACTGATATGACGTTGTAGTCTGAATCGAGGACTCCAAGGGCTTGCATTCGGTTCAGTTTTTCTTGGTAGTCGGCTACTTCATTGGCGTGTAGCCGTAACCTGCTCACAAACCGATTGAACGCACTGAAGGAAGACCTGTCAGATGAGACTTTTAATAAAAACAGAAAAGAGGGAAAAGAACAAATACATTAATAAGTAATTAGGAGTGGGGAAATTCATTATTAATTCTAAGGGATCTGATGAAGGTTTACATTTTGAACCCTGGTAAGGGAGATTTATTATAGAAATACTAAAAGTCATTTTAAATTTCACAACATAAAAGGTCGTTTTGGACCACTTCAAAAGTCGCTGGAAAATCCTTGCAAAGGAAAAAGTTAATGTTATGTGGTGTAGGAAAGATAAGGTTTAGTTTTAAAAAACTAGTTTTCAAACAAGCAACATAAGCAAGGAGGGGCCGAATGTCGAAAAGCGAAAAATAATCATGACAACAAGCTTGGGAGAAATTGCTCTTATTCGCTTGAAATTTGGGGCGCGTTTAATGATAAGAGGAAAAGGGGAAAATTATCAGAAAAGAAAATGAGCATGTGTCAAAGTACAAAGAGTAATTATCACATGTGAAAATGGGGCAATTCTTACACCCTCAAAAAGAGGCACTCACCGATGATGAAAAAAGTCAATCATGAGAATAGGAAATGTGCATTTGTCGACGGAAAAGGGGCCTCATCAGATTTTGATAGGGGCATTTATTGGAGGTGAAAAGGGGCATTTATGAAAAGGGGATTGGTCCCTTATTAGAAAGGAAAATGTGCACGTATCATTGTTTAAAGAGAAACTATGATAGGTGTAAAGAGGCACTTATCGCACCTGAAAAGGGGCAATGACCAGATATGAAAAGGGGCACTGATGTGAATGAAAGAGGGGCACTTGTAATAAAGAAAAATGTGCATTAGTTGAAAGAAAATGGGCACTGATCTGATTTTAAAGAGGCATTTATCGGAGGTTAAGGGGGCACTTATCTGAAGTGAAAAGGAGTAACAAGTTCTCGTACCTGAAAAGGGTCAATTACCAGAGAAGGGGCACTTATGAGAAGTGGAAGGGGCTCTTTTTAATGGGGCACTTATCATTAAGAAAAGGGGCACTTAATTATTATAAAGGAAAAAGGGGCACATGTTAAAATATAAGGCGCGCTTATCCGGGTTAAAGTGGGGGTAGTTATTACAAGGGGAAGGGGCATTTGTCAAAGTAAAAGAGGCACCTCCAGATTTGAATAGGGCAATTATCAGAGGTGAAGGGGGCACTTAACAAAAGTGAAAAGAGGCACTTCTCTTACCTGAAAAGGGGCACTTCCTAGAGATTAAAAAGGGCACTTATGAGGACGGAAAATGGACACTTATTGCAAAGGAAAATGGAACTTGTCGAAGGAAAAGGGGCACGTGTCCAATTAAAAGGGGCACTTACCAGAGTTGAAAAAGGGGGCACTTGTCAAAGTAAAAGGGGTACTATTTCTATGTAAAAAGGGGTACTCTGCTCCCCCCCCCCCCCCTGGAGGGCTGCCTCTGAATTCAAGAGTATGACTTTTATGTCGTATATGAGCCTGGAAAGTCCAACCCAGCGGACTTATACCTGTCCCGCCATCCGCTGCCGACTACTGAGCGTACGTAAAGCTGCGAAGACAAAACAGCAGAGCAACATAATATCAACTTCGTGAGCGTGAACGTAGTCCCAAAGTCGATGAAGCTAAGCGAAATCCAAGACGCGACCAAGCAAGACGTCACATTGAGTCTCTGTATGCAAGCTCTCAGATCGCGAAATTGGAAAGAATTGATAGATCGATATCGCCCCATCTTCAGATGTAGCGAGATGCCTGCAGAGCTTCTACAATGTTCGCGAGCAGTTGTCATATCGCACCCAGTGATGATTTTATGTTACGCGGAAATTGCATTGCCATCCAACAATCGCTATGTGATCGCGTAATCAATATCGCACATGAAGGCCCTCAAGGCGTCGTGAAAACCAAGCAGCTTCTGAGCGAAAAAGTGTGGTTTTCTGGAATTGATCGCATGTTTGAGCGTAAAATAAGTCGATGTTTACCATGTCAGGCCACGACAGTAGGGCCAAGTCCTCGCGCGCCACTTCAAATGTCAGATTTGCCGAATGGTCCAAGGGAAGAATCTCTGGAGATCATATTTTAGTGATTATTGATGAGTATAGTCGATACCCAGTTGTAGAAGTTGTATCGTCGACGTCGGGAAAAACTACAATTCCGCAGCTTGATAAAGTTTTCTCATTGTTTGGAGCCCCGCAGATTGTAAGATCCGATAATGGTCCGCCATTCAACAGCGATGAGTTTAAGCAGTTCGCAGAATACCTAGGCTTCACCCATCGCAAGATAACGCCGCGATGGCCACGTGCAAATGGTGAGGTAGAGCGGTTTAAGCGCACGTTGAAGAAAGTTCTCCGCATGCACTGCACATTCCGAATCCTAATCATGGAGCCAAGAGCTACATCGCTTTCTTCGCAACTATCGCGCAACACCGGACACAACTACAGCATTACCTCTGGAAAGTGGAAACAATAATGTTCTCAAAACCTTTGCGCACACTGCCAGAAATATCACGTGAAGGAAGCGACTCAGAGCTACGCGAATGCGACAAAGCAAAGAAAAACACCATGAAAGCTGATGCTGAACGCCACATGTCGTTCAGACGTGTTCTCCTCTGTATAGGAGACACAGTTCTAGTGAAGCGTGAAGGGTATGTTACTACAACGATGACACCCTATGAGCTATATAGAGCCATTGGTAGTCACCGATGTGAAAGGCTCGATGGTCACAGCAAGTCGTGGATCGCAAAAGATATCACGCAACACGTCTTTCTTCAAAGCCATGAAGGAAAACCTCCCAGCTGAACCAGTTTCTGTAGAAGCTGAACAGGAGCAAATATAACAATTCAGTGCTCCTGATGACATGTCAGATGACAATGAACAAACCAATCCAACTACCCCAAAGGTTTAGAAGTATTGGAGCCGTACTCAAAATCCTCCAGCTTACTTAAAAGACTATGTAACCAAAGTTAAGGTTAAGAAGTAGCGTGATACATGTTAAGACTAACATTCATCAAACGTGTAAAGTAATGATACAACATCATCCATTTGATTTTGTTAATCATTTATGCGTATGCAACAGAAGTCTGTAATCAAACAGAGATATTCAATGGTTTTAAGTCATAAATATGCACTCTTGATGTTTACCGGTACTATTATGCAGCAAGAAAGCTTGTACGGTATTTACACATCATACAAACTAAAAGAACAAATGCTTTTAAAGCATATAATAGCAGGTCAGCTATTTGCACAATCAAGTCTTTGCTAATTTATTTTTTAGTTTGACAAATCATTGCATACCTTTTGGACGTTACTGACAAAATAACAACAGTATGTGTAAGTGATCTTATAGTGGTAGGCTGTTTACATTTTGTTCAATAAATTAGCTATTTAGTGTTTAGTTAAGTGTTTAACTTTTGACTCATGTTTTCAAACACAATCCCCGTTTGTTTTCAGGACTGCATGCCCCTGTAAAGTTTTAAAGTTATATACCATTCAAGATTGTTAAGGGTTGATAAGGAAAACGTCGTACTTAAAGAAACGTACTCTGAACGAAAGTCTCCAATGTGTTCGATCCTTAGTGTATATAAATGTATATAGTTTCCCACATTCGATTAAGATGATTATGAGAAACACGCCTGGTATTCGTTGCCACACATACAAATGTTACATAGGAAAGAAAACAGTTCACACAGCAAGTGAAAACATTGTTCTGATTAAATTCAAAGAAGATTTAATTTCAGTTTTATATCACAATATGCTTCCTCATTATAATGCATGTTTTCAAATAACATAGGGAGGGATGTAGTGTTCTAAGATACCATAGAATACGGAATCGGAAATGAGCTGCTAGATTCAACAGTACAAGAATACACGTGAATAATGGAAGCTGAATAAAGTACCATGCTGAGTTCAAACTTGATTCATCTGCTTGTCTTATTTGAGTTATCTCACATAAAGGTAACAACTATGTTAGTATGTTACAACTACTATACAACAACTACTACTACACATAATTACTAGCTACTGCTAATACTACTACTACTACTACTACTACTACTACTACTACTACTACTAACTACTACTACTTATTACTTTTACTACTATACTACTACAACTTTAAGTATATTACAGTTACAGGTTTGTTTAATAATACTACTACTATAGTACTAATAGTACTACAACTACTACACATAATTATTAGAAACTGCTAATACTACTACTACTACTACTACTACTACTACTACTACTACTCAGGGGCGTCTGCAAAGGGGATGGGGTGCGACACCCCTCCCCCCCCCCCCCCCAACCTGTCAGGATATTGTCGGTAAAATTGCGCCGCCGTCGGAGAAAATGAGAAAAGTGGGAGGGAAAATGACAGGGAAAGGGGAAAAAAGAAAAAAAGAAAAGGAAAAGAAAGGAAAGAAAGGAAAAGAAAAGAAAGAAGGAAAAAGAAAGAAAAGAGAAGAGGAGAAAGAAAGAGAAAAACTGAAAAAGAGGGAAGAGAGGAAAGGAAGAAAAAGAAAGAAAAGAAAGAGAGATAGAAAAAGGAAACACAAGAAACGGGGGATGAAGGAGAGAAGAGAGAGAGGGGGAGGTAAGAACCTGAGAAGGGAGGGGTGGGAGTAAAAGAGAGAGGGGGTTGTTGGGTGGAGTCGTCTCATCGAGGGAGCAAGAAAGATATGCATAGGATATGCTGCTGTGTTGGGTCAGCTGTGTCGGTATTCTTGCTCGATCCTCGTGTACTATATCAATGCAGTAGTTTGAAGACGGTGAGATGTATAATGTCGGTCGGCCGGCAATTTTTTCTCGCCACTGTGACTTTTTATCCGCAGTTACGAGTTCAAGAGAGACTACAGCTATAATACTTGTATTTTCTCGAAGATTCACCTTCCTTTAATATCAGCAAAAGAAATCAGAGGTTTAAAATGTTCGGGAAAACTGAATTCAGACAAGGATTAAGAGTCGAGAACGGTACAACGAATCTTCTTTTTTCTCTAATAATTTAATGAAACGTCAAAGCTTCCGCGCTTCGCGCGAGAAAGAGAAACTGACTTTTCGGGGAAACTGAATTTAGACAAGGATTAATTAGATTCGAAAAAGGTACATCGAATCGTCTTCTTTCTCCAGTTTAAGGAAACGTCAAAGCTTCCGCGCTTCTAAAGGGAGGGGGGGGGGCTGAATTCAGACAATTAGGGTTTAGAGTCGAGACTTGTATAGCGAATTGTCTTCTTTCTCTAATATAGTTAAATGAAACGTCTGAGCTCCCATGCTTTGCGCGGGAGGGGGAAAACTGAATTTAGACAAGGATTAAGAGCCGAGAACGGAAAAACGAATCGTCTTCTTTCTTTAATAACTTAAAAAGATTCCGCGCTTGACGCGAGAGAGGGGAAAGTGAATTCAGACAAAGATTAAGAGTCGAGAACAGTTCAACGAATCGTCTGCTTTCTATGATAATTTAGGGAAACGTCAAAGCTTCTGCGCTTCGCGCGGGAGAGGGGGGGGGGGGACTGATATAAGACAAGGATTAAGAGTCGAGAACCGAATAACGAATCGTCTTCTTTCTCTAATAATTTAAAAAGATTCCGCGCTTGGCGCGAGAGAGGGGAAACTGAATTCAGACAAGGATTAAGAGTCGAGAACGGTTCAACCAATCGTGTGCCTTCTCTGAAAATTGAAGGAAACGTCAAAGCTTCTGCGCTTCGCGCGGGAGGGGGGGGGGGAATTGAAATCAGACAATTAGGGTTAAGAGTCGAAAACTGTACAACGGATCGACTTCTTTCTCTAATAATTTCACGAAACGTCTAAGCTTAAGCGCTTCGCGCCCTGGGGGCCATTCACTAAAGACGTTTAGGGGCCTGCCCTTCACCACCCCCTAGGCTCTTTAAGTGATTCCCACCCTTCACTTGCTCACTACCGCCCCCCCCCCCCCAAAAAAAAAAGTCATACCTACGCGCCTGCACTTAAATATGTAGCCACGATGCTAACTAGATTGACGAAATAAATCGTATATTTATGTCGTCGAGAAAAATTACCAAGAGCTAGCTCATAGGGAAACAAATTAGCCTTCGGGTTTATAGCGTTCAATATATGTAGACATTAGGACATTTGTCGGTAATTGGTGGCTAGTTTTGTCGGTAATAGGTAGCCTCTACACCCTTCCCCTTCCCCATCCCCCCCCCCACCCCCACTGAAGAAGGTATTACAACCCCGGCACCTCCACTCAGTGTAATTTAGGGTACGCATTAGCCTATTGACAAGGCCTCGTGACTCTGGCTAAGCGGCTGAGATGAGTCTAGATACCCGGGGTGAACGCGCGACCGAGTGACGAAGGTTCTCGCACTGGCGTTCACTCAGGTTTTCGCGATTAGTCTCTTTTTAGTCGCACGGCATGTGGCCTTGTTTAAAGGCATATGTACGCATATGCATGTTCCCTCATTTTGAAAACACCCCTTAGTCCGGTGTGTAAAGTCTTTTTTGTGTATTTACGAGCCCTTTACCGGACATTTTGGTAACACGCATGGTATCCCTCCGTTCACGGAGTGGGGGGTGGGGGGGGGGGGGGGAGAGATTACAACATGTTACACTACTTATTGCATTTTCCCCATTTGTTGCGTATGCCAAACAAAACTTTATCCGGTAGTCTTCGAAATAAAACACTGTGTGCTTTTCACTATTCTCTCATTCTTGTTATTTTATTATAGCGTACAACTTACAAGTACTACTACTACTCGTAGTACAATTACTACTAATAAAAATAAGGACTACTACCACTACCACTACTTCTACTTGCGCGGGAGGGGGGAACTGAATTCAGACAAGGATTAAGAGTCGAGAACGGAATAACGAATCGTCTTTTTTCTCTAATAATTTAATTCTGCGCCGCTAAGTTTCTCACGACTTGGGCCACCCCCTCTCCACCCCCTCTCTCTACCGGCTGGATCCGCCCTTGTAAGGTGCATACGTTTGTCTCGACAGCACATTCAAAATCAGAAGTTTTCTACCCTCTAAAATGTTGACAGTAGACTTTCGTGGACAAAGATAGCATCCCAAGTAAACTTTGTCTATTTGGAATGCCTCAACGACAAGGCCTAGCTAACAAGGAATACGAAATAAGCCAAGATTGTGTCATCATATCGAAGAGAAAATCCTAATTTTCTCTTGCAAATGAGCCTTTTTATAGCCTGAGTTGACGTATGCATTTTTCCGTACGCAATTGCACAAAATATTGTAAATAAGTTATCGGACTGAAATAACAGTTCGTAAAGGCCTTTCACCCTCATTGAATGCTACAGCCCAAACTTATTGATACAAGGAGATGTTGACAATACCTTTTGTAAAGGCTGCTGCCCAGTCATCCATGGCAGCAGCGTTATGAGTAAGGATTCATTACACGGAATATGAGTTACTAGCTGTTTAGTACGAATTATAATTCAATGCCATACAGGTTTTTATCAGTCAATGGATATCAATCATTTAAAGTTGAGTATACTTTTGTCACGCGAACTGTACACGTAAATTATATCTTTCTTCCTTCATGCCTACTTTCGCGCGCGCGCTCTCTCTCCCTCTCTCTCTCTCTCTCTCTCTCTCTCTATATATATATATATCTCTCTCTCTCTCTATATATATATATATATATCTCGCTCTCTCTCTCTCTCTTTCTCTCTCTTCTCTCTCCTCTTCTCTCTCTCTCTCTCTCTCCATCTCTCTCTCTCTCTCTCTCTCCATCTCTCTCTCCATCTCTCTCTCTCTCTCTCTCTCTCTCTTTTGATTAGGCTGCTGTGATTTAAGTCTAAGTGCTTTCCACACCCACACCCACACCCATAACATATACTCACACAGATCGACATGCATGCACACTAAATTCATTTCAAACTCACAATCATGCTTCCCAAACACATTTCTAATTCCTTCTTTTTTTAACCTCGATCTCTACCGTTTTCTAAATAGCATGCACAATCCAGTTCATGCACACTGTACTGTATATTTATCTCCCCTATCTCCTTTTCTTATTCACACCCCAGCCCACACCCCGCCATCACATCAATGTTGGAGTCCTAACAGTTTATTGGTCATAGAGATTGACCAATAAAGCTCTGAGTAGATATAAACTCTAGCTATCAAGAATAAATAACATTGCGAATATCATTAATTTTCATGAAAAGGGGATTATTGTTATAACTTTAAGGGCAACAGTGCGATAATGATAATGATGACATTGATAATAATGATGATAATAAGTATAATAATAATAACAATAACAAATACACGAATAATAATGATAATAGTAATGACAAAATTAAAGCCCTTTGGGAATGGTAGATCGATTCCCCGTGCACTGCCTCTGTGGTATGTATATGGGCCAAAAATGGAGAGAGAAAACGACGGGTTTGCCGTTTACACGTGATCTTTGAACGGAGCCGTTATGCAAATTTTCTATGCGACGCTGGAGATACCCAATAACAATAGTAATAACTAATATAATTTTTACATTCATATCGTGTTTGGTGTGCACGCATACACACGACCCCGGAAAGAGTTAAGTTTGGTAGGGCGTGACGCATGTATATGCGGGGAAGACCACGTTTACTTGAGTGTAAGCAATCTTGTATTTTACAGTAAATTGGCTGTTTTTCGGCGTTATAATATCAGTTTAAACATGTACCATTGCCAATGATATATGCCAACATTTGACATTGGCGTTGACGATGAGTGTTTTGTCTTGCGTGTGTTCAAGCAAATTGGAGAATGACAAACAGAATTGACTTCCCTTTTAAGTTTGAGTTGGTGTAACGGTGTACACGCACATCAGAATATAAGGTAAGCTTATCGAACAGTATTCCTATACCAATAAGCTTAGTACTGTACGTACTGGGGGGGGGGGGGGGGCGGAGCGGGTGTTAAAAAGGGTTTCTCGATGTCATTTTTGAATAATTTTTAAATTTTGGATTGATGTAAAGATTCGATGTAAAGCAAATTCTCTTTTTATGTTGCTTTTTTGTTTGTTTTTTGGTACTGCTAGAGTCACTTTGTTTATGTCGGTTTGTTTCTTTGTTCAGTGATTTTGATGGGGAAGGGGGGGGGGGGGGGGGGGTTACCCGAATATGGGTCTGTCCATCCCGAGTTTTAGAGTGAAAGTCGTATCGATTGAATTCAAGTGCCTGAATTCGCAAGACTATTAAGGTATCCAATTTTCCTAGGCTACCTTAATTTTATCATGATATCACAATGTTTGCATTAGAAAACATGCATGTAAGTTCACTCTCTCAAATGAATATGGGTAAAACAATGATGACTGAAATACCCCAAATGAAGAAGAAAAAAATCCCTTCCGAGAAAAAACATGTAGGTTCAAGAGCAATGTCAATACTGCATAGCTAATAGAAAGCATGTCCGGGTTATTTCATAGGCAGGAGCAGAAGAAAAAGCCTCATGAATTGGCTGTAAGTTGATTAGCTGAAAGATATTGAAAACGTGTCATTAAAACAAGACATCTTCTTTATAAAAGTGATACAAAAAAAGATTATTATTGCCAACACACTTTTTATTTTGCCTCAGGGAATGATCTATGCCAGTGCACCTAAATATATTTGTTTGAATAATCTATTAATCAGACGTTGATCTTCTACAAGCTTAAATCAATTTAATGTCAAAAATGTGAATATACAAAATGAACTGAAACTGGTTGTTCTACTGAGTAATGATGACAATAACAATGTCGACTAGGTGCTTATATTATTCATTTCGAATATTTGCTATTATGAATACTACTACTACTGCTACTACTCCTACTACTACTACTACTACTACTACTACTACTACTACTACTACTACTTCTTCTTCTTCTACTACTACTACTACTACTACTACTACTAATACTACTACTACTACTACTACTACTACTACTACTTCTTCTACTACTACTAATACTACTACTACTACTACTACTACTTCTTCTACTACTACTACTACTATGTATACTACTGTTACTACTAATACCACTACGTAGTGGTGGTAGTAGTAGTAGTAGTAGCTACTACGACTTCTAACTACTATACTGTTACCACCCACCACCACCAACACTACTACTACTACTACTACTACTACTACTACTACTACTACTACTACCGTGCTTCTACAACAACAGCAACTACTAATACTACTAGTGATGCTGCTACTGCTACTACTACTACTACTACTACTACTACTACTACTACTACTACAACTACTACTACTACTTCTAACTACTACTACTTTTAATGTTACTACTACTAATACTAATACTTCTACTACTAATTCTACTTCTATATCAATTACTACTACTTCTACTACTGGTAGTGATCGGACTACTATTACTATTTCTATTATTACTATACAAATGCAATTATAACTATATTGCAAGTACAGGTTTGTACTAATACTACAACTTACTTGTAGCCAATACAACTATACAACAGCTACTACAGCTACTACTACTACTCCTACTACTACTACTACTACTACTACTACTACTACTACTACTACTACTATATAATATGTCTACTAATACTACTGTTGCTGCTACTACTAAAAATACTACTTATTACTATTATACAAGTAATACTTCTACTTTATGTTCCCGATCATTTCTTATTCCAAACAAAACTTAGGTAGTTTACGAGAAACCCCCCCCCCCCCACTAAAACACACATTTAGTTTTAACTATATTTCAAGTACTACTATCGCATACTAGAAGTAAAATCATTACTAATACAATTAAATACTACTACTACTAGAACTACAGGTACTACTAATAAAACTATATCTACTATATTACTACTACTACGATTACTACTCATATTTGGTTTTTGTGCGGTTAAGCGTCTAAACCCATACCCATTTTTAGGGCCATCAATTTTTTGGCCAAAAATAGTACCCCGCATTATTAGGGGTCAGAAAGTTGTACCCGGAAGTTGTAGTGGCATAGGCTAAGTTGTGATCCTTCGTTTATTGCTTACACAGAATTTTGTTTTGCGTACGCTCGAAGAGGGGGTGGGATTACCCGTGTATTAACTATTCAGAAGTGGAGCTCAAAATAATGATATTGATACATAATGTGCGATTATCGGCAAGAACTTTGGATGAAAAAACGAAATGATTTCAATTATTTTTGGTGGGATTTTGCATCTGGAATTTTCACTTCAGCGAGATTATGGGTGAGATATTATCGTGTAGAAAAAAGGAACCCATGTGTTTAAAGATAAAGGCCAGTTATGGTCATGCGATTGCATTGTGAAAGAAACGTTGTGTAATCGATCAGAAAAGGTTGATCATCTAGCATATAAGTATTGGTGTGTACTGCAAGGTTCTTGAATCATCAAAATGATAAGAAATTTAGCCCAGTCTTCGTAAAGTTACAAGCACTGTACACAGAAAGATGTATATGGGACTACGCACACGTGCGCGACACGTGCGTTTATCTCTCACAGTCCAATAGATAAACTAATTTACCAAATATATCAATTAGTAGGTGGTTTCCCAGCAATTTTTTTTTTATCTACATGTATTTAATAGTCAAAACATATTCTTTCACATGATTGGTAATAAGAGCTTCCATTTCATTTTTTGAAATTGGGGCGTTACCAATACTGGGGTGGGGGGGGGGGGGGG
This sequence comes from Strongylocentrotus purpuratus, assembly GCF_000002235.5. Lineage (NCBI taxonomy): Eukaryota > Metazoa > Echinodermata > Echinoidea > Camarodonta > Strongylocentrotidae > Strongylocentrotus > Strongylocentrotus purpuratus. Next base: position 27,813,253 of record NW_022145603.1, on the reverse strand, counting down.
GGGGTAGTGAGCATAATTTTTTTGGGGGGCCCTCGAAAATTTGAAAAATCGCACTCCCCCCCCCCCCCCCCCCCTTGAGCGCCATGGAAGGGGGCCCATCTCCAAAAAAGGTAAAATTTACGTGTTTTTACACGTTTTTTCCCCATGGGCCGGGACCCGGCCCCATCCCCTAGATCCGCCACTATGACTGCCAGTGCCTTATAAGGACGTCACGAGTAGCAGTCCACTATGTCCCTATTATCATAAGTAGACAACCAAATGGTATTGTGATCGCTTTCTGTCAGGCGTCCTTAAACTTGTCACTATTTCAATTTCTTCTAAAAGAAGGCATGGCTGGATTTTAAATTAAACTTGGTATGAATCATCCTCAGGCACGGGAGATCTCAATTTGTTAAAATCGGCGATATGCCCCGATAGGGGGCTTGGGGCAATATCCCTCAAAATGCCCCTATGGCGATAATTAGACATTTTTATTCACACAAAAATCTTTAAAATTCATGTTGAGATAGGAAACATTACTCAGGAAGAGAGATATGAAATGGTTCGGAAGTGTTACTGACTCTTCCATGGGTAGGGGGTTTTGGAATAGCACTCCTAACAAAAATGTCCACTGGTTTACATTTTCTACCTCTTCTTGAAAGCCCATGGCTGGATTATATCCCATGTTTGTAGGAATCATCTGCAGGAAACGGAGATCTAAAGTTGTTCAAATGGGGTATATGCCCCCAAGGAGGCTTGGAGGCAGCCTTAAATATACACCATGCAAACAGCAATGCAAGCAACTAGTTACACCTACTATTACTACTACTATAACTTCTTCTCATACTACTTCTACTACTATAATTTTATTTTCCAGTCATTGCTTATGAGAAACAAAACATACCAGGTAGTTTAAAAAATAAAACAATGGATGCAATTCAGAGTGACTATTCTCTTTTTCTTGTCATTTATAAAGCTACGCTTTTCAGCTGACATTTTCCCATAAATGTGTTATTGTATAAGACAAGTGTGGACTTTACCAATGCTATGTTTAATTAATTAATATAGCCCCCCCCCTCCATTATTCTTCCAGATCGTGGCTTGTTCCTGTGACCGAGTTAATTGATTCGCCAAGATGCCTGTATCACTAAGTGAATGGAGAGTCCGAATCGGAACATTTGTTCATTGGATTAGGGAGTATGAGGTTAAGGAGAGGAGAGAAAGATTGCTGAAAGAAAGGATTCGAAGACTGAAGGTTCTTTGCGAGAGACTTGAAGCGAAAATTGGTGATTCTGTAGAGGATTCCGAAGATGACAAAAGCAGACAAGATGACCCTGATCCTAAGGGATGTCCTGATAAAACTTCGAACATTCGGTCGTCAGGAAACACATCAGATATCAAGGATTTATTAACTTTATGTGACCAGTGCATACATGAATTATTAACGGCAAGTGATTCTCATATCAAGGAGATACTCACCCCTTCTGATGCATGTATTAAACAATTGCTAACACCAAGGAGAGAAAGATTGCAAAGGATTCAGAGACTGAAGGTTTTTTGCGAGAGACTTGAAGCAAAAATGGGTGATTGTGAAGAGGGGTCTGAAGATGACGAAAGCAAACACAATGGCCCTGATCCCAAGGGATGTCCTCATAAAACTCTGAACATCCGGTCGTCAGGAAACTCATCAGATATCAAGGATTTACTAACTTCATGTGATCAGTGCATACAGGAATTATTACCGGAAAGTGATTCTCATATCAAGGAGATACTCACCCCTTCTGATACATGTATTAAAAAATTGCTGTCACCAACTGATTCAAACATTAGACATCTGCTCTCTCTGACAAATGCTTGTAGAAAGGACCAACATACAGCGTGTGACTCTCACGTTGAAGATCTTTTCATGCTTACACCAAACTATTCAAACATCAGGGAGTTAGTTATAAATTCTGATTCATGCTTCCCAGAGCTACATATGTCAGCTGATGCTTGTAAAGATGATATGTTTTCTGATCCTGACGTCAAAGATTTACTAACACCAAGAGACTCTGCCATCATTGAGATACTTCGGCCAAAAGATTATTGCACCAACAGGTTACCTACACCAAGAGATTCCTACATCCAGGAGTTTCTTACATCTAGTGAGTTATTATCAGTACATTTTCACATCCAGGAAAATTTTACTCCAAGAGATTCTTACACAAGTGAGTCACTTACAGGGGATTCCTACACCAATACGTCACTTACGATGGGGGACCCCTACATCCATGAGTTACTTACACCAGGAGATTCCCACACTAACGAGTTACTGACACCAGGAGACTCCTACACCCAGGACTTACTTACACCTAGAGAATCTAACATCCGAGACTCACTGACACCAACAGATTCCAATGCTAATGAGCTACTTACACCAGGAGACTCCTACATCCACGAGTTGTTAGCACCAAGAGATTCCTACTACAACGAGTCACTTACACCAGGAGATTCCTACACCCAAGATTTACTTACACCTAGAGATTCTGACATCCGGAAGTTATTGACACCAAGAGATGTTTACACCAATTTGTCAATTGCACCAGGAGACTCCTACATCCAGGAGTTACTAACACCAGGAGATTCCTACACCGATGAGCCACCTAGACCAGGAAATTCCTACACCAATAAGTCACTTACTGGTGTTGAACTTGAATCACCTAGGCAAGGGGACAAACAAATTTCACCAACATCTAGCTTAGACAGTGATGCTGTACAACATGGACCCTCAGGTGGAAAGGTAAGCAGGCTTTCTGATCGTGTGTGTGCATTACTTTAAAGCAAATATTCTTCTTTATAGTAATTGAACTCTCATTGGAGAAAAACAATCAAGGTACAGATATGTCAGGGTAAATCTAAATCAAGACATTATATGCACCGAGACAAATGCTCTTTATTTGGCCATGCAACGTTCATGATTAACCCATGCCTACTTTATTTTTCATAGATTATTGGACTAATTGGAGTATCTTTTAATTTGCAGGAGATGGCAAGCACATCACCAAGATCATCATGCCACAAAACGGATGGCTGGAAAGGAACAGTTGATGTGATGTTATCACAGCAGCCATACCTGACTGAGTTACTGCTTGTTAAAGCGGGGGATGTGGAGCTCAATCCCGGTCCTCTTCATGGGTAATACAATTTAAGCTATTAAAACGAATTAGCACAGACGACATGCACCATTTAAACCCACGCATACACACGCTCGACTCATACATGCGCAACCATATCATGTAATATATATATATATGCCTGTGTGTAGGGTGTGCATGTGTGAGCAAGTTTGTTCTTTTGGCCAGGTGCTTTCAATCTACAAGCCTTTGCCAGGCTTCCATGTCGGCCTCTGCATTTCCAAACATTTTCTTTTCTTTTCTTGTTTTGTTCAGGTGCTTTTGTTTTCATTACAAAAATCGAATTATTCGATTTCTTGTACGTTATGGAAATTTTAAAAGTAATAGTGTTACTTCTTTATGATCCAAGTCATGTTGTACATTTATTTATTGTAAATTTGTTCAAACCGATTATCAACCATGTCCTGCACATGTCAACATGTAATAATGTTTTATTTGTTATGTTTTGAAATGAAATTAAATGACATGAAATTAATTTGTTTCCCCATGTCATGAGTAAAAAAAATGACAATATTTGTTTTCTTGAATACATTGATTTTAAATTAATTTTCTCTTCTTTTTATCTTCTTCAGATTGATAGATAGTGTACTGCAGGACAGTGAACTCATACGGCTTGCTGATGAAGTTCCAGTTGACTGCTACTATAAACTGTGCAATGGTCTTGGTTTCAGCTTAACACAGAGCCGAAATGCACTCATCGAAAATCCTTCGAAATCCACAGGAGCTTTGATCGACTTTTTCGACAAATGGAAAGTCAAGCAGAGTGATGGCAAAACTTGTAGAGCACTTCTTGGGGAAATTCTTAAAAAGGCTGGTATGGGTGCACTTCAAACATCATTATTGAAAGGTAACTTTGCCATGTCTTTCATGTTTAAGAATGTCGTCATTTTCTGCATAATCACAGAGGTTCATGATAATGATAAACATTGTGATACACATACAACGGACAGTAAAAATGGATATGAAAGCGTGAATGATTTTATTCGCATTAAAAACACAATTTATCAAATACAACTGAAGAAGATGAAGTATTATCAACAAATTATTGCTTAGGCGTGCAAATTTTATCCACTTAAAATTACTTTACTTTATGTGCGATGTAACAACATTGAAGAACAGTGAAAGGTTTTTAAGTATATCCTAGGTTTGTTTATAATTTACATCATTTTCAGACTTAGTGCTTGCCCCCCCCCCCCCCCCCCCCCCCTGCCAGAGAAATACACTGTTTTGAATATAGTATGTGGACATTTTTTACAACATACTTAGGCGTCACGGATTTATTCAACGGGCATTCGGAATTCCGCCAGAATGCCTCACTCAGAATCTATTGTTATTTTAATCCCCAAAGTGGCCGCCAGCTAGAATGCGGTACTTAACGACTCGCTACTTCCGGAATGGTGTCGGAATGGTAGCATTCTGGAATGCTCCATGAAAGGGCCATCCAAACAAAGGCTAGCCTTTTGACAAGGACTCGTGACTCTGGCTAAGCGGCTGAGATGAGTCTAGATACCCGGGGTGAACGCGCGACCGAGTAACGACCGTCACGAAGCCTTTTGCAATGTAGATATCACTGCTCCGCATGAATTATTCATAGATACATATTAGCATGGCAATACGCCAACTTTTGATTTATTGACCAATCAGAACGGCGATCCAGTCCAACTCATTTTCGTTCGATGTAGAGGTCATGCAGAGGTCTTAGCCCGTACGTATCATTCTTAGTTCATAAAACCATATGTTCGTATTATGTAGAGTTTAATGTGCATGTGTGTGTGTGTGTGTGTGTGTGTGATGGATACTATATGCTGACGTCCGATGCGAGGATACGTTCGCTGATTGGACGCTACCATTTCGGTAGAGAATTCCAGTCGGAAACAAAGGTTAACATAAGAAATCAAACCTGGATTGATAAAGGCTACTTGGAAGCGCTTCTCGCTCTCTCGTTCACTAGGGTTTTTTTGCGATTAGTCTCGTTTTAGTCGCTCGGCGTCTATCAGACAAGTGGCCTTGTTTAAAGGCTAAACAAAGGCGAGATCGGCAGCGCGACTACCTTTTTTGATATCGCGTACCGGAATGGTTTTGATACAGAATGCACTATAAGAATTGATAGAAATTGTTTTCGCTTCTGTCTCTCCCGCAATCTGTTGTATTTCGCAAGCACCGGTGATATCGAAATTCATTTTCTTTATTCATTTCTTTCTTTCCGACGGCTTAATTTGTGTCATAAAATCTGGTAACAACAGCGATATTTAATTGTTTTCGCTTCTCTCTTTCTCTCACTTTTTATTTTTCGAGCGCCGGTGATATTGGAATTAATTTTTTTTATTTACCCATTTCCCACGGCTTAATTGTTGTCATAAAATCCGGTAACATCAGCGATATTTAATTGTTTTAGCTTCTCTCTTTCTCTCACTTTTTATTTCTCTAGCACCAGTGATATTGAAATTAATTTTCTTTATTCATTTCTTTCTTTCCGTCGGCTAAATTTTTGTCATAAAAGCCGGTATCATCAGCGATATTGAGGAATGTAAACCTCCTGTAGAGATGGTGTGCCCGATGGACAGTTCAGAAATGGAGACAGAAGGGGGGAACGAACATCCCGGCATCTCATTCCAGAGAGGCGGAAGCGGGGTCGACCCCCCCCCCCCCATAATCTAGAAGGGAAAATGAGCGAAATCTCATTCATTTTCGAATCACTCTCGGTTGACGATGAGGGGTACTCTCTTGTCAACAGGGGATGATGGAACCTTGGGAAATTAATGCTCTTTTTTGGATTACAGTAATTTGTTATTTGTTTTTTTTTCAATAACATCATTTTTAGACTTATGCTCGTCCCCCCCCCCCCTTGCCAGAGAAATACACTGTTTTGAATATAGTATGTGGACTTTGTTTACAACATTAATTTACAAAACATTAACCGTTCTTTTATCTATATAATTTATTTCCATTCAGGGGAATATCGTACATCTGGAACCTCACCGTCTGGTAAGTATACATTACACATTTTACGTCTTCTCAATAAAAATTGCTTTGCCATTGTACTTGTAATTGTTTGATTGTTACATGAATGTCGTCATTTCCTGCGTAATCACAGAGGTACATGATAACGATAAACATTGTGATACACATACAACGAACAGTGAGAAATAAATACGAAAGTATGAATGATTTAATTTGCATTAAAAACACTATTTATTAAATAAAACTTAAAAAGGAGAAGTATTATCAGCAAAGAAAATTATTACTTATGCGTGCCATCCAAGGTAGAAAGTACCTGTTAAAGTTTAAGTCCACCATGCATGGTTTTAATAGAAGCGACAAATGAGAGGAACAGTTCAGTAAATGTTTGAACAAAATCTGACAAAAAATTAGAAGGTTTTATAATTATCAATCAAACACAAATTAGTAACTCTGTGATGTATTTTGCGAGGTCCCCTCCCATTTTCTCTGTACAATCAGATATATAAATTTTCTTTCAAATAAAATATTCAATCATGCACCCAAATATGGTTTTATACAACTCCTCTATGTGGAAAATCTATTCCGTCATCAATAACTAAGAACATGAAGTTATGACATTTTCTAAACAGAGCAAATCGGGAGGACCCCGCAAGATACTTCAAAGTGTTGCCAATTTGTGTTTCATTGATGATAACTTAAAATAGCGATAACTTTCCTATTTTAATCGCATGTTGCTGAATCGTTCACTTTTTTAATGTTAGTTTCTCTCGTTTTCCGCTTTGATTGAAACCAGCTAATTATCAGGGTGGACTTCCTCTTTGAGGGTCTAAAATCAGATATGTTATAACGGTTTTTCCTGTTTAGGGTATTAGAGTATCAAAAATACTCTAGACTTTGTGCCTCGTTTAGAGTGCATTTCAGAAAGTGATTTACACGGATGATGTACAGTGCTCAATTTGACATTCCCTCAGGCTTTTAAGGAGTAAGTCCTGAAACAATGTCTGTGATATGTGGAGACAAGGGAATATATTTGGTCTTTACTTATTTCAGGTACCGGTATCTATGATATAATACATGTGATATACAAAGTATGCTGTTGATACACATAATTGCTGTTATCAGATGACAGCTCTGCAACTGGACATTTCGGGGCCATTGGAGGAGAGCTGTCTACCAAATACCATGGGTTTACACTCCACATTCCACCTGGTGCTCTTGAGGAAGATAAGCAAATCAGCCTTCAGGTACTGACCGAGATTCCAAATGGCCTCACACTTAAAGACGACGAGATTCTTGTTAGCCATGGCTTCCAGTGCTATCCGTCTGGGCTAAGCTTTAAGAAACCGGCCAAGCTGATAATACCTCACTGTGCACTAGTCACTGAGCCGAACAAAGTACAGACCATACTGTACTCCTGGAATCAGTCAGGTAACTAAATCATACGTTCAGCCTTTCTGAAAGTATAATCATGTTCAGGCTGTTATGTTTTTTTTTTTTAAAGCAGATCGTTGGTTTTTGTGAACAAGCTGGCACATAATCTTACTGGATTTACAGCACATTGTCAAAGGTGTGGAGTCCAATACCTAATGGAGCAAAATGATTATGGAATGAGGTATGGGCTATTTTGCACTCTGAGGGCTGTTTTCCTTGAATTTCTTGCATTTTTGTTGTTGTTGGAAGATGGGGGCCCGGCACTCAACTCGGCAAACCGAGATCATCATTGGCAATGCTGACTTTACATCATATGACATATTTAATGTGGGGATATATTAATCTCTGAACCCCGCAACTGGCGGACACTGATAAACATTGTCACAACTTCTAATAGAAAAAGACTTACAGAAGATCAATGCCCATTCTTCATTTTTTCAAATGGCGATGTCAGCTACGGCCATGATTTGTGAAAAACGTAACAAATTCACAAAAATATCTACAATACCAGTCAGGAACTCAAAATATGTTAAGAATGATTTTAAAAAAACTCATAAAATGTTGGCCCATACATGCCATATGTACTAAATTTGACAAAATGGTATCAAAATCAAATATAAGTTGATTCCTTTTGATGTGCAGGGCTGCATACAACTCATATTTTGTTATTCAAACATCTAAATATATTTCATAGATTTTTAAATATTAAAAAATAAAAAATTCTCAGACCTGCTACGCTCAACCCTAAAAAAATGCTCCAGATCTCATTCATATTGTGACATCATCTGTCAATCATTAGTGAGCTAACAAGAGAGAATGGTATGTAGCTTCATCAGAGCTGACCACCTGTTTACAATAGACCATAGAATACCAACATAAGAGTTGCTATGTCAGACGTGCTGTAGCATCACCAGGAAAAGAAAGGTAATGTGGAGGTATTATATTAAAGAATGCAATTCTTTTGTGAACATGTGCTGAGCTGGGGGAACTTACATACCACTGTCTCTTGTTAGCTCACTAATGATTGACAGATGATGTTAAAATATGAATGAGATCTGGAGCAATTTTTTAGGGTGGAGCTTAGCAGGTCTGAGAACATTATTTTAGAAAATATTTAAAAAAATCAATGAAATATATTTAGATGATTAAATAACAAAATATGAGTTGTGTGTAGCCCTGCATATCAACAGGAATCAACTTAAATTTGGATGTCACCCCGACCTTTAATTAGTTTGGTGTGTGTGCTCATATTTTGGTTGATGCAAAAGTTAAAAAATAAGGTCAAAAGAATGGGAGTTGCCAAAAAAAAGCATTATGTGAGGATGTCCATTAATTCAATTAAGCCTTTGACATTAATTATCATGCATTTGACTAATGGATTACATGTACACGTATAAGTAATGATCCACCATTTATGGTAATGTTTGCATTTCCAACCAGGTCGAAAAATTAAAACCAATTAAGTGGTTTCAGTGGCTCTTTGCACAGCTGTTCAAATTTCAAATTTAAATGCAATACATTTGATAACAAAATGTCACGGAAAATGTCACAGTGGGTAATTTGGTATAAAGATGAATTAATCAGGTCATCAGAAAATCTTTTTTTTTTTTTTTCCTCCATCAACAGATTAAAGCCTAAATTAATATATACATCATCTTTCTTCTGTTACTCAAAATAAATAATATGGATACTTTTTCATTTTGGTTTTGCGAAGGAAATAAGACTTTATTTAACTGAATTGAAAAATAGATCAGTACAGAAGTTTAGTCCTCATATTTGCTAAAAGTATGTTTATTGGAGTATAAACAATAATTGTAGTCTTATTTTTGTTTTTTATTTTTCTCTAGTCGCAAAAATATGATGCATAATTAGGTTAAGCCAAATTAGCTAACTTCCGAGATTTAAGTCGTTTCCTGTCGTCTTAAAATAAATTGAATATGCTTGGTTTATTTGAAAGGTACACCTAAACGGCTTCAACATTCTTCCGACATTACATGTTCAGTACAAGAACGGTGGCTAGAGATTTCAATCAGCCATTTTTCCGGAGGATTCTTTGCCTGTTGTTGGGACTGGCTATATTTGAAGGGCATATTACTGTCGTGCATGTCATTTCTACCTAGAGCCTTGCCTTCAAATAGACGACCACTACTGGAGGTTCGTTTCGTCAAGAATCCTCATGGCCAGAAATGGGTAAACGGACATTTAACACCATAATTCATGGCGTATGTAAGTTAGATTTCTTCAGGGAGGAACTTTTTGTTTACCTTGAAGTCGATACATGGTATGTTTTACTCTCCCATTCAACATTTTCTGCCGCAAATTAACGGTCTTGTCTGTATAAGACTGTATTAAAAGAGAAAAAATCGAACAAATTCATCTCTGTATTAAAGCATAAATGTGTGAAGCTTCAACATACTTCAGGCCCTGTTTTTCTTTGTAAACAAATATTTTGTTATTATTTTTAACTCTTTTCCCTCTCGTTTGTCAAGTTTGTAAATGTTCATCTTGAACTGCTGTCTTGCATGTTAGACTATATCTTGTAACTTGTCAACTTTGATAATATCGATTAAACGAATGAATGAATATCCCAATCCTTGAAATATACTTTTAGACTTATCTGTAACATCTCTACTGTGAATAACGGTACTACAGTGTGAGTCCAAAAAAAGTTTACAGCTAGAAAATTGCTAATTATTGTAAAAATCATCTAAGAACGGTAAACTATTATACATCTAATGAAAGAGTGTTTTATCCCGAATCATTTGGTATCATTTTTGTGTGGGATGTGTTCACGCTTGGATGAACAGGAGGCATTGTTTGCGAGAGTGCAAACATCGACTTGCGCCAAAGTTGCTTATGTGATGTTTGAATAAAACAATTGGGATCTGGGTATTAATTCGGTCTTTGCAGATCCAAATTACATCCCTAACAAAATTAATCATGCCCCACATATCAAATATTGAATATCAAATATCAACGAACATTTGTGTGTGTGTGTGTGTGTGTGTGTGACTTTGCTTTTGCAATGCATTCCATTTGATACCTTCAATTCATTCTCTCACTCCGCTAATCCCAACATAATACATACTGTGCATCACTTTGGCGCAAGTCGATTTGTGCACTCTCGCAAACAATGCCTCATGTTCATCCAAGCGTGAACACATACCACACAAAAATGATACCAAATGATTCGGGATAAAACACTCTTTCATAAGATGTACACAAAGTTACTGTTCATAGATGATTTTTTTAAATAATTAACAATTTTCTAGGTGTAAACTTTTGTTTGACTTTCTGGCTGTTTCTCTCAATTGTGGCCATTTTCGACGTCATCTTGGTTTTTCGATTTTCTTGACAGTTAAAGCCCATTTAAACTGATCTATATGAATTGATTGACCCATGTAACCACAAGTTATTCCTTAGGACAATTCCTGCGTGGCATAGACTTCAGTTGAACAAAAGCTGAGGATAGGAGCATGATACAGGCATTCATATGATTTCTATCTTCTTGATAATCTCCAGATTACTTTATCAAAATCCTCTTTTGCATACTTGATTTTCCAGAACAATATCCATGTATTAGATGACCCCCGTGTCCATCCTGTGAAGGGCGATGACGATGTTATTGTGTTTCGGCGTAGCACACTAACCGTCTCTTGCCAGCTGGAAGGGAATAGTCCCGAAACAAGGGTAAGAGTAACGGGTCTCGACATTACTATGCTTAGTTAAGATAAATTGAAACAAGGGCCAGCTGGATACGAGAACAATTCAAATTTGTCTTTAACCCTTACTGTACTTGGGGGGGGGCTGCCCCCTCCCCCTTTCCACATTTTTGGAGATTGTGCCGCAACTGTCTGGAGTTTTAAATTGTTGTTCCTTTTCTTTTTTCTAACGCGAATTTTGTTACCTTTTTCATCAAAATCAAATATACCTGTAAGGTGTTCCATAACAATTGGTATGCGCATGTCATCAATACAGGTTTAGATGTATTTCTTCATATTAAAGTGGGCCGTAGATATGAATTGATATCGAATTGCCTTTTTTTTTCTTTCTTCAAAGCAACTGAATGTATTCCAGAACTAAAGAATACACTAGAAATGGTACAGTAGATATAATAAGAAAAAAAAATGAAATACTGTCATAAGAAAATTAAAATAATGAAGTTTGAATTGTTTTTCTTCCGAATTTGAGTAAAAAATCATGTAATTTGCGTATTTATACAAATTAAACCTATGCATTTTCAGATATAAAAATGATGAATCTTCATGAATTTGAAATGAAGAAACATTTATTCAATACATTTGCAAGATTCTTCACAAGTCTAGTCATAAATATGTCGAGTTTTCTGTAAAACGCATAAAATTAGCATTTTGCCAAATTAATTAGGCTATAAAGACAAAAATTTGCATATTAGGAAAAAAATAATTTTACCAACTTGTTCCTTACGTGCATATTTACAAACGTCCACATTTTTGTGTTCATTGGACATTTGACAGCCAAGATCATGCCCCCCCCCCCAGTCAAGGAATTGCTGAAAATAGCCCATTAAAATGTTAACAGTCCATGCAACCAATATTCTATGTACACTTTCATTCAAGTACATGTATTAGCACTAACTGGTCCTTTATAGCATATTTCCTTGAATTAAAAAAAAAAAAAAATCTGCAAAAAATAATTCTACTAATATCATGATTATAATATATGCGTTACTTTGAATGAACGAAATGACTTTGCCTGGCAATATAATGGAATTGAACGAAAGAAGTTATAATTGCAGTAGATTAAAGTAGAACAAGTGAAATTGATTGTATAAAGGTCTTTCTTTTCTCTAATATTTTCATCAGTAATCTTACATCTGGGCATGCAAACTAATTATTTTCTGTCATTTTCCTCAGGATATTCAGCACAGCGACATGAGCTTGAAACCCAAAGAGACAAAGTACTTTCGGCTCGATCTAACCGACGAGAGTGATGAGACATCAGTGACACTAAACTTGGTTCAAACCACTACACAGACGATCCTACTTGACATAAATTTTCCAGGTAAAGCATTTCATGGAGATGCTTGTTCTAAATCTAATCCTTGAGTATATATCAATATTTCATAACTTATTTCATGGCAGGGATAATTACAATGTTGTCACCAAGGACCATTGGAGGTAAAATGATATCCTATCGGTAATGTACACGGTAATGTACAACTCGACCTGTGCATAAACGCATAACAGAAATGAAATAATCGTAATACATGTACCTAAATAACTAGAAGTTAAGCAAATTTTATATAAAAACTTGATCTCATAATATACATTTGTTTTAATGACTGTGGTGTAGATCTAGGCAGTGTAAAGGCCACCATTGATTCGTTTATTTGTTTGGACCATAGGGTTAAGACAAAATTGAAATAGATGAACATTAACTGAAGTATGAACAAAATGTTTTGGGACCAAATGGATATTGAAGTAATTGGGATTCAGACCATTTGATTATGGACGAAATACATATGGAATCAATTGTGATGGACCAAATGGTTATTGACTATATTCCCCTGTCAATATACTAAAGCTTGAATGGAGGCGTAAGAAACTCAGAAATAGATACATGTAGGAAATATGGGGATGGTTTATCCATTGAAACAAGCTAACAAAACAAAAAACTAAAAGTTTAAAGAGTTGTCAATTTCAGGTCAATACACGCGCGCGTACGCTTAAGTCCGCGCGCAAAATTTTAAAATGCTCCAAATCGTCTCAAATTCATTTTACATACGTTTACGGCCGTTCTGAGCATTTTATATTAAAAAAATAATTGCGCACACGCGCATGCGCGTAACACAATAACACAACATGGAATCGCCATTTTTTTCTTTCATGATATTTCCCGTATTTTTTCTAACAATTTGATACCATGTTTATCTCTAGATGACCATTAATAACAAGATGAGAATCCATTCAAGATAAATGTCTGTGCGCGCGAGCTCTTGTAATACATAGCAAAAATGGGCAAAAACATGCCTATACAAAATCCATTACAGCTCTTTGGGATGCAGCTGGACCCCATTTTGTTTTCATATTTGGATAGAGTATGAGTCCGAGACATGATTTTATGTCTCATTTGGCCATTAAATGTATCGTGACATCATTATAATGGCCTTGGAATTTAAAATACGAATTTGCATATTATGACGTCAGCATATTTATGGAGCATTAATTGTATCTCTGTAAATATCAATCCATTTTCTTCCAAATCTCAATATGTTGTAGCTAAGGCAATTCTCTACGAGCTTAATCATCACCATTTTTCATTTTGATGACGTCATCAAAGATGAAAATTTCGATTAAAGGCCACATTTCTTAATTTGCGCGTTATGCCTGAGAAAGGTGAATTTCGTTCACATCATGAATCTACATGACATTGTTTTTTTTAACAGTATCTCACTTATTTTTGCTCTATTTTGTTTCAAATTTTAGTTGGAACAGCCCTCCTATACTTGTTTCAAACAAGTATTGCATGTCTAGTTTTCTTCTTGTTTTTCTGCTTCTTAATTTTCTGCTTCTTAATCTTTTTCTTCTTCTTCTTCTTCTTCTTCTTCTTTTTATTGTTGTTATTACTCTTGTCAATGTTGTTGTTGTTGTCGTCGTCATCATTGCCATTTATGCGTTAATTTTTGTTCTTTTTTTCAACATTAGCACAACTTTCTTCAGTAAACCAGAGCCTTCAATCAGGGGGTAGTATACATGCAGAAAATTCGAGTCGTGTGACGGATAATACCATCATAGGTCAACAGAATATCATCAATCTTTATGGGTAAGTTTTTTTCGATTCGATGAGCACATATCATGTCGGGCATTGTGCACAGCATGGTCATCCTCAATCGGAAAGAATCCATTAGATTAAACCTAGACATAAGTTGACTGACGATTCTGTTTGATAGACATTACTTGTTGTTTAGTCTCCTTCACCCCTTCTAAGTTGGCGCTGGGTTTCGACCCTGTTACAGATAATGAACTCTCTCCAGCCAACCATGGAAAAACATACCATAAAAAATATGGTATCTAAAGAAGTGGAGCACAATTCTATACACACTAAAAAATAAAGGTACCAATTTGCACCCTAAGGGATGCAGTCCTCTGCTAGAATAGCAGCACCATGTAGGTTGCAATTATGCACGCCGAAAAAGGAGCAAAGTTGCACCCTATAGAGGAAGCATACGTGCACCCTTAGGGATGCAGACATTTGCTACAAAAGCAGCTCGCCATAGGGTGCAATTCTGCACCCTTGTCCCCTAGAGGAAGCATACGTGCACCCTTGGGGATGCAGACATTTGCTACAAAAGCAGCTCGCCATAGGGTGCAATTCTGCACCCTTGCCCCATAGAGAAAGCAGATGTGCATCCTTAGGTGTACATGTCGAGTCCGCTTGCATCTTTTTGTCTCGCCTGCGTAGCAAAAACGAAACATAGGCGCTGTTTTTTCCGGCGACGGCGGCGGCGTCAAACATCAAAAACTTAACCAACCAAGGTTAAGTTTTTGAACTTTTAATATAATTTTAAAAGTATAAGTTCTCATTCAATGGAACTTGGACTAAATGGTTATCAAGTATCTCCAATCATGTGAGGACAATTTCAGGACACAAAGTCAAGATCAAAGGTCATTTCAGGTCAACAAACTTAAACTATGTTTGGCATCATCATCAACAATTTTAACCTGAGGTTAAGTTTTTGAATTTGTAATTAATTTTTGAAAGTGTATGTTCTTATTCAATGAAATTTGGACCAAATGGTTATCAAGTTACCCCAATCATGTGAGGAGAATTTCAGGTTACAAAGTCAAGGTCAAAGGTCATTTCCGATCAACAAATTTAGACTTTGTTGTGGCATCAGGTTAAGATTTTGAACTTTTATCATAATTTTGAAAGTATACATTCCTATTCCATGAAAATTGAACATAAGGGTTATCAAGTATCACCAATCATGTGATTAGTCTTGTAGGTGACAAAGTCATGGTCAAATATCATTTCAGGTCTGCAAACTTAGAACTTGTTGTGGCATCAACATAAAGATTTTGATTTTGTTAGCATAATTTCTGAAGTGTTCAAATTCCATTTGTACCCAAGGGGTATTAAGTATCACAAATCTTATGACTCAAATTCCAGGTCACAAAGTTAAGGTCAAAGGTCATTTTAGGTCTTAGACTTAGAATTTTTTCACAACTTTATATGAAAATTAATAAATTTATATTTGTTATTTGTTCATTATTCATCAAAGTCATCAATCTTGGTACAGATAATAGTAAATAATTCTTCTAATGATTCTTGTTTAATATCAACTCCAAAATGCTGATTATATTCAGATGATTTCATTGGAGGGGAGCAGGGGGGCTTGCTAATGGTCCATCTAGCCCAGAAATAATATCCCAACCTCAATTTTTCATTGCATCGAATTGCCTGATGCAGGCGACACCGCCGAGAGCGTTTCCCTTGTTTTAACCCTAGGCAAGCCATGTTATTAATTAATCAAAGCGGCTTGGAACGAGGTCACAACCAATTAGAATTCTGGCGTAAATATTCACAATTGAATGACACACGCCCTTAAAACTAAAACAACAACAACAACAACAATTGATTTTATTTCTCTTTGCCTCATTATTCATAAAGGCAAAAATAAGAAAAAATAATTACTAAGTTTCGAACCCACTTCTCTAGGATTATCGTACACTTCTCTTACCGATTGAGCCAACGATGGGTTGATGAAATTGGTTTGCATGATTATTATAACTCTTGCCCTAACCCTGAGAAGGAATGATAGTATGTATATAAGATGTACTGACTTCAATTTGTTTCAAATGATTTTGAGCTCATATATAATTGTATTATGAAAAAAAGAAAGCAATTTTACATTTGAACATGTTTAACCTTGTGCTTCGAATATTGACACAAACTTGAAGACATATTCAGCTTTAAATTATTATTTATTTATCATTAGGCCTTGATATAGACTACGCCGGTGCATATCGCGCACCCTCCAACTTCTCGCACCCATTTGTGTCTCCTTCCCTCAATCAATCTTTCTATATCACCCAATCACTGTAACTAAATCTCTTTCTCTTATACACACATAATATACACACACTCCTCCCATCTATTCTCTTACACCACCTCATTCTTTTATTCTCTCTCTCTCCCTCCCTCATTTTCATCCTATGTCCACATATTCCTTTCTCATATACTTTCTCGCTCTCCCCTTTCTATCTTCATCTATTTCTATTGCTGTCTTCTACATTTCTTCTAACTTTATGATCGTCTGTTTGGAGCCTGAAGGGCATTAACTGACTTTACTGTAAACACAGAGTTAACACCTTCTCCACTTTTCTATTGTCTTGTCGCGATGCTTTGTATTGCTTTCAAATGGCATTCAATGAAATTATGCCATAATTGGACATTATCAGGTTGCCTTTAGATTTGAGGTGGATGTAGAATAAGTAAAATCCAAAGGTTTAAACATTAAAAATCAGATTAAAACCATTTTCACATCCCAGTGTTCCCTCTCTTAACCTGGCTTTTTAAATAAAGCCTCTCTCCTTCCATGTCCAATCCCTGCACTCTCAGTTTATAATGTTTCCTAATGTCAAACATTTTTATCTCAATGTTAATTGTTTCTCTCTCTTTCTCTCTCCCTCACTCTCTCGTTTCTAAACGTTTTCAATCTCCATCTGCCCCCTCTCTTTGTCTGTATCTCTCACCATCTTCCCATGCCCCCTCCGCTTTCTCTCTCTCTCTATCTCTCTCTCTCTGTATTTTTATCTTTCTCTGTCTTTCTCTCTCTCTCTCTCTGCCTCTCTCTTTTTTCTGTCTCTCTATTACGTAGCAAACGCACTCACAGCGACGACGACAAAGATGATGATGATGAGGAGGAGGATGATGATGATGATGATGGTGATGATGACGAAGATGATGGTGATGATGATGAGGAGGAGGAAGAGGAAGAGGAGGATGATGATGATGATGATGATGATGGTGATGATGATGATGGTGGGATGAGGGGGATAGAGTTGAAGAGAGCCCGGAACAACCTCCTAGAAAACGACGAGCTAAGACGGATCGTCAACCTACCTCACCTTAGGATTCTTAGGATGTAATGCAATAGCATTCTTGAATAACATTCAGAGCAGGATTTGGTGGTACCAAGAAATTATCTTACACACACTGATGGAATTATATTATATTCCCTATTTTCATATATTGCCATTCTACCTCAAAACAGCTGTTGCATATACGTGCAATACTAATTTACTATGCAAACACTTATAAGTGCTTAACTGTTACAAGTCATCAGGGTTTTTTTTTTCTTCTTCTATTTGCGTATGTTTGAATGAATTTGCTGTTATTCTAAATGTGTATAGTTCTCATGATATCTTGCTTTATTTGTAATACATTAATGCTACATTCATCTTAACAGTATTACCTCTTGGACCTATGCATTTGTTTTTACATCTTCTGTATATATTGGTTATATTTTATGTCACTCTTTATTTGTAAATAGATGGATATGTGTAAATATCATATTAACTGATTGTGATAGATGTCATGTTTAATGTTTGATTTAGGCCATGGACTTATTGGCATTTATAATTGTTTTGTTGCTATTGCATGAACTCCTCTGGCAAGACAGTAATCTATATTTGTCTCTCTGCACCCAGGTGTAAGAAATGTTTACCTGGTATGAAGACATTTTAATGTCATATTTTCTTATAACGTTAGCTAGCTCGGCTAAAGTCGGCGTAATGATAATTTTGTACAGCCCTTAGAACCATAAACGCTGTACACATACTACAATGTATAATACAATACTATTTTACTGCTCATACATTAAAGCGCTTATATTTGTATCAATGTTACTACACATGTATTATTGATATTATCAATACTGTTTTTACAGCTGATAGAAAATGCCTGTTCACTTCTAACTTAGAGATGAAACATTTCATTCACCTATTCCAAACATTATGTAATTTTCCATTATTTTGTATTTTGCATATACCATAATGGTTGCAAGGTTTTATAAGTATTTGATAAGGTCTTTTTTATATGCGCCTCAAGCGTTTAATTTCGAGTGTATTAGTGTTTTTGGCGCATTACAAATCATATATAGATAATTTCTTTTTGTACGGAGCATCATTATCACTTGTATTTGTGTGTATTTTCTCGAACTCCAAGCAGAAATCTAAACTTTCTTCTCTCTCTCTCTCTCTCTCTCTATATATATATATGTATACATGTATTGTGCAATTGCGAACGATAACCAGTTCAGGTGACATCAGCAGTCTGTGTAATAGGGTCCTGAATAGCAGTGGCGGATCCAGGGGGGGGGGGGCCGGCCCCCCCCCCCCCCTTGAGAAAAAAAATCATGTAAAATCACGTGATTTTTACCTTTTTGGGGGTTGGGCCCCCCCCCCCCCCCTGGCGCCCAAGGGGGGGGGGGTGCAAATGAAACATTTTCGAGGACAAAAAAAAAAAAAATGTGCTCACTGAATATATGTGCAAGTCTTCATAAACTACATTTATTGAACAACATAATTTTAATTGATAATTATTTTGACAGGTGTCAGATAATGATTGTATTATAAATATAACAAATAAAATGCTACAGTTTAAGAAATATAAAAAAGCACAGATTAAGTGTGATCACTTAACGCGGGACTGCATTGCCTAATCGGTGACCATTGGTCCTCCATGGTCCCCTTTTTCTTATGTTAATTGAGAGCTGATTTGATGAGATAACCACATGTCGGTGACCATGCAGGGAGCTCTAATCCCTCCTGACCAAACTATATAGTGCAATCAGGCTTTAGAACAGTAAAAAGCGAATAGCGTGGTTATGATGGTTACGAATCGTGAATCAAATATTGTATGTAGGCTATGCACGAATTTGAGCACAAAAAACGCAAAGTTATTTTTGATAAGTTGATTCACTGCAATAAATTAAAGTGAGAATGTTGATTTCAAAATATTTAAAAAACATAATAGAACTGACTACAAGCGTGCTTTTAAGCACAGTATATTTGGGGTGCATACAAATAGTACTTTCTTGGACTTTGTGTTTAAATCGACTCACAGCCATTAAATAGTTCCTGTTCATCATAGCGTGACTTGCCTATGTCATACAAAACGATCAATTTCACAACCCTTGGTTTTACACGTAGCAGACAAACTGAAACGATTACGATTTCATGTGTGTTCCTCTTTAATGCGTAATGATGTGAACATTTCAGATAAGAGGGATCGCCATATTCAACAGACGAACATGTTCCTTCATTTCTGTAAATTGCGTTTCATATAGTTTAATGTAAATTAGGAACATGCTAAATATTAAGTTCTTCAACATAATAACAAGATCGTGTGCGCTTGATTGTGTTTACTTGTAGTCTTTAAGACCAGTCATTCAATTCCAAAATAATTTAGGACTGAACATTTACAAGCAAACTGTAAATAACTATAACACAAAGAAAAAAAATAATACTGCGATTCTATTATTATATAACTGTACAAATCTTCATAAATACATAATATTGCACTATCGCCGAAATAAAGAAATATCTCTAAGAGAAGGAAAATATGATAGCAAACGCAAATAGAGAGTATTGTCTATTAAAAGTACAAGAGAGACACTGTGGTATTCCATAGACCATGAATCGATGAAGTTTGATAAATTCATCTACAAAATAAACTGAATCGCAAGAGCGCCATCTATCGTGAAGACTAGTCCCAACCGTTCGGGATAGTCGCTTCGTCATATTCTTTGGCAAATAATACTTTACGCCCAAACTATAAGCGGATTCGAGTGTGAGTTCTGTTGTACAATTTCAAATTGAATGAGAGTAAATGGCTCTTTGGAAAACCACAGTTGTACACCTTTTCCTCCTTTTACACTGAATAAATATTTTAAAGGGAATTGAAACTGAGCTCGCGTCTTTCTCGGACATGATAGATACGAATACATAAGCGAAATAAGTTAGTTGATCTAATCGAGGCTGAAAATGGAATGATGATTTCCTGATTCATATTACAATGGCTTCCTTAAAAGACCTTATTCATAGCAGAAACAAGTGCTGTTTTTCTCTCAGTCTGGCAAACATTGAATGAGGTTGAACTTCCTTCAGATTACAAGTAAGATTTTCTTCCATCGGGGAAGGAACTGGGCTGAGAAAAGTAGGGGGTGGGAAAGAGTCACTTCATCTGATGTCTAACCAAGTTGGCGCATAAGGCTCGCTGTTTCTGACGGCACTGATATGACGTTGTAGTCTGAATCGAGGACTCCAAGGGCTTGCATTCGGTTCAGTTTTTCTTGGTAGTCGGCTACTTCATTGGCGTGTAGCCGTAACCTGCTCACAAACCGATTGAACGCACTGAAGGAAGACCTGTCAGATGAGACTTTTAATAAAAACAGAAAAGAGGGAAAAGAACAAATACATTAATAAGTAATTAGGAGTGGGGAAATTCATTATTAATTCTAAGGGATCTGATGAAGGTTTACATTTTGAACCCCGGTAAGGGAGATTTATTATAGAAATACTAAAAGTCATTTTAAATTTCACAACATAAAAGGTCGTTTTGGACCACTTCAAAAGTCGCTGGAAAATCCTTGCAAAGGAAAAAGTTAATGTTATGTGGTGTAGGAAAGATAAGGTTTAGTTTTAAAAAACTAGTTTTCAAACAAGCAACATAAGCAAGGAGGGGCCGAATGTCGAAAAGCGAAAAATAATCATGACAACAAGCTTGGGAGAAATTGCTCTTATTCGCTTGAAATTTGGGGCGCGTTTAATGATAAGAGGAAAAGGGGAAAATTATCAGAAAAGAAAATGAGCATGTGTCAAAGTACAAAGAGTAATTATCACATGTGAAAATGGGGCAATTCTTACACCCTCAAAAAGAGGCACTCACCGATGATGAAAAAAGTCAATCATGAGAATAGGAAATGTGCATTTGTCGACGGAAAAGGGGCCTCATCAGATTTTGATAGGGGCATTTATTGGAGGTGAAAAGGGGCATTTATGAAAAGGGGATTGGTCCCTTATTAGAAAGGAAAATGTGCACGTATCATTGTTTAAAGAGAAACTATGATAGGTGTAAAGAGGCACTTATCGCACCTGAAAAGGGGCAATGACCAGATATGAAAAGGGGCACTGATGTGAATGAAAGAGGGGCACTTGTAATAAAGAAAAATGTGCATTAGTTGAAAGAAAATGGGCACTGATCTGATTTTAAAGAGGCATTTATCGGAGGTTAAGGGGGCACTTATCTGAAGTGAAAAGGAGTAACAAGTTCTCGTACCTGAAAAGGGTCAATTACCAGAGAAGGGGCACTTATGAGAAGTGGAAGGGGCTCTTTTTAATGGGGCACTTATCATTAAGAAAAGGGGCACTTAATTATTATAAAGGAAAAAGGGGCACATGTTAAAATATAAGGCGCGCTTATCCGGGTTAAAGTGGGGGTAGTTATTACAAGGGGAAGGGGCATTTGTCAAAGTAAAAGAGGCACCTCCAGATTTGAATAGGGCAATTATCAGAGGTGAAGGGGGCACTTAACAAAAGTGAAAAGAGGCACTTCTCTTACCTGAAAAGGGGTACTTCCTAGAGATTAAAAAGGGCACTTATGAGGACGGAAAATGGACACTTATTGCAAAGGAAAATGGAACTTGTCGAAGGAAAAGGGGCACGTGTCCAATTAAAAGGGGCACTTACCAGAGTTGAAAAAGGGGGCACTTGTCAAAGTAAAAGGGGTACTATTTCTATGTAAAAAGGGGTACTCTGCTCCCCCCCCCCCCCCCCCTGGAGGGCTGCCTCTGAATTCAAGAGTATGACTTTTATGTCGTATATGAGCCTGGAAAGTCCAACCCAGCGGACTTATACCTGTCCCGCCATCCGCTGCCGACTACTGAGCGTACGTAAAGCTGCGAAGACAAAACAGCAGAGCAACATAATATCAACTTCGTGAGCGTGAACGTAGTCCCAAAGTCGATGAAGCTAAGCGAAATCCAAGACGCGACCAAGCAAGACGTCACATTGAGTCTCTGTATGCAAGCTCTCAGATCGCGAAATTGGAAAGAATTGATAGATCGATATCGCCCCATCTTCAGATGTAGCGAGATGCCTGCAGAGCTTCTACAATGTTCGCGAGCAGTTGTCATATCGCACCCAGTGATGATTTTATGTTACGCGGAAATTGCATTGCCATCCAACAATCGCTATGTGATCGCGTAATCAATATCGCACATGAAGGCCCTCAAGGCGTCGTGAAAACCAAGCAGCTTCTGAGCGAAAAAGTGTGGTTTTCTGGAATTGATCGCATGTTTGAGCGTAAAATAAGTCGATGTTTACCATGTCAGGCCACGACAGTAGGGCCAAGTCCTCGCGCGCCACTTCAAATGTCAGATTTGCCGAATGGTCCAAGGGAAGAATCTCTGGAGATCATATTTTAGTGATTATTGATGAGTATAGTCGATACCCAGTTGTAGAAGTTGTATCGTCGACGTCGGGAAAAACTACAATTCCGAAGCTTGATAAAGTTTTCTCATTGTTTGGAGCCCCGCAGATTGTAAGATCCGATAATGGTCCGCCATTCAACAGCGATGAGTTTAAGCAGTTCGCAGAATACCTAGGCTTCACCCATCGCAAGATAACGCCGCGATGGCCACGTGCAAATGGTGAGGTAGAGCGGTTTAAGCGCACGTTGAAGAAAGTTCTCCGCATGCACTGCACATTCCGAATCCTAATCATGGAGCCAAGAGCTACATCGCTTTCTTCGCAACTATCGCGCAACACCGGACACAACTACAGCATTACCTCTGGAAAGTGGAAACAATAATGTTCTCAAAACCTTTGCGCACACTGCCAGAAATATCACGTGAAGGAAGCGACTCAGAGCTACGCGAATGCGACAAAGCAAAGAAAAACACCATGAAAGCTGATGCTGAACGCCACATGTCGTTCAGACGTGTTCCCCTCTGTATAGGAGACACAGTTCTAGTGAAGCGTGAAGGGTATGTTACTACAACGATGACACCCTATGAGCTATATAGAGCCATTGGTAGTCACCGATGTGAAAGGCTCGATGGTCACAGCAAGTCGTGGATCGCAAAAGATATCACGCAACACGTCTTTCTTCAAAGCCATGAAGGAAAACCTCCCAGCTGAACCAGTTTCTGTAGAAGCTGAACAGGAGCAAATATAACAATTCAGTGCTCCTGATGACATGTCAGATGACAATGAACAAACCAATCCAACTACCCCAAAGGTTTAGAAGTATTGGAGCCGTACTCAAAATCCTCCAGCTTACTTAAAAGACTATGTAACCAAAGTTAAGGTTAAGAAGTAGCGTGATACATGTTAAGACTAACATTCATCAAACGTGTAAAGTAATGATACAACATCATCCATTTGATTTTGTTAATCATTTATGCGTATGCAACAGAAGTCTGTAATCAAACAGAGATATTCAATGGTTTTAAGTCATAAATATGCACTCTTGATGTTTACCGGTACTATTATGCAGCAAGAAAGCTTGTACGGTATTTACACATCATACAAACTAAAAGAACAAATGCTTTTAAAGCATATAATAGCAGGTCAGCTATTTGCACAATCAAGTCTTTGCTAATTTATTTTTTAGTTTGACAAATCATTGCATACCTTTTGGACGTTACTGACAAAATAACAACAGTATGTGTAAGTGATCTTATAGTGGTAGGCTGTTTACATTTTGTTCAATAAATTAGCTATTTAGTGTTTAGTTAAGTGTTTAACTTTTGACTCATGTTTTCAAACACAATCCCCGTTTGTTTTCAGGACTGCATGCCCCTGTAAAGTTTTAAAGTTATATACCATTCAAGATTGTTAAGGGTTGATAAGGAAAACGTCGTACTTAAAGAAACGTACTCTGAACGAAAGTCTCCAATGTGTTCGATCCTTAGTGTATATAAATGTATATAGTTTCCCACATTCGATTAAGATGATTATGAGAAACACGCCTGGTATTCGTTGCCACACATACAAATGTTACATAGGAAAGAAAACAGTTCACACAGCAAGTGAAAACATTGTTCTGATTAAATTCAAAGAAGATTTAATTTCAGTTTTATATCACAATATGCTTCCTCATTATAATGCATGTTTTCAAATAACATAGGGAGGGATGTAGTGTTCTAAGATACCATAGAATACGGAATCGGAAATGAGCTGCTAGATTCAACAGTACAAGAATACACGTGAATAATGGAAGCTGAATAAAGTACCATGCTGAGTTCAAACTTGATTCATCTGCTTGTCTTATTTGAGTTATCTCACATAAAGGTAACAACTATGTTAGTATGTTACAACTACTATACAACAACTACTACTACACATAATTACTAGCTACTGCTAATACTACTACTACTACTACTACTACTACTACTACTACTACTACTAACTACTACAACTATTACTTTTACTACTATACTACTACAACTTTAAGTATATTACAGTTACAGGTTTGTTTAATAATACTACTACTATAGTACTAATAGTACTACAACTACTACACATAATTATTAGAAACTGCTAATACTACTACTACTACTATTACTACTACTACTACTACTCAGGGGCGTCTGCAAAGGGGATGGGGTGCGACACCCCCCCCCCCCCCCAACCTGTCAGGATATTGTCGGTAAAATTGCGCCGCCGTCGGAGAAAATGAGAAAAGTGGGAGGGAAAATGACAGGGAAAGGGGAAAAAAGAAAAAAAGAAAAGGAAAAGAAAGGAAAGAAAGGAAAAGAAAAGAAAGAAGGAAAAAGAAAGAAAAGAGAAGAGGAGAAAGAAAGAGAAAAACTGAAAAAGAGGGAAGAGAGGAAAGGAAGAAAAAGAAAGAAAAGAAAGAGAGATAGAAAAAGGAAACACAAGAAACGGGGGATGAAGGAGAGAAGAGAGAGAGGGGGAGGTAAGAACCTGAGAAGGGAGGGGTGGGAGTAAAAGAGAGAGGGGGTTGTTGGGTGGAGTCGTCTCATCGAGGGAGCAAGAAAGATATGCATAGGATATGCTGCTGTGTTGGGTCAGCTGTGTCGGTATTCTTGCTCGATCCTCGTGTACTATATCAATGCAGTAGTTTGAAGACGGTGAGATGTATAATGTCGGTCGGCCGGCAATTTTTTCTCGCCACTGTGACTTTTTATCCGCAGTTACGAGTTCAAGAGAGACTACAGCTATAATACTTGTATTTTCTCGAAGATTCACCTTCCTTTAATATCAGCAAAAGAAATCAGAGGTTTAAAATGTTCGGGAAAACTGAATTCAGACAAGGATTAAGAGTCGAGAACGGTACAACGAATCTTCTTTTTTCTCTAATAATTTAATGAAACGTCAAAGCTTCCGCGCTTCGCGCGAGAAAGAGAAACTGACTTTTCGGGGAAACTGAATTTAGACAAGGATTAATTAGATTCGAAAAAGGTACATCGAATCGTCTTCTTTCTCCAGTTTAAGGAAACGTCAAAGCTTCCGCGCTTCTAAAGAGAGGGGGGGGGGCTGAATTCAGACAATTAGGGTTTAGAGTCGAGACTTGTATAGCGAATTGTCTTCTTTCTCTAATATAGTTAAATGAAACGTCTGAGCTCCCATGCTTTGCGCGGGAGGGGGAAAACTGAATTTAGACAAGGATTAAGAGCCGAGAACGGAAAAACGAATCGTCTTCTTTCTTTAATAACTTAAAAAGATTCCGCGCTTGACGCGAGAGAGGGGAAAGTGAATTCAGACAAAGATTAAGAGTCGAGAACAGTTCAACGAATCGTCTGCTTTCTATGATAATTTAGGGAAACGTCAAAGCTTCTGCGCTTCGCGCGGGAGAGGGGGGGGGGGGACTGATATAAGACAAGGATTAAGAGTCGAGAACCGAATAACGAATCGTCTTCTTTCTCTAATAATTTAAAAAGATTCCGCGCTTGGCGCGAGAGAGGGGAAACTGAATTCAGACAAGGATTAAGAGTCGAGAACGGTTCAACCAATCGTGTGCCTTCTCTGAAAATTGAAGGAAACGTCAAAGCTTCTGCGCTTCGCGCGGGAGGGGGGGGGGGAATTGAAATCAGACAATTAGGGTTAAGAGTCGAAAACTGTACAACGGATCGACTTCTTTCTCTAATAATTTCACGAAACGTCTAAGCTTAAGCGCTTCGCGCCCTGGGGGCCATTCACTAAAGACGTTTAGGGGCCTGCCCTTCACCACCCCCTAGGCTCTTTAAGTGATTCCCACCCTTCACTTGCTCACTACCGCCCCCCCCCCCCAAAAAAAGTCATACCTACGCGCCTGCACTTAAATATGTAGCCACGATGCTAACTAGATTGACGAAATAAATCGTATATTTATGTCGTCGAGAAAAATTACCAAGAGCTAGCTCATAGGGAAACAAATTAGCCTTCGGGTTTATAGCGTTCAATATATGTAGACATTAGGACATTTGTCGGTAATTGGTGGCTAGTTTTGTCGGTAATCGGTAGCCTCTACACCCCCCCCCCCCCCCCCCCCCCCACCCCCACTGAAGAAGGTATTACAACCCCGGCACCTCCACTCAGTGTAATTTAGGGTACGCATTAGCCTATTGACAAGGCCTCGTGACTCTGGCTAAGCGGCTGAGATGAGTCTAGATACCCGGGGTGAACGCGCGACCGAGTGACGAAGGTTCTCGCACTGGCGTTCACTCAGGTTTTCGCGATTAGTCTCTTTTTAGTCGCACGGCATGTGGCCTTGTTTAAAGGCATATGTACGCATATGCATGTTCCCTCATTTTGAAAACACCCCCTTAGTCCGGTGTGTAAAGTCTTTTTTGTGTATTTACGAGCCCTTTACCGGACATTTTGGTAACACGCATGGTATCCCTCCGTTCACGGAGTGGGGGGGGGGGGGGGGGGGAGATTACAACATGTTACACTACTTATTGCATTTTCCCCATTTGTTGCGTATGCCAAACAAAACTTTATCCGGTAGTCTTCGAAATAAAACACTGTGTGCTTTTCACTATTCTCTCATTCTTGTTATTTTATTATAGCGTACAACTTACAAGTACTACTACTACTCGTAGTACAATTACTACTAATAAAAATAAGGACTACTACCACTACCACTACTTCTACTTGCGCGGGAGGGGGGAACTGAATTCAGACAAGGATTAAGAGTCGAGAACGGAATAACGAATCGTCTTTTTTCTCTAATAATTTAATTCTGCGCCGCTAAGTTTCTCACGACTTGGGCCACCCCCTCTCCACCCCCTCTCTCTACCGGCTGGATCCGCCCTTGTAAGGTGCATACGTTTGTCTCGACAGCACATTCAAAATCAGAAGTTTTCTACCCTCTAAAATGTTGACAGTAGACTTTCGTGGACAAAGATAGCATCCCAAGTAAACTTTGTCTATTTGGAATGCCTCAACGACAAGGCCTAGCTAACAAGGAATACGAAATAAGCCAAGATTGTGTCATCATATCGAAGAGAAAATCCTAATTTTCTCTTGCAAATGAGCCTTTTTATAGCCTGAGTTGACGTATGCATTTTTCCGTACGCAATTGCACAAAATATTGTAAATAAGTTATCGGACTGAAATAACAGTTCGTAAAGGCCTTTCACCCTCATTGAATGCTACAGCCCAAACTTATTGATACAAGGAGATGTTGACAATACCTTTTGTAAAGGCTGCTGCCCAGTCATCCATGGCAGCAGCGTTATGAGTAAGGATTCATTACACGGAATATGAGTTACTAGCTGTTTAGTACGAATCATAATTCAATGCCATACAGGTTTTTATCAGTCAATGGATATCAATCATTTAAAGTTGAGTATACTTTTGTCACGCGAACTGTACACGTAAATTATATCTTTCTTCCTTCATGCCTACTTTCGCGCGCGCGCTCTCTCTCCCCCTCTCTCTCTCTCTCTCTATATATATATATATATCTCTCTCTCTCTCTCTCTCTCTCTCTATATATATATATATATCTCGCTCTCTCTCTCTCTTTCTCTCTCTTTCTCTCTCCTTCTCTCTCTCTCTCTCTCTCCATCTCTCTCTCTCTCTCTCTCTCTCCATCTCTCTCTCCATCTCTCTCTCTCTCTCTCTCTCTCTCTCTTTTGATTAGGCTGCTGTGATTTAAGTCTAAGTGCTTTCCACACCCACACTCACACTCGTATAACATATACTCACACAGATCGACATGCATGCACACTAAATTCATTTCAAACCCACAATCGTGCTTCCCAAACACATTTCTTACCTAATTCCTTCCCTTTTTAACCTCGATCTCTGCCGTTTTCTAAGTAGCATGCACAGTCCAGTTCATGCACACTGTACTATATATTTCTCTCCCCTATCTCCATTTCTTATTCACACCCCAGCCCACACTCCGCCATCAGATCAATGTAAGAGTCCTAAGAGTTTATTGGTCATAGAGATTGACCAATAAAGCTCTGAGGAGATATAAACACTAGCTATCAAGAATAAATCACATTGCGACAATCATTAGTTTTCATGAAAAGGGGTTATTGTTATAAATTTAAGGGCAACAGTGCGATAATCATAATGATGACATTGATAATAATGATGCTAATAAGTATAATAATAATAACAATAACAAAATACACGAATAATAATGATAATAGTAATGACAAAATTAAAGCCCTTTGGGAATGGTAGATCGATCCCCCGTGCACTGCCTCTGTGGTATGTATGTGGGCCAAAAAATGTAGAGAGAAAACGACGGGTTTGCCGTTTACACGTGATCTTTGAACGGAGCCGTTATGCAAATTTTCTATGCGACGCTGGAGATACAAAATAACAATAGTAATAACTAATATAATGTGTACATTCATATCGTGTTTGGTGTGCACGCATACACATGACCCCGGAAAGAGTTAAGTTTGGTAGGGCGTGACGCATATATATGCGGGGAAGACCACGTTGAGTGTAAGCAATCTTGTATTTTACAGTAAATTGGCTGTTTTTCGGCGTTATAATATCAGTTTAAACATGTACCATTGCCAATGATATATGCCAACATTTGACATTGGCATTGACGTTGAGTGTTTTGTCTTGCGTGTGTTCAAGCAAATTGGAGAATGATAAACAGAATTGACTTCCCTTCTAAGTTTGATTTGGTGTAACGGTGTACACACACATCAGAATATAAGGTAAGCTTATCGAACAGTATTCCTATACCAATAAGCTTAGTACTGTACGTACTGGGGGGGGGGGGCGGAGCGGGTGTTAAAAAGGGTTTCTCGATGTCATTTTTGAATAATTTTTAAATTTTGGATTGATGTAAAGATTCGATGTAAAGCAAATTCTCTTTTTATGTTGCTTTTTTGTTTGTTTTGGTACTGCTAGAGTCACTTTGTTTATGTCGGTTTGTTTCTTTGTTCAGTGATTTTGATGGGGAAGGGGGGGGGGGGGTTACCCGAATATGGGTCTGTCCATCCCCGTTTTAGAGTGAAAGTCGTATCGATTGAATTCAAGTGCCTGAATTCGCAAGACTATTAAGGTATCCAATTTTCCTAGGCTACCTTAATTTTATCATGATATCACAATGTTTGCATTAGAAAACATGCATGTAAGTTCACTCTCTCAAATGAATATGGGTAAAACAATGATGACTGAAATACCCCAAAATGAAGAAGAAAAAAATCCCTTCCGAGAAAAAACATGTAGGTTCAAGAGCAATGTCAATACTGCATAGCTAATAGAAAGCATGTCCGGGTTATTTCATAGGCAGGAGCAGAAGAAAAAGCCTCATGAATTGGCTGTAAGTTGATTAGCTGAAAGATATTGAAAACGTGTCATTAAAACAAGACATCTTCTTTATAAAAGTGATACAAAAAAAGATTATTATTGCCAACACACTTTTTATTTTGCCTCAGGGAATGATCTATGCCAGTGCACCTAAATATATTTGTTTGAATAATCTATTAATCAGACGTTGATCTTCTACAAGCTTAAATCAATTTAATGTCAAAAATGTGAATATACAAAATGAACTGAAACTGGTTGTTCTACTGAGTAATGATGACAATAACAATGTCGACTAGGTGCTTTTATTATTCATTTCGAATATTTGCTATTATGAATACTACTACTACTGCTACTACTCCTACTACTACTACTACTACTACTACTACTACTACTACTACTACTACTACTACTACTTCTTCTTCTACTACTACTACTACTACTACTACTACTACTACTACTACTACTTCTTCTACTACTACTAATACTACTACTACTACTACTACTTCTTCTACTACTACTACTATGTATACTACTGTTACTACTAATACCACTACGTAGTGGTGGTAGTAGTAGTAGTAGTAGCTACTACGACTTCTAACTACTATACTGTTACCACCACCACCACCACCACTA
Organism: Strongylocentrotus purpuratus; assembly: GCF_000002235.5. Taxonomy (NCBI): domain Eukaryota; kingdom Metazoa; phylum Echinodermata; class Echinoidea; order Camarodonta; family Strongylocentrotidae; genus Strongylocentrotus; species Strongylocentrotus purpuratus. The sequence goes on along the minus strand of NW_022145603.1, from coordinate 27,782,286 downwards.
CTACTACTACTACTACTACTACTACTACTACTACTACCGTGCTTCTACAACAACAGCAACTACTAATACTACTAGTGATGCTGCTACTGCTACTAATACTACTACTACTACTACTACTACTACTACTACTACTACTACTACTACTACTACTACTACTACTACTACAACTACTACTACTACTTCTAACTACTACTACTTTTAATGTTACTACTACTAATACTAATACTTCTACTACTAATTCTACTTCTATATCAATTACTACTACTTCTACTACTGGTAGTGATCGGACTACTATTACTATTTCTATTATTACTATACAAATGCAATTATAACTATATTGCAAGTACAGGTTTGTACTAATACTACAACTTACTTGTAGCCAATACAACTATACAACAGCTACTACAGCTACTACTACTACTCCTACTACTACTACTACTACTACTACTACTACTACTACTACTACTACTACTATATAATATGTCTACTAATACTACTGTTGCTGCTACTACTAAAAATACTACTTATTACTATTATACAAGTAATACTTCTACTTTATGTTCCCGATCATTTCTTATTCCAAACAAAACTTAGGTAGTTTACGAGAAACCCCCCCCCCCCCACTAAAACACACATTTAGTTTTAACTATATTTCAAGTACTACTATCGCATACTAGAAGTAAAATCATTACTAATACAATTAAATACTACTACTACTAGAACTACAGGTACTACTAATAAAACTATATCTACTATATTACTACTACTACGATTACTACTCATATTTGGTTTTTGTGCGGTTAAGCGTCTAAACCCATACCCATTTTTAAGGGCCATCAATTTTTTGGCCAAAAATAGTACCCATTATTAGGGGTCAGAAAGTTGTACCCGGAAGTTGTAGTGGCATAGGCTAAGTTGTGATCCTTCGTTTATTGCTTACACAGAATTTTGTTTTGCGTACGCTCGAAGAGGGGGTGGGATTACACGTTTATTAACTATTCAGAAGTGGAGCTCAAAATAATGATATTGATACATAATGTGCGATTATCGGCAAGAACTTTGGATGAAAAAACGAAATGATTTCAATTTTTTACGTAGTGGTGGTAGTAGTAGTAGTAGTAGCTACTACGACTTCTAACTACTATACTGTTACCACCACCACCACCACTACTACTACTACTACTACTACTACTACTACTACTACTACTACTACTACTACCGTGCTTCTACAACAACAGCAACTACTAATACTACTAGTGATGCTGCTACTGCTACTACTACTACTACTACTACTACTACTACTACTACTACTACTACTACTTCTAACTACTACTACTTTTAATGTTACTACTACTAATACTAATACTTCTACTACTAATTCTACTTCTATATCAATTACTACTACTTCTACTACTGGTAGTGATCGGACTACTATTACTATTTCTATTATTACTATACAAATGCAATTATAACTATATTGCAAGTACAGGTTTGTACTAATACTACAACTTACTTGTAGCCAATACAACTATACAACAGCTACTACAGCTACTACTACTACTCCTACTACTACTACTACTACTACTACTACTATATAATATGTCTACTAATACTACTGTTGCTGCTACTACTAAAAATACTACTTATTACTATTATACAAGTAATACTTCTACTTTATGTTCCCGATCATTTCTTATTCCAAACAAAACTTAGGTAGTTTACGAAACCCCCCCCCCCCCCCCCACTAAAACACACATTTAGTTTTAACTATATTTCAAGTACTACTATCGCATACTAGAAGTAAAATCATTACTACTACAATTAAATACTACTACTACTAGAACTACAGGTACTACTAATAAAACTATATCTACTATATTACTACTACTACGATTACTACTCATATTTGGTTTTTGTGCGGTTAAGCGTCTAAACCCATACCCATTTTTAAGGGCCATCAATTTTTTGGCCAAAAATAGTACCCATTATTAGGGGTCAGAAAGTTGTACCCGGAAGTTGTAGTGGCATAGGCTAAGTTGTGATCCTTCGTTTATTGCTTACACAGAATTTTGTTTTGCGTACGCTCGAAGAGGGGGTGGGATTACACGTTTATTAACTATTCAGAAGTGGAGCTCAAAATAATGATATTGATACATAATGTGCGATTATCGGCAAGAACTTTGGATGAAAAAACGAAATGATTTCAATTATTTTTGGTGGGATTTTGCATCTGGAATTTTCACTTCAGCGAGATTATGGGTGAGATATTATCGTGTAGAAAAAAGGAACCCATGTTTAAAGATAAAGGCCAGTTATGGTCATGCGATTGCATTGTGAAAGAAACGTTGTGTAATCGATCAGAAAAGGTTGATCATCTAGCATATAAGTATTGGTGTGTACTGCAAGGTTCTTGAATCATCAAAATGATAAGAAATTTAGCCCAGTCTTCGTAAAGTTACAAGCACTGTACACAGAAAGATGTATATGGGACTACGCACACGTGCGCGACACGTGCGTTTATCTCTCACAGTCCAATAGATAAACTAATTTACCAAATATATCAATTAGTAGGTGGTTTCCCGGCAATTTTTTTTTATCTACATGTATTTAATAGTCAAAACATATTCTTTCACATGATTGGTAATAAGAGCTTCCATTTCATTTTTTGAAATTGGGGCGTTACCAATACTGGGGGGGGGGGGGGGGGGGGGGGGGTAGTGAGCATAATTTTTTTGGGGGCCCTCGAAAATTTGAAAAATCGCACTCCCCCCCCCTCCCCCCCCCCCCCCCCCCCCCCCCCCCCCCCCCCCCCCCCCCCCCCTTGAGCGCCATGGAAGGGGGCCCATCTCCAAAAAAGGTAAAATTTACGTGTTTTTACACGTTTTTTCCCCATGGGCCGGAACCGGCCCCATCCCCTAGATCCGCCACTATGACTGCCAGTGCCTTATAAGGACGTCACGAGTAGCAGTCCACTATGTCCCTATTATCATAAGTAGACAACCAAATGGTATTGTGATCGCTTTCTGTCAGGCGTCCTTAAACTTGTCACTATTTCAATTTCTTCTAAAAGAAGGCATGGCTGGATTTTAAATTAAACTTGGTATGAATCATCCTCAGGCACGGGAGATCTCAATTTGTTAAAATCGGCGATATGCCCCGATAGGGGGCTTGGGGCAATATCCCTCAAAATGCCCCTATGGCGATAATTAGACATTTTTATTCACACAAAAATCTTTAAAATTCATGTTGAGATAGGAAACATTACTCAGGAAGAGAGATATGAAATGGTTCGGAAGTGTTACTGACTCTTCCATGGGTAGGGGGTTTTGGAATAGCACTCCTAACAAAAATGTCCACTGGTTTACATTTTCTACCTCTTCTTGAAAGCCCATGGCTGGATTATATCCCATGTTTGTAGGAATCATCTGCAGGAAACGGAGATCTAAAGTTGTTCAAATGGGGTATATGCCCCCAAGGAGGCTTGGAGGCAGCCTTAAATATACACCATGCAAACAGCAATGCAAGCAACTAGTTACACCTACTATTACTACTACTATAACTTCTTCTCATACTACTTCTACTACTATAATTTTATTTTCCAGTCATTGCTTATGAGAAACAAAACATACCAGGTAGTTTAAAAAATAAAACAATGGATGCAATTCAGAGTGACTATTCTCTTTTTCTTGTCATTTATATAGCTACGCTTTTCAGCTGACATTTTCCCATAAATGTGTTATTGTATAAGACAAGTGTGGACTTTACCAATGCTATGTTTAATTAATTAATATAGCCCCCCCCCCCCCCCCCTCCATTATTCTTCCAGATCGTGGCTTGTTCCTGTGACCGAGTCAATTGATTCGCCAAGATGCCTGTATCACTAAGTGAATGGAGGGTCCGAATCGGAACATTTGTTCATTGGATTAAGGAGTATGAGGTTAAGGAGAGGAGAGAAAGATTGCTGAAAGAAAGGATTCGAAGACTAAAGGTTCTTTGCGAGAGACTTGAAGCGAAAATTGGTGATTCTGGAGAGGATTCCGAAGATGACAAAAGCAGACAAGATGACCCTGATTCTAAGGGATGTCCTCATAAAACTTCGAACATTCGGTCGTCAGGAAACTCATCAGATATCAAGAATTTACTGACTTCATGTGATCAGTGCATACAGGATTTATTAACGGCAAGTGATTCTCATATCAAGGAGATACTCACCCCTTCTGATACATGTATTAAACAATTGCTGACACCAAGGAGAGAAAGATTGCAAAGGATTCAGAGACTAAAGGTTCTTTGCGAGAGACTTGAAGCGAAAATGGGTGATTCTGGAGAGGAGTCCGAAGATGACAAAAGCAGACAAGATGACCCTAATCACAAGGGATGTCCTCATAAAACCTCAAACATTCGATCGTCAGGAAACTCATCAGATATCATGGTTTTACTAACTTCGTGTGATCAGTGCATACATGATTTATTAACGGCAAGTGATTCTCATATCAAGGAGAAACTTGGCCCTTCTGATACATGTATTAAACAATTGCTGACACCAAATGATTCAAACATTAGACATCTGCTCTCTGTAACAAACTCTTGTAGAAAGGACCAACATATTGCATGTGACTCTCACATTGAAGATCTTACCATGCTTACACCGAACTTTTCAAACATCAGGGAGTTAATTATACATTCTGATGCTTGTAAAGATGATATTCTATCTGATTCTGACATCAAAGAGTTACTTACACCACGAGACTCCGTCATCATTGAAATACTGCAGCCAAAATACTATTGCACCAACAGGTTACTTACACCAAGAGATTCTTGCATCCAGGAGTTACTAATACCTAGAGATTCTTGCACCCGGAAGTTACTTACACCTAGAAATTCCTACATACAAGAGTTACTTACACCTAGAGATTCTTGCATCCAGGAGTTACTAACACCTAGAGATTCTTGCACCCAGGAATTACTTACACCTAGAGATTCCTACATCCAAGAGTTACTAACACCTAGAGATGCTTGCATCCAGGAGTTACTAACACCTAGAGATTCTTGCACCCAGGAGTTACTAACACCTAGAGATTCCTACATCCAGGAGTCACTTACACCTAGAGATTCCTACATCCAGAAGTCACTTACATTTAGAGATTCTCACATCCAAGAAACTTTTACTTCAAGAGATTCCTACACAAGTGAGTCACTTACACCGGGGGACTCCTACATCCATGAGTTATTCACACAAATAGATGCCCATACTATCGAGTTACTGACGCGAACAGATTCATACGCTAATGAGCTACCTACACCAGGAGACTCCTACATCCAGGAGTTACTAGCAAGAGATTCCTATACCAATGAGTCACTTACACAGAGACATTCCTTCACCAATACGTCACTTAATCCAGGAGACTCCTACATGTACATCCACGAGCTAATTACACCAAGAGATTCCTACACCAATAAACCACTTACACCAGGAGACTCCTACATCCAGGACTTACTTACACCTAGAGAATCTTACATCCGAGAGTTATTGACAACAAGAGATGTTCACACCAATTTGTCAATTGCACCAGGAGACTCCTACATCCAGGAGTTACTAACACCAAGAGATTCCTACACCAATGAGCCACCTAGACCAGGACATTCCTACACCAATACGTCACTTACTGGGGACAAACAAATTTCGGCTACATCTGGCTTAGACAGTGATGCCGTACAACATGGAAAGGTAAGCAGGCTTGCTGATCGTTTGTGTTTACTTTTTTTAAATATTCTTTTTTATTCTTATTGAACTGACATTGGGGAAAAACAATCAATGTGCAGATATATGTAAAAGTAAATCGAAATCATGACATTGTATGCACCTCAACAATTGCTCTATTTTATTTGGCCATGCAACGTTCATAATTAACCCATGCCCTGTACACTTTATTTTTCATATATAATTGGACCAATTGAAGTATCTTTTAATTTGCAGGAGATGGCAATCATATCATCAAGACCATCATGCCAAAAAACGGAAAGCTTGAAAGGAACAGTTGATGTGATGTTATCACAGCAGCCGTACCTGACTGAGTTACTGCTTGTTAAAGCTGGGGATGTGGAGCTCAACCCGGGTCCTCTTCACGGGTAATACAATTTAATCTAAATGAATTAGCACACACGATGTACACTCATGCATACAAATATGCAACCATATTATATATTTATATATGTATGTTTATTTACATACTAAAAAATATACAGTTCACAACATCATATAGGATTTAAAAAAGAGGAGCATGGTTTTAACTTCACAAGTGCTTTCGATTTTTTCTCATGATGTGAAGTGATGACGAGAATGAATCAAAAGCACTTGTGAAAATAAAAGAAAGCTCCTCCCGTGTGCATTCTATATGATTTTGTGAACTCTATGAGAACATATTTCAACACTCCCTCTTGTCGGAACTATTAATAGATGTATATAACTGGACTGGTATGCGTGTGCATGAGGTGAATATGTGCGCGTGAATATGAGCGTGTGTAAACGAGTTTGCTCTTCTGCCCAGGTGCCTTCAACCTACAAGCCTTTGGTTTCCATGTTGGCCTCTGCATGTGCAAACAGTCTTTTTCCTTGTCTTGTTTTGTTCAGGTGCTTTAAAAAAAAAAAAAGTGAATTAATCAATTTCTTGTAAATTATGGGATTTTTAAACGTATTTGTTCCTTCTTTATGGTCCAAGTCATGTTTTACATTAATTTATTGTAAGTTTGTTCAAACGGATTAACAACAATGTCCTGTACATGCCAACATGTAATGTCTTTTGGTTCTTTTTGTTTGGAAATGAAAGGAATTTGTTACCTCTTTTTCATGAGCAAAAAAAATGAAAGAGTTTATTTTTTTTGAAAACATTGCTTTTAATCTACTTATCATTCCTTTTCCCTCTTCTTCTTCTTCAGACCAATAGATAGTGTACTGCAGGAGATTGAACTCATACGGCTTGCTGAAGTAGTTCCAGGCGACTGCTACTATAAACTATGCAATGGTCTTGGTGTCAGCTCAGCGCTGAGCAAAAATGTACTGACCAAAAATCACTTGGACTTCAAAGAAGCTTTGATCGAATTGTTCAACGGATGGAAAGTCAAGCAGAGAGATGGCACCGATTGTAAAGCACTTCTTGGAGAAATTCTTCAAAATGCTGATATGGGTGCGCTTCAGACAAAATTATTGGAAGGTAACTTTGCCATTGTACTTGTAATGTCTTTTCTGTTACATGAATGTCGTCATTTCATGCGTAATCACAGAGGTACATGATAACGATAAACATTGTGATATCCATACAACGGACAGTGAGAAATAGATACGAAAGCGTGAATGATTTTATTCGCATAAAAAACACAATTTATGAAAAAAACGTATCAAGGAGAAGTATTATCAGCCGAGAAAATAATTGCTTAGGCGAGCAAATCTTATCCACTTAAAACTAACTACTTTCCTTTGTGTGCGATGCGAAGAAAAGTGAAAGGTTCAGAAGTCCTCCCATATTTGCTTATTATTTACACAATGTTCAGACTTACATGTTTGCACGACGCCCCCCCCCCCCCCCCCCGTCTCCACACTGCCAGAAAATTAAACTACTTTGAATATGGTATGTGGACATTTTTAAAACATTAATTAACAAAACATTAATCATTCTTTTATCTATGTAATTTATTTTCAATTCTTAAGGTGGATATCTTACATCTGGAACCTCACCGTCTGGTAAGTGTACATCCAAAATTTGACACGAAAGATCATATTCGTTCATAGGGGACTATCGTGTCTTAACAATATAAAATTATTAAAATAATTGCAGCTATACTGAATTTCAAAGTAGTTCCTGAACAAGGTACGCTCGGTTTAGATAAGTATTATACATTTCAATGTGAAAATTAGTTAAGATACTCTGTATTCTCGTTCTCTGTTCATATCAAGAATGAAATTAGGTTAGAGTAGACTTTCTCTTTAAAGTGGGCACTTTGTTTATATTACGGGACAAATATAAAATTTATTTTGTTGCGTTGTGTATCGGTTACTATTGAGAGCATCCATCACAGTTATGTAAGTCATGTATTTGTAATACATCTATACTGTTGGTCATAATGGTGGAATAATTTTTTTTACCCCAATTTATGGAACGATCTTGACAATGATTTATTCCTAATAGATGTAGATAATATAGTATACATTCTCAAATTGTATTGAAGAATAAATGAAGAATAAATATTTAAAAAAAAGAAGAAAGAAAATGCAAATGAATTACCAATAATTCATTGCATTTTCCCCCGATCCCCGACAGGACAAAATCCTCTGTGTGGCCATGCTTTGAACCATAGTGCATGGCCCTAGGGAGGATTATTTCCTGTTGGGGACCGGGGGAAAGTGCAATGAATTATTGATATTTTTTTTGCATTTTCTTACCCTAGCCCCCGCTGCGTACAGTCATGATTAAGTGGCTAAGCTATGGACTCGTTACTGTGAGGCCCCAGGATCAAAACCGTGTCGATCAGCTTTATCAATGACCTTTTGTGAGCATTGATCCCCATCACTGTCAGTTATGATTTAAGGACGTAGGTCCCCTAGTTGATTAGCATAGTAGCAAACACAGCTTTAGCAGTCACGCAAAACAAATACTCGCAAATTATTGTTCAATACAATCTGAGAATGTTTACTATTATTTAGATCTACTAGGAATAAATAATTTTCAAAATCGTTACATAAATTTGGGTAAAAATAATTACTCCACCTTTATGACCAACAGTGTACAACATACCGTCAAAGACTAATAGTAATTACATGTTCGACTAATATCATTTAATTTCCAATAAGTTGTGTTTCAGAATGTGCTGCAACTTCACCACCAAAATATATTAGTTGCCTTTCTAGACGCTTAGGCATTTAATATCTCTGTTCTTATTTGTAACATCTGTTGAAATAAATATTTTGTTGAATTGACATAATTGTTTTTAATCTCCATTCAGATCCGATTATGACTGAGGCACAGGTTCTCAAGTGTGGGGAAGACTTGATGACATTCTATCGCGAACAAATGTGCAAAATCAAACCTGACCCGCTTGATTTCAATATCATCCTTGAATTTGAGCATATTTACACGAACTTAACGCTGCTCAGGAACGAAATGGGAACAAGCAGAACCAAAATGCCACTGAATTACGCTGATCTTCTTACTACACAGATTAATGGGGTACTTCCTAAACGTCTTCTGGTTGAAGGTGAAGGTGGTGTTGGTAAAACGACCTTCTGTTCGAAGATCGCATGGGATTGGGTCAATGGATCTTCAGAGTTTCAGCGCTTCAGTTGGGTTCTGGTTATACCCCTGCGTACCGTTGTCAAGGGTCAGACGATTGGTGATATTATGAAAAACTATCTCTCCGATAGTAATGCTGTAAGCCCTAGACAGATCGATAATTATATATTGTCTCAACCTACAAAGGTACTTATTGTACTTGATGGACTCGATGAGTATGATGGGGATATCTCAGCCACATCAAGCTCAGATATTTCTCGGATTCTACAGTTGGAGAAATTCAAGGAATGCATAGTTCTGGTGACAACAAGACCGTGGAGGGCGGATAAGATCAAATCCAACGAATCATTGAGTAGGTCGTATGCTTTCATTGCAGTAGACGGATTTAGTCCTGAAAATGTCTCGAAATATATCAGCAAGTACTTCGTGAATGATGAAAAGGTGGGATCAGAACTGAGTCAGTTTATTGAAGTAAACGATGTAATCAAGGAGAACATGGCACCCTTCCCAATTTTCGTAGCAATGTTATGTCTCTTGTGGGCATATTGCGACAGTGAGAAACGAGAAGTGATACGCAGACTGAAGACATTTTCTCAATTATTTGAACAAATGATCATGTATCTAAGAGACCATTATGTATCAAAGGTCACTAAAGAATTACGTAAAGCACATCTGGACAAGGAAATTGAAAAAGCCAAGCTTTGTTTGCAAAGAATAGGATCGATTGCTTTCTCAGGACTCCTGAAAAAGAAGTTGGTCTTTAATGAGGAGGACTTCAGCTTGTGTACGGAAGCCATGGAGACATGTTGCAGAATTGGAGTTCTAAGTCAGGAAAATCGAAATGTATCCAGATGGAAAAGAAGTTTGACTGCTTCACAGCCTATAGCCACTAGTGTCTTTTTTCCTCACAAATTATTTCAAGAATATATTGCATCTGTTTATCTTGCCTCTCTTTATGACACGAATCGCGAAGAGTACAGTAGGTCGATGGGCGAAGTACTGGGGAAGAGCTCACAAGAATTCCGTTACCTCTTGTATTTCACCGCTGCCCTGGGAAAGGAGGTGGGACTTGATATTGTCAAGAAAATTCAACTAAATACAACCAATTTAGCCAGAACCGTATATGATGACTCTGGTTACGCACATCCAAAAGGACATGACATGAATTTTCTTGTAGACATCACTTTTGAAGCGTACAACAAAGACACGGCGAAAGCAGTAGGACAGGGAATATTTGCAAACGAGAGAATACTAACTATCGATAAAGGCATGCCTGCTCACACAACTTCTGGTTATTTATTCATCATGGAACAGCATGGAATGGTTTGTTATAGTTGTATTTATATGCCGCATACAAATATTCTAAGCCTATGATTGGTTAAAATTGCTGGGCGTTAAACAGAAAAATATTGACCTGGTACATGCAGTTTCTACTTGTGTATGAACAAAATTCAACAATGAATACGCGCAGTAAGAAATGCATGTACATTTCCCTACAAATAAATACATTTTGACATGCCTATTTTGTTAAAATACATATATCCTTTTTTGAAAATTGACACGAGGGATGCGGTATATATATATATGTATACAAAATAAATCCTTTTTTTCCGGGGGGGGGGGGTCATGCTTATAATCTATTGCTCCTCTGTCATCTCTTGACTGCACTTTGCCCACGTGACCTCGTCTTGGCCAACGTATCTTTTCGAGACCACCTTTAGTCCAGAATCTCGCCGATTCAATTTTGATCTCCACCACACCAATACAATGCGACCTTCACTTACTTTCTTACTGTAAGCCAAAGATGGCATGATCCTTGAATGAGGACTCCGGCGAAACAATCGTAGGCTGGGCTTAGGGCCGAACGAACGAGTTTGTCTAAAACGCCATCTTTGGCTACTTGAAGCAAGAGTAGGGAACATAGACTTATAATTATTATAAAGAACCTGCCAGATTCTAGACTAGATCACCTTATGCACTAATTATAATCATGTCCCTCAAAGCAATCAACATGTGTATATTATTGATTATCGGTGTCTTTAATTACCTATAAAAGTATGTGTATCTAGAACACTGTGTAGCCGGTGTACAAACCACTATTACAACAATTTGCAGTAAGTGAAAGATAAGAGATGCTCTATTCAACGAGGCGCAGCCGAGTTGAATGAAGCGTGTCATCTTTCACCGAATTGCAAAATATTGTTCCATTGCACGAATAACGACCATTCACTATTTGCTTAATACAACACCTCGGACATTAACAAGATTAAAACAATTTTTTTAAAGACAAGTTGCACTAATCCTAAATCTCAACGATTTTGTTTGGTTTTTATTGATGAAATTGCCGATAGTGAGCGCGCACTATTATTAAGCAGGCAGCAAACCATGCGCGTACCATGCTTATTGTATATTTTTACGTTTCATATTTTCGTTTCATCCGTTCGCACCATTGCACGGTGACGTCACCTATCTCACAATATACTTTGTACATCGTTAGTGACGTCAGCGTGCAATGGTGCGAAAGGATCAAACAGAATTGCACTGCTGGAGAATGATGCCGTTCATCACTACTACTTTTGATCAGGAATTGACCAATGAGGTTGCAAGAATCTAAGTAGGCGTTGTATATATCATTGTTCTTCATCAGTTATTAGGGACTTTTATATTGAGTGTACGAGAACACGACGAACGCCGACTGATCATGCGTGTCAACGTACTCAACTGCCCATGTTGACAACAATTAAAAATCTTTTAGACTGCACTCGACGATATACATGCATGCAGGAAATAACGTTATGAACATGACGGACAAAGAAAGAGGACAAAATATACAGTTCCTCATTCTACCCTCAACAAAAGACTACTTTCGTAATGTAACCACATTTAATGCACAAGTCTTTGTAAAGTGCCTCAATACAAATTATTTCATTCACCTGATAAGAATAAAAGTAATTCAATAGTCAGAATGCAAATTGCATATATCAAATGTTGCTAGGTAGGTCAAGCCATAATATTTGTCCAACCTGGCAACAACTAATGTATGCAGTTTTGATTATGTCTATTGAAATACTATTGTTCTTACCAGGTGAATGAAATAATTTGTATTGAGGCACTTCACAAAGACGTATGCATTAAATTTGGTTACATTACGAAAATGGCCTATTGCTGTGGTAGAGCATCCCTTCACTGCTATTATGTAAAAATGTGTAGAACAGGTAAATATGCATGTGACACCTGTTCTACACATTTTTACATAATAGCAGGGAAGGGTATTCCTTTGTCCACCTGAGGAACTGTATATTTTATGCGCACGCGGCATGTAGTACCGTACTAGATTTAGGAAAATCAAGGTTAAAACATTCTCGATCGCCGACTGAGACGACGTGACGCACGCGCGCAGTGCCTTAAATGACGTCACACGTTGCAGTCAAAGATGTCGACGTGCAAATCTAAAAGTCCCTATTGATTGTTGTAAGGGAACCGTTGCTTTCATAATTTAAGACACTGTACCCTTTCCCGCGCTTGGTCCTGAAAGGGAATACCCAGGTATGTCCATACTGGCACACACCAATTTCTATGCCTCCGCTACGGCATTATATTTTCTGATTGTCCGTCCATCCGTAAGAACCGATTGATGGATTAGCGCCAAACTCGGGACATGTACGCATGGGCGTCAATCCTTACGTAATACCTATTGTTCAGGGGGGGGGGATGCTCTATTCGTTCACCCCCCCCCCCCTGAACAATAGGTATTCCGTAAGGATTGACGCCCATGCATGTACGCATCTTGCAGAGCCAATGAACTGATTAGATGTTAGGGTCATGAGGTCAAAGTTCAAAGGGTCATACATGTATATGAAAAAGATTTTTTAATCACGATATTCTGAGAACCTGTCAATGGATTACAATCAAACTTGAATTTGTTAAATTGCTTCTGTTTTGGTTTGTAAAATCGCTCTATGGCAGAGGCATCATTTTCTATTTCGTGCAGTCGATCATTCACCTAGTTGTATTTTGTTGCAAGTAACGTTATTAATAATGTGCTTCTTTGAAAAGGTGATGTAATTTTCTATAGAAGCATTACAATAACATTAACTTGGTAGATGAATTCTAACTATAGCCTGGAGAGAGAACTATAAAACAAGTTCTGACAATTCAAATAATGGTTTCATGTATGTATGTACATATATATATATATATATATATATATATGTGTGTGTGTGTGTATAAATATACACACGCTACATTGTATATATATATACCCAGGCTTGTATAACACGTCAGGATCATTTTAGCAAAATATGAATTTTATTAGGCAACTAGATATTGGCGCTTGATAAATTCCTGGATTGGATTGGATTGGATCGTAATTATGAAGTGTTTATGTCTATTTCAGGAGACTTTGGTATTCAGAGACAGATCATTTGGCCCGACAGTATCACGTGACCTAGCAGACGTCATATTGACATCAAACTCATTATCAAGATTAGAGTTTAATTGTACAACATTGGATGAGGACTTTTATCACCTAATGTATACACAAGTTTCTACAGTGGCGGTAAATATTATTACAAATTATTACAATTCGTCTTTATCAGACATTGTAAAGTGTAAGTTATATGTATATTATTTGTTCAAAAACGTTACCCTAGGACGATTTTTAGAGGGGGGAGGCAACTAACTAGATTTTCAACAATTTCTTTTTTTGGCTCCAAAAAGATGTATGAGTCAATAAATTATATTCTATTATATTCTAAGAAAACATGCATACTTTATCCATTATTGTCTTCATTGCTTATAAGGCCTGACATACGTACCAATATTGAAGGAGGAATTTCATGCTTTCGGAGGAGGAAAGTCCCCCGTCGGATGTAAACCATTCGCAGTGATAGTATGGTCGAGGTAATTATCCACCTTGTCCTTGGGAAACGCACATTTCTCCTTCTTCAAGCGTAATCCTGCTATGTGAAAAACGTCCAAGGCCTGCTTCAGGCTCTCCGTTGACTCTCGCGTGATGCAGGTCATCTAGGTAGACTGCCACGCCTGGAATGCCAGCCAGCAATATGATTCCATAGTCCGCTATAACACTGAGGGTGCCGTCAATACGCCAGATGACAATCGCTTGCAGCAAAAAAAGTCCTCTGTGGGTATTGATGGTCACCAACTCCCTCGATTTCTCAGACAGGACCAATTGTTGATATGTATGCGGGAGGTCCAGTTTTGAGAATTGCTTCCCATTTGCAACCTTGCAAACAGCTCCTCTACTTGAGTAAGTGTTGGAACTTGTGGCTGAATTTATCAAGGTTTTGTAGTCCCGACAAATGCGGATTGATCCGTCTTCATTTACTACAGGAACTATTGGAGCCACCCAGTTCTTTTGATCAAGCCTTTTTCGAAGTTGGAATGACACTGCATGGTCGGGCCTTTAAGAATCTCGGCGAAGCTCCTTCGTCGATATCCAGGGCTTCCACACCTTTCAACTTCCCGAGTTCTGGTGCGAACAACTCCTTGTAATATGCGAACAAACTCGAGACTATATTGTCGACTCTGACCAAGTTGATTTCTTTCCAGTTCAACTTAATGACGTATAGCCAATCTCATCCCATGAGATTTGGCCCGACCATCTCGCCACGATTAGATTCAAGCGTTCCATATGGTTTCCATAGCAAACAGGGACTTTACATTCCCCAATAATATCAACTAAATGTTTGGTGTAAGAGCGTAGTGCAAAGATTCAAGGTCGTGCTAGAAAGCCCGAAGAATCAATTTCGACTTATATACCGTAAATCTCCGTGTATAAGGCGCACTTTTTTGCCACCGAAAAAAATTAAAGTCGGGGGTGCGTCTTTTACACCGGTACACCAAAAAAAAAAAAAAACACACAAATCGGCGCCTCCAACTGCACCTCGATGTTAAATGAAAGTCTTTCCCCGTGCATGTTTTCGTTTCAGCAAAAAAGAAAACCATAAGTTTGGCGACGAGGATAAACTTAGTGTTTTATTCTACTGTCTGGAAAAGCTCTGGTACCCAGGATTGGCTACTTTCGGAACAATTAGTGAATTTCGGGAGGATGAAGGGAGTTGGTCCTAGTACATTGTACGTATGGGGCACTACTTCATCAAAAACGGATGTTTCCATATCCATGCTTGATTCATGCAATTCTTCATTTCCTAAATTTTCACCAGTATCAGAGGATACTGTCAGAGTTATAATAATGAAATCTCCATCAACTTCATGTAGTCTCGATCCAATGCCGACATGGCTGCTGCTTAAGAAATGTTTAGATGAGCTTTTACCAGTCATTACCAAAATTATTAAGATGTCTACCGTATTCAAAGTGGTCAATTTCCCGATGTTTTGAAATCGGCACAAAGCACTGCTCTTTTGAAGAAACCAAATTTGGATTGTGAAATTTTGAAAAAAACTATCGGCCTGTTGCAAAGCTTAAATTTTTTGCTAAAACAATTGAACGTGCTTGTGCTTCTCAAATTCAGGGCTATCTATCATCAAAAAATCTGTGTAGTCAAATGCAATCTGCTTATAGATCTTGTCATAGCGTTGAAACTGCTCTTTTACGTGTATATAATGATTGTCGTTAGCTGTGGACCAAGGTGATGAAGCTGTTTTAATAATTTTAGACTATTCTGCGGCTTTCGATACTATCAGTCATGATGTTTTTCTTGATCGCTTACGTAATATATATGGTGTATCAGGTACTACCTTGAATTGGTTTAAAACATATTTTATGAATCGTTCTCAATCTATTGTCATTATGTGATGACTCTTTATCCAAACCTCATGAACCACTTGAAGGTGTTCCTCAGGGATCCGTCATCGGCCCTTTATCATTTACTCTGTACACTGCACTACATGAAGATATTATTGAACGCATGGTTTAGGCCGAATGATATATGCAGATGACACCCAAGTTTATGTTGTTTTGAAACGTGATTCCGACCATTCTGTTATTACTAAACTTGAAAGATGTATAAATGATATCAAAGCTTGGTCCACTGCTAATGATTTGAAGTTAAATGAGGATAAAAACTGAGGTTATACAGTCATGTTACATCTCGATTCAGAAAGACCTCCCATTTACCATCTGTCGAAATTGCTAATGTTCCGATTCAACCTGTCAAAAGTGCACGTAACCTTGGTGTCATCTTTGAAAATGATCTTAGGATGGATGATTATATAAAAAATATTTGTCGCTCAGCTTCATATGCTTTGTACAAGATGAATCGTATTATAAATTGTCTTGATAAAAAATGTACCGAAATGCTTATACATGCATCTATTACATGCCGTCTTGATCAATGCAATAGCATTCTTTATGGCCTTCCGGACTCGCACATTGCAAAACTCCAGAAAATCCAAAACTCTGCTGCCAGGCTTGTAACACGCACACGTTTTTGTGAACACATCACTCCAGTACTTCGCAAATTGCATTGGTTGCCGGTGACGTACCGCATCATGTACAAAATCTTAGTTTTAACTTATAAATGCATTCATGAATTGGCACCAATTTATCTGCAAAAATTAATACAGGAAAACAAACCCTCACGCAATTTATGGTCATCTTCTCCAGTGGTGGATCCAGGGGGGGGGGGGCGCAAATTCGCTCAGTGGGGAGGGGGGGGGGGAGTGCGCACTAATTTGTTGTCTTTTTTTTCGTTCTCACTTTGATGTGTATTCCATTTTGTATTGTAATTTGTAGGTTTATTTGCACTTTTTTAGTTTTGTTTAATATGTAATTGTTTATCAGTGTATTTAGTGTGTTAAAGCGCTTAGAGACTTCAGTGGTAAGCGCTTTATAAGTAACGATTTTATTATTATTATTTACTTCGACGCCAACAGCATCGTGGATTAGGGAAGAAAGAGATCCATCTTACTTAGTGTATGTGGATCGAGCCTCAACCTAAAAGTTGATGTCCAGTCTGGCAACATCAAGAAAGCCTGGGGAAGTTGAATTTCAAGAACTTGTTAAATTAATGACTGTCACTGACCATCGGGATCCAAAGCCCCCCGTGATTGTGCAAAGGTTTAAGTTCAACAGTCGTGCTAGAAACCCGGAGGAATCAATTTCGACTTATATTACAGCTGATACTAGCTTGCGACGCGAATCCGTACGGCGTGAGAGCTCTCCTTGCACATAAGTTTGGCGACGAGGTAGCTTGCAAACTACGTCACAGAGTTGCCAATTTGTGTTTGATATTGATCCCAACTTCAAAATTCATAACTTTCTTATTCTCCCCTCGCCGACGAAGTGGTAATGCTTCCTTCCGTCCGTTCGTAACAAATCTGGTTTCCGTTCGATACGTTTAGTAATGTTTGACGGATTTTAATGAAATTTGATGTGAAGAGGTTGATGGTATCAAAATACAGCCTAAGTTCGATTTCGGAGTATGTAGGTTAAAGGTCATAGCTAATTAATATGCGTAAAATTCCTGAATATATATGCGAAAATGTGGTTTTCATTTAATAACATAAGTAATGTTGTTAAGTTTGTACGTCAAAGGTCAAAGCTCATTAAATATGCAAAAATTGCTAAATATAGGCCATTTGTACTCGGCGAGGAGATGCTACGCTTTGGCTTTAATCAGAATTTGCCTAAACTTTCAATGGCCCGTTTCTCTCATTTTTCTGCCTATATTAAAACCGATAACTTAAATATCAGGGTGGACTTCCCCTTTGAAAAAAATTGACCCCCAAATGTCCGTTCCCATGTAAGTAATGTTTTAAGTTTGTACGTCAAAGGTCACAGCTCATTAAATATGCAAACATTGCTAAATGTAGCCGGCCATTTGAACCCGGCGAGGGAATGCTAGGCTTTGCCTTTAATCGGAATTTGCCCAAACTTTCAATGGCCTGTTTCTCTCATTTTTTTTGCCTGTATTTAAACCAGCTTTAATATCAGGGTGGACTTCCTCTTTGAAAAAATCGACCCCAAAATGTTTGCAGTCCCATTTTTACCCAATAGGGTTTTTAAAATAAATATCATAAAATGGTGACTACTCGGGGTAAAAACAGGAAGAGCATTTAAGAGTATGTTTTCTTTGAGCAACTATGATAAAAACACAACTGAAATGGGCCGTAAGATATCTACATTTTTTTGGGGAAAACAGATCTGCTTCATCAAGAAAAAATTGTGTTTAGAATTCTTTTTCCTTTTCATTATAATGGGAATAACTGTCTGTATGGCATTATAAAACATGACTATAATTTGTTAAGGTGGAAAATGTACAAATCATAACTTGAGTCTAATATTATACGAAAAGATTTAATATTGATACTACTCTACTTCATTGTCATTTTGCACACAGGGAGGTAAATCCTCAATCAAAGAGCTGGGTGTAGATAATCAATTCTTCAATGGTCTACAGAGGTTTAATAATGGTGACATTAATGTGACCGTTAGGGACCTATTCCCGAGCTTGACACAATTGACTTTTACCACTGTCCATAATACTGTCTCAGCGGGAGATGTTGAACTGTTGGCACATTCCAGCCTAGCAGTGTTGTCTATTGAGCGTGGTGAGAAAGGCAGATATCTAGTTCCTCTCATTGGAGAACCTACTTCACTTGGGCAACTTTTCTCCAGTTCGTTCCCCCAACTCACCTGTCTGACCTTCCGAGAGCTGGTAATGGGCAACATACGCAGTGAAGCAATACTATGTCATCTAAAGAACCACCTGCATTTGAAATCAATAAGGTATGTTCAGGGCCATATTTGCAGAAATCTCACTATTTCCAATGATAATAATGAATATAATAGTAATAATAATTTTAATAATAATAACAATGATTATGATAATGATGTTAACAATGATGATGATAATGATAATAATAAACATGATAATATGACTTAAACGATGGTCAACACTTGAATGAGCATGCATGGGCATGAATATATAAATAAGGTACATTAATTTTATTTTGATAGTAAAGACTATTCGACCAATTTCTGAACTGCTTGAAACTAAAAAAAAAAAAAAAAAAAAAAAAAATCATTATTAAAGCCCCATTGTCCTACTTGTAGCTACTTGCTCCCTCTACAGTGCGTCCCAGAAAAAACGAAACCGAGAACTATCGATGTTTTATCATAGCTTAATCACAATTATAATTAATAAATGACACATATTTAGAAAGCTTAGATCCTCCTCTTTCATTTGATGCAACTCATATGATGCATATGTCACGCATGAGGGATTAAACGCAATTCGAAGAGAGGAAACAAAAAAGTCATTTGGCGGGCGGTATCTGAATTTCAAGGAGAAAATCACATTTCTAGAAAGTTCAATTTCTGCCCTTTCATATGACACCTCAATCAGGAAAAATGAACCAGGAATAACAAAGTTCTGTGTGTTTAAAAAAATGCTTGCATTTCCATAATTTGATCAAACGAGTTCGTTTTCACTGGCTGCCTGCCGTAGCAACAAACAATGTTGACAAAAGACTTAACTCCGTTTTGTTGAAGATCAGCCATGCATCAGGTCTTTCATCTTCTCTGCGCATGGCTGATCGTCAACGAAAGAGGAGGATCTAAGCTTTTCAAATATGTGTCATTTATCAATTATAATTGTGATTAAGTTATGATAAAACATCGATGATTCTTGGTTTCGTTTTTTTCTGAGACGCACTGTGTATAGACAACTTCCCCAATCGGTGCCTGTTGGTCCCCCCCCCCCCCCCCCACTCAGTGTTATTTAGGGTACGCATATGCGTGTTCCAAGCGACCCCCCCCCCCTTTTCAGCAAAAGTCCGGTGTGTAAAGTCAATACGGGTCGACCTTTTTCTTTTGTTATACGAGCCTTTTTGAGCACCCCCCCCCCCCCTTTTCAGCAATAGTCCGGTGTTTAAAGTCAATACGGGTCGACCTTTTTCTTTTGTTACTAAAGGACATTGTGGTAACACGCATGGGGTCCGTCCGTTCTAGGAGTGGGGGGGGGGGGCGGGGTTGGTCCCCATGATCCTTTTTTCCCCTTATGTTAGTTGAGAGCTGAGTTGATGAGATAGCCACCTGTCAGTGACCTGGCTGGGTGGTCTAATCCCTTCTGGCCCAGTAGTGTTGACGGTCTTTAAAGAAAATATTAAAAAAAAACCTCAGTAGTTGGTATTCAGCCTGTTTGGAAGGAATCCTATTATAATTTTCTAATATATTATACCACATACATGTAGTATTATATTCTTTAATTCCTTTAAACATTCAGTGAAACAAAATGTTGAAATATGTACTTTACTTTCATGAACATATTTTTTGTACAGTATCATTAGCTGTTTTACTGATGACGAACTGGACCCCATGGCTGAACAAATAACTGCTGAGAACAGGATGAAAATAACACTTCAACATGATACGGTAAATGTTCTTATCATATTTACTATGTTAGTTCTAAAGAAATTTTTAAAGTGAAAATATGATACTTAAAAAGAAGTTCACCCTGGTGTCCTGTTGGTTTTGATAAGAGCAGGAAATTGAGACAAACAAATAAGTGAATGTTTGTGCAAAATCTGATAGAAAAATTATATTATTATTGGTTATTTTGATATGTATAATCAGCCAAACACACATCGACAATGCCATTGATGTTCTTGCGAGGTCCTCTCGTAATTCGCTCTGTACTAAACAAATATATTTTCTGTAAAGAAATATCACACGTGTCCCCTACATATAATAATTGCACATATGTTTCTATACAAAGCCTGTATGAAAAGAAATTCTTTCATCAGCAGCTAAGGAAGCACATCAAGTATACATGTATAAAATATCAAGTATACATTCATATCCGATTCAAAATACAAATTTAAAAGCATATACATTGTCAGACATCTGCATTCATTTGGCCAGCCTCAAAGATGTTCACGCATATTGACAAATCTTTCATTGTCAAAAGCCGAATTAATTGGAAGCAAGCTTAAATATAAATTGTATGGTTAGCATCTCGTGGAAATCCCATAAAATATTGCCCTACTTCAATTACCATATACAACATGCTCTGTTGTATTAGGGAATATGTCCAAAATATTGCCAATACCCTAGTTCTTTGTCCTTACTATGCGAGTGATGTTATGGTAGCTCATCGGTGTTTTTTTAAATTGATAAACCAGCATCAATTCTCTTCAACAGGCACAGAGGAGGTTATCTTTTGACAGAAGTAATGGACCATTAAACATAAATATGATAGATGCACTTTGCCATAGAACATGTGTCCGTCAGTTGAATGTGGATAAGTATGGCGTAGAGATTGCAGGTGAAGTATGCTTTCCAGGCCTTCATGGCCGAGAGGTGGATTCAAAGGTTAGTGAAGCAGCGAAGCAGCTTTCTTACATGTTTACCCCCCCCCCCCCCCTCTCTCCCTCTCTTTCTCGGTTTTCATCTCTTCCTTGACCATAAGTGTTCCTTTCCTTGCTTACCTTCTTCTCCCATTTCCTTTTAGTTTCTAAATTCTCTCTCCTCTGTGCTCTCTTTATAATTAGATGTCCTTTAACCCTTCCTGTACTGGGCTATTTTGAGCACCTCACTGACTGGGGGTGGGGGGCTGGGAGCCCCCCCCCCTACCCCTATGATCTCGGCCGTCGAATTTCCGATGAACACGAAAATGTGCATGTTTGTAGATTTTTACGTTTTGAAATGATAGTATATAATTATTTTTTTCCTAATATGCGAATTTTTGTCGTTATAGTCTAGTTAATTATGCAAAATGCTAATTTCATGAATTTTACAGAAAAACTCTACACATTTGTCTGTAGACTTGTGAAGAATCTTGAAAATGTATTGAATAAATGTTTCCTCTATCTCAAATTTATGAGGTTTCATTTTATTTTTATTTTTTGAAAATGCATAGATTAATTTGCATAAATTATGAATACACAAATTAAGCATTTATGAATATCAAATCTGGAAAAATACAGAGAACTAAATTATTACAAAATTGTCAGACTCCACTTTTTAAATGTTGAAACTCATTTTTCATATGAAACTTCCTTTCTAACACAAAATAGTTATTTGTATGTAATTAATAAAAGATAATTTATGCCAATCTTTTGCGATTTTTACATATTTGGGCTTATTTGAGCTTTAGTGATATTTTTGTTGCTTTTGTTGGTGTTGAAAGTATGTTTGGCACTGGGAGCTTAGCCATAACAATCATTTCACCCACTTTCTCACTGTAGAATAATCTTTCTCCACTACCCATCTGCACACTACTACTCATAGTCATTAGAAACCTGGGCAAGACTGGCTTTATTTGTAACTACCATTGCATACACTCTTACACCACTGTCAGTTTTTGTCACACACAAAATCAAAGCTTATTGAATAATTCATTAAGAAAGGATATCAGAGACATTGTTAACATCTTTTAGTCATTAATTCTTTATTGTATCCTCCGGCAGCCAGTGGGGTACTTTGGATTCAGCAGCGTTACACCGCCGCGTCATTTTCTTGTGTGCCTTCTAACTGCCACATTCTTTGACGGATTTCTATCAAATGTTGTATGGAGGTGTATCGCGGTATAATCTCAACACCTATACTTTTTGGTGATGCTGCCCCCAGTGTTCCGTCTTCTATAGGGTAAAAGGCCATATTTTTGTGGATGGTTTGTGTGCGCACTATAGGCCACATTTCTCAAGGAATTTCGTTTAAATTTGAAACGAAGGTGTATCTTGGTATATTCTACAACCCTATAGATGTTGGTGATGCTGCCTCTAGTGTTCCGTCTTTTATAGGTTCAAAGGTCATATTCTGATAGGTGACTTGTGTGCACCTTAATGTGCAGTCTTACTGCATCATTCCTTAACGGATTTCTTTCACATTTTGTATAATCTACACATCTACATCTTTGGGTGATGCTGCCCCCAGTGTTCCGTCTTTTATAGGGTCAAAAGTTCATATTTTGGTGGGTGTATAGTGTGCGCTCTGCAGGTCATATTTCATGACGGATTTCTTTCAATTTTTTATAATTTTTGTTTCAATAGACAATTCGAAATGTATCTTAGTACAATCTACACTTTGGGCAATGCTGCCCTAATTGTTCCGTATTTTATATGGTCAAAGGTCATACATGTCATATATAGGTCATTCTGCGCCTAGAAACAATGTACAAGGCGCGTTATAAATGTGATCTATTATAGGTTTTCCCGCCCAATTTCATCAGAGTTGCATCCGATTTAACGATGCGATCATTCAATCTCGAGCGAATATGAATGATCACCGAGATCAACATTCAAAAAGCTAACTAATTTGATTGTAATAGCATGCAATTTCATGATTTTCTCACATAAACGTGTAAAAGCGCGTTAAAATTTAACAATGCACGTAAATGCATTCAAATTCGCACCTGCACCGCCCTGATGATCGTTAAGGTATTACATTTCACGAATAGGCAATCATTTATAGCATTTGGGCGGTAGTTTTTTTTTTTCACTGTTTATGTTCTTTGAAATCTTTATCTGTTTTATTAAATTATGCAAAATTTATGTACCTTGAAATGGGACCTTTGCCTTCTTATATTGAAACATCTCATTCCCCTGACAAACCGTCATTGAAGCAAGAGCTCGTATAACTCCAATTTCATACACATACATTTATTTGTACACTTTGACTAAGGCGGCAGCTCGAGGAGAGTACATAAATATTACGAATAGAAAGAAAATATATAAAACATGATTAAAGTAAACATGAAAATCTAAAAATGAAAATGAAATTATATAATTAAAAACAGTGAACAAAAACTAATATAACGTGAACAAATTACGGAAAGAATTACATAGAACTATATACAGAACTTGTTTATGTTAACTTAATTCGAATGTTCAAAGTGCGAAGGTGTGTGCCTATAAATCAAATTGAAATTGGTATTAAGGACGAAATTGAACGTCTACCCAGCTGGCGCGAAATTGAATGACAACTTCGAGGCATTAAATTAAATGGATTTCTCTCTAAATTGAATGAAATTAAAAAAAAAATGAGTGATAAAAAATGAAATTGAATGCTCAAGGTATGAAAATGAACCATGGGTGCAAAGAGTTGACGAAAATCGTTCGAACTTAAACGCCTATTCATGAATTCGAATGCAACTCTGATGAAATTGGGCGGGAAAACCTATACAGTGCGTCCCAGAAAGAAAAAAAACGAGAATCATCGATGTGTTATCATAACTTAATCACATTTATAACTAAAAATGACACATATTTGGAAAGCTTAGATCCTCCTCTTTCATTTGATGTAATTCATATGATGCATATGTCACGGATGAGTGATTCAAATCAATTTGAAGAGAGGAAACCGTAAAGTCATTTGGCGGGCGGTATCTGAATTTCAAAGGAAAAAAAAAATCAAATTTTTACAAAATTGGGTTTTTACCCTTTCATATGACACCTCAATCAGGAAAAATGAGCAAGGAACGACAAAGTTATGTTTGTTTAAAGTAGCCCTTACATTTTCATAATTTTAGCAAACAAATTCGTTTTCACTGGCTGCCTGCCGTAGCAAAATGCAGAATTGACAAAAGGCTTAACTCCGTTTCGTTGACAATCATTCATGCATGAAGTCTTTCATCTATGACTGATTGTCAACGAAACGGAGTTAAGTCTTTTGTTAATTTCGTTTGTTGATACGGCAGGCAGCCACTGAAAACGAATTCGTTAATAAAATTATGGAAAAGCAAGCACTACTTTAAACAAACAGAACTTTGTTATTCCGAGCTCATTTTTCCTGACTGAGGTGTCATATGAAAGGGCAGAAACTTAACTTTCTAGACATGTGATTTTCTCTTTGAAATTCAGATACCGTCCGCCAAATTATTTTTTGGTTTCCTCTCTTCAAATTCATTTGAATCACTCATGCGTGAAATATGCGTCATATAAGTGGCATCAAACGAAAGAAGAGGATCTAAGCTTTACAAATATGTGTCATTTATCAATTATAATTGTGATTAAGTTATGATAAAACATCGATAATTCTCGGTTTCGTTTTTTCTGGGACGCACTGTATATATATATATATATATATAGATAGATTTGTTTTCTTTTGCAACAGTCTCGCGCCACTCCGACTGACCTGCTTTAGTACACGTTTCAATGAGAAACCATTTTCAAGGGAAACACAAAATGTGGACTTTGGACACAGGTGGTCTGTACATTTTATATGGAAAATAAAACTAACTAACCAACCGATTAGTGAGCGTTTTGCTCATCAGATTTCTTTAACCCCCCCCCCCCCCCCGAACATGATATATATTTCGTATTTGTTAATAGGATTTAGAAATAAATTGGAATTTAATGGAATTTAATTGAATATTTGTATTTCCCCAGATTCACACGTTAACTATTGGACTCTTAAAATTACAAGATAACGAATCAGCATCCTGTTGTCTGGGGAAGTTTGTCAGCCTACTGCCTCATCTTGCAGACCTGAAGATCGACTTTTGTTTCCTTCATGATAATTTCTACAAAGAGATTGCTTATCGAGCTTCTTCATCTCAGGTAAAACAAAACTAATTAAGAAGCAGATCAAAATAGATGGGAAATGTTGTTTTGTTAAACTCTGAGGTTGTTAAGGTGTAATCGATAACCTGGATTACTATTACATTTCTCAGGCATGCCGATGTGTTACGTTTTTTACTTTGTTATGTTTTGTTTGTTTGGTTGGTTTGGGCCGGGGGGGGGGCTGTATGAAGTTTCACAAAGTAACGAACTGAGGGGTTTCCACTATCTTTTATCCCAATTCTCTGCTTCATGACTTGCTTGCTTTCGCCGCAATTCAATTGTATTTCTACAGATTCAAAAGTGAAGGATGAATACTGGAAATTATTATTATTACTCTTAAAAAAATAGGGGGGAAAAACAAAAGACTTTCTATCTTTATATACACGATGACCGATCAGTATCCTGCTGTCTGGAGGAGATACATTTTCTCCGAAACAGAGCTCTGATTTTTATATATCTTTCATTATGTGGGTATATAAAGTCAAACCTGTCTAGACTGACTGCCAAAGGGAAACACAAAAGGTGGTTTTTATAGACAGGTGGTAACGAAAGCAAGTTTTCTAGACTGTACTTTTTATATGGAAACTAAAACTAACCAACCAACCAATTGGTGAGCATTTTGCCCATCAGATTTCTTTCTTTCCCCCTCCATCCCTTTACTCTTCTCCAGCTGACTGAGCTTTTTATTGTTAATTATATTCTGTCGCGCCAGTCAGGGTGCGCCCATTCATCAAACCAATGTGGCTTTTACGGATGCACCTTTTTTTCATCCTAAACTCTTAGTAGATTTAATCATGTCTTCTTTTTCTTTAAATTTTTTTTTTGTTGTCTCCTTTCTTTGTCTTTACCTTTGTTGTTGAACACGATATATTTTAATGATTCTTATCATTTAGAAATACATTTGAATTAAATTAAATTGAATATTTGTATTTCCACAGATTCACAAGTTACATATCAAATCCCTGAAATTACATGATAACCGATCAGCATCCTGTTGTCTGGGGAAGTTTGTCAGTCTCCTGTCTCACTTGGCAGACCTGATGATTGACGGATGTGACTTTCATGATGATTTCTACAAAGAGATTGCTGATGGAGCTTCTTCATCTCCGGTAAAATGTATTTTTAAA
Source organism: Strongylocentrotus purpuratus (assembly GCF_000002235.5). Lineage (NCBI taxonomy): Eukaryota > Metazoa > Echinodermata > Echinoidea > Camarodonta > Strongylocentrotidae > Strongylocentrotus > Strongylocentrotus purpuratus. The sequence goes on along the minus strand of NW_022145603.1, from coordinate 27,755,387 downwards.
TAGAAGCAGATGAAAAGAGATGGGGAAATGTTTCTTTTTTAAAGGAATACAAATAAATTGGAGTAAATATAATATACTGAGCAATGAGAATAACACTTGGAAAAATGTCTGTACTTCAATTACCACTAGAGTTTTGAGGCCTATTTACGTGTTATATTTCTTACTTTTTTGTATATTTTTAGGAGGGGTGTACAAAGTGCCGGCCACTCAGTTAGAGACTGAAGGGTTTTCAATATCTTTCATCAAAATTTCCTACTTCATGATGCTTCATTAATTATGAAGGACCTTTGCTTCTTCCCCTTTCTCGAGTGATTGTGTGTGTGATTTCTTACTGTGTGTTTGGTGCGTGTTCCCTTATCGTGGTATTTTGATATAATTCCTTTACTCACTTATTATATTTTCTCATGTAAACTGACATGCAGTCTAAGGGAGCTGCACCCATTAGAAGCTTGTTGATGGCTTCCTTTTCTTTGTCTTTATCTTTGCTGTTGAACATGATATATATATATATATATCGTATTTGTTAATGATTTTTATGATTTAGAAATAAATTTTGAATTGAACTGAATTGAATTGAATTGAGTTTAAACTGAATTGTATTAGATTGTATTGAGTACTTTACACTTCAGGACTATTGGGAAGAATTTCACTTTCATCTTTGGTCTCGTCATCTAGAATTTCCTTCTTCCATAGGAAATCAGGACCAGTTAGCCCTCTAGAAGCTCCATCTGCAGGATTGTCTTTAGTAGCAATGTGGTGACGGTAGTGACTCATCTCGGATTTGTTTCTCTCGGTTGGCTACAGATATATGTGAAATCTTCTCATTTCGTTCTTGGTGTAGCCTAAAACCACTCTGCTATCTGATGATGGACATTACCGTATACAGGACTCCTCTTCTCATCTCGGATTTGTTTCTCTTGGTTGGCTACAAATATGTGGAACCTTCTCAGTTCGCTCTTGGTGTAGCCTAAAACCACTGTGCTATCTGACCAGAAGAAGTGGCTAACATTCTCAAGATTAAGTTCATTCTGCAGAATGGAGCTAACTTTCACTGAAACTATAGCTGCTGTCAACTCTAGTAGGGACACTGTAACCATCTTGAGATGAGCTACCCTGAATTTTCCCATCACTAGCGTGCAGTGTTCCTTGTCTTCTCGATCTGTTAGTCTCATATAGGTGCACAGTCCATAACCAACATTGCTAGCATCAGAGAATCAGAAAAGATGAAGCTGCATATTCTTGATTTCTCCAAAGTCCTTTGGTTTATAACATCTATCAATTGAGATTCTTCCGACTTAAATAATGTCAGTCTTCCACTTCTCCCATCCAGCTCGGAGTGCATCAGAAAGGGGATCATCCCATTCTGCTGTGACCTTACACAATTCTTGGAGAATCAGTTTTCCAGGAAGGATGATTGGTGCTAGTAGTCCTAAAGGGTCATACATTGACATTACCGTAGACAGGACTCCTCTTCTCATCAGTGCATGCTTGTCTTGAAAGGTTATTCGAAATTAAAATGAATCTGATTCAATACACCACTGGACTTTGAGTGCCTTCTCCACAGGTAGAGTGTCTTGTAAAAAATTCAACTCTTTCACATCCTTCCCTCTATCTTCAGCTGGAATTGCTTGCATCACCTTTCTGGAGTTGGACACAAGTTTCCAGGTGAAAACATCCGCGCTCACACATCTCCTTTGTTTTCGTGATAAGATCGATAGCTTCTTCTTATGTTGCAACTGTGTTCAAGCCATCATCGAAGTAGAAGTCATTTTAAATGAATTCAGATGCCTTTTGTGTAATAATGCAGCACCAACGAGATGCTCTTTCATCCTGTAGTCACTGGGATGTTGACTAAAATCTCCATTAGTCCACCATAGAAAATGGAAATAACCTCTGTGCTCCTTGTTTACGTGGAATTTGTGGAATATTTATTTCAGCTCAGACAAGAAATCTATTGCCTCTTTCCTAAATCGACAGATTCGCATTTCCACATATTCAGAAGTTTATGGTTATTGGCTTGGACGTAGTAAGACTTTCTCTATGATGACCAATCAGCATCCTGCTGTCTGGATGATATACTTTGTCTCCGGAATAGAGCAATCAATCTGTATTTTGAAAGCTGATTTGTATATATCTTTATGTTCATTGTATGTGTATATACATTTTGTATGGACAAATAAAAACAACCAACCAAAGTGAGCATTTTGCTAATCAGATATCCCCTCCCCCTTCCTCTCCCCTTAATAATCTTGGATCATCTGCTGTGATTAGGTTGTGTGATAGGAATACGAGACAGGCCTAGTACTAGTGAATTATTATCTAAATGGAATCGGATATGTTTTCAGTACTGTGCCTTAAACTAGCTGGTAACGCTGAATTTTGTTAATATATGCTTTCACCAGTTTGATTTCATAATTTATAGTTTCGTATGAAAGATTCCTGATTAACATGAGTTCTTTATAGTTTAATCAAAAGAAAAGAAAACATATCTTCTAAATCTGACCGAAAAATTCAGTTTACCAATTGAATTGCATGTTGTTGTGGAAGCAAGTATTTGTCGCTGCAACATACCATTTGTCATTTGGAATTATTTGACAATTATTTGAAAAAATCTCAACATAATTCTAGTGATTTCATTATCAGTGATGCATACAAGTGATATTGTGTATGCTAAATTTGCATGGCTAATGCCAATCAATTTTCTATCCCAACAGATCCAAACAGTCGACCTGCAAATCAATTACGTCTTTAACAAGCCAGCTCAGGTAAATAATTGGGCATGCAGGCAGCTAGCCAAGTTTCTCTGCTCTCTACCCTGCCTTACAACCTTAACGATGAGTGGGGATAATCATTTACGTGATGATTTTTTCACTGAACTAGAATCCTTGGCTGCATCCTCACAGGTAATAAGAAAAGTCAGTGCTCAGGCAGTAGAAACATTAATAGATGTAGAAGCACTTTTTGCTACTGTCAAGTATAACTAGCAAAGTAAAGGAGTTTTGAAAGCCACACTCGTCCATTTAGAGATTTCACCAAAAAACTTGGATTCAATCGGGCAAGAAATATAGGAGAAGAAACATTGGGTCTAAGAATCATTTTTTTTTAAATCCGTTAAGTAAAGTTTCTTCAGGAATTAAAGAATTATATATATATATTTTTGTTTTGTATGCCTTTTGTAAGGTGGTGATTAACTTGATGCATGGAGGCATCGCGTATGTTTTTTGACTTGTCCGTCGGTCCCGCCTTTCGTAACCATGATAACTTGAGAACATTACATTGGATTTAACCAAACTTGGATAGAGTATGAGCATGCAAAGATGAACTGATTTGATTGTGTGTAGAAGAGGTGAAATGTTAAAGGTCTCAGACTCAAAAAGGTGTGTAAAAGTACAGATAATATTGCATTACCGCGATGAGCAATGCAAGCTACGCTTGAATCAAGTATGTATGAGAATGCAAGAATGAAGTGATTATATTTTTAGTTAAGAGGTCAAAGATCACAGAGTCATGAGAGTTTTTTGAATTACCAGAAAATATATTTCGTCACTACAATAACGTGCAAAGCATTAATCAATTGAAACCAAACTTGGATGAAGTATGTATGAGTATGGAATGATGGATAGATTCAATTTCGACAGTAAGAGGGCAAAGGTTGAAAGGTCAGAAACAGACAGAAAGTCATAAATCTTTGCTAGAAAATGCGAGAAAAGCATTGAGACAATTCAAGATATAACCTGGACGAAGTATGTATTAACATACAACGATGAACTGAATAAATTTGGGGTCTAAGAGTTCATGAAGGTGAAATATCATAGGGTCTTGAAAGTGTTAAAAATCCCAAGATATCTTATTACTGTGATAATTTAACAAAAATTGAACCTATGTCGACCAAACTGGCCCATGCATGTTTTATGGGGGGGGGGGGGCTACACCATGAGGACAGAATATAATTTCTGAAAAAAATGCATTTGAACGCTTTATCTACCCCCTTGTATTCACTTTTGTGTTCACTTGTATGTATCTAATACAATTGTAATGGTATTGTTTACACACTCTACATGTACACTTGAATCCTTCTTCATATACGTACATGGATTTATAACAGCAAAAATAGTGGTTTCAAAGAAAAATAATGTGCATTTAAAGTGGAAATGGACGAGGTTGGCCGACTTTGTACGTTAGCGATCCCTTTTCTCATTTCCCCTCACTTTTACAGCTAATCATTTGTTTATTTTCTTTGTCCTCTAAAAATATGTGTACGGTTGTCATGTCAGAGTCTTTACTTCAGGGAAAAGAAACATATCAGCATGCTACAGAAGAGGCAAGCCAAAAAATGTAAAAGAACAACAACTCAACCAGTGTGAAAGTCCATGACTAGTACACACCAACAGCCATACCTCCCTCACTATGTTCACCTGCTGGAATCAGCACATCCTTTTCGACAGTTCCACAGTTATCCTCACAGAGGATTCCCATCAGAAGGGATACATCACTCATTACACCCGAGTTTGGGAGAAGCATCACGACAATCGGTAGGCCAGGGATCAGGATATTCATCTGGAGTACATGCTGGTTCTGATCTCACTTCGTTTCCCATTTCTTCAAGAACCTCGAACCTTGACATGCCTTCAACCAGTGGATCGAGATCTACACAACGTAGAATAGGTGCAGGTTTGTACACCAGAATTTAAATTCTTTGTATAACCCCTTATAGTCACCAATGACCAATACAATTGTTGAATGACACTACATTAACCACTCTCCACCCTGTGTTAAATGGGTACCCGACTTGATACAAACGTTAATGTGATTGAATCGATATGTGTATGCTTGAAACATGCCACCTTGCTGGAATACTCCTCATGGAGCAGAACTTGGGCCTAATCATGTGCAGATTATGACCGGGGAATGATAATTAAAAGTGTAGAGCTCTTCAAAGCGTAGTATTATGTGCTATAAGAATATGAATAGTGTTATTTCTTTATGTTATGGATCTTTGGCAAGCAGAATAATGTTTTATTTTTATCTTTACCAGTTACTGGTTTTGATGTATGAAATCTTACTTTATAATAGATATTGATTATTAAAAAATGTCAAGAAATAATGAAGATGCAGTTTATTTTATCACATTTAATTCTTTAAAATAAAAGTCATGTACAAATTATGGCAGTAATTATAGATCATGACCCTGTATGTCTAGTGAACTGTTTAGATAAAAACTTGTACTACAAGTACTGTGTTTTTCTTGCATGATATAACTGTTTAGTACCGGTAAGCAGATGTGTACTCTGTCAAATTACCAGTTTAAAAAAATATAGATTGAGTTTTAACCTTAACGTTCACCACAACAAAGATAGGAATCTTTAGATTTTGATATGATTTTATCAAACATAGAAAAGTACATGCAATCATATCATGGTCATATTTAAATAAAGTATAACCCCCCCCCCCAAAAAAAAAAAGAAGAAAGAAGTGATACAGTATTAGTGAGTCTACAAACATGTAAAATAGCAGTGTTGCTTGTACTGTATAGCATATTGTAAATGCTTGTACTCGCATATAAGATGGTTGGGTTCTTTTGAAATACAAGATTGTTTTTCAATTTTTCAAAGCTTTACTATAATTCATTTTTATATTCGCCATTTGAAGTTCTTTTACCACTGGATATAATACCAATTTTGTTTCACTCATTTTCCATGCAGCTCCAGTTGAGGGTGAACGATTTCCTGAACATCGGTAAGTAACATAATACTTTTCTCTCTTTCTCTTTCTCTCTCCCTCATTCGCATATGTCCCTATACCCCCTCTCTCGCTCTCCCCTTTCTCTCTTTATATATTTCTATTGCTGTCTTCAACATTTCTTGTACCTTTATAATCGTCTGTTTGGAGCCATAAGGGCATCAACTGACTATACTTTAACACAGAGTTAACACTTTCTTCACACTCTCCTATTGTCCTGCCTTGATGCTTTTCATTGCTTTCAAATGGCATTCAATGAAATTATTGCAAGATTGAACGTCATCGGGTTGCCTTAAGTTTGAGCTGGATGTAGAATAAGTAAAATCCAAAGGTTTAAACATTAAAAACCTGATTAAAACCATTTTCACATCCCAGTTTTCCCTCTCTCGACCTGTCTTTTGAAGCCTCTCTCATCCCCTCTCCAATCCCTGCACTCTCAGTTTAAAATGTTTCCTAATCTCAAACACTTTTATCTCAATGCTAATTGTTTCTCTCTCTTTCCCTCTCCCTCACTCTTTCGTTTCTAAACTTTTTCAATCTCCATCTGCCCCCCTCTCTTTGTCTGTATCTCTCACCATCTCCCCATACCCCCTCCGCTTTCTCTCTCTCTCTCTCTCTCTCTTCCTCTCTCACTTTTTTCTGTCTCTCTATTACATAGCAAATGCATTCACAGCGACGAAGATGACGGTGATGGGGAGGAGGAGGAGGAGGAGGAGGGGAGGGGGGAGGAGGAGGAGGAGGAGGATAGAGTTGAAGAGAGCCCGGAACAACCTCCTAGAAAACGACGAGCTAAGACGGATCGTCAACCTACCTCACCTTAGGATTCTTAGGATGTAATGCGATAGCATTCTTGAATAACATTTAGAGCAGGATTCGGCGGTAGCAAGAATTTATCTTACACACACTGATGGAATTATATTATATTCCCTATTTTCATATCTTGCCATTCTACCTCAAAACAGCTGTTACATATACGTGCAATACTAATTTACTATGCAAACACTTACAAGTACTTAACTGTTACAAGTCATCAGGGTTTTTTTTCTTCTTCTATTTGCGTACATTTTACTGAATTTGCTGTTAGTCTAAAATTGTATAGTTCTCATGATATCTTGCTTTGTTTTAAAATACAATGAATGCTGCATTCATCTTAACAGTATTACATCTTGGACCTATACATATGTTTTTACATGTTCTGTATAATTATATTGGTTATATTCTATGTCACTCATTATTTGTAAATAGATGGATATGGATAGAACTGAGAGTTCGGGATATTTTAAATTTACAATAAGGCTGCCTCATGTCTCAGCTGAATAGCAATGAACTGCCCCAGGCACTATCATATTTGTTTAAGAAAATAAATCAAGTCGACGACTATCCTACCCGTCAGGCATTTTCATATCACCTTCCTAGAACGAGAACACGCTTTGCTCAAAATACCTTAATATATACAGGTCCTAAGTTCTGGAATTCTCTCGATTCTGTGATTAAAAGGTCTGTAAGTGTACATGTATTCAGAAGAAAATTGAAAACTTATCATGTCCTTCCTGATTCCTGACTATTCTTGTATCCAAGCTGTATACTTTTGTTCATTACAATGAGTAAATAACGGTATGACCATGCCAACTATGCTTATAATATACTCATATCGAGAACAAACTATATTGTAATATTGTTTTAATAAGCTGCAGATATATTCCCTTCCCTTTTCCTTGTCTTTTGTAGTAAATTGTGAGTATCGGTTCATGTATCCCTGTAATCTCCCGTTCCCTGTTTTAGCGTGTATTTTATAAACTTTACTTTAGTTAATTATGTCATTTGTAGTTTAAGGAGCCTATCCACAACAAGCTCTGCTTTTCCATACGCTCCGCCACTATATCTCTTAAGTTTAACTTAATGGACAATATTCTGAATAGTGTGTACCGGTATTATATGTACATGTATATTATAATCATTTTCAATATGTTGTTACACTCTTTGTAAAATGAGATATTGTGGAAACCAATAAACTATCTATATCTATATATATATGTGTAAATATCATATTAACTGATTATAATAGATGTAATGTTTAATGTTTGCTTTAGGCCATGGACTTATTGTCATTTATATATATTTTGTTTTGCTATTGCATGAACTCCTCTGGCAAGACATTAATCTTTATGTGCCTTTCTACACCCAGGTGCAGGAAATGTTTCCCTGGTACCAAGAAATCTGAATGTCATATTTTCTTATAACGTTAGCTAGCCCGGCTTAAGTCGGCGTAATGATAATTGTGTACAGCGCTTAGAACCATAAGAGCTGTATACATACTATAATATGATACTGTTTTTACAGCTTATACATCGAAGCGTTTGGTAATATTTGTATCAAGCGCTCTGTAAGTGTTACTATATATGTATTATCGATATTTTTAATACAGTTTTTACAGCTAATAGAAAATGCCTGTTCACTTCCAACTTAGAGATGAAACATTTCATTCACCTATTCCAAACATTATTTAATTTTCCATTTTTTTTGTAGTTTGCATAAACCATGATGGTTGCAAGGTTTTATAAGCATTTGATAAGGTCGTTTTTATATGCGCCTCAAGCATTTAATTTCAAGTGTATCAGTGTTTTTGGCACATTACAAATCATATATAGATAATTTCTTTGTGTACGGAGCATCATTATTTCTTGTATTTGTGTGTATTTTCTCGAACTCCGAGCAGAAATCTAAACTTTCTTCTCTCTCTCTCTTTCTCTCTCTCTCTCTCTCTCTATATATATGTATACATGTATTGTGCAATTGCGAACGATAACCAGTTCAGGTGACAGCTGGTCACATCAGCAGTCTCTGTATTAGGATCCCAAATAGGACATTCAATTTTGATTCGTGGCTGCTCATATGACGTCATGGTATCTCTCATCTATTACAAAACAAAATTAACTTAACATTTCTAAAAAACATGTAACATCAAGAAATTCGTGGAAATTTGTGGCCACCAAGACAAGTCTGATTGTATATACCGGTAGATAGATGGAAAGATACAAATATAGATAAATGGTTTATTGATATTTAAAAAAACATGCACTACGGCAATGCCGAATTGAGATGAAATTACAATGATAGAGTGCACACAAAGAAGGTAATCAGCATTGATAACAAACTAAAAATGTGATGATTAGCATATTATATAGTATCTCAATTTGTGTTGTAACCTAATATGGCATATGATTTGATATTCTACATGACAATGTTAGGCCTGAAAATGTGAAAAACTAAAAACAATAGTTGATATCTTTCTTCATAGATGTGTATTTGAATTGTGATTGACTTTAAAGAGTCAGTCCCATATAATTGACAATATTATAAAGATATAACAATTTCAAAATCAGTAGTAATAATTGATGTATTCATTGAATTGAATTGATTTATTGTCCATAATATGGAAATTCATTGTTCATATAAGAGGGATTTGAAGTGATTGGTTTTGAGGAGTCGGTATTATGTCATGACAGTGTTAAAGAAGATATCCAAATCTAAAAGCATTAGTTGATATCTTTATTTATAGATATGTTGCATGTATTGGCATTGTGATTAATATTAATGAGTCCGTTCTATATGTCATGACAATGTTAAAAACAGATATCACAATTTCAAAGCAATGGTTGATATCTTCATTAATCTGTTATAGCAATTAGAACTGTGATTGCTTTTGATAAGTCCGTCCCATATACAGAGCTTGAAGAATAGAATGGAGGTATTATTATGTTTCAAAACAAGTTTCAATTGAATGCGCTGAGTAACACTTTGCATTGAATAAATGTGTTTGTACATTTTAAAAATAAATTCACTCAGTGTCATTCCATTGATACCAAACAATGCATACGTGTCACTGTTCTTACTGCATTTTTAAAAGGCCAGGCCATAGGTATTTGGCCTGGAGTGATCAATCAAACACAAATTGTCAACTCCTTGACGTAATTGCGATCTCCCCTCCTACTTGCTCTGTACATAACATTTCATAAACTTTTATTTTCTTCGTTATTGATGACTAAATAGGGGTTGTATAAAAACATATTTGCAATGATTATATTTCGGGTGCATGTATGATTTAAAAATTTCTTGAGGAAAAATCAAAAAATTCTGATTTAAAAGTTTCGTTTTTAGTACGTATACAGAGCAAATGGGGAGGGGAGCTCGCAAAATACCTCACAAATATGTAAATTTGTGTTTGATTGATCGCAACTACAAATATTCATGACCTTATTTTTGATCAGAATTTGCTAAACTTTCACTGGCCTGTTCAGGTGTATTCAAAATCGAGTGTTTTTATTTACGCAATGTGGTATAGCATGATCATGTAATAGTCAAACTATTTTTTCCTTCAAAAAGGGAACCATTGTGCGGTGTGTGATTCCTTAAAGCCCCACTGCACTACTTGTAGCTACTCGCGCCCTCTATAAAGCAAACAATGCCTAAGCCCTTTGGTCGCCCTTTTCTTATGTTAACTGAGAGCTGATTTGATGAGATAACCACCTGTCAGTGACCATGCAGGGAGGTCTAATCCCTCCTGGCCAAACTAGCGCAGATAGGCTTTAAAAGTGCAATGAAAGGAAAGAAAATGAAAAAGGGTTAGAATATGGTCTTGCTTGTGTTTGCTCGTTTGTCTGGTTATAATTTGTATGTGTGTCTCTCTCCCTCTCTCTCCATTTCGCTTTCTCTGCATGTCTCCCTAGCTCTTCCCGTCTTTCTTTCTCTTAACCTGTGTCTCCCTTCTAAGGCTCCTCCTATTGATCTATCCCTGATTTTTCACATTTCTTTTGTAGTTGTGAATATTGCAGTCGCCATTTCAACCGTGTGCAGATCTCTCTTTCTCACACACTCTTTCTCTCTCACACTCTTCCTCTCTCTCTCTCTCTCTCTTTCTCCTTCTCTCGACTCTAACTCTTCTCTCTACTTTATCGCTCTCTGTATCTTTCTTTCTTCTCTCTCTCTCTCTCTCTCTCTCTGTCTGTATCTTTCTCTACCTTCTCTCTCTCTCTCTCTCTCTCTCTCTCTCGAGATCTCTCTCTCTTTCTCTTTATAAATAATGCAGATAATATACAACATCATTGTAATTCTCTAAATATGACCTCATTCTATACAGCTCTCAAGCGTTCATGGGCCATCCTGTCATGTTATTTTATTTATATTATCATTTTCTCATGTTTGATATAATTATATAGATGGTTATTCATGGTCTTTTGTACCACTCAATGTTGACTCTATATTTATGAGGTTGACAAATCAAACCAAATCACGTACAAAGATCTAGCATGCCTAGAAAAATTACCAGTCCCATAATTACTTACTTCTACTACCTCGCTCCTTCACTTTGCTTCTCGCTTCACCCCCTTCTCTCTAGCTATCTCTCTCTACCCACCTATGTCTATGTACATTTTTGTACCTATCTATCCATCTATTTCCCCCTTTTTTTTTCTTTCTCCCCCTATTAATTTTTGTTGTCCCTATAAGCGCTTCTGGCCGCAACATAATTATGTTGTATTTTGGGGGGGGGGGGGGGGGGAGTTTTAGGTTTTTTTTAGGGGGTTTTACACACAAAAAAAATCCAAAGGGGGGGGGTTTAACCCCCCAAACCCCCCCCCCCCCCCCCCTGCGTACGCGCCTGAGTGTGGTTAAGAATAGTTTCTCGCTATCACCAAAACCCCCAAATAACCCGATGTTGACCTCTTGCAGGCGCGGATCCAGGGCGGGGGGGGGGGGGGGCAGCGGGCCCTGCAAGGATCGGGGAGAGGAGGGGGGGGGGGGGAGGCACTGGCGTACTGATGGGGGAGGGGGCTTGGGGGGGAGACAGATGCCCCAATATTTAATTCAAACGTGGTTAATTTCTAATTCGATACTGGTGATTTACAAATGTTGCTGAAATGACATAATTTCCCGAAATTTTTCCTCAATCTTTAGTAAATTATACTTTTGTATAAGTTTGCTGGAAAATGGCAAATTCCCAAAGAAATAAATAAATTATAGTAGTAACCTGCCTTTCTCACAAAATAAGGAGGTGTCAAAATTTGCTCATCTGACCGTGAATAAATGCATTAAACCCCTGAGCTCTGCGCGCTGGATTTCACCTAGGGCCCTAAGGCGGGCACCTGGACGCTCATCTGACGGTAATTCAATGCTTAAAATTCTGAGCTTCTGGGGTCTCCGCCCCCCTGGACGGCCAATTAGTGTCCTGTCAGTGTCACAAATAAAGTATCAAAATATGCTCATCTGACCGTAATGTATTGCCCGAAACCCCTAAGCTTCCGGGGGCTCCGCCCCCTGAAACCCCACGCCAATTCGTGACCTGCCAGTGTCACAAATAAGGTACCACATATGCTCATCTGACGGTAATTTAATGTATAAAACCCCTGAGCTTCTGTGGGCTCCGCCCTTTGGACCCCACACTCATTAGTGTCCTGCCAGTGTCACAAATAAGGTATCGAAATATGCTCATCTGACCGTAATTTATTGCCCGAAATCCCTAAGCTTCCGGGGGCTTCGCCCCCTGAAACCCCACGCCTATTCGTGACCTGCCAGTGTCACAAATAAGGTATCAACATATACTCACCTGACCGTTAGTAAATGCCTATACCCCTTAATTTCTGGTGGCTCCACCCCTTGATCCCCCGCAGTTAACAATTTACGCTACGCTCTACCTGATCGTAAATACCACCCCCACCCCCACCCCCACCCCACCCCACCCCAACCTACTTAGAGAAACGTTCAGCGGGGCCTGCATGTAAGAATGGGGTGATGCGGATTGTTTTTGTTTGTTTTTTTTACCCCCCCCCCCCCCCCGAAAAAAAAGAAGAAGGTTTTTGCTCATTTCGCCACTGCCGGTGTCACCATTACGAACCAATATTTTGCTTGCATAATTTCAAATTCCCCCCCCCCCCCTAAGAAATCCTGGATCTGCGCCTGACCTCTTGAACGTAATTTCCAACTGTACATCCGGTATTTTTATGTTTCCGGTGTACACGGTGCATGCATGTATGATGCATGCAGCATACCCGTATATATCCGAAAGCTCTGTTGTCGGCTACCAGATCAAGTCCATATTCTTGATCTCCACCTCACAAACTTTGGTCACCAAACCCACCTACAATCTACACACACAATACCCCTCCCCTCCCTCTAGTTTAATCCCCAGCCAATGCACACCCCCATCAGATCAAATCCATATTCTTGATCTCCCCCTCACTCACTTTGTCACCAAACCCACCTTCAATCTACACACACAATACCCCTTCCCCCTCTAGTTTAATCCCCTGCCCAGCATGCACACCCCCCCCCCCCCATCCGATCGATTCAATTAAGACTAGATTGGTCAAGATTGACCAATAAAGGAGATAAAAAGGTTATTTATCAAGGATAAATCATGTTTGCACAATCATGAAAAAGGGGTTATTGTTCAAACAATAATGATAACATTGATAATGATAATGATTAATACGGATAATAATAATGATAATAACAAATTTAAGCCCGCTGTGGCGATGGAATATCGATCTCCTGTGTACTGCCTCTGTGTTATGTATTTGGGCAAAAAACTAAATATGGACAGGTTTCCCGATTACAAGGGAGGCGTTATGCAAATTGTCTATGCGATGCGGGGAGGGGGGGGGGGGGTTGCACATTTTTTTCTTCAATAGCAATATACCAACAATTTCACTTTCACATCATTATTTAATTAACATTCTTTCGTGTTAGATTCAAGATCATTTACTTCCATTTTTATATGTATCTTAAGAAATGTCAGTGTTTTGTAAAAATGTATTATGCTTTGTTTTAATAATCGTGCAAGGAATACTTATAAGGGTAAATTACTACTGTGGTTTTGAGTGACATATTTAGATATTGCGTGAGTGTGGTTAAGAATAGTTTCTCGCTATCACCAAAGGCCCTGATGTTGACCTCTTGCAGGCGCTGATCCAGGAGCCCCCCCCCCCCGCAAAAAAGAGAGAGAGAGAAAGAGAGAAGGGAAAGGGAAAGAGGAGAGAAATGGAAAGAAAGAGGAGGAAGAAGAAAAAGAAGGGGTGGGGGCAAAGAAGGAGATCGGGGGGGGGGGAACCGAAAGGGCTTTGCCTCCCAGTTGTTTCCTCCCCCCCCCCCCCCCCCCCCCTCCGTCAACAAATAAGAGAGAAGGAAGGAGAGGGAAAGAACAAAGAAAAAGAGGAGATAAAGGGAAGGAAAAAAGAGGTAGAAGAAAAGAAAAGAAGGGGGATATCAGTTGTAATTTTCACGCCAACAAGTTGCCCTTGCCTCCCCCCACCCCCATCCAAAGGGGGGGGGGGGGGGAAAGGGAAAGAGGAGAGCTACAAGGGAACAAAAACAGGAAGAAGAAAAGAAAAGAAGGGGAACATTTGCGATTAATCCCGCCAAAAACGTGTGGATCGTAGGGGGGGGGGGCCGAAAAGCCCTTGCCTCCCTCCCCCCCCCCCCATCAAATTTAAAACAGAGAGGAGGAAGGGAAAAGAAACGAAAAGAGGAGAGAAAGGGAAAGGAAAAAAAAGAAAAATAAGAAAGGTAGGGGGATCAGTTGCGATTTTTTTCTGCCAACAAGGTGTAGATCGGGGGGCACTGGCGTACTGATGGGAGAGGGGGCTTGGGGGAGACAAATGTCCCCAAATATAATTCAAACGTGGTTTATTTCTAATTCGATACCGGTGATTTAAAAATGTTGCTGAAATGACATAATTTTCCAAAAATTTTCCTCAATCTTTAGTAAATTATACTTTTGTATGCGTTTGTTGGAAAATTGCAAAATCCCAAAGAAATAAATAAATTATAGTACGTAGTAACCTGCCTTTCTCACAGAATAATGAGGTGTCAAAATTTGCTCATCTGACCGTGAATAAATGCATAAAACCCCTGAGCTTCCGAGGGCTCTGCCCCCTGGATTTCACCTAGGGCATTAAGGTGGGCACCTGGATGCTCACCTGACAGTAATTCAATGCTTAAAACCCCTGAACTTCTTGGGTCTCCACCCCCTGGACCTCACGCAAATTAGTGTCTTGTCAGTGTCACAAATAAGGTATCAAAATATGCTCATCTGACCGTAATGTATTGCCCGAAACCCCACGCCAATTCGTGACCTGCCAGTGTCACAAATAAGGTATCAAAATGTGCTCACCTGACCGTTAGTAAATGCCCCTGAACTTCTGGGGGCTCCATCCCTTCATCCTCCGCAGGGCTTCGCCCCTAGACCCCACGCCAACTTACGCTACGCTCAACCTTATCGTAAATACCACCCCACCCCCACCCAACCCCCACCTACGTTCAGCGGGGCCTGCATGTAAGAATAGGGGGGGGGCGGATTTTTTTTTTTTTTACCCCCCCCCCCCAAAAAAAAAAAAATAAAAAGTTTTTGCTCATTTCGCCACTGCCGGTGTCATCATTACGTACCAATATTTTGCTCGCATAATATCAAATTTGGCCCCCCCCCCCCCTAAGAAATCCTGGATCCGCGCCTGACCTCTTGAACGTACTTTCCAACTGTACATCCGGTATTTTTATGTTTCCGGTGTACACGGTGCATGCATGATGAGGGGCACGTATACACGTGTTTTACGTATGATGTATGTGTAGCATACCCGTATACCAGGCGCGGATCAAGGATTTCTTAGGGGGGGGGGAGGCCCAAATTTCAAATTATGCGAGCCAAATATTGCTACGTAATGGTAACCAGTGATGACGTAATGCGAGGGGGTGCAGGGAGGGGAGAGTTTTCCCCTTCCTCCTCCGCGAAACACGGAACCTTTGAAGTTTTATTACATTATTAGAGAAAGAAGACGATGCGTTGTACCATTCTCTACCCTTAATCCTTGTCTGAATTTCAAAGATGTTCTTTGTCTGCTCCTTTTTCTTCCTACGTCCTCTTCCTTTTCTCTCCTCTCTCTCTCTCTCTTTTTTTGGCCGGTGAGTTTGGGGGGATCGCCCCAAGCCTGGTTACGTGCCTTCGGTCAGATAAACACTTTTGATACCTTGTCCGAACCCGGAAGCTCAGGGGTTTTAGACGTTTAATTACGGTCAGATGATTTTTTTTTTGATACCTTCTTATTTTGTGACACTGGCAGGACAGTATTTGGCGTGGGGTCCAGGGGGCTGAGCCCCCCAAAATCAGGGGTTTTAGGCATTAAATTACCGTCAGATGAGCATCTAAGGGCCCGCCTTAGGGCCTCTAGGTGGAATCCAGGGGGCAGACCCCCCGCAAGCTTAGGGTTCTAGGCATTTAATCACGGTCATATGAGCATATTTTGATGCCTCATTATTTGTTCACACTGGCAGTTAACTATTCTTTCTTTTTTGCTCTCTTTCTCTTTTATTTCTCTTTAATATACTTTGTGTGTGTGTGTGGGGGGGGGGGTGGGAGCTCGAGGCTCCCGATCCCCGCCGTTCCTCGGGCCCTAACATGTATGAATCTCAAGAATCATAATTTTTGCCTGGTTGTAAATTAAGAAATTTGTCTTTTTCCAACAAACGCATACAAAAGTATAATTTACTAAAAGTGAGGAAAAATCCCGTAAATTATGTAATTTCAGCATTATTTGTAATCCACTGTTAGGGAATTAGAAATAACGTTTGAATTTGATTTCCCTAAGCCCCCCCCCCTCCCCCCATCAGTACGCCAGTATCTCCTCTTTTCCCTTTTTCTTTCCCTTTCCTTCCTTCTCTCTTATTTTTTTGATTTTTTTTTTTTTTGGGGGGGGGGGGGCAACAGCCTGAGAGGCAAGGCCTTTTCGCCCCCCTCCGATCTCCTTCTTTCCTTTTCTTTTCTTCTTCCTCTTCTTTCTTTCCCTTTCTCTCCTCTTTTCCTTTCCCTTCTTTTCCTTTCTTCTCTCTCTCTTTTTTTTGCGGGGGGGGGGGGGACCAAGGCCCGCTCGCCCCCCCCCCCCTGGATTCGCGCCTGCCGTATACAGAGTGAGTCCAAAAAGTTTACACCTGGAGAATTGCTAATTATTTAAAAAAATCATCTATGAACAATAAATTATTATACATCTTATGAAAGAGTGTTTCATCCCAAATCTGTTGGTATCATTTTTGTGTGGTATGTGTTCACGCTTGGATAAACAGGATCGAGGCATTGTTGGCGAGAGTGCAATCATAGCATACCCGTATATATCCGAAAGCTCTCTTGTCGGCTACCAGCTAGCAAGCTGACGTCGGGCTGACAGATCAACTCCATATTCTTGATCTCCCCCTCACTCACTTTGTCACCAAACCCACCTACACAGTAAAAACGCTGTTTAAAAAAAAATCTTAAACAACAGTTGAACAAATTGTAAACAATGTTGCTCGAAACGAAAGTAATTTTGTTAAACATTCGTTGTTTAAAATTTAATGACTGCTATATTTACTATACGAGAGCTTTTAGACAGTGTTGTTTACATATGACGTCATGTGTCTCGTGCCTGTAAAGTGCGCGCTGGCTAAAAGCTTTATTTCACATTGTTATGTTTAGAAACAGGTTCCTTGAAACTAACATGCAATTGAAATTAACATGCCACTTAGAAATGCAGTGCAGCTGTTCAGGCACAGCTCATTGTTATTCATATTAGATGCATACACACAATGCAAGTATATGCAAGGGTCTTCTGTTGACTACACAGATTGATACATATGTAAAAGCACATGGACATTGAGTCTGGATTAAACTACCAAAGCAACCACACGTGTTTCTGCAGGCTCCATTTTGTTTGTCTCTATACTTACATTTATTTAGCTTAATAGTTTTTACTTTCCAACCCACAACACAACACACATCATGGCCGACCAAGCTACCGACGCGCTTCTAAGTGACTGGGGATTCAATGTCTTAATTGAAATCACTTTTCTATTAACCAATTTGAAGTTTTTAACTTATAGCGTAAGTTCACAGTTACAATTTTCAGTATCTGTACGCAAATGTCAGAATAAAGGTAGACTTAAAATCGTCGCGTCATGCAGTGCGGCACTGATCGCGCACTCGGTTATAACGTGTGCTAAATTCCTTGCCATATAGATTGCATGTATCCCTATATATGCAGTTTATACGTGCGTGCATGCGCGCTCATGCAAAATGGGCACTGTTTTGGCGCTAATTCATGAATTGCAGAATTACCCTACCATATTGTAGTCTTGTAGTCTTCATATACCTATATAGAGACCCAGAAGTAGTGGTGCACTTATTCAGAGTATCAAACCCAAATTATACCCCATTATACAACCCTTTTGTTGTAAACAACCCCCACTGAACAACAGCTCCTTTTTAAACAACTTTCTTTAAACAACCCAGTTGGTGTAAACAACCCCCACTGAACAACAGCTCCTTCTTAAACAACTTTCTTTAAACAACCCAGTTGGTGTAAACAATCCCCACTGAACAACAGCTCCTTTTTAAACAACTTTCTTTAAACAACCCAGTTGGTGTAAACAACCCCCACTGAACAACAGCTCCTTTTTAAACAACTTTCTTTAAACAACCCAGTTGGTGTAAACAATCCCCACTGAACAACAGCTCCTTTTTAAACAACTTTCTTTAAACAACCCAGTTGGTGTAAACAACCCCCACTGAACAACAGCTCCTTTTTAAACAACCGTCTTTAAACAACACCAGTTGTTTAAATTGTGATTTTAAACAAGTTGTTCAAAATGTTGATCAACTAAGTGTTTAAACTTTAAACAACTCGAGTTGCTTAACATTTTAAACAACTCTTAGATCAGGTCACCCGTTAATCAAGAGTTGTTTAAACTTTTAAACAACTTGTTCACACAAATTTTAACTGTGTACAATCTACACGCACAATACCCCTCCCCTCCCTCTAGTTTAATCCCCAACCCATGCACACCCCCCCTTCCATCACAGATCGATTCAAGACTAGATTGGTCATATGTATTGACCAATAAAGGATATATAAAGGTTATCTATCAAGGATAAATCATGTTTGCACAATCATGGAAAAGGGGTTATTGTTCTAACTTTATCGGCTAGTGTATAAGCCTACACTTAACAAGTTCAAGTTCAAGTTCAGTATTTATTTAATTCCAAAGTAGAAAACAGTAACATCATAATATTACTTTTACATAAATATTATTAACATAGTACAATGTTGACAGTAAAAACAAACAAATAGGAATTAGGTTGCTGTATAAAAACCCTAAAGGGTTTGTCTGGACAGCCACCAGAAACAGAAACTAGTATGGAATCATACAAAATGATATATGGTATTTGAATTTGAATAAACAATAACAAAAAACAACAACAAAACAAAACATAAGCAAAAACTAAAACATACATGTAGACCGCACAACCCTAAACAAATTTGATAACAATAAGGATAACATTGATAATAATAATGATTAATAAGGATAATAATAATGATAATACAAAAAATTAAGCCCGCGGTGGCGATGGCATATCGATCTCCCGTGCACTGCCTCTGTGATATGTATTTGGGCTATAAAAAAAAATATGTACGGGTTTCCCGATTACAACGAAGGCGTTATGCAAATTGTCTATGCAACGCGGGGGGGGGTGCACATTTTCAATAGCAATATACCAACAATTTCACTTTCACATCATTATTGTTGGTGCGCACGCGCCGCATACACACGACCCCGGAAAGAGTCAAGTTTGGAAGGGCGTGACGCTCATTATATGCGGAGAAGACACCGGGAGAAGACCACGTTGACTTGAGTGTAGCAATTAATCTTGTATTTTACAGTTAGTTGGCTGGTTTTCGGCATTATAATATCAGTTTATTCATGTACCATTGCCAATCATACATGCCAACATTTTACATTGGCGTTTACGATGAATGTTTAATCTCTGTGTATTCAAGCAAGTAGGAGAATGCAGAATTGACTCGGGCTTCCCTTCTAAAGTTTGATTTTGTATAACGGTTTACACCTATACGTCAGAATATAAGGTAAGCGTATCAAACAGTATTCCCATAAGCTTAGTACGTGGGGGGGGGGGTAGGGGGGGGGCGTAATCTTCTCGATCTAATTTTTGTCTAATTTTCGATTTTCGATTATGTTATAAAGAGTTGATGTAAAGGAAAGTCTCCTTTTCTGTTGCTTTTGTCGCTTTTTATGCTTGAGTCACTTTGTTAAAGTCTGTTTCTTTGTTGATTTTTGTTCGGGAAGGGGTATCCGAATGTCCATTTCAGAGTTTTAGAGTGAAAATCGTATAGATTTACTTCAAGTGTCTGAAGTTGCACTCTCTTCATCAAAGTGCGTGGCATGAGCATCCCGGCCTAGGCCTACCATTCAAATGATGTGTCTAATAGATACAATTTGTTTAATATTATAGAACAAGACAATTATGGTATACTTATGCTATGTTTCGTTATGCTATCACAATGTTTGTAAAAAAAACATACATGTATGGCATGTTAATTTACTTTCTGCCAAATAAATAAGGGTCGATAAATGATGACTGAAATACTCCAAAATGATAACAAAACACTTTGGAGAAAAACATGTAGGTTCAAGAGCAATTCAATACAGCAAAGCTAATAGAAATCATGATCGGATTATCTCAGAAGCAGGAGAAAAAAAAGCCTAGTGAACTGGCTGTAAGTTAATTATCTTGAAGTCTTTGCAAAAGTGTCATTAAAACAAGACATCTTCCTTATAACAGTTTAAAAGATGAGAAAATAGAGATCATGTCATTGCTAACACACTCTTTAATTCATGTCAAATTCATATTGCTTTAGGAATAGATCTATACAATACTAGTGCACCTAAATATATTTGTTTGAATAACTCATATGGAAAAGTTTCAGGCCGAAATTCCACTCAATCTGTGCGTGTCTTTCTCTGCCCAGCGCGCACAGGTACGGTCTCATGAATAATTCATGACCCTACACACACAGCCACGCAAAGGCGAGTCATGGCGTGATATGACGTCATAACTCTCTATACTAATGAGCTCGGAGTGTCGCCAACTGTGATTGGATGGAAAAGATTAATCTTCTTACTTTTTCAAGGATTCCGACGAATTTTCTAATAAAATCACTGTAAACAGTTGTCTTTCAGCATGATCTTCTACAGGCTCGAAGGTTCGTATTTCCAAAAATGAAAAAGGGTTCATAATTCCGAAAATGACATAGGGTACGTAATTCCGAAAATTAAACTTGGTTCATAATTCCGAAAATGAAATAAGGTACCTAAAAAGGAGGGAGGGGAGGCCCGAAACTACTGAGAAGCCCTCCCCCCCCCCCCCATATCAAGGGTCCAAAAAGGAAGAGAGATAAAAGGGAAAAGAAAACAATTATTTAATAAGAACCAATTAATTATGCGGCCGCCGTATAATTCTATCTTTCCTATGTTATTCTTTGTTTTTATTATTCTATCATTTCCTCTTTCTATCTTCATTTCCTTATTCTTTGTTTTTTCTTCTATCTTCTTCTCCTTTTATCTCTCAATATGTTAGGATATTCTTTGTTTTTATTCTTCTTTTAATAATTTCCTCTTTCTATACAACATAACATTAGGAATGAAAGAAATACCTGGCGTTCGTCAGATAATTATATCTTTCCATATGTTATGTTGATTTACTTCTATCGTCTTTTCTTTCTAATGCATGAATGCAAAGTAGGTATTGCCTGGGTAATCAGGCTACACATGAAGAGAAAATATAAACCATTATTCATTTTCAACATTAACATTTATTAGTGCCCCCTCCCCCCCACCCCACCTTATTGTAAATCCAGGATAAACACTAGCATTGGCGGATCTAGAAGGAGGGGGGGGGGGGTGGGCACCGGTGTTACTCGGAAAACTCAATGCGAATTTACAAGGCCGCTAGTTAGGGGGTGGTACGAAAAGGTCCGATTGTCTTTTTTTCTCTTCCTTTACCCTTTTCCCTTCTTTTCTCTTTTTCTCAATTTTTGTTCGCCATCAAATTGACGTGACGTGCCCACCCCCCTCCCCCCACCCGTAGCTATGCTACTGGTGGTAAATTTCCGAAATCGTCAACTTTTTTTCCCAAGAAGATATTGAGAAGGAATGGTGTCACGCCCAAATCAAGCTTTAATGGTTGGTCACATTATTTTGTCCGATAACGATAACGATGACGATAACGATAACGAGATTTCAATTAAAGGTACACCCTACTAAGTACTTTACGTGAGAGCATGAATAAAAGAAAAAAGTGCGGAGGGGGTGCCAATAACAAATACCAAATCAAAAGCAACAAGCAAACAAACGAAGAAATAAATAAATAAATAAATAAATCAGAAAATAAAACGAAATCAGTGAGATATGGCCTCCACTTTAAAGGTACTATGTCCCATTTGCAGGCCGAAAAATGAAAAAGTTAAATTCCAACTGCATTTGAAAGATAATACTAATTTAGAACTTCCCTAAAAAAGGTATAGGGCTTGAAAATATCTTCAAGTGGGAAAATAATTACTATTAGTTGTCAAATCGACTTTAGGGCTATAGAGCCCGAAAGTAATAGTCTTGATTTTCAGACAATTGTACCGAATGGTCATACGTTTTATGCTGCGCAAAGATTCAATCAGTTTAATCTTGGCCATCACAAGAAGTGGGTTATTGATGTAGACAAATGCTCATGTACCCTTTACAACTCTTTTCATGTATGTTATTACCAAAGAAGAAAAAACGCCAGTCAGTCACTCAATAGTGTCTGACAGTGAAGTCTAGCAAGTAAACGGGTTTCCTTGCATAATTTGAATATGAGGACACTGCTAACGTTTAAATTTCATAGGACAAACATGACATATTCATAATTCCTGCAAAGTTCTACAGAATTTGAGGTTGGCTGCAAAAGGGACATAGTACCTTTAAAGGGCCCATGACATCAAAATACAAGTGTAGTCCTGTTGGTGTGCAGTCCCGCAGGGGGGGGGTTTCGGGGTTCAAACCCCCCCCCCCCTTTCAGTTGTTTGTTTTTTGTTTTTTTTATTATTTAAAAAAAAAAAATAAATAAAAAATTATACCCACGGCTAACCAAAAAAAGGTGACCTTACCCCCCCCCCCCCCCCAACGAAAAAAAAATGTCAAATTTTGAAATTTCGAGACCAAAAAATAAAAATGTCCGCTTACCCCCCCCCCCCCCCCCCCCTCCCCCCACTGAGCGACTTTTCGGCTGGCTGAGTCGTTGCGATTTTTTTTTTAACTCCACAAAAAAAAAAAAAAAAGTGTCCGCTTACCCCCCCCCCCCCCCCCCCCCCCCCACTGAGCGACTTTTCGGCCGGCGCGATTTTCAAATTTCCGGGAGCAAAATATTTTAACCCCCCCCCCCCCCTTGAAAAAAATCCTGCGTACGCCCCTGATACAAGTTGCCACGTTTTTTCTGGGACGCACTGTATATGTATATATTGAACAGTATTGTATGCCTAACGTAATGTAATCAATGTTTAGTGTTAGCGATTTATTGAAAGTAAATCATTGCAGAAAACAAAAGTTCCTCCACGATTTCAAGACAGGCTTTCACATTTTTATCGGATGATAAGCGTTATAAGTAGTTAGTCTTTGCAAACATACATAAGTTAGTCTTTGGTTCACTCTTAACCGATGAATACCACGTCCACGGTATTAACAGATTATAATTCTCGCATATCAAAAATATTTTAAATAAAAGAAGAAATCATCCATGCAAATAGCAAATAGTTCTAACGGATTTACGTAGAAGAAAAAGTTATTAAAATCTCATTTCCTCCGACAGTAGACTAACTGATTTAGCGCAGTGAGTTTATTCCATAGAGATATATAGCACTCTAGCCTTATTGGCCCGAATTCACAAAGGAGGTTTGTCGACAAACCTTGGTTTTCGTACGTCATATGACGCGTTTTACGCATTTTTTACAAACCTGGTTTGTAAAGAACAAAAGGAGATTTGGCGAAACAAAAGGAGGTTTGAGCTCAAACCTTGGTCTGAGCTCAAACCTTGCTTTGTGAATTCGGGCCATTAAGTATATATCTCTATGGTTTATTCTTACCGAAACTAATGCATAATTCATGACCTTCAGTTGTCACCTAAATATAGATGATGCGGGGAATACCACTCTTTCGTGTTCAAGCAGCCATCTTGCATTTTACAGGAAATTGACTGGTTTTCGGCATGATAATATCAGTTTAAACATGTACATTGCCAATGATATATGCCAGAATTTTTGGCGTTGACGGTGGGCAGGTGAGTGTTTTGTCTTGCGTGTATTGATCAATTCGTTTAGATGAACTAAAGAATTGCTTTAGGCCTACTTCAGTACTCGATTTGATTTGATAAAATTAAACGTGTACAACAATGTACAAGTACCAGAGTACCGTACCGCGTTACCGCGGGATGGTAGTTGGTAGTACTAGTTTAAGTACTATGAGTTAGTACATAAGGCTAATTCTCTATCTGTTTGTTTGATTTTCTCAATTTTTGATTATGTTATCCTGGTTAGGGTCTATAAAGATTTGCTGTAAGGAAAGTATCCTTTTCTGGTGCCTTATTGTTCTTTCATGCTTGAGTGAGTTGATTTGTTTTAGGTTTGTTCAGGAAGGGGAGGGGGGGGTGGTATCTAGATATGGATGCATCCATTTCAGACACATTTGAACACGACTGTGTCAAGGGATTTTTGTTTGTTAATGCCTCGATCCACCCACAGGTGCCAGAGACATTATGATTATGTTGTTTATCATGTTTATGTAGGCCTATATATGACCATACGATTAGGAGGACAGTTTTATTGGATTGTGGGATATATGTAGGTCAAGGTCACAAAGGTCAATCTCTGAAATTACAGGTATTATCCTCGTTATCGCGATATCTCAAAAACTATACTCAAAGTATGAACTTCAAACTTGATAACATTGACATATTGATATACTAGCTAACATGGGAAGATGGACTGGTCAGATTTTTGGGTATGTAGGTCAAAGTCAAAGGTCATAGAGGTCAATTTCTTAAATAATACTGGTAGGCCTATATATATATATATATAACCTTATTACAGGGCTGTCAACTTTGGGAAACTGCTTGGAGGGAGATTTTTTTTGGAGAAAGATTTTGCAACCACTTAGCCAGCACATTTTCTTTTTTTTTTTGGGGGGGGGGGGGGCAGGAGGTTTTTTCATAAACCGGAGATTTTACATCGTTGGCGGGAGAGCGGGAGGAAGGCATGGTGGCGGGAGTTTTGGCGGGAGTCTCCCGCTACAAGCTTTTGGGGCGGCGGAAGAATGGGCGTGGTGGCGTGAGACTTCCTCCAAATGCGGGAAGGTTGACAGCCCTGTTATTATAGAGATATCTCAAGAACGACTTGAGGTATGAATTTCACACTTTTTGACATGCAGTGTGTATTATGATAGGAAAACAATCTGATTATAGATTTTGGGGCAGGTCAAAGGTCAAAGCTCATAGGGGTCAATCTTTGAAATTTCAGTTATTAATCTTGTTTACACGATATCTCAAAAATATTTGAGGTATGATCTTCAAACTTGGTGACAATATATGTATCAGCATAGTAAGATGATGTGACAATATATGTATCAGCATAGTAAGATGATATGACTAGGTTTTGGAGTAGTACAACATGAATGTCAAAGGTCACAGGTAGTGCTGTAAGTCAGACACTATGTTCGTGTTCGGTTCGGTTCGGCAGCGTTCGGCGATTTTTCACCCGAACTTGGTTCGGTTCGGGGTTCGGTAATTTAATAGCAAGCAGCGTTATAGCGACGGCGGTCGGGACTGGGCAGGCCGCCCGCCCTGCCGGGCCCGACCGGCACGGAGGACTTCTGCACACTGCTTCCGACCAGCACAAACTTCACATTAAAAAACTGCTCTAAACGTAATTATTTGTGAAGAAAAATACTACTTACATTCGTATTTCCGTCTTGAATCATGTTTTATTTTCAATTTTAAAAGAATCATGTTTTCAATTTGTCAATAAATGATATTTTTAAAAGATTTCCCGAGACGGTTGTTGTCTAATGTTAGAGTCATAAAAGGTGCCATCTTGAATAGAGACTTTCAGGCTCGCCAAGAACTGTTTTTTATAAGTTTTTATTTTCAATAGGAAAAATATAAAATCCCTATTTTTCCTGAATAAATAAATACCATACTATAATATATATTTATTTCATTATTTATATTGTAAAATTTGTCCGATATGGTTACAATTAAAATATTAATTTTTTGTTCAATGGGTTTGAGCAAATTGAGCTGAACTTGTTTTGATCATGCACATGTATTCTTGTTTATGGCTTGCGATCGCGACGTAGCGTGGTCAGGATTTGGGATTTAAATGGCGCCAGTGAAGTTGCGCCCACCACAAGGGCGGAAAATCACAAGGGCGGAAAATGGGAAAAAAGTAAATATATTATGAGCAATCATAACATGAAAATTAGGTACAAAATGAAAAGTTTATTAGCTTGCAAAAACGTTTACATTTTTTTTGCCGAACATCCGAACCAGGCCTTTGCGTTCGGTTCGGTTCGGTTCGGAAGTGCCATGTTCGGCGAACTTCCGTTCGGTTCGGCGGTTCGGCTACAGCACTAGTCACAGGTCATACAGGTGAAATTACAATTAAGTATTAGTCTTGATATTTTTTGGTTTCTCAAGAACAACTTCAAAGTTCAAACATGACTGTATCACCATATAAAGACGACCTGATTAGATTTCAGGGGCAAGTATAGGGTGAAATGTCAAAAGTCATAGAGGTCTTTTTTGAAAATAAAGGTATTGGCCTTGTTATCACAATATGTCAAGAACTTCTTGAGGTTTGAGCTTCAAACATGGTGATAGTATTACCATATGCCTCATTGACACTTGCACTGATTTTGGTCATGCACTGCCAATGCGTGCCAATTAGTGGCACGCAGTCTGTTAGGGTCACGTCTAATTTACGAATAGTTCACGCAATACGTAACCACCAGGACACGCATTTGTAGACGTTGCACATGGCATGCGAAAAACTGCGTGTGAAGTATGCGCAGCCAATGCGCAAATCGTGAGCAAATTAGTTGTTAACTAGTCATGAACATGCGTGCCACTAGGCCAACGGACACGCATCGGCACGCACTGCCACGACTAGGTAGCGCATAGGGTGTGCATAGTTCACAAAGTATTCACGAAGGTTGCCAAATTAACAAAAATGTCGTGCCAAAATTTTGAACTTTTTGAACATATGAAAAACTTTTAGCCCTAAACGCTCATAAAAGAATACCAGCACTAAACAACCACTTTCACGAAGAGAGACCGCTCTTGGACTAGAGTCCAATGCGGCAAAGCGGGGGTGCGAGCGCTTGCTCTCGGAGGGAGGGTTTGTTTATGGAAACCCGCGCATGGCTGACTACGTTGACTACTTACTAACACTAATGAACTAGAATTAGAAATGAAACTCAACTAGACATATAATACTTGTTTGGAACAAGTATAGGTGGGCGGTCAACTTAAATTTGAGACAAAATAGAGCAAAAATAAGCGAGATACTGCTTAAAAATTCTTAAAAAAACAATATCATGTAGTTTCATGACGTGAACGAAATTCACCTTCTATAGGGATAATGCAAATTATGAAGGCCTTTTGACATGAGGCCTTTAATCGAGATTTTCACTATGATGACGTCATTAAAATGAAAAATAGTTATCACTAAGCTTGTAGAGAATTGTCTTAGCTACAACATATCGAAATTTTGAAGAAAATTGATCAATATTTACAGAGATACAATCAATTTTCCATAAATATGCTGACGTCATAATATGCAAATTCGTATTTTGAGTTCCAAGGCCATTGTGATGATGTCACGATATACTTAATGGCCAAATGAGACATGGAATCATATCTTCGACTCATACTCTATCTAAATATGAAAACAAATTGAAGGTCACAGTTCATTCCAAAGAGCTATAATGGATTTTGTATAGGCATGTTTTTGCCCATATATGCTATGTATTAAAAGAGCTCGCGCGCATGGGCATTTTTCTTGAGTTGACGCTCATCTTGTTATTAATGGACATCAAGAGATAAACATGGTATCAAATTCCTCGAAAAAATATGAGAAATATCATGAAAAACAAAAAAATGGCGATTCTACGTTGTGTAATGGTGTTACGCGCGAAAACGCGCGCGCATGCGCGTGTGCGCGTTTTTTTTATAAAATGCTTTAAATGACCTGAAACTAAGGCTGCGACGGGTAGTCGAATGCTTGAGTACCCGCACGGTTGACAACTACTCGGGTACGATTTCTTGTACCCGAATATTCGGCCGCAAAAAAAAATAAATAAAAAAAAAAAAAAAAAAAAAAAAAAAAAAATGTCCAGGCCGACGCTTACCTGTGCCAGGGAGAGCGGCGTCCGCTGGCACGGTACCATCGGTAAAAATGTTTCCCAACTCAAGCACTGTCAAACTCACCTTTCAGAAACTGGGACCAAATGTCCAGATTTCTGTTTGGACTTGGAGGAAAATGGATTATTCTGCCATCTTTGGTTTTTAAAACAGCATTGTTTACTGTTATTATTCTTATTAAATCGGCGCCTTCAACTGCAACTCAAAGTAAAGTTGCATACGTTTTCAGTGAGGGACCTGAGAAACTGCCGAGTGGTATGGTAGTGGCAAAAAAAGAAAAAAAAGAAAAAAAATCCAAAAATCCAAAAAATAAAAAAAAATAAAAAAAATTCAAAAAAATTCAAAAAAATTCAAAAAAATTATAAAAAAACATGGCGTCCGAATATTCGAGTATTCGCCTGTGAGCCTGGGAGTGTACTCGGGTACCTCATTACACTGTTGTGCACAGCCCTACCTGAAACGTATGCAAAAAAAATTTAAGAAGATTTTGAGCAATTCAAAATTTTGCGCGCGGACGTACGCGCACACGCGCGTTTTTTGTCTTGAAATTGACCAGACTGATATTGACCTTGATCATAATAAATATGAATGAGAAATGGATTTCGGTTATGAAGATATGACCATGACTTGATTTCAGAAAATTTCACAAAATGGCGCCTAGCTGACGTCATCAGTCAAGGTCAAGGTTGAACAATTTTCTGTGCTTTGTTCTAATGCTTATACATATGTGTGCTAAATTTCAAGGCATTTGATTGAACCATTTTCAAGTTATCTTGCTCACAAAAAAGTGGGTCGAAATAAGAAAAATAAAGAAATAATAATAAAGGCAATTTTAACAACATTGTCAGGTGGTCTGTATTAGATACAGCCCACCTGACTAGTTAGAAAAATGCAAAATTATGGTAGACTAGACCAGCAGAGGCATGCCATCACACCGTAGATGAAATCGAACTCCTTCCCTCTGCCGGAGTGCAATGGCCCATTTGGGTACACGTGTATTCACAGTAGAACAATGCAGGCCAGTAAGATGAATAAAAAGTCTTCAGATAAATCACGTTAAATTGTTAATTATCTTAATGTTCTCACTACCAAACTTCAAAATAAGCATCCAACAGTATGGGTTATCATAAATATTGGTTTGTTAGCCATACTAACAACTGCTACTTCTCCAAAATTGTGAATTATTCCTTGTTCGAGAACATTCAGCCGTCCAGTTTTGGCGAAAATACAACACAATCATGCGGTCTCTGAGAGTTTGAGCGCAATGCACCAGGCACGTAGCCAGAGTTTCATGTTTGGGGGGGGGGGGGCGCACATACATGTAATCGATCGAGGTCAAAAAAGGGTCTAAAAAAAGTTCGACCGATCTTGGAATTTTTTGGGGGGCACATGAATTTAATTCAGTTACAAGAAACTATGACATAAATTGGCTTAACTTATAAGTCTTGCGGTTGTGAGAAGCAAGTTAGCAGCATAGAGACTACCGTAATTAACGGTGTATAAACCGCACCTTTTTGCCGCCGAAAAAGTGCGGTTTATACACAGTACACCACAAAATAAAAAATAAATAAATAAAAATAATAATAATTAAAGTTTCAATTTATTCCCCTCCAGTGCCTCCATCTGGTGCTATGCCTGGCAATGTCTCCCAGCTCAGTAATCAGTGTGTTGAATCACCACTTGGAAACTAGAACAACACTCAAGTTTAACTGTCATCTTGGTTTGAAAGTAATCTTTCTGATAGATCTCAATATGTAGTTTATAATAATAATTCCTCCAATTTTTCTTCTATTACACGGCGTACCACAAGGTTCTATCCTAGGTCCTCTACTGTTTGTTTAATTTACATTAATGATCTTACACATTTTAACACGGACCTGGCTTGCTGCCGACAGAGTCAAAAAAAAAAAAAAAAATTAGGGCGAGAAAGAGGGGTGCGGTTAATACACGAGGGCGGTTTATACATCGTTAATTACGGTAGGTAAAACTACACTGATACCGAAGTTGTTTAGTAGACAAGAAAACAGCAGACTGGGGAAGTTCCTCATATTCAGCAAAACAGCATTGTGGAAAGCTGGGCATTCATCAGTGCAGCTCTACCTCATCTCCATGCTGCAAAATTGCTCCTCACAACCCCAAGACTTTAATGCAGATAAAGACTATTATGTACATAAAACAAAAGGTTGTTGGAAACAATTCCTGAGCATGAAAGATCACTACTTGTTACATACAAGGGAAATATCTAAGTTCATGGCAAGAATTCAGTATAAAGTAATAAACTATACAATCTAAATCACACACAAGAGACAAATGGCACAAATGATAAACACATGGCTTAGCTAGGTTATTTCTTACACTCAAAAGGAACAAGTTGGCAGCAAGGGGAACAGGGACAGCTTCACTGATACCTGCAGAGTTTTCACTGGCTGCCTGCCTGCCGAAATTAACAAAAGACTTAACTCCGTTTCGTTGACAATCAGCCGTATACGAGAGTCTTCATGCATGGCTGATTGTCAACGAAACGGAGTTAAGTCTTTTGTCAATTCTGCTTTTTTTGCTACGGCAGGCACCCAGTGAAAACGAATTTGTTTGTTAAAATTATGAAAATGTATAAAGGGCTACTTTAAACAAACAGAACTTTGTTATTCCTCGCTCATTTTTCCTGATTGAGGTGTCATATGAAAGGGCAGAAACTCAACTTTCTAGAAATGTGAATTTTTCTTCGAAATTCAGATACCGCCCGCCAAATGTCTTTTTGGTTTCCTTCCTTCAAATTGCTTTTAATCACTCATGCGTACAATATGCATCATTTGAGTAGCATCAACTGAAAGAGGAGACTCTAAGCTTTCCAAATATGTAGTATCATTCATTAATTATGGTTGTGATTAAGTTATGATAAAACATCGATACTTCTCGGTTTGGTTTTTTCTGGGACGCACTGTATATAGCATTGAAGTCGATACCTTAGCACCATTTTCTCTCATCTGAACAATGTTACCAAGTCCCTTTAAGGCTCGTTCAGATATGATGCTGCAAAACAGTCAAAATCAGAGAGTTTTTTCAATGTTGACATAGAGTTCCATATGCTTTACATACCTAGTGTATATTAGTAAAAAGAACTCAATGAATATGCGCAGTCCAAAACATACAAAGACACGTACCGGTAGGTCCTTTGTTGCCATTCACTTTACACATAAAACCAAACTGCAACATTTTTTAAATTTGTTGGAGGTTCACGTGCCGTACCTGCATGAACAAGTCTTAATAGGCCAGTTTCTGCGGTTACGTAATGCGCGGTTACTGTAACCAAGCCCGGCAAGCTTTGTCAAACCGCCATTTTGAATCTGTGCGTTGTGTATTAGACTGTCGGTTCTTGCCGTTAAATTGCATTCATATCTTTCTATCAAAACTGCGTGTATATATATATATGAATTTCTGTTTTGGCTGGAAATGTCTTCCAATTTGCTATTCATCAAGCTGAGTTTCAGGCAGCTGCAGTATTTTCTTAGAAAAAGAGGAGTTTCGACCACGGTATACACCCGAGAAAAGACTTGTTAAATTAGTGTCCGCAGTAGCGGACTAGCCTGCCCATAGTCCCTGACCTACGGGGTTCGTGTCACTCGGTAGACGTGACTGTGTGTGGGGAAATTACAACGGGCAGGATTTTCATTAAGTGAACTAGTTACATTACATACCTCCGTTTGACGATATTCCTGACTTTGGGACCTGTGACGTATTCAATTATCTAGTAGAGAATATATAGCGGACCATGCATTTATGATCGTCGAAAACTGAAGGCTTTTAAGAGTTTTGAAGACTTTCAATTAATATTTTAATATTATATTATATTTTAATATCGAGTACAATCCCCCCTCTAGCTAGCTCTTGGCAGCTCATGATTCGTGTGTTTTTAGACTACAGGTCAAACCGACGCAAAAAGACAGAATATACCAACTTGAACAAAAAGAAAAAATATATAAATATTAAACAAACAAAAAGTAGAAGTCTACAGATCTAATAAAAAATGTAATAACAAATTTATTTTTAAATGTTTTTTTAAAAATAATAATAATTGCTTCTTGAATAACGAAGGTCCGGCATAATTATAATACTATTAACTTTTATTTTATGATAGTCAAACTAAATTCCTAATCTTATTTTTAAACAATAAAATTATTCATCATCCTGATTCTTCTTTCTTGCCATCATAAGTGTTTTTTATTATTACTTTTATTGTTCCTTTTTTCCATTGCTCTATCATTATTTATCAATCTTTGCTTCACACATTCTTTTCCTTGTTCATTGTGTTTCTTCGTTTTTTCTGTTCAAAATTATTTGTTTATCATTATTCATCATTCTTATTCTAGATCTCTGTCATCAGACGACATTATTTTATAAGTATTATTTTATTAATACAAAGACCTTATAGTGTAATCATTATTACCTTTATTATCATTATTTCTCGTTACTTATGTTTATAATATTGATTCTGCGGTCACTGTGCTTGCTTCTCGTTAGCCGTTTCTCGTCCGCCTTGAAATAGTTCGTATCGAGGCGTTTCATAAACATTTTTTTAATCCGTAAATATTTTTTCATTATGAAAATGTGAATCATGCCTACTCGAACACGTGGTACACGCGCACGCACGTTCTTCTGCAAGCATAGGTGACTGTGTGTGCGAACGAGTGGAAAATAGTTCATCACTTCTTTCATTTCTACGTCCAAATTTGTACTCAGTTTCAAGCTAAGGTAAATGCAAAATTGAATGGAAATTACAGATATCGGCTAGCTCACTGATATTTGGTGTTTAGTAAATTGTAATGCCCTCGTCGCAAAGTTATCGTCAAAAATGATGAATTTACTGTGCATTACGTAATAGCGCGTTTGATGCGTGCAGTACGTTGCGCGCAGATGACAATAGGGACTTTTCGATTTGCACGTTCACTAGTGGACTGCGACGTATGCGGTCACTTTTGAAGCAGTGCGCATGCGCATCGACGAGCTCATCGTTCGTAGCAGAATTCTTGAACGCGTTCGCCCTTGTTTTGCCGTCGTTCGCAAACTGTGACGATACATGTTCGTAAGCAATCTTTTGTAGGCACGAAACATCACATTAAAGTCACAAAATGGACCCAATTGACCTAATTCTAGAACCGGAGAGTGCAGGTGGAAGCGTGAATTCTCTTGAATTAACACATTTTGGTGTCTGTAATTTCCCTTAAATCAAAATTGTTGCAGAATAATTCATGAAATGAACACATTTTATTTGTGCATCGCCAATCTGTTGCAGCATAATTTTCGTGATAAGTCCCATGCACCAAATTTGGTGTGTTGAATCTCTAGCTTTTCGATCGAATTTTGCGCTCACTAAGCAGAATAATTCATAAAATGAACACGTTTTATTTATGCAACGCTAATCTGTTGCAGCATAATTTTTGAGAACAGTGCCATGCACCGTATTTGGTGTTATATCTTTAGCTATTCGATCGAGTTTCGCGCTCGCTAAGCGAGCGTCGTAGTTGTGTAAAATCGAAAAGGTAACGAACAACAGTCAGTGTGCCTCGTTAACCCTGCTTAAAAATGACCGCATACGTCGCAGTCCACTTATGAACGTGCAAAGTTGAGGTCCCTAATGGTGTCAAACTGACCGCAATGAAGTGCTCTTTCGAATGATACCAAGTGTGGTATATGTTCACACTGAAAATTTTGAATAAATCGCATTTGACCAAGGGTCACTATACGAATTCTGCCGAGTTTCCGCCCGATTATAACACTTATCGGCCATGACGTCACTTTTTTTAGATTGCCTTTCGCCCCCTCAAATTAAGATACTTTTTTTTCCCTTGAAAATTTGCAGTGACATTTCGAATTGCAGTACGCAGGGCACCATGAAGCCGGATTTTTAAAATTGGTCAAGGGGGCCATTTAGGACGCCATTTTGTCCTATAAATCTATTTTACATCACATGTTTCGATAGGATTATCATAGAAGAAGAAAGAGTAGTTTAAAATAACAAATATGAAATTCTCTTTCTAATGATACCAAATACAGCCCATAAAGAGACATAAAGAGAGAGAGAAAAAAAAACAATTTAACTCCGGTCATAATACAGATCATGAACGTTTTCCGCCCATGCATTACACGCATTGTCTATGGGGCATATCGGGTTCACGCTTTTGGCCCCCAGAACGATCTTTATTGCAATGACGAACATGCACCAAATCCCATTGGTTTTTGCACGCAGTGCTAATTGCGAGCCCTTTCTAGGTTCTATCCCCTATCCCAATTTCTTTCAAACTTTGTAGGCATAGTCACTACCATCCCATCAAGGTCACTGTTGAGGCCTTTCTTTCGCCCTACCTATCTCTAATATTACAGAAGCTACAGACTTCGTACAAATTGCTCTGGATAGTCCGAGAGAAACTCTTTCGTTTGACACGTAGAAACTTGGCGTCATTGAACGCACATCATTGTGACATGATTGTATTTCTAGTTGTACATTTTCTAATTCTTCTTGAAAGTCCATGGCTGATTTATCCAAAATTTGTTGGAAAGTGAAATCTAAAGTTGGTAAAATGGTTCTAGGACAATTACCCCCTGGGCAATCACCCCCGGAAAATGACCCCCTCTCGGGTTTAGTTGTCCTTGGGGCGGGGGGGGGGGGGAGGGGTAATTGTCCTCGGTGGTATATCTCCTCGGGGGTAATTGTACTGGGGGGGGGGGTAGTTGTCTTTTCGGTAATTTTCCGGGGGGGGGGGTAATTGTTCTGGGGGCAGGGCTCAAGGACTCTTTAACAATAAAGGAGCCCCTGTGGGCTCTTTTAGTACTGACGGGCGCTCTTTTTTTATACAAATTTCCATTAATTGGTGGTACCAATGATACTCCTAAATTCTTTGCTATTTCATCATTATCGGCATTAATCCCCTCCTACAACTTTAGAAGTATAACATGCAGCTAATGGTCAGACCCCCTCCGTCTGTACAAAATTTCTGGTCCAAGCCTGTACAGACGCCTCCTTGCCAACTGGTTTCCTTTTACTAGATTTAGCTTTCGGTTGACTTACTGGTCGAGGTTCATTATTTGCTTTTGGAATCACCAGATTACAGAGGATTCACAATTTTCACAACAAAAAACTTCTCCACGTTCGGTCCTTGCGCGATCGCCTCTTATCTAGCTCCAGCAGATATGGGGCAGCATGGACATCAGTATACTACCGGCGCAGCTAGTATAGCCACTGATGACAGATGCAGAGCACTGCTGAGCTTCCATTGTTTGTATCTGTAGTACTCAAAGAGATATGGAGATGGAGATAGCGCAATCTTGCGTCGAAAAAGCGTTCATTTGTTTACAACTAATATGGCAGCCTCTAGACATCGAAAATTTGAGCGAGAAATCCTACACGCTAACCTAATTTCCATAATTCCATTTCAACGGTTTCAAGTTTGAAAGTTGAAACTCAATATTGTGTGAAAATTATAACAAAAAAGATAATCTTTATTTTATAATTCCACGGGGGCGATTTTTAATTTTGCCATCGCCCCTGTGAGCAATCTGACAGAGGCGATTATGAAGCTCACAGGGACAAATCGTCCACCGCCCCCGTGTATTTTGACCCTTGCCTGGGGGGGGGGGTGGAGGGGTATATGTCCTCGAGGGTAATTCTCCGGGGGATAATTTTCTAGAGGGGGATGTCCTTGAGGGGTATATGTCCTCGGCGGGTAATTCACCGGGGAGTAATTTTTCGGGGGTGATTGCCCAGGGGGTAGTTGTCCTGATACGGTGTACTACGTACGTACCCCCTCCCAAAATTTCTCAGTTGCAATAATTCCATGTTTACTCCTTCTAGAAAACCCATGGCTGGATTCTAATCAAAATTTGTAGGAATCAGCTATACAGGAAAAGGAGATCTAAAGTGTTCAAATGGGGTGTATATGCCCTTCAGGGGGCTTGGAGGAAGCCTTACATATCCACCATCCAAACAGCAATGCGAGCATGGCAAAATTAACAACTACTACAACTACTAACTACTTTTCGTACTACTACTACTACTCCAGTCATTACTTATGCAAAACAAAACATACTAGGTAGTTGTAAAATAAAACAATATGGGCTATTCAGATTGACTATCCTCTTTTTCTTATTATTTAATAATTTTAATTACACTTTCAGTTGACCATTGTTCATAAATGTGTTACTGTATAGGTGTGGACATTACCAATGCTATGTTGCATTACTTAATAATGTAGGCCCCCTACCATTATTTTCTTCCAGATCGTGACTTGTTCCTGTGACTGAGTCAAGATTTGCCAAGATGCCTGTATCACTAAGTGAGTGGAGGGTCCGAATCGGAACATTTGTTCATTGGATTAGGGAGTATGAGGTTAAGGAGAGGAGAGAAAGATTGCTTAAAGAAAGAATACGGAGACTGAAGGTTCTTTGCGAGAGACTTGAAGCAAAAATTGGTGATTCTGGAGAGGAGTCCGAAGATGACAAAAGCAGACAAGATGGCCCTGATCCCAAGGGATGTCCTCACAAAACTGCAAACATTCGGTCGTCAGGAAACGCATTAGATATCAAGGATTTACTAACTTCATGTGATCAGTGCATACAGGATTTATTAACGGCAAGTGATTCTCATATCAAGGAGATACTCACCCCTTCTGATACATGTATTAAACAATTGCTGACACCAAGGAGAGAAAGATTGCAAAGGATTCAGAGACTGAAGGTTCTTTGCGAGAGACTTGAAGCGAAAATGGGTGATTCTGGAGAGGAGTCCGAAGATGACAAAAGCAGACAAGATGGCCCTGATCCCAAGGGATGTCCTCATAAAACTTTGAACATTCGGTCGTCAGGAAACACATCAGACATCAAGGATTTACTAACTTCATGTGATCAGTGCATACATGATTTATTAACGGCAAGTGATTCTCCTATCAAGGAGATACCCGCCCCTTCTGATACATGTATTAAACAATTGCTGACACCAACTGATTCAAACATTAGACATTTGCTCTCTCTAACAAATTCTTGTAGAAAGGACCAACATATTGTATGTGACTCCTACGTTGAAGATCTTACTATGCTTACACCAAACAATTCAAACATCAGGGAGTTGATTATACATTCTGATTCTAACGTCAAAGATTTACTAACACCAAGAGACTCCGCCATCATTGAGATACTTCAGCCAAAAGATTATTGCACCAACAGGTTACTTACACCAAGAGATTCTTGCATCCAGGAGTCACTAACATCTAGAGATTCTTGCATCCAGAAGCCACTTACACCTAGAGATTCTTTCATCCAGGAAACTTTTACTTCAAGAGATTCCTACACAAGTGAGTCACTTACAACAGGGGATTCCTTCACCAATACATCACTTACGCTGGGGGACTCCTACATCCAGGAGTTACTCACAGCAAGAGATTCCCACACTAACGAGTTACTGACACCAACAGATGCTAATGAGCCACTTACACCAGGAGACATCTACTACAGCAATACGTCACTTATGCCAGGAGACTCCTACATCCAAGAGTTATTAGCACCAAGAGATTCTGACATCCGAGACTTACTGACACCAACAGATTCATATGCTAACGAGTCACTTACACCAGGAGACTCCTACACCCAGGACTTACTTACATGTACACCTAGAGGTTCTGACATCCGGAAGTTATTGACACCAAGAGATGTTTACACCAATTTGTCACTTACACCAGGAGACTCCTACACCCAGGACTTACTTACACCTAGAGGTTCTGACATCCGGAAGTTTTTGACACCAAGAGATGTTTACACCAATTTGTCAATTGCACCAGGAGACTCCTACACCCAGGACTTACTTACACCTAGAGGTTCTGACATCCGGAAGTTATTGACACCAAGAGATGTTTACCCCAATTTGTCAATTGCACCAGGAGACTCCTACACCCAGGAGTTACTAACAACACCAAGAGATTCCTACACCAATGAGCCATTTACACAAGGACATTCCTACACCAATACGTCACTTACTGGGGACAAACTGATTTCACCTACATCTGGCTTAGACTGTGATGCTGTACAACATGGACCTTCACGTGGAAAGGTAAGCAGGCTTGCATGCTGATCGTTTGTGTTCATTACTTTTTTTTAAATATTCTAATTGAACTGACATTGGAGAAAAACAATCAATGTGCAGATATATGTAAAGGTAAATCGAAATCATGACATTATATGCACCTCAACAATTGCTCTACTTTATTTGGCCATGCAACGTTCATAATTAATCCCAAGGATATCTGCACAAGATACATTCCAGACTTCAGACAATCCAATTAAATGAAATTTTGAAGAATGCATCAAATCAAAATTTCATTTAATTGGATTGTCTGAAGTCTGGAATGTATCTTGTGCAGATATCCTTGGGATAGATGGTTATACTTTGGAAGTGAATTGCCGGGACCCTGGTTTACGGGGAGGAGGTGTTGGAGTCTATGTTCATTCTTCTTTGAAATATAACATGTTAAAGTATGATATTGACTTTGCTGAATCACTATGGCTTGAGGTTCAGATCGGTGATCGTTCCGTTGTTGTAGGTGTCATTTATAGAAAACCAAACACTGATATTTTCCAGTTTCAAGAGAGTTTATTGTCTGTGTTAGAAAGGATTAAAGTTGATAAAAAGTTGTGTATTTTAATGGGTGATTTCAATATTGATTTGTATAATCCCAGCGTAAATGCTGAAATGTTAGTTACTTCCTTAGTGTGTTTGGGGATACACCAATTAATTAAGACACTTACGAGGGTAACACCCATGTCAGGTTCCTTAATTGATCATATTTACACAAACATGGGTGCAGATCGTATATGTGCTGGTACAATTGTAACTGACGTTTCTGATCATTTCCCTATATTTGCTATTTTTGAAGATAGCTCCGTAAAATTACAACCACAAGGAGAAGTACAATATAGAAGTTATAAAAACTATGAGAAAGAACAGTTTTGGGATAGTCTACTCTTGGAATCATGGGAAAATGTATATGAATGTACTGATGTTAATAAAGCATATGATATATTTGTACAATCATTCATAGGTATATGTGATCAATATGCTCCGATTGTTCATCGTCACTCTTCCAGGAGGAAAAATGATAAACCATGGCTGACTAGAGCTATTAAGAAGTCAATTAAAAAGAAACATAAATTGTATGGTAAAGTATTAAAATCAAATTATAGTGAAGATAATTTGAAAAAATATAGGACATATAGAAATGTTTTAACTACAGTTTTGAGGAATACGAAGAGGAAATATTACAGTGATGTATTTGAAATGTATAAAGGTGATACGGCGCAAACATGGAAGTCAATAAATAAGCTATTGAAGAGTGGAAACAGTAAAGTAAAAACGTCACATGTAGATAAGCTCTGTGTTGATGAAAATGGTAGTAAGAAAGTTGTAACTTCAGGGAAAGAAATATCAGAAGGCTTTAATGATTTTTTTTGTGAACGTTGGGCCTAACCTTGCTAAATCTATTAAAGGTAATGTTGACGATGTTATTACATTCAAAGGTTATCTTAGTGATGGAATAATTGACTCTATGTTTTGGGAACCAGTTACTCATTATGAGGTACAGGACTATTTATTAACTTTAAATGTAAAGAAAGCTTGCGGCTTTGATGATATTCCAGCCCGATTACTGAAGGATGCTGCTGAAGTAATTGCAAAACCATTATCTTATATTTATAATCAGTCATTATTGAACGGTGTGTTCCCAGAGGCAATGAAAGTAGCCAAAGTTACACCAATTTTTAAAAAAGGGGATAAAAATGTCCCAGGCAATTATAGACCTATTTCAGTTTTGCCTCTTTTGGCCAAAATATTTGAGAAATTAGTAAACAAGAGGCTACTTGATTATTTTGAAAGAAATGATGTCTTGTATAAGCACCAGTATGGCTTTCGTAAACATTATAGTACTAAGTTGTCTTTAATTAATTTGGTTAATGATGTGCTTAAATCACTGGATAAGGGCAGTGTAACACTAGGTGTATTCCTAGATTTCCAGAAAGCTTTTGATACAATTGATCACGCAATATTGGCTGGAAAATTAGAACATTATGGAATAAGGGGCCTGCCTCTCCAGTGGTTTAAAGATTATCTTTGTAATAGATTTCAGTTTGTGAACTTTGATGGACATAGCTCATTGAAGCTGATAATAACATGTGGTGTACCTCAGGGTTCTGTGTTGGGACCTACCCTGTTTTTGTTGTACATAAACGATTTGCCAAACTCAACAAATTATTTTAATTTTAGACTTTTTGCCGATGATTCTAACTTATTTCATACGTTTCCACCGAGACAGAATTCAATTGATATGGATAATATAGTTAATATGCATCTTGATAAGGTGACCATATGGTGTAAGGTGAATAAACTTACAGTCAATCTCTTAAAGACTAATTATTTGTTAATAAGAGGGAGTAGGCAATCAGTAGTAACTCAAGGGGTGCTAAAAATAGCAGAGACTGAAATAGCCCAGGTTGATGTTGCATCATTTGTAGGAATTTATATAGATCAACACTTGACGTGGAAACCTCATATCCAAAGGGTTAATAAGTTTATTAGGAAAAGGGTTGGTGTTTTATATAGATTAAGACAGTTTGTGCCAAGGCGTGTTTTGTTGTTACTGTATAAGACGTTAATTCAACCGCATATGACCTACGGAATTGAGGTTTGGGGAAGTAATTATGAAATGAACATGAAGTGTTTATTATTAAGCCAAAAGATGGCACTAAGAGTTATAACGTTTAGTCCAATTAGGACTCATTCACAACCGATATTCCAGGAGCTAAAATTATTGAATGTGTATCAACTCCATAAATTATCTATTTGTGTTTTTATGTATCAATTATTGAATGATAAATTGCCACAGTCTCTAATTCAGTATTGCTGTTTCATAGAGCACAACTATGAGACTAGACAAAGAGAAAGTAAGAAGTTAAGTGTGCCTAAAGTAAGGACAACGCAAGGTAAATTCTCAATGTCATACAGAGGCACACGCTTTTGGAATGATCTACCCCTTTCTGTACGGGAGAAAGCATCAGTATCTTGCTTTCGTAGAACTCTTATATCACAAATGTTAATAGAATAGTTGTTTATAACTTAGAACCAAGGCTCTTGCCTTTTTGTAAATATTATGTTATATAATTCTTCATCTTTTATTTAGTGTAAAATACCAAAGCTTTGTATATAAGCACAGAACATATTTACCCTAGATGTAGAATAATTTGTAGCTTAGGTATGAATTCAATAGTTATTCATATTTATTCATTACATTCTCATTTATTGCTGTGATACTTTTTGTGTTAGTGGTACTAGACACGATTATCATTAAATGCTATTTTCTGGTCCCATTTATCCTTTCAATGTTAATTAATCATTCACATTTGATTGTTATATATTGATGTACTTTTTGTTTTGGATAATAAACTTCAAACTCAAACTCAAACTCAAACTCAATTAACCCATGCCCTGTATACTTTATTTTGCATAGATTAGTGGACTAATTGGAGTATCTCTTAATTTGCAGGAGATGGCACATACATCATCAAGATCATCGTGCCACAAAACGGATAGCTTGAAAGGAACAGTTGATGTGATGTTATCACAGCAGCCGTACCTGACCGAGTTACTGCTTTTTAAAGCGGGGGATGTGGAGCTCAATCCGGGTCCTCTTCATGGGTACTACAATTTAAGTTATTAAAATGAGAGAAGACATAAAACAGGCAATAACAAATCTATCAACACTTAAATGTCTGGAGTGGTATGTAGAGAGCCAATTTCTTGCTTTGTGACCACCTAAAATGTAACGAAATTGTAATAATATAGTTGGGAGAATTAAGGAATCGATCAGATCAGCTTTTCCAAATGTGTATCATTAATAATGGCCTGTTTTCACTTATATTGTAAGATTATCTTTACTTGTACATCTAGCATTGAAGTCACTACCTTAGCACCACTTTCTCTCATCTTAACGATGTTACAAAGCTAAATGAATTAGCACAGACGACATGCACCATGTAAACCCATGCATACACACGCTCAACTCGTACATTCGCAACCATATTATGTAATATATATAAATGCCTGTGCATGGGATGTGCATGCGAGGCTTCTGCATTTCAAAACATTTTGTTTTCTTTTCTTGTGTTGTTTGTTTACTTCTCTTTTTATTTAAACAAACAAATTAAATTATTCTTTTTTTTTGTACATGATGGAATTTTTAAAAGTAATTGTTACTTCTTTAGGATATCGGAGTCATGTTGTACATTTATTTATTGTTTGTTCAAACCAATTATCAACCATGTCCTGGACATGTCAACATGAAATATTTTGTTACTTTATGTTTGGAAATGAAAAAAAATGAAATAAAAATGAA
This sequence comes from Strongylocentrotus purpuratus, assembly GCF_000002235.5. Taxonomy (NCBI): domain Eukaryota; kingdom Metazoa; phylum Echinodermata; class Echinoidea; order Camarodonta; family Strongylocentrotidae; genus Strongylocentrotus; species Strongylocentrotus purpuratus. Next base: position 27,712,910 of record NW_022145603.1, on the reverse strand, counting down.
TTTGTTTCCCCTTTTCATGAGTAAAAATAATGAAAGTATTTATTTTCTTGAATACATGGATTTTAATCTACTGTTCTCTTCTTTTTGTATTCTTTTAGATCGATAGATAGTGTACTGCAGGAGAGTGAACTGATCTTGCTCGCTAAAGAAGTTCCAGGCAACTGCTATGAATACATGTGCATTGGTCTTGGTTTCAGCTTAGCTCAGAGCCGGAATGTACTGACCCAACATCATTTGAACATCCCAGGAGCCCTGATCGAGTTATTCTGCGAATGGAAAGTCAAGCAGAGAGGTGGCACTGATTGCAGAGCGCTTCTCGGAGAAATTCTTAAAAATGCTGATATGGGTGCACTTCAGACAAAATTATTGGAAGGTAACTTTTCCATTGTACTTGTATTTTGTCTTTTCTGTTACATGAATTTCGTCATTTCATGCGTAATCACAGAGGTACATGATAATGATAAACATTGTGATACACATATACAACGGACAGTGAGAAATAGATACGAAAGCGTGAATGATTTTATCCGCATTAAAAACACAGTTAAAATTTATCAAATATTATAACTTAAAAAGGAGAAGTATTATCAGCCAAGAAAAATGTATGGCTTAGGCTTGCAAATCTTATCCACTTTAATCTACTTTAATTCATTTACAATGTTACAAGATATGGACAAAAAGAGAAAGGTGCGGAAGTATACTCCAGCTTTGCTTATTATTTACACAGAAATTCACTGTTTTGTATGTGGACATTTTTACAACATTTATTAACAAAATGTTAACTGTTCTTTTATGTACTTTTATTTATGTTCTTAAGGTGAATATCTTACATCTGGAACCTCACAGTCTGGTAAGTGTACTTTACACATTTTACACAAAAGACCATTCGTTCATCAGGGGACTTTAGTGTCTTATTTTTAACAACTCCAACAATTGAAATAATTGCAGCTATACTGCATTTTCAAAGTAGTTCCAGATCAATGTAGGTTTGGTTTAGATAAATATTATATATTTCAATGTGAAAATTAATTAAGATTAGATACTCTGTTCTCTCATTATCTGCTCATATTAAGAATAAAATTAGGTTAGGGTGGACTTTCTTTTTAAAGCGAGCTCTTTGACATAATACTATTATGAGCATTGATCAATGTTATAATATTAATTATATTAATGGTGGCTTCTTATGGCGCACATGTCCGTCACGTTGTGACGCTCCTGTCGCTGCCCCGATTATTACCCCGGCTTTAGCAAAGCAGCCACTGCGGCGCTCTAGCATTTCAAGGAATTAATTCCTGCCAGGTACACATTTACATCATGTAAATCATCTATTCATAATATATCTATAATATACCGTCGAAGGCTGATAGTAATTGCATGATCGACCCATATCATTTCATTTGTAATGGGTTGTGTCGCAGGATGTGTAGCAACCCTGTAGATATTTGATTTGTCCCTATATTCACCACCAAAAGGTGTCATTTGCCTTTCTGGACGCGTTAGGCATTTAATATCTGTGTCCTTATTTGTAACATCTATTGAAATAGATATTTCGTTGAAATAACATGAATTGTTTTTAATCTCCGTACAGATCCTATACTAGATACTTCCCTACCAAACATGACTGAGGCACAGGTTCTCCAGTGTGGGGAAGACTTGAAGACATTCTATCGCGGACAAATGTGCAAAATCAAACCTAACCCGCTTGATTTCAATATCATCCTTGAATTCGAGCAAATTTACACAAACTTAACCCTGCTCAGGAGCGAAAAGGGAACAAGGAGAACCAAAATGCCACTGGATTACACTGATCTTCTTACTACACAGATTAATGGGGAAATTCCTAAGCGTCTTCTGGTTGAAGGTGAAGGGGGTGTAGGTAAAACGACCTTCTGTTCGAAGATCGCATGGGATTGGGTCAATGGATCTCCAGAGTTTCAGAACTTCAGTTGGGTTCTGGTTATACCCCTGCGCAATGTTGTAAAGGGTCAGACAATTGGTGATATTATGTTAAACTATCTCTCTGATAGTAATGCTGTAAGCCCTAGACAGATCGATAATTACATATTGTCTCAACCTACAAAGGTTCTGATTGTACTTGATGGACTAGATGAGTATGATGGGGACCTCTCTACCACAGCAAGCTCAGATATTTCTCAGATTCTACGATCGGAGAAATTCAAGGAATGCATTGTTCTGGTGACAACAAGACCATGGAGGGCGGAACAGATCAAATCCAACGAAGGATTGAGTAGGTTGTATGCATTCATTGCAGTAGAAGGATTTAGTGCTGATAATGTCTCAAAATACATCAAGAGGTACTTCATAAATGATGAAAAGGCGGGATCAGAACTCAGTCGGTTTATTGAAGTGAATGATGTAATCAAGGAGAATATGTCACCCTTCCCAATTTTCGTAGCAATGCTATGTATCTTATGGGAACATTGTGACAGAGAGAAAAGAGAAACAATACGAAGACTGAAGACATTTTCTCAATTATTTGAACAAATGATCATGTATCTAAGAGACCATTATGTGTCAAAGGTTGTCAAAGTGTTACGTAAAGCACATCTGGACAAGGAAATGGAAAGTATCAAGCTTTGTTTGCAAAGCATAGGATCGATTGCATTCTCAGGACTACTGAACAAGAAATTAGTTTTTAATGAGGAGGACTTCAGCTCGTGCAAGGATGCCATGGAGACATGTTGCAGAATCGGAGTTCTGAGTCAGGAAAATCGAAATGTTTCCGGATGGAAAAGAACCTTAACTGCTCCACAGTCTGTAATCACTAGTGTCTTCTTCCCTCACAAATTATTTCAAGAATATATTGCATCTGTTTATCTTGCCTCTCTATATGACACGAATCGCGAAGAGTACAGTAGGTCGATGGGTGAGGTACTGATGAGCAAGAACCCACAAGAATTCCGTTACCTCTTGTATTTCACTGCTGCCCTTGGAAGGGAGGTGGGACTTGATATTGTCAAGAAAATACAACAAAAGGACTTCCCAAATGTACGACAGAGAACGAGAAACAATGATTTTCTAGCAGATATCACTTTTGAAGCGTATGATAAGGATACAGCGAAAGCAGTAGGACAACATATATTTGCAGACGAGAAAAAGTTGACCTTCGATAAAGACAAGCCTGCTCACACAGTGTCAGGTTACCTCTTCGTCATGGAACAGCATGGAATGGTTTGTTATAACAGGCCTGTAATTAGGATTTTTTTTTTTGGGGGGGGGGGGGGGGGGAGGGGTGGTGCAGACATAATATGAAGTGGACTCTTTCGTGGGCAGGATGAGGGCCTGTGAAGTTGATCCCCCCTCCCCCCCCCCCCCCCCCCCCCCCCCCCTCTTTAGGTAGGGAAAAATTTGCATTTTTCTGTCCTACCTGCAGATGTTGTTTGCATTGCAGGATTGTTTCGTTTACCGATATCAGATTGAGAATCATCCTCCTTGTTACACGCATGCATTGTACAAAACAGAACATTATAGAAACATTACATTAACCTGATTGACCTACTATGCATACTGCCAGTTGAACGTCAGGAAATTATAAATATAGCCTGAGAAAGAATTATATTTATACTGAAACTAGAAAACAAGTTCTGATAATTCGAATAATGGTTTTATGTATATATATTAGATAGCTTAGACAGATACCGAGATGTGATTGGTCCAGAGCTCGTCACGTGATATCAATTGCGAGGATCCAAATTGTTATATTTTTCTGGCCGGTCACTTTTCGGTGTTATATTTTACCGGCTGGTGAAATGAATATATTTTTAATCAATGCATGTCGCCCTCTTGAGGACTGTATGTCACCAATTACACACATTACACCATAACCGAGGGTCATTTTATTTTTTCAATATTGGTTCACTAATTTTTTTTTTCCCTTGAAATTATTTTTTCCACATGTTTTTTTTTTCTTCCCAAAAATGCTTTTTGGGGTAATTTTTTTTTTCTTTCCCGAAAAATGCTTTGTAGGGTAAGAATTTTTGTTTTTCGATTTTTTTGTTTGTTTTTTTGTTTTTTGTTTTTTTTTTCCCCAAATTTTTTTTTGATTTTTTTTTTTTCTTTCTTGAACTATCTCGACAGATTATTTTTACGTAATTTTGATTGTCCCCGAAAAAAAAAATAATTAAAATTTCGGGCAAACAAAAATATGGACCCCCCCCCCCCAACAAAAAAAACAAAAACAAAGGCTATCTAATATAACAGTTATTGACTGGCAGGGGGTATATAACATTCTTTGGACCTGAAGGGAGTTATATTTTCCCTCGTGACCATATTTTCCCTCAGCGCTGTGCGCTTCAGGAAAATATAACCACTTGGGAAATATAACTCCCTTCAGCGGTCCAAATAATGTTTTATATACCTCACTTAAGAAATCCAGCCATCTGATTGGTCGAATTGCATTCATAAACTTCAACTGTTCCTGTAAAATTCCCGGTAACCATGCATAAAACATTTCAATATTTTTAATAACCATGGTTATTAAAAAAATAGGTCAGTCTCCATGGTTACCCCATAGGTTTACATGTTAAAAAATGGTTTGAGCGATGGAGGATACCATACGTGTGCGAAAAATTGGTCGGCAATTTCAATACAATTGAATCTCGATCGATCTTACCGACAATTTTATCTTGCATTGTTGACATGAAGACGAAAATTAACTCTCAAAAACAAAAAAACAACATCTGCCGATAGATCTTGATCTAAGTTCGTGCCAATATGCATTGCAAAAGTAAAAGAAAGGTCCGTTTCATGGAGCTTTTGCGAAGCATCCCTCACGCGGAGCCGTTTTCAATCCATTTTAATGTATATATTGGAGAAAACTGCCCAGCATGTTAACGTCGCGCGATAGCCGAGTGGTCTAAGCGTTGGTTTTCGATACACCTCTTGTTTTACGCAAGAGTTCGAATCCCGTCTTCGACAAAAATGTAAATTATTTTTTATTTTTTATTTTTTAGTCTATTTTTTTCGGCATATAAAAGTATTAATGACTGCTTTAATATTCGAGAAATAGTTGTTTTCATACGCTCTCGGGAAGGTTACAATTGGGCTATTCCCCTCGGCAAGCCTCGGGGAATAGCACAATTCTAACCTTCCCTTGAGCGTAATAAAACAACTATTTCTCTCAAAGCAGTCATTAATACTATAATATTACACCCCCTGCCAGTCAATAACTGTATAATATATACCGAGGCCTGTATAACACGTCAGGATCATTATAGCAAAAAGAATTGTATAGTAACGTGTATATGTCTATTTCAGGAAACTTTGGTGTTCAGAGACAGATCATGTGGCCCGACTGTATCACGTGACCTAGCAGACGTCCTATTCGCATCGAACTCATTATCAAGATTAAAGTTTTATCGTACAACATTGGATGATGACTTCTATCAGTTAATGCGTACACATTTGTCTACAATGGCGGTAAATATATAAATATTTAAACAGAATACTTATGATTACAATTAGTTTTTATCAGAAGAATTTATGTCATTATGTTATACACAAACCACTCCTTTGGTCAATCGATGCCTATATTTTAGTGGAAAATTGCATATGTTCAGAGAGGCGAAGAAAGTAACCAAAGTGTTTAAGATGCCTTGGATTAAATCTAAAAGTACCTTTGTGAAGACTAACTGATCAGAGAAACAGTGATGATCGGACAAATAATTTTCAAATTGGTGAGAATTAATATGCAGGTCGATAAATAATAATTAAAAGTAATGATAACATTATAATAATGATAATATAATATGAGATTTGGAATGTCGCAAACCCTCTTCAAATCAAATTCACAATTCGCAATTTTGAAAAAAAGTAATCACATACAAGCATCTGCATTATAAATAAAGCAACAGCAGTAAGATAGAAAATACAAACATTTTAGAACAAATGATCATATACTTTGTTAAAAAAGTTACCCCAAGTGTCCGGTCCTACTTATAAGTAATTCGTTTTTTGTAAATAAAGAATTTAATGAAAACGTATCACCGTAAAGCAGGTTGGCAACTAGAGGTGGGAGGGGGGGGGGGGCCTTTACGGGTATTTTTTACTTGAGCAGTCATGGAAACAATAGTTCTTGACGGATAGCACAACTGCAATGGGCCATGAGATATCTGCATTTGAGGACAAATATGTCTGCTCCATCAAGAAACAGTTGTATTTAAAATTCTTTTTCTTTTTTCATTAGAATGGGAACATCTGTCTGTTTGACATTGGTAAATATGACTAAACTGCCATTCGTTTTCATACTAACAATTTTTTCCCAATGTGAAAGTTACATACAAATCATAAATAGAGTCTGATATTATTTGAAAATAGACTTATTGATAATACTCTACTTTGTCATTTTGCATACAGGGAGATAAATCCTCAATAAATGAGCTGGTTGTAGATCATCAATTCCTAAATGGTCTATGGAGGGTTAATAACGGTGACGTTAATGTGACTATTGGGGACCTATTCCCAAGCTTGACACAATTGATTTTTTCCACTCTTCACACTGTCTCACCGGGAGATGTTGAACGGTTGGCACATTCCACCCTAGCAGTGCTGTCTATTAAGCGGGGGAGGATAGGGAAAAATCTAGTTCCTCTCATTGGGGAACCTACTTCACTGGGGCAACTTTTCTCCAGTTCATTCCCACAACTCACCTGTCTGACCTTCCGAGGGCTAGTAATGTATGGGCGGCCAAACGGGCCAATATCAACAGTCACAAAAACAAACAAAGATGCATACAAACAAACAAAGAAGCATACAAACAAACAAAGGACAGAGCAAAATAGACAAAGTACCCAGAAGAAAGGACCAATTAACAAAGAATAAATCAAAGGTCAGAGCAAAATAGACAAAGTACAGGTCAGAAGAAACAGAGGGCGTTTTGGTTTACGGTAAGCAAATAGACATCAAGCACGAAAACGAGAAAGGACAAACTCAAAAGGACATCAGCTCAGCTACGAAGTGACCCTCAAAGGACAACAGAGGGCGTTTTGGTTTACGGTAAGCAAATAGACATCAAGCACGAAAACGAGAAAGGACAAACTCAAAAGGACATCAGCTCAGCTACGAAGTGACCCTCAAAGGACAACAGAGGGCGTTTTGGTTTACGGTAAGCAAATAGACATCAAGCACGAAAACGAGAAAGGACAAACTCAAAAGGACATCAGCTCAGCTACGAAGTGACCCTCAAAGGACAACAGAGGGCGTCCTCGAGGTTTTTTTCTTTTTAATCTAGGGCCTACTCCAATATAATACGCTGTAGGTCAATACAACAAATATGGGCTTTCATCGAAAGGGTGCGGTGCGGTGCGGTGTGGTGTGCTCAACGCACCCATTCGATAAAAGAGGGGGGCCTTTTCTCGAAAGGGTGCGTTGAGAGCGGAGTACCATTTTAACACACCCTTTCGATGAAAGCGGGGGGGGGGGGGGCTTTTCTCGAAAGGGTGCGTCGACTAGTCTTTCGCATCAGTCGTTTAAAATGAGGATCTCGGACAGAAGGTAATAGTTGCCAATTTAAGTATATCGAAAATGTATTAAATGAAATGGAATGGTCTTGATTACAGAGTGGTCTCTTTGATGGGGGAGACAGAGAGAAGGAAAAAAGGGAAAGGGAAGATAAAAGGAAAGAAAGAAGAATAAGAAGAGAAGAGGGAATAAGGTGGGGGCGAAGGACTCTTGCCCCCCCCCCCCCCGCCAAAAAATAAATCAGAGAGAGAGAGAAAGAGAAGGGAAAGGGAAAGAAGATAAAAGGAAAGAAAGAAGAGGAAAAAGAATAAGAAAAGAGGGAAACAGGGGCGAAGTGCTCTTGCCTCCTCCCTCCCCCCCCCCCGCCAAAAAATAGATAAGAGAGAGAGAAGGGAGAGGGAAAGAAAATATAAGAGGAAAGTAAGAAGAGGAATAAGAAGGAAAGAGGGAAACGGGGGAAGGGCGAAGGGCTCTTGCCCCCCCCCCCCTGCCAACAAAATAAATAAGAGAGAGAAAGAGAGTGAAGGGAAAGGGAAAGAAAATATAAAAGGAAAGAAAGAAGAGGAAAAAGAATAAGAAAAGAGGGAAACAGGGGCGAAGTGCTCTTGCCTCCTCCCTCCCCCCCCCCCCCGCCAAAAAATAAATAAGAGAGAGAGAGAGAATCTGTTCTGATCCTGGTCCTGATCCTCAAGAGGGATATAAAGATGACCAATAAGAACGTTATCGTTCGAGAGAGAGTGTTTGTTGCTTCTAGAACATTTTAGAATTAAGTCCCATCACATTGCAGTTGTGGGGAGGGACTATGATTATATTACCCCCTTGGATGGCTTCCCATAAGAGTCCGGCTTTGAAGGTTTCGACTGCGTCGCAGGCAAAGATGCTGGGGGGGGGGGGGGAAAGTAAATTCCAGGCCCGTATGGTTCTTGGAAAGAAGGTGAGTCGATATATATCCGTCTTGCATCTTATGTTGGAGAAGGAGAGGGAAAGAGAAGATAAAAGGAAAGAAAGAAGAGGAAGAGGAAGAAGAATTTGTGTTCTGCCAGTGTCACAAATAGATATAAAAATATGCTCATCTGACCGTTATTTATTGCCCAAAACCCCTGAGCTTCTGGGTGCTCCACCCCCTGGACCCCACGCCAATTCGTGACCCCTGTGTCACAAATAAGGTATAAAATAATAATTATTTAATGGACAAAACTCCTGAGCTTCTGGGGGCTCCGCCCCCTGGACCCAACACCAAATTGTGTCCTGCCACTGTCACAAATAAGGTATAAAATTATGCTCATCCGACGTTAATTTTGATGTTTAATACCCCTGAGCTTCTGAGGGCTCCGCCCTGTGAAAAAAACGTGTAAAAAAAACACGTTAATTTTTACCGTTTTTGGGAGATACCCCCCCCCCCCCTGGCGTTCAAGGGGGGGGGGGGTACGATTTTTCAAATTTTTGAGGGCCCCACAAAAGATTAGTGCTCTCTAGTAATTTCGCGACTACTCCGGAACCGCGGCAGTTTTTCTTTCATGACTTTTTTCTTTCGAGTCTTACGCATCTTTTGAAACATATTTTTGTTGAAAATCGGACGTATAATTGCGGAGTCACGTGACCTTTTGTTTTTGCATGTCAAAAAAAATCTAAAATCGCTCATTTTTGTGATTTATGTACCAAACATATGGAAATACCATTTATTCTTTTAAAAAAAGAGAAAACATTGGTTATTTGGTCTTGTTTCAAGTAAATTTGTTTGATTTGGGGTAAAAATAGTTGAATTGTGGTTAGAAATGAAATGAAATAACAAAATAATATAATACATAAATACAAATAATCAAAACAAGAGATAACATAGGGATAAACTGGCTCTTCCAACTTTGTTGTCGTATTATTATTCTAACGAATATATGAAGTGAAAAAGAACGCTCGAATATGAATTATATATGATTTATGGGTAAAAATGTGAATTCTCTGACCTTGTTTGCATAAATTACCATAAATATGCATTTTCGCGGCGATCGGCTGTGAAACGGCCGAGATCTTAGGAGGTCCCCCCCCCCCACCCTCAAGTCCACTCCAATCACATTGAAAAAAAGTATGACTTAAATCATCTCTCTCATCATTATACCGCTATAGTATTCATGTTTTTAATATTATTTATTTTCCATTAAACAAGTTCATAGAGAAAATACTTATCTCTCTGCAACATTAAAAAAGAATCTTCATTAATATGTCTTAATTTGTATTGATAGCCTTGTGGTCGCCAACAGTGGCGAAGGCAGGGGCGTCTCCAAAGGGGGTGTGGGGGTGCGACACCCCCCCCCCCCCACCTGTCAGGATATTGTCGGTAAAATTGCGCTGCCGTCGGGAAAAAGAGAAAAGGGGGAGGGGGAAAAAGAGAGTAAAAGGGAAAGAAAAGAAAAAAAGAAAAAGAAAAGAAAAAAAGAAAAGAAAGGAAAGAAAAGAGAAGAAAGAAAAGAAAGAAAGAGAAAAACGAAAAAGCGGGAGAATAGGAAAGAAAGGAGGCAAGAGCCCTTTGCCCCCGTTACCCTCTTTTCTTCTTCTTCTTCCTCTTCTTTCTTTCCTTTTATCTTCTCTTTCCCTTTCCCTTCTCTCTCTCTCTTATTTATTTTTTTGGCGGGGGGGGGAGGAGGGGAAGAAGGGCTAGGAGGCAAGAGCCCTTCGCCTCCGTTTCCTTCTTTTTCCTCTTCTTTCTTTCCTTTTATCTTCTCTTTCCCTTTCCCTTTCCCTTCTCTCTCTTACTTATCTTTTGGCGGGGGGAGGAGGAGGAGGCAAGAGCCCCTCTTTTCTTCATATTCTTCTTCCTTTCCTTTTTTATTCTCTTTCCCTTTCCCTTTCCCTTCTCTCTTTCTCTCTTATTTATTTTTTGGCGGGGGGGGGGGGGGCAAGAGTCCTTCGCCCCCACCTTATTCCCTCTTCTCTTCTTATTCTTCTTTCTTTCCTTTTATCTTCCCTTTCCCTTTTTTCCTTCTCTCTGTCTCCCCCATCAAAGAGACCACTCTGTAATCAAGACCATTCCATTTCATTTAATACATTTTCGATATACTTAAATTGGCAACTATTACCTTCTGTCCGAGATCCTCATTTTAAACGACTGATGCGAAAGACTAGTCGACGCACCCTTTCGAGAAAAGCCCCCCCCCCCGCTTTCATCGAAAGGGTGTGTTAAAATGGTACTCCGCTCTCAACGCACCCTTTCGAGAAAAGGCCCCCCTCTTTTATCGAATGGGTGCGTTGAGCACACCACACCGCACCGCACCGCACCCTTTCGATGAAAGCCCATATTTGTTGTATTGACCTACAGCGTATTATATTGGAGTAGGCCCTAGATTAAAAAGAAAAAAACCTCGAGGACGCCCTCTGTTGTCCTTTGAGGGTCACTTCGTAGCTGAGCTGATGTCCTTTTGAGTTTGTCCTTTCTCGTTTTCGTGCTTGATGTCTATTTGCTTACCGTAAACCAAAACGCCCTCTGTTGTCCTTTGAGGGTCACTTCGTAGCTGAGCTGATGTCCTTTTGAGTTTGTCCTTTCTCGTTTTCGTGCTTGATGTCTATTTGCTTACCGTAAACCAAAACGCCCTCTGTTGTCCTTTGAGGGTCACTTCGTAGCTGAGCTGATGTCCTTTTGAGTTTGTCCTTTCTCGTTTTCGTGCTTGATGTCTATTTGCTTACCGTAAACCAAAACGCCCTCTGTTTCTTCTGACCTGTACTTTGTCTATTTTGCTCTGACCTTTGATTTATTCTTTGTTAATTGGTCCTTTCTTCTGGGTACTTTGTCTATTTTGCTCTGTCCTTTGTTTGTTTGTATGCTTCTTTGTTTGTTTGTATGCATCTTTGTTTGTTTTTGTGACTGTTGATATTGGCCCGTTTGGCCGCCCATAGTAATGGGCAACATACGCAGTGAAGCCATACTACATTCTTTAAAGAACCACCTGCATTTGAAATCAATAAGGTACGTTCAGGGCCATGTTTGCAGAAATTGTGATCATTTCCAATATTTAAAAAATTATAACAATGATAGTAATAAAAATTAAAAAAAAATATTAATACTACTACTGATAATGAATAAATGAATCAATACAAAAATCAAATGAGTAAATTCATAAAAATGGAAAGACCTATACAATTATGTTTAGGCAAAACAGAACATATATTAAATGTTTTCAAGTTCTGACAGCAATCAGAATTATGCCGAGGGTAAAAAGGGTAAGAGTTCTCGGCTCCTAGCAGCATTTCAATAAAATATGTTTTCACCATAATTATTCCAAGGGTTAGTTATTGTAAATTAAAAGAGGACTTAAGACAAATACATGTATAAACTACACGTACAGATATAAACTACTTAATAATATTTTCATGATTGAACCATTGCCATTGAGGTGTTGATTATTGCACAGCAGCAATTTAGAACATTAGTAATACATGGGATTTTTATTTCACCCTCAGTACCATATTTGTTTTGATATTATAGACTTGTCAAACATTTTCTAAACTGTTTGAAACCTACACAAACATTATTTTTCTAAATCTTATTTGCTGATATAATATAGCCTGGTCGGAAGGAAGTATAATATATGTTATCACAGAGCATCAATTCTTTGATTCCTTTAAACATTCAGTGATTCAAAATGATAAAATATAAATTTTCCATGGAAATATATTTCATATAGTATCATCAGCTGTTTTACGGATAACGATTTGAACTCCCTGGCTAAACAAATAACTACTGAGAACAGGATGAAAATAAAACTTCAACATGCAAAGGTAAATGTCTTTTTGTCATATCCACTATGTTGGTCCTAAAGAAGTTTTAAAAGTGAAAAATAAGATACTTATTGGGAGGTTCACCTTGATATTCAGTTGGTTTTAATAAAAGAGGGAAATTGAGATAAACAAGTCAGTGAATTTTCGTGCAAAATCTGATAGAGAATAATATAATTATTGGTTATTTCGAGTTGTATATTCAAAAACATATTGACAATGCAATGAAGGTTCTTGCGAGGTCCTCTCCCAATTAGCTCTGTACTTAAAACAATATTTTATCTAAAGAAATATCACACATTTTCTGAACATATAATAATTACACATTTGTTTCTACACAACGTACGCTTGTACAAAAAGAAATTATTTCATCAGCAACTAAGAAAATTAAAATGTATTATTTCTTGTATAGCCCAAATGGAAGAGGATACTAGGAAGGACGTCAAGTGTCAAATACCAAGTATCATTCATGTCCGATTCAAAATACAAATTTGAAAGCATATACATCGTCAGACACCGGCAGAAATTTGGCTGACCTGAAACCGAATTAATTGGTAGTTTAAATATACACTATATGATTTGCATTTTATAAAAGTCCTATTAAACTTTTCCCAACTTCATTTACCACATACAACATGCTCAATTATATTTGGGAATAATTCCAAAATATTGCTAATACCTTGGTTCTTTGTGCTCAATGTGCGAGTGATGTCATGGTATGCCCTTCATGGTTTAAACTATAATAAACTATAATATCTTCTTTTCAACAGACACAAAGGACATTATCTTTTGGCAGCAGTATTGGACCATTAACAATAGATATGATAGATGCACTTTGCCATCGAACGTGTGTCCAACAGTTGCTTTTGGTTGGGAAGGATGTAAAGATTGCAGGTAAAGAACGTTTTCCAGACTTTAATGGCAGAGAGGTGGATTCAAAGGTTAGTGAAGCAGCTAAGCAGATTTCTTAATTTTTTATCCCCACCCCCTCTCTCTTTCTCAGTTTTCATCTCTTCCTTGACCATATGACCATAACAGTTCCTTTTCTTGCTGACTTGCCTCTCCCATTTCCTGCTATTCTCTCAATTTCCTTCTCCGTCCCTGTGCTGTCTTAATAATTAGATGTCTTTTAAGAGGAAGATATACTATTTCATTTTGAATGTCGAAATCTTAATCTTTGGATGTATAAGTGATATGTTTATAATTAATCCCCACTAGAGACTGAGGAGAGTCTTCAAGTCAAGCCAGATTTGTTTGGATAATCCTCGACATTACATATTTGTGTCCATTGCTCTCCAATCATTCATTTGTGTTCTTTATGCTGACCTCTGTAATTTATTTCATGCAAATAAAATTGTAAAAGGGGAAAGAAAAATCACATATTGTGACGAGTAGTGTACATATTTCATTGTAATAGCTGATTTGAATATATCTAATGTGGGTATAAACATTTGATATGGAAAATATATTAAACCAACCAACAAAACAATAAGTGAGCGTATTGCTCATCAGATTTCTCTCCCCCCCCCCCCCCCACACACACACTTCAGAATCCTGACACATCGCCTGTTATTACATGAATGTTTAAAGATAAAGTCGAGTTCTGGTCATGCGATTGCATTGTGAAAGAAAAGGTGTGGAATGGATCAGAAAAATTTGATCATATAGCATGTTAGTATTGGTGTGTACTGCAAGGTTGTAGTAAATTTAATGTAGTAAATTAAATTTTCTTTGTTTTTTTGTTCTGTTTGTGTTTGTCCTCCCCCCATGCTTGTAGTTATTATGTGTTCTGCAGCTAGCCAGCCGTGTTTAATGACCACCACTTTTTGCAATGTATTGATATTCCTACACTCTTGTGAACGTAATAATGACTGACTTACCTTTGCTGAAAGAAGTGATATTGATTTAGACATATTATTTTACAGTTTGCATAATGTTGATTTAAATTCCTCATCTGACGAACGTTATGAGTAGCGTATTTCAGATATCCTCAATAGTAAATTCGATGAAATGTTACTTCAGTTTGATCCTACTGATATTCATTATGTAAGAGAATCTCAATACCTTACTCAAAACCAGTTTAGTCAAAATGTTAAAAGCACATCAAAATGTGATTTACATTTCTTTAACCTGAATATTCGTAGCCTGAACAAAGAATTTGAGCAGTTAACTTTATTGCTGGACAATATTAATCTGTGTAACTGTATTATCGGTCTCACGGAGACATGGTTGCAAGAGCAGCCTCATTCCCTTTTTTCTCTTTCTCAACATAACCTCATATTCAATAACGGTACGAATAAAAGAGGTGGAGGCGTTGCAATGTATGTTCCTAAATTTTAAAGTACTTTCTGACATAAACACAATGAATCTGGTAATGGAAGTGGTCTTTATCGATATAGTCTTACAGAACAATACAAATATCGTAGTTGGTACTATTTATCGCCCCCCCCCCCTTTTTTTTCAAATCACAACGAATTCTTAGTTGAAATGCAGCATTTACTTGTTCACCCCCTTCTTCAAAATAAACATTGCATCATTATGGGAGATTTCAACGTTGATTTGTTAAAATGGAATGATAATCAGTTCTCTCATGATTTTCTGGATACCTTGCTTTCGTATTCCTTTGTTCCAGTAATATTAAAACCCACGCGTTTATCCATTCATTCGTGTACTCTCATCGATAATATATTTGTAAATGTTGATCATTTACAAACTGAATCTGGCATCATACTATCTGACATATCAGATCACTGTCCAGTTTATTGCAAAATTCAAAGTTTATTTAATCTTGCTAAATCACCTCCCCCGTCAAAAATAGTAAGGAAATTTGATAAATTGATAAATTGGTAAATTAAAGGGAGAGCTGGGATCGATTGATTGGGCAGAATTGTTGGCTCATACTGATGTAAATGTGTCTTACAACAATTTTATCCACGTTCTAAAAATAGCTCTTGACGAATGTATTCATCTAGAGAGATGCAAATTTTCTAGTTATAGACATGAGCCAGGAAAAATAACTTGTATTATAAATTTCGTGTGAATCCCAAGCCAAAACTTAGTGAAAAATATGTTAAATTTACAAGCACATTGACAAAGATTATGCGATTAGAGAAACGGAGATATTATTGTATCCAATTTGGGAAAAAAAAGAAATCCAACATAAAGGAAACATGGGGTGTTATTAATAAGGCATTGAACAAAAAAAGTGGGGGAAGGTAAAACAAATCCGAGAGGATAATAAAACCATCAATGATGAAGAATCTATTGCTAATCACTTTAATGATTACTTTTCAAACATTGGACCCAATCTTGCCAAGAAAATTCCTGTTGTCGAAAAATCCTTTTTTTGAAAAACAAAAATCAGAATTCTATATTTTTTAGTCCAACCAACTCATCTGAAATTCTAAAACTTGTTAACAATTTCAAAGAAAAAAAAAGTGCGGGTCATGATGAAGTCAGTAGCTTTTATTGAAAAAATATTATACACGAAATAGTTGTTCCCCTAGAACACATATTTAATATTTCTATGTCCCAGGGTGCGGTTCCCGACGTAATGAAACTGGCAAAAGTTGTTACGATTTTTAAAAATGGCGACCCCTTAGATTCATGTAATTACAGGCCCATATCTCTCCTGTCTTCCATCTTTAAAGTGTTAAAAAAATAATCATCTATGATCGCGCAGTAGCTTTTTTAGTGAGTAATAATATATTCTCCGACTCACAGTTTGGCTTCAGCCAAAAACATTCGACCGCGCCGTTCATGCTATTTTACATTTCGTGTTACTTCTGCAATTAATGATCACTCTCATACACTTGGGATGTTTCTGGACCTCTCCAAGGCCGTTGACACAACCGACCATTAAATTCTATTATACAAACTTTCACACTATGGTATACGTGGAAGGGCCTTGGAGTGGTTCGAAAGCTACCTCAGGGGTAGGAAACAATACGTATCCATAAATGGAGCAGACTCAGCCTTTCAACAGTTAATTTGTGGAGTGCCACAAGGATTCCGTCTGGGGCCTCTTCTATTTATATTGTATATGAATGACTTTAACAACTCATCCAATTTTTTGTCGTTTATATTATTTGCTGATGGTTCTTCTGTGTTTTTCTCACACAAAAACCCCAATACACTACTTGAAACCGTAAATCTTGAAATTAAACTTGTTGTAGAGTGGATTTTAAACAAACGTTCCTTGAACTTAAATAAAACTCAATGTATGCTCTTCAGCAACTCTATTTCGGGATTGCCTGGCAATGTTTACATCAATAAAACAATTATATACTTAGTTGATTCGTCAAAATTCCTTGGTTTTATCATTGACAATAAACTTTCTTGGAAAGAACACAACTTATATTTAAGTAAAACACTTTCAAGGAAAATTGGAATAATCAATCAATTAAAAATGTCGTTTCCTAAGTATATTTTGAAAAGTTTGTACTGGACGCTTATCTTGCCTTATCTTAACTATGGCATACTTGCGTGTGGGAATTCGTTCAATTACCAGTTGGACAAATTATTGATACTTAAAAAACGCGTCGTACGAATAATCTGCCATACTAATAGGTTAAGCCACACTAATACTTTATTTTTAGAAAATAAAATATTAAAAGTTCATGACCTGTATAATTTCTTTTAGGCTGTTTTATGTTTCGATTAAATTCTAACGAACTTCCTCATGCCACCACGTCGACATTCCAAAATAATCAACAACTTCATAATTATCCAACCCGACAGTCTTCCTTTTTTCACTTACACAAACTGAGAACTTTACTAAAAAACAACTTTGATTTATACTGGTCCTGTGTACTGGAACTCCTTGGACATTTTGCTCAAACAGCTGCCAAGTTTAATTACTTTTAAATATCACTTGAAACATTAACTTCTACTCCAGTATAGACCATCGGTATTATCAACACTTGTTGGCTTGCTGCACCACACATACGTTTTTGTTCTTTTGTTTTGTTTTTGTCTTATATATTATGTAACAAATGTATTAT
This sequence comes from Strongylocentrotus purpuratus, assembly GCF_000002235.5. NCBI lineage: Eukaryota > Metazoa > Echinodermata > Echinoidea > Camarodonta > Strongylocentrotidae > Strongylocentrotus > Strongylocentrotus purpuratus. The sequence goes on along the minus strand of NW_022145603.1, from coordinate 27,695,664 downwards.
ATAATGGGAACCTTAATTACAAGCATAATGCTTCCAAGGTTTCCTCCTCATTACTGCAGATTATTTTTAGCATTATTTGTATTTAATGACTTGCCATTAAATCGTTTTCATTACTGTTGTATAAATTGAATATTATGTAAATGTTTTGTTACCTTGTATATGCCGTACTTTGTAAATTCTTTTCATATGCAGTTAATGTGGAAATAAAACCAAAATTAAAAAAATAAAGGTTCTGGAGTCATACAAAACATAATAAATATGGCCCAGTGTTTGTAAAGTAACAAGCACTGTACACAGAAAGATGTATATGGGACTACATAAATGGTGTCGGGGTTACTTACCTTGATTTCCTTATCTTTCTATGCTCATTACTCAGCCAGTATACATTTTATTCCAAAATTGTTTGGCAAATGACATTAATTTGTAGTCTTGAACATTCAGCGTAATTTTCGTTTGATTCTGTGAGAATTTTTTTTTTTTTTAAACCAGAACTCAAGTTTATCTTTAATGTGAGAGTACAGATTATTATATGGGTTTCCACTTCTCCCCACTTCATGCTTCATGATTTACGTATGTCATTAGTTTGTCTTTCCACAGATTCATGTGTTAAATATTGAGGACTTGAGATTACATGATAACCAATCAGCATCCTGTTGCCTGGGAAACTTTCTCAGTCTCCTGTCTCATCTTACAGACTTGAAGATTCACTCATGTTCCTTTCATGATGATTTCTACAAAGAGATTGTTGATAGAGTTTCTTCATCTAAGGTATAAACAAACAAGAAATCCTTCTTCACACCAGTTCTAACAAATTTGTTGTAACGAACTTGATGCAGGAGAGGCAAAAGCAAGTCAGAAACTTGAAATAAGGAACTTGATAATGAATGTAAAAGAGCAAAAGAAGAATGGCTAACTCAAAAATGTGTTAGAATTAAGCATTTTTCCGAGACAAACCCAACAAATGAAATGCACAGAGAAATCAAGCATTTTAAGAAAAAAAAACAAGGCAGTAAGCGGATGTATCAAGAACAAGGATGGAACATCTTCCCTCTTTGAAAAGGATGATATATCCAATACCTATTTGACGATGATCGAGGTCCAGAACTTACAATCACTGACAACGAGGGTCCAAGTATACTTGAATCAGAAGTTAAACAGGTTATATTCCTGAAGATCTGAACAAGTCGATATTTGTGCAAATTACAAAGAAGCCTAAGGCAAGTGCATGTGAAGATTTCCATACAATTAGCATTATGAGCCATGTAACCAAGTTGCTCTTAAAGATCATTCTCAACGGAATAAAAATTCAAATTGACAATGTAGTACGTAAGGAACAGTTTGGTTTTAGACTTCAAAGTGGTACTAGAGAAGCAATAGTTTGTATGAGAATAATGGCAGCAAGGTATATTGCAGTAAATAAAGAAATATATGTGTGCTTTATTGACTACTCTAAAGCATTCGACAAAATTCAACACGACAAATTGATTGAAAGCTTACACAAAATTAATCTTGATGTTAAGAACATACGTCTCATATCTAAACTTTACTGGGAGCAGACGGCTGCCATCGAAATTAGCAATGAATTTAAGGTTACACAAATATCAAAAGAGGTGTACGTCAGGGATGCGTAATGTTCCCATCTTTGTTCAACTTGTGCACTGAGTTGGTATTCAGGGACATTTCAGATATGAAAGGTGTTAGTATTGGGAGTGTTAATATTAATAATTTACGTTTTACTGATGACTACGTACTTTGCTAAGAGAATGAAGCAGATTTACATCATGTATTGGATATTGTAAAAGTCAAAAGTGAAGAGTTTGGTCTAAGCATGAATGTCAAGAAAACTAAGTCAATGATTTTTTAGTAGAACAGAGAATAAGCCTAGAATATGTTTGAAACTCGATGTACATATCATTGAGCAAGTCAGTAATTACATCTACTTCGGACAAAATATCACAGATGATGCCAGATGCGAAGCAGAAATACAAAGAAGAATAGAAATTGCTCGGAATACATTTTTGGCAATGAAAGGATTTTTTTTTGGGGGGGGGGGGAACGCTGTACGAATTATCAGTGAGTTACGGACTGAAGGGTTTCCACTATATTTATCAACATTTCCTTCTTCATGAATTGCCAGCGAATGCCATATTCAATTGTATTTCCACAGATTCAAAAGGATGCATACTTAAAATCATTATCTCTTCTAACAATTAGGGGGTGAAAAGAAAGACTTTCTCTATGTACGATGTATACACGATGACTAATCAGCATCCTGCTGTCTAAAGAAGTAACTTTGTCTCTGGAATAAAGCAATCCATCTGTATTTTGATGGCTGATTTTTATATATCTTATGTGGGTATAAACAGTTTTTATGGAAAATATATTAAGCCAACCAACCATCAGATTTCTCCCCCCCCCCCCCCTTCCCCCCTCCTCAGAATCTTGGCACATCTGTAATTACATGAATGTTTAATGTGAGAGTAGAGACTATTATATGGGTTTCCACTTCTCCCCATTTCATGCCACATGATTTACATATGGCATTCATTTGTCTTTCCACAGATTCAGGTGCTAAATATTTGGGATTTGTGATTACATTATAACCAATCAGCATCCTGTTGACTGGGAAAGTTTTTCAGTTTCCTGCCTCATCTTGCAGACCTAAAGATTCACTCATGTTCCTTTCATGATGATTTCTACAAAGAGATTGTTGAAAGAGCTTCTTCACCTAAGGTTAAACAATTATTTTAAAGAAGCAGGAAAAAAGAGATGGGTAATATACTGTATCACTCTGGCACTCGTCAATTTGCCTAAGGGCACATTTGTCTCTAAATGCGATTATGCAAACAATATATATATATATATATATATATTAACAATAATAACAATAATATGGTAACAATTTAATCAACAAACTTAGACTATGTTTTTGCATCTACATCAATTTTGAATTTTTAACAAAAAATATGTCTCGTTTACATGTACGTAGCAAAAAGCGAAACAAAGGCGTCGTTTTTTTCCGGTGACGGCGGCGTCAACCTCAAAAACTTAACAAAGGTTCAGTTTTTGATTTTTTTTTTCTCATAATTTTGAAAGTATAAGTTCTTACTCAATTAAACTTGGACTAAAGGGTTATGAAGTATCCCCAATCCTGTGAGTAGAATTTCAGGTCACTAAATCAGGGTCGAAGGTCATTTCCGGTCATCAAACTTAGACTCTGTCGTGGTATCAGGTTCAGATTTTAACTTCATATCGTAATTTTTAAGGTATACATTCCTATTCCATGAAACTTGTACCCAAGGATTATCAAGTTGTCACAAATCATATGACACAAATTCTAGAAAACAAAGTTAAGGTCAAAGGTCATTTTCAGTCAGTAGACTTGGATTATATTTTTCACAACTTAAGGGATCGTGTAACAATGTTTAATCTGAGATGCACGGCTCTACGTGTTATCAGTGTCTGTGAAATGGTGTAATATTGAAGCACTAACAAAATTGCGCTTTAAAATGATCAAGAAGTGCCTCAAAAAAGTCAAAATCTTTGAGTGACCGGTTTTACCATACTCGTTTTTCCCAATGGACTGTAGTGTTATGAGCCAAACGGTTTCCAATCCCAATTCCAATCATAAATATCTTGATAATCAGACAGGCGATCGGCCTGTAAAAGTCATGGGGTTCCTGACTGACCTAAAGGTTTATAATTATCATTGCAGCATTAGCTAAATCCAGAAATTTGTTTCAGAATCCGAGACGAAGTTACCGGATTCCTTTAATATGAAAATTAATAAATCAATAGTTATTATTTGTTATCAATCTCGGTACAAACAATAGCAAATAATTCTTCTGATGATTCTTAGTCAATATTCACTTAAAAATGCTTATTAGATTCAGAGGATTTCATTTTAGGGGCTTGCTAATGGGCCACCTTGCCTATAAATAATGTCCCGACTTCAATTTTTCATCATATCGAATTGCGAGACCGCCGAGAGCGTTTACCTTGCTAAAGTATACATTCCTATTCCAAGAAACTTGAAATTAGGGTTATCAAGTATCACCAATCATGTGATTAGTCTTTTAGGTGACAAAGTCAAGGTCAAATGTCATTTCAGGTCTGCAAACTTAGATGTTGTTGTGGCATCAACATCAAGATTTTGAATTTTTAGCATAATTTCAAAAGGGTTTGTTCAAATTCCATGAAACTTGTATCCAAGGTTATCAAGTATCACAAATCATATGACACAAATTCCAGGTCACAACGTAAAGTTCAAGGGTCATTTTTGGTCAGTAAACTTGGATTATGTTTTCACAACTTAATATGAGAGTTAATAAATCAATTGTTGTTATTTGTACATATTTCATGAAGTTATCAATGTTGGTACAAATAATAGTAAATAATTTGTTTGATGATTCTCTGTCCATATTTTCATCAAAATGCTGATTAGATTCAGAGGATTTCATTTTGGGGGCCTGCTAATAGGCGACCCTGCCTATAAATAATTTCCCGACCTCAGGGATTTGTACAAAATGGTGAGATTTATCAACTGTTCTGGTCCAAGAACTCATGTTGACTACAGGGAACTTTCTAAAGCTGGTTTTCTTGAAGTCGACCAAAGATCAAAACAACTCGTATTCCATCACGTGCATGAAATATATCATACTAGGTCGAATTATTATATTCGATCCAACTTCGATCTTGTTACTGACGTACATGATTATAATACAAGAAATAGCCGATTCAACTTTAACTTACCAGAAAGAGTAGGTAGTAGTGGAAATTTGTTTTATTACAATACCATAAAACATTGGAATTCCCTTCCCAATGGTGTAAAAGAAATAGGAAACTATGATCATTTTAAGAGGAAATTAAAGGAATACCTAATAATTGACAGTCAGAGAAGAGAAGTGAATGACATGTTATATGATTGAAATTAGTATTCTTCTGTCGGTTCATACTTTTTCATGTTGTATATACTTATGTTTTCGTACGTTATAGAAATTCTACAAATTCATCATTATTTTCCTCTTCTTCCTTCTCCTCTTTTCCTTCTTCTCCTTCTTATTTTTCTTCATGTACTTAATATCATTTCTATCATCAGTTTAATGTTGTTATTATTATTATTTTCTTTAATAAGTAGTTCTTTTAATTTTCTTATCTGTCTGTAAATATTACTATTTTAACTTATTAATTGTATACATGTCTGTAAGGGACCCCACTGGAAATAAGCTCTCGAGCTTTCGTGGGTTATCCTGATCAAGCTGACTTATTTTTGATCTGTTATTATTGTATATTGTTGTATGTTGGAAGCTTGTCGAATAAAAATCAATCAATCAATCAATCAACTGATACTTCCTCACAAATTACATTAACTTTTCAGTACATAGATTTCACTGTTGAAACCTTCAGGACGATTTCTTCGATGAATGCAAAGAGTGGCATAAACAGAATTTCGCCTCGTCACAAAAAACGAGACAGAACTCTTAATTTACAAAATCAAATTAATATGATTTAAATTCAAGGAGCAACATCAATAGTAATCATTCACGTATAACATGATGCCAGATACACATACTTGCTTTTTGAGCAAAGCCTTGTGAAAGTGTATATCATGTATATATATTTTTTCTGCTTGTACCATGTTTTAAATTAATACACAGACTGTATTACGTTTTTTATTTTCTCTTAAGATCCAACTGAAGGGCATGAAGGAATGTGGACAATTATTCGTAGCAGTGGGACCAAAAGTTGATATAATGAACTTACTTACATCTATATGAATATTTCTTCTCCATCATTATTATTATTATTTCATATCCTTGCTGGTCTGTAAATGAATGCTCGAAGATGATTAAATGCTTACAAGAATACCAGAAAATACAAAGCCAATAAATTAACTCAGAAGTAAGATGTGGGAGAGATGCATCCACTTTCTTACTCTCTCGCAAACTCTTAACTCTCTGAGATTCATTCCATGAGTAATTGAGTTTGAATAATCAAAGTACTGTGCATCAATCTATGACGTAACATCTTAAACATTTTGTTGAATTATAAATAAATTATGCAGTGTTGTTTGAATGGAAAGATAAACACCTACACACTGAAACATCGCCGAAGTAAAATGTATCTTTCTGAACATTTGAGAATTGAGAACTTGCTGTAATAAAGTTGAAGCTATGTTAAAGCTGGTACTATTTCATAAAGGTCAGATAAGTTACATTCATTGTGTTCCTGTGTTTTAGTGATTGTGAAGTGGTGATCACATCAAGCTACATGTAATAGATGTAGAACAATTAAATGTCTTAAATTGCCAAGGAAACAATGGATAAATAGGATAATTTGGATATATGCAAATTATGGTTAGATATCGGGCGGGAAGGTAAGCTTGCTACAACTTCTGTAAAATATTTAATCTTCACAAAGACCAATCATTCAGACGAACATATTAGCACCAGACGGGAAAATGCACCTTGACATAATGACTTAGAAAAAGAAAGAAAGAAGGAGAAGAAGAAGAAGAAGAAGAAGGAAAGGAATTAAATATATATATATCAAGGGCGGATCTACGAGAGGGTTTAGGGGGTTTAACCCCCACCCCCTTGGGCTGCCAAGAAAACACCATTTTGAATATGGGGGTTCAAAATATCACCCCAACAAAAATTGCCTCGCCGCTTCGCGGCTCGTGAACGATGTTCCGCATGATAGTAGATGCCAGGAAAATAACGGGAGTTCAAAATAGCAAAAAGAATCGACTCGCCGCTACGCGGCTCGTAAACGATGATACGCATGATAGTAGTTACCAGGAAAACATCATTTACGGGGTGCAAATAGCAACAACAAAAAATCACCTCGCCGCTCCGCGGCTCGTGGGCGATGCTCCGCATGTTAGTAGATGCCAGGAAAACATCACTTAAGGGGGTTCAAAGTAGCCCCCCCCCCCCCCCCCCAAAAAAAAAAAAAAAAAAAAAAATCGCCTCGCCGATTTGCAGCTCGTTGACAATGATAGTAGACGCCAAAAAAACATCATTTACGGTGGTTCTAAATAGCAACAAAAAAAAATAGCCTCGCCGCTACGCGGTTCATGAATGATGCTCCGCAAGCTAGTAGATACCAGGGAAACATCACTTACAGGGGTTCAAAATAGCAACAAAAATCGCCTCGCCGCTTCCCGGCTCGTGTACGATGCTCTGCATCGTCATCATGTCAAACTCCCCCCTAGGCAAATAGCTAGATCAGCCCCTGTGTATATATACCTCAGCATCCCCGGTAAAATATCGTTCCCAGGGCCCTGCTCATGAGCAGCTCACTTTTACAAAGAAACTATTACAAAGCCTGCATTGTTTTCTTGTTGTAGTATTCACCGTTTTGATTCTGAGCTCCAGCATAATAAGTTAGAACTGCGAGAGAAGGAGGTCTAGGGCTTCGTTATCCCGGTTCGTTATTAACAAGATCATCATCAAAATCGGCTTTTTTTTCTCCTTACAAAAATCCTGAAACATAGAAAGTCCGTACCTGATCTGTTTCTTCGTGTTTTTGCTGTCAATTCCTTCGTTAAATTTCAACAAATCTTCCACATTTAACAGGTGAAAACGGGAATAGTCGGCAGCTAATTTGTCGAACTATGTTTTTTCCAGCTGCTTTTCTCAATGCGCTATCCTACGCGCACGCCGCGCCAAAAGTCTCCCGATGGCTTTGCACACCATACCGGCTGCATTGAAAAAACTTCATGCTGGGGGGACTTAGCTTGCACGCGTTGCTCTCCCAAAATTAAAAATTTAGATATCGATCCCAGAAATATCGGTGATCGGTTGAAAAAGTGGATTTTCTGGAATTTACTAGTAAATGTTCTCACTCTCTCAAAATCACTGGCGTACCTGAGGGGGGGGGGGGGGGAGGGGGGGGCAGAGTGCCCCCCCCCCCCTCCCTGACGGGCTCCAGGGGAAAAAAAAGGAAAAGGGGGGAAGGGGAAAGGAAAAAAAAGGAGAAAGATAAAAAATTAAAAAATTAAAAAAGGGGGAAAGAAAAGAAAAGAAAGGAAAGGAAACAAAAAGAAAAAAGGAAAAAGAAACAAAAAGGAAGAAGAAGAGAAAAGAAAGAAAGAGGGAAAAGAAAAGGAAAGTAAAAAATGGGGAAATTATTTTTAAAAAGACCATGGCCGTACGCACCGGGAGTGGGGGGGGGGGGGCAGTTGACCCCAGATATCATATCAATTCCTTTCATAGCAAAAGCGCTCCTCATAATTTCTGTAAATTTGGCAGTTTAACGCTACGCGTACCGCCTTGACCGGACTGTGCGGTATCTGTGCAGTTCTGTATGTAGAGAGGTCGGGCCGTATTCATTATTTCTTGGGGGTGCATAAATTGCTCTTATTATACGTACGCGTGTAATGCGCAAGTTTATTGTTACGGCACTAAACCCATCCCACTCATTGTTCCCCTATTTTCATAATGGTACTGACCCAATGAAATGTGCAGTGCGCTCGTACGCGCTGCGCTGCGTGTGTACATGTACTGTACTTATGCATGTTCAGTTATATGTGTATGCATAGCATTACGTACATGTATGCATACACGGCTAGCTGGCACAAAACCCTGGGTCGGGCTTCTAAAATGGGACATGAAGCATGATTTGACATGAAAATTGACGGGGCTAGAAATTAATCAATCAAAATGAACTTTATATGTATGAAAAGCTTATGTATCATATGTCATTGTCTGGGATTGAGGATTTACAAATTTGACGCAAAACGCGTTGCTGCAAAGTTAAAGATTGGTATATTGAAAGGCAATCGAGCACAGTGCGACCGATCAATGGACATTATGTATGAGAAAGTAAAAGAAGTTAAATGGATTGTAAAGTTTAACGTCAAAATGACGATTGAGGATATTATACTCAATTCCGATTTTTAATGGTAAGAAAAGTGTAGAAAGATGTCGAGAATTTTACAATATGTCATGTAATATAAAATGCGCGCGGGTCGGTTGATCTCCCAAAAGGAGCGCGAAGGAATTGATATGTTTGAAAACGTACAGTTTTTTTCCTGAAAAATGTTTAACAAAGCTCACAAGTAGTGAAGGCCTATACCAAATCCTTCAATTCTACTTTTGAAAAATGCAAAAGTACCCTCATGACCAGTTTAGTCGCTCGATCTCCCTTCACTCCTTTTGCTTTTGAGTTTCTTCCAAAAAAAAATTATGCACCTTTACCCCTCCCCAATCGGAAAATTATTCCGCATACGGCAAAAAAAAGACAAATGAAAATAGGAAAATATAAGTGATATAACAAATTCGACACTCTTCGCTGGCGCGAGCTGCTTGCTAGCCTATTTTGTACTAATTGTTTTCACTTGCTGAAAAAAAGAAAAGGATTAGCATTGCCTAGAATACAATTGTGTCTGCCCCGACTGGCCCCGACCTGCAACCATGGCAACCATAACACCCAGTTTATCTACCAAATGTTACTAAAAGAGACTAATTCATTTTTTCTCGCTCGCTCGCGAATAAATTAAATAGACATTGCTGTGAAAACAATTGTGCCCACCCTTGACCTGCAACAATATCATTAAAAATGGAAGTGTTTTTCGCCCTCTCGCCCAAAAGGAATTGATATCCTGTTAAACGCGATTGCGCCCATCCTCACCTGCACCAATAAAAACAAGTTTATGTATTAATTTCTATTAAAAAGAGAATTGATTTTTTTTGCATCGCTATGATCGCTTACCAAAATGGAATTGACATTCTTAACAAAATATGTGCGCTCCCTTGCCTGCAATGAAAATCCCAGTAAATAAGTACCGTACGTTATATTGAGAGATATTGTTTCCTCGCTCGCCAGAATTGATGAATTGATTGATTTTAGTGATTGATATGTGAGTTGATTTGTTTTTTGTTTTACCCTCTCTTGCTTCGCTGTCTTTACAATTAACATCGCTAACAAACATGCTCACCCCAACCTACAACAAATTACCAGTTGATAATAATGTACCAGTCGTTGATCAAAGAAAATTTGGTTTGCTCGCTAGCTACGCTCCCTCGCCAATATGGAATTAACATCACCTTAAACATGATTATGCACCAATCATCATAAATTTTGTTTCGCCTGCCCACCAAAATGGGATTGACATTGGCTTTAACACGATTGTACCCACCCCCGACCTGCAACAATGACACAAAGTTTATGTACCAATTCCTTGAGGACAATTGAACCAAGTTTAATCGGCAATATTATAATATATATTAAAAAAAAAAAAGCGATTTTTTTTTTTTTTTTTATTCTTGCTCGCTACGCTCGCTCGCCAAAATGAAATTAACATCGCTAACGTGCCCGCCCTAACCTGCAACAACATCACTAGTTAATAATTATGTACCAAACATTATTCAAAGAAGTTTTGGTGTGCTCGCTCGCCAAAACGGAATTAACATCACCTTAGACATGATTGTGTAAGCCCTGACCTGCAACAAAAAACCTGAAATTTATGAACCAATTATCGTTACAAAAATTTTGCTCGCTCACTACGCTCGCTCGCCAAAATAGAAATAACATCGCTTTAAATAATCATGTCCCTGACATGGATCAATGAAATCAAGTTTATGTACCATGTTCTCATCGTAGAGAAGTGATTTTTTCGCTCGCTAGCTTGTGGAATTATGTGCCCACCACTGACCTGCTACCATGTCATTAACAAGAGAAATGTAGGGGCGGTTGCCTGCCCGCCAAAATGAGATTGAAATTGCCTTACACACGATTGTGCCCGCCCCGACCTGCAACAATGAAACAAGTTTTACATAGCAATTCATTAAGAGAAAGGTGTGTTTTCGCTCGCTAGCTAAAATGGGTATAAAATCACCCTAAACACAATATTGTTCCCGCACCCGGCATTGGACAATCGGACCAACTTTAAGTGGCAAATATTTTTTTTAAAAGGGATTTTTTTCTTGCTCGCTACGCTCGCTTGCAAAAATGAAATTAACGTGGCTAACAAATGAGTGTGCCCACCCCCGACTTGCAACAATACCGGTTTATATACCAAACGTTACTTAAATATATTTTTTGGCCCGCTCGCTCGCCAGAAGTGAAAATTAGCATCGCCTTTTTTGTTTTGTTTCGATCGCTTGCCCCCCCCCCCCCTGACGGAGTACCCCAGGTACGCCACTGCTCAAAATCAATAGTGAAATTATTCCTTTTTCGTGCTCTGTACAATCACAATGCAAACAATTATACATGAGGGATATAATATCTTATCAGTGCCTCAGTGCTCGGAAGAACCAGAAAAGAAACCTCTCCAACAGAATGGTTAGTTTATTGTAGATTATGGAATTTCCAAGATGTCACCATAAGAATAGTTAATATTATCGCGAGAAAAAATCCTGCAAAATGTATTTGAAATTTTAGAGAATGCACGTACCATCGTTCTCCCCCGCAAGTAAGTAGAGTGTACCGTTGACGTTGAAAAGCAGCAGAATCGCGCCGTTAAACAGGACTTAAACAACCCCTCGCAGTTGTCTAAAGTTAAATAGGACTTAGACATGACTTCGTGTTTAACTTTATTTAAACACGACTTCAGAATACGAATAAAGTTAGAAACGACTTCGTTACTTAAGTTAGACGGGACTTAGACAGGACTTAGACAAGTGTTTAGTTAAACAGGAGTTAGACACGACCTCAGAATACGGGCCAATACCTTTGTAGCACTGAGTGGAAACCGAACAATCAAACAAATGGTAGTAAATTGCTATTAATGAAGAAAAAAAGAAGTATTAGAGTATTTTATGGTGTAATCGATAACCCGGATTACCATTACATTTTTCAGGCATGCCGATGTGTTATTATATTTACTTTGTTTTGTTTTGTTTTGTATGTTTGTTTGTTTTTTGTTTTTTTTTAATTTATTTATTTCATTTTATTATTTGTATTTTGTATTTTTTATATATATATATACATATATATATATATATATTTCAAAAGTTAGGGATAAATACTTGAAATTGTTATTCTTACCCTAAAATAATAGAGGGGAAAAACAGAAGACTGTCTCTCTTGATATACACGATGACCAATCAGTATCCTCTGTTTGGAGGAGTTACCTCGTCTCCGGAATAAAGCACTGATTTCTCTATATAAAACCACCTAACAAACCCTTGAGTGAGCATTTTGCTTTAGATTTTTCCACTACTAAATCTTGAGACCTATTTACATTTTTTTTGTCTTGCTTTGTTTTGTATATTTGTGGGAGGGGTGTACATAGTTCCGGCCATTCAGAGACTCAAGGGTTTTCACTATCTTTCATCAAAATTTCCTTCTCCATGACTTCCCGCCGTATGACGTATTCGATTGTATTTCTACAGATTCACAAGTTCAAGGTTGACTACTTGAAATTATTATTATTATTCCACCAAGAAATAAGTTGAAAAGATAGGATTGGGCCATAATCCTTTTGATTCATATCCTTGAAGACAATACCTTTGTAGCACTCAGTTGAAACCAAAAAATCAAACAAATAGTAATATTTTGTCATATATCACAAACTATAAGAGTATTTAAATGGTGAAATCGTTAACTTGGGTTACCATTACATTTCTCAGGCATGTCGATGTGTTGTTCTTTTTACTTTGTTTTGTTTTTGTGTTTGTTTGTTTTTGGGTAGGGATTGGGGGCAATTACCACAGAGTCAAGTTGTATGGAAAATAAAACCACCACACCGACCTTCGAGTGAGCAATTTGCTCATCAGATTCCCCCCCCCCCCCTTCAGAATCCTGGATCGTCTCCTGTGATTATGTGATTGCTTGTACAGATTAATATTAGGATTTCCACTATTCTTCCTATTTACTGCTTCATAAATTATGAACGACCTTTGCTCCTCCCCCTTTCCAGAGTTATTGTGTGTGTGATTTTGTACTGTTTGTTTGGTGCGTGTGTGCATTTGCAGTGCTATTTTGTTATCATTACTTTTGTTCATTTATTATATTTCTCATGTAAACTGACATGTAGTCTAAGGGAGCTGCACCCATTGTTATGTAATTTTTTGTTGGCTTCCTTGCCTTTGTCATTACCTTTGTTGTTAAACATGATATACATTTTGTATTTTGTAATGATTCTTATGATTTAAAAATAAATTTAAATTGAATTGAACTGAATTTAATATTGGTACTTGTACTTCCCCAGATTCACACGTTAAGTATTGCGGACTTGGAATTACCTGATAACCAATCAGCATCCTGTTGTCTGGGGAAGTTTGTCCGTCTCCTGCCTCATCTATCAGACCTGGAGATTGACTCATGTTCCCTTCATGATGATTTCTACAAAGAGATGGACGATCAAACTCCTTCATGTCAGGTAACATTTATTTCTTTTAAAAGAAGCAGATAAAAAGAAATGGGATTTTTTTTTTTTTTTTTTTTTTTTAAAGGCCTGAGGTTGTGGGATGGGAATACGAATTAATTGGAGTAAATATAATATACTTTTCCATGAGAATAACACTCGGAAAAATGTCTGTACTATAATTACCACTACAATCCTGAGGCCTATTTACGTGTAATCTGTCCTACTTTGTATCGGAGGGGTGTACGAACTGCAGGCCAATCACTAAGAGACTGCAGATTCACACGTTCAAGGTTTACTACTTAAAATTATTATGATTTAGTCCACTAAGAAAACAGTTTTAAAATATAGGATTGAGCCATAATCCTCTGGATTTATGACGTCGAACACAATACCTTTGTAGCACTCAGTTGAAACAAAACAATTGAACAAATGGTAATAAATTGCAATAAATCACAAACTATTAGAGTATTCATATGGTGTAATCGTTAATCCGGATTATCAATATATTTCTCAGGCATGATGATGTGATATTCTTTTTACTTTGCTTTGTGTTTTTTTTAGATTAGTTTTGATTGTTTGTTTGTTTGTTTGTTTTCGGGGGAGGGAGGCTGTACCAAGTACTTTCTTTTTTTTTCCTCCAAATTCCCTGCTTCATGACTTGCTTGCATACACCGTATTTCGATTGTATTTCCATAGATACACAAGTTGAAGGATGAATACTTGAAATTATTGTAATGATATGACTACAGGTGTTGTACACGTCATATGCAAATACATGTACATGTATCCACTGCGTTCTTGAGTGTGTGTATGCAAATGTGCACATATCCACTGCACCTTGTAGAAGCAATGACTTAAACAATGGTAAACACTTCAATGAGCATGCATGAGCAATTGGGCATATTAATTAATATATTAATAAACGTACATGGACAGTGTATGCAGAGAAGGTATGCTGGTAATTGTTGGTATTTTAGGAGAGAGACACATGTTTTGGGCTCTCAGAAAGGAGGTATTTATAGAGAGCAGACTCCATGTTGGATTTAAGGTGTGTCCCTTGCAGGACCTAGACTGTCCAGTTCATGGATATTGAGAGAGACAGAAAAGAGTTGTATAAGTCTGAACCAATAAACATGGAACCAAATGGAATCCTCGAAATTGAATCCTGCGTCCTTATTGCTTGGCTCGTTACATTATTATTATTACTCTTAAAGAATTGAGAGAAAAAACAAAAGACTTTTCCTCCTTATATATACACAATGACCAATCAGTATCCTGCTCTCTGGAGGAGTTACTATGTCTCCGGAATAGAGCAGTAATTTGTATATATAATTCATTAAGTGGGTAAATACATTTCATATGGAAAATAAAACCACCCAACCAACCGTTGGGTGAGTGTTTTTCTCATCAGATCCCCCCCCCCCTTCAGAATCCTGGATTATCTCCTGGGATTATGTGATTGCTTATACAGATTATTATAAGGGTTTCACTATTTTCCCCATTTACTGCTTCATAAATTATAAACGGCCTTTGCTCCTCCCCCTTTCCCAAGTGAGTGTGTGTTGGTGCGTGTGCATTTGCAGCTGTATTTTGATATATTTCCTTTAATCATTAAAAATATTTTCTCATGTAAACTTCCATGCAGTCTAAGGGAGCTGCACCCATTAACCTTTGGTTTTTGTTGGCTACCTTTTTTTGTGTCACTACCATTGTTCTTGAACATGATATATATTTAGAATTTTAAATAATTCGTATGATTTAGAAATAAATTTGAATTGAATTGAATGGAATTGAATATTTGTATTTCTACAGATTCACAAGTTAGATATTACATCCTTGGAATTACATGATCAGCAATCAGAATCTTGTTGTCTGGGGAAGTTCCTCAGTCTCCTGCCTCATCTGACATAGCTGCAGATTCACTCATGTTCCCTGCATGATGATTTCTACAAAGAGATTTCTGATCGAGCTGCTTCATCTCAGGTAAAATGTATTTTAAAAAAAGAGGCAGATAAAAAGAGATGGTAAATGTTTTTTTTATAGCCAGAGGTTGTGGGATAGGAATAGGAATAAATTGGAATAAATACAATGTACTATTCCATGAGAATAACATTTTAAAAAATGTCTATACTACAATTGCCACTACTAAATCTTGAGACCTATTTACATTTGTTTTGTCTTGCTTTGTTTTGTATATTTGTGGGAGGGGTGTACATAGTGCCGGCCATTCAGAGACTCAAGGGTTTTCACTATCTTTCATCAAAATTTCCTTCTCCATGACTTCCCGCCGTATGACGTATTCGATTGTATTTCTACAGATTCACAAGTTCAAGGTTGACTACTTGAAATTATTATTATTATTCCACCAAGAAATAAGTTGAAAAGATAGGATTGGGCCATAATCCTTTTGATTCATATCCTTGAAGACAATACCTTTGTAGCACTCAGTTGAAACCAAAAAATCAAACAAATAGTAATATTTTGTCATATATCACAAACTATAAGAGTATTTAAATGGTGAAATCGTTAACTTGGGTTACCATTACATTTCTCAGGCATGTCGATGTGTTGTTCTTTTTACTTTGTTTTGTTTTTGTGTTTGTTTGTTTTCGGGTAGGGATTGGGGGCAATTACCACAGAGTCAAGTTGTATGGAAAATAAAACCACCACACCGACCTTCGAGTGAGCAATTTGCTCATCAGATCCCCCCCCCCCTTCAGAATCCTGGATCGTCTCCTGTGATTATGTGATTGCTTGTACAGATTAATATTAGGATTTCCACTATTCTTCCTATTTACTGCTTCATAAATTATGAACGACCTTTGCTCCTCCCCCTTTCCAGAGTTATTGTGTGTGTGATTTTTACTGTGTGTTTGGTGCGTATGTGCATTTGCGGTGCTATTTTGTTATCATTACTTTTGTTCATTTATTATATTTCTCATATAAACTGACATGTAGTCTAAGGGAGCTGCACCCATTATAATGTAATTTTTTGTTGGCTTCCTTTTCTTTGTCATTACCTTTGTTGTTGATCATGATATATAGTTTGTATTTATTAATCAATTTTATGATTTAGAAACAAATTTGAATTGATTTGAATTTATTATTTGTATTTCCACAGATTCACAAGTTAGATATTACATCCTTGGAATTACATGATAACCAATCCGCATCCTGTTGTCTGGGGAAGTTTGTCAGTCTCCTGCCTCATCTGACACACCTGGAGATTCACTCATGTGCCCTTCATGATCATTTCTACAAAGAGATTACTGATCGAGCTTCTTCATCTCAGGTAAAATGTATTTAAAAAAGAGATGGTAAAGGTTTCTTTGTTAAAGCCTGAGGTCGCGGGATAGGAATACGAATTAATTGTGTTTGGTGCGTGTGTGCATTTGCGGTGCTATTTTGTTATCATTACTTTTGTTCATTTATTATATTTCTCATGTAAACTGACATGTAGTCTAAGGGAGCTGCACCCATTATAATGTAATTTGTTGTTGGCTTCCTTTTCTTTGTCATTACCTTTGTTGTTGATCATGATATATAGTTTGTATTTATTAATCAATTTTATGATTTAGAAACAAATTTGAATTGATTTGAATTTATTATTTGTATTTCCACAGATTCACAAGTTAGATATTACATCCTTGGAATTACATGATAACCAATCCGCATCCTGTTGTCTGGGGAAGTTTGTCAGTCTCCTGCCTCATCTGACACACCTGGAGATTCACTCATGTGCCCTTCATGATCATTTCTACAAAGAGATTACTGATCGAGCTTCTTCATCTCAGGTAAAATGTATTTAAAAAAGAGATGGTAAAGGTTTCTTTGTTAAAGCCTGAGGTCGCGGGATAGGAATACGAATTAATTGTGTTTGGTGCGTGTGTGCATTTGCGGTGCTATTTTGTTATCATTACTTTTGTTCATTTATTATATTTCTCATGTAAACTGACATGTAGTCTAAGGGAGCTGCACCCATTATAATGTAATTTGTTGTTGGCTTCCTTTTCTTTGTCATTACCTTTGTTGTTGATCATGATATATAGTTTGTATTTATTAATCAATTTTATGATTTAGAAACAAATTTGAATTGATTTGAATTTATTATTTGTATTTCCACAGATTCACAAGTTAGATATTACATCCTTGGAATTACATGATAACCAATCCGCATCCTGTTGTCTGGGGAAGTTTGTCAGTCTCCTGCCTCATCTGACACACCTGGAGATTCACTCATGTGCCCTTCATGATCATTTCTACAAAGAGATTACTAATCGAGCTTCTTCATCTCAGGTAAAATGTATTTAAAAAAGAGATGGTAAAGGTTTCTTTGTTAAAGCCTGAGGTCGCGGGATAGGAATACGAATTAATTGGAGTAAATCTATATAATAATAGCGTAAGGATTTCGGGCCTTTGGACGCCGTCAGTATGTTTGCCCCCGCTTCCCGGAACGCGCCCTTTGGGGGAAACGTGTGCCCGGGGTGCCGGAGCCGAGCCTCGCCGGTTACTATTTCGCGAAAGCCCGCCGTTTGGCTGCAAATTATGATTTTCCATCACGGGCGCCATCGACAGATACGACTTGGATGGATCGCAGCTCGCCACGCCCACTGTCCGCCCGCGTACAAACGGTCCAATGTCGCCGCAAAGTGCTCGCAAATACCACCCTAGTCCAGAATCTGGCCTTTTTAATTTTGATCTCTACCACACCAACGCTACCTCTCCCTACTTACATGCTACCAGCCGATGATGGCGTGATCATTAAATTAGGACGCCCGGCTCAGGCTGGGCTGGTGGGCATAATCATGAGTTTGTTGATAACGCCATCTTCGACGGCTTGAATCAAGTGTGTAGGGAAATTATCGAGGACCGTGCAGATTCTGGACTAATACCACCCGTTCAGTTCCGGTGTTTTCGAGTGATCCATGAACAAACGTAGCTTTGTATCGGGCGTCCGTATTTCTTACCCAGTATTAAATGAGTGCTCTGATTGGCCATTGCACTCCCATCTGAGTACAGCCTAACAGGCAGTCAGCTCTAGTTTTAGCTCCCGGATTTTTAACTTTGTGATCGTTGTTTCGTCAAACGTCGTGTTTTTACTGTTAGCTACTAGAGAAAGTGTATATCTGGGAAGCACCAGGACAAGTTTGGAATTGAATTTTACGCTTCCAGTTGTGATATTTCCTGGAAAACACTTCTTGATTTATGCTGTACTGGGTATGTACTGAAGCCATGTTCGTGTAGTCACTTTGCTGTGTATGTTGAGAAGGGGACAAGAGAACAATAGAAGTGTCCCCCTCAGACAATAGAAGGGTAACATCATTCAAAAGCAAGGGGTACTGGCCAATACGCTCCGATGGAGATACACAAGTTAAGCGTACTACTAATCCTTCTCTTAAGTACTTGCCCCAGGCAAGCGCCTGTAACTGAATATGCTCATCGCTTTGAATCTGTACGGTGTCAAAGTAGTCTACACAGAGGGTACCACGGAGCCCGTATTCCCTACTACGCTAATTCATATATCACATTTCAACTCTCGATAATATGTAGTGGAGATATAGAAGTCAATCCAGGACCCTCTACCACGGAAACCAGATTGTCAACGCACCGTTGCTTGTCTGGAATATCATTCAATGCCCGAAGTATACGGCATAAGTGCATAGATTTGTTAACTTTCATAGAATGCACTCGACCTGACATTATCTGTATTACGGAAACCTGGCTGGATTCATCATGTACTGATAGTGAACTTTCGATCCCTGATGACTATGTCATATTTCGACGAGATCGTGATACTGTTAATGATGTACGTCACGGTGGTGGTGTTCTTTTGTGCTTGAAAGCATGTCTAAACCCTAGACGGTTGGAAAATCTCGACCACCAACAGTTAGAAAATATATCAGCGGAGATATCCATAAACGGTTCAAAATGGATTGTATCTGCACTATACAGACCTCCAAGCAACCTATCGGACTTCTGGGATCGACTTCAAGACCACATCGACCAGATCCAGGTGTCCTCATTGAATCACAGAGGTATCATACTGACTGGTGATTTTAACATCGATGTGAAGGATCCTGATGCACCTGATGCTGTTAGGCTGTTGTCCATGTTGGAAGCAGCTGATCTGTCTCAGGAAGTGAAGTCTGTCACACGCCAGTCAACACGTAACCCCACAATTGGTTCGACGATTGACCACTTCTACACTAACCGTCCAGATCTATTTGATTCTATTAATGTTCAGCCTAACCCGGTTTCGAGTGATCATCTCGCCATCTATTTTAGATTCAGACTGCTCAAGCCATTCGTTGGAAAGGGTACATTACGCGAATTTCTCCTCTACAAAAAAGCCGACTTTGACCATTTCAATCAATTGTTGGAGTTAGCTCCCTGGGACCTGTATTTTGACCCTAATGATGTTGATGCCACTTGGGAAGGATTCCTTGATTTGTTGTTGGCAGCTTCCCGTGATGCCATACCACATAAGTTATCCGGATCCAAGAAGACAAAAGCGTGGATCACTCGAGAAATCAAGGGCCTCATTAGGAAGAAACATAGGCTCTTCACAATTGCTAAATGCTCTAATAGTTCAGGTGACTGGATGAAGTTAAAAGAAGTCCGGAATAAAACGAAGAGCATGATTAACAGTTCATACTGGTTGTATGTCAACCACCTGTTTACATTGAATGATAACCGAAAACGTTTATCGAAATCAAGAACTTCATCTCATCATCAGTCCAATGGGAACGAAGAGCATGATTAACAGTTCATACTGGTTGTATGTCAACCACCTGTTTACATTGAATGCTGAGCCTACTATAATACAAAGTAAGATTTCCATGCTGTTCGGATGTGTTTAACAGTGTTCATTGTATATTGGAGGATTTGTCAACACATTGAATGTTTCCTGCAACACCCCTCTGACATGTGTAAAATCTATTATGAGTGAAGGACAAACAGTCTGTTCACACTCAACACAGAAGCAATTCATATTATCATGTAGAATGTGTATAATATTCAGGGGGCATAGCTGGTGGGAGGCAGGGGCGGACCCAAGAGGGAGGGGGGGACCGGGCCCCACCCCTGATCCCCTAAAAATTAAAAAATTAGTGCCCATTATATACCTCACTTAAGAAATCCAGCCATCTGATTGGTCGAATTGCATTCATAAACTTCAACTGTTCCTGTAAAATTCCCGGTAACCATGCATAAAACATTTAATATTTTTAATAACCATGGTTATTAAAAAAATAGGTCAGCCTCCATGGTTACCCCATAGGTTTACATGTTAAAAAATGGTTTGAGCGATCGAGGATACCGTATGTGTGCGAAGGATTGGTCGGTAATTTCAATACAATTGAATCTCGATCGATCTTACCGACAATTTTATCTTGCATTGTTGACATGAAGACGAAAATAAACTTCCAAAAACAAAAAAACAACATCTGCCGATAGATCTTGATCTAAGTTCGTGCCAATATGCATTGCAAAAGTAAAAGAAGGGTGCTTTTGCGAAGCATTCATCACGCCGAAGCCGGTTTCAATCCATTTTAATGTATATATTGTACAAAACTGCCACGCATGTGAACAGCGCGCAATGGCCGAGTGGTGTAAGGCGTTGGTGTAATATTCATCACTCATTGTACGCAAGGTTTCGACTCTCACCTTCGACAAAAAAAAAAAAAAAAAAAAAAAAAATTATTTTTTAGTCTATTTTTTTTCGGCATATAAAAGTATTAATGACTGCTTTAATATTCGAGAAATAGTTGTTTTCATACGCTCTCGGGAAGGTTACAATTGGGCTATTCCCCTCGGCAAGCCTCGGGGAATAGCACAATTCTAACCTTCCCTTGAGCGTAATAAAACAACTATTTCTCTCAAAGCAGTCATTAATACTATACTATTCCTCCCTCTCCCTGCTTATTCGGCCTGCTAAATATTTTCTCAGGAATTGGGTCCCCGCCCTCGCCGCCGCCTGGATCTGCCCCTATAGTGGAAGAGGCGTTTGGTCATAGGGTTGGTTTCCTGTGACACACCCCTCAGACATCTTGACAATCTCTTCTATATGGAGGACAAACATAACCACTCAAGACAGAAGCCATTCATTTATCATAATGTAGAATATATGTAATATTTCAGGGGCATTTATATGAAAGTGGGAGGGGGGGGGGGGGTAACACCTCATCAAACAGTTAACTTTGCCAATTAAATCTTTTTTGGGGCTGATCTCATTTCCATTGACTAACTTGTCTGCTAACTAGGTCTAATATTCTTATTTGAAATGGCCTGTCTTTGGGGATGGTGGTGGTGGTGGTATATATATATATAGATATATATATTTTTTTTTGGGGGGGGGGGGGATGACACTCGTATTGACCTCTTATTGACCTCTCCTTGACAATTAATAAGCTGTATTGGCTAATGCATATATTATAGTAATTTCCATATTGAACATTGAAAACTGACACCACTGTTCAAAGTGGTCAGGATACACCTGACCTCTTGAGTGTTTTAACATTGGGGTAGCTTTCCCATGGTGTCTGATGTTGACACCGGGACATGTTTGTTTGATCAAACCAACCGCTAAATCCAAGTCATGAATACATGTATGTGCACAACATTATTCCAATTACTTATGTTGGAGAGAAAGGAAGGCTTGTATGGCAACAGAATGTTTCACTTTCACACTACATTTGATACTGTCAAGGCGATCGGACATGGAAGTTTTAGGTCAAGAAAGTCTAGCTTGGCCCCTCCGGTCCTCGTTGATAACAACAACGTCATCAATAAACCAAACGACATTGCAGAAAGGTTTGCAACTTACTTCCAGTCTATTTACCCTCCTCCTAGTAACTTACCAAATGTTCCTGACGCGTGTGTTCATCCGATTCCTCCACTTTGTTCCGTCGAGATATCTACTAGTGATATAGCAAAGGCTATAATGCTTCTACAAGATAAGAAAAGTCCAGGACCTGATTCTATCACGCCAACGATGCTTAAGAAATCTGTAAAAGTTATCTCACCAATTCTTCAGCGCCTATTCGCCTTGTTTCTTCGACATCAATCTCTACCATCTTCGTGGAAACAGGCTAATATCTCACCTGTTTTCAAAGCTGGTGATCGGTCGCTTGTAACAAATTATCGTCCAGTAGCACTAACGTCCATTGTTAGTAAATTGATGGAATCGTTCATTTCTAGGGCAATCTGCAATCACATGGAATCGAATTGCCTTTCATCACAAGTCCAGCATGGTTTTGTATCTAAAAAATCATGTGTGACCCAACTTCTGACCATTACTCACCAGTGGATGTCTATCTTAGATCAACGTCGCCCGCCCCGTATTGACGCAGTCTTTTTCGACTTTTCAAAAGCCTTCGACCGCATGCCTCACGATGTTCTATTGCACAAATTGTCTTCATTATATAATGTTACTGGTGACGTATGGTACTGGATTCGGTCTTTCCTGTCTGGACGTCAACAGCGTGTTCAGTATAAAGGATATTTCTCTTCACGGAGTTCACCAACATCCGGTATCCCACAGGGCAGCGTATTAGGTCCTTGTGTATTTAACTTGTTCATCAATGACCTGCCCCGCTACATTGACTCCTCATGTGCATTATTCGCGGATGACACTGTCATCTCTCGCCCCATGTATGCGCCCGTCGATCACCAATACCTCCAAAATGACATCGATAGCATTCATCAGTGGTGCCAAGACAACAAGATGTGTCTCAACGCTTCAAAATCTAAAGTCATGAGGATATCATGCGCTAAGAATCCAGGTATTCCCGAGTACAGCATCAATAGCGTTCTTCTTGATGTAGTAACTGAGACCAAATATTTAGGTGTCATGATAAATAACCGCTTATCTTGGGATAGTCACGTCAACTACATTGTCTCACGAGCCAACCGGCTCCTTGGGCTGCTTTCTAGTGTTTCATCTGGTCTCTCTTCCCACGCTACACTTTGTCTGTACAAAGCTCTTATTCTACCCATAATCGAGTATGGTCTACCGGTTTGGACCCCGTATACGAAAAATTTAATCGGTAAGATTGAAGGTATTCAACGTAGAGCAACCCGAATTATCCTTAAACAAAGAAGAATGGAAATGTCATACGAGGAAAGGTTGCGACGCCTCCGCTGGTCATCTCTTGAGTCTCGTCGGAAGTATACTTTGATCACATTCATTATCAAATGTTTGTTTATGTATGTATCCTGCGATAGTGTAAACAGCGCCATAAATGTAAACCCAAGGTATAGTACCGACCTGAAGTTCAAACATTTGTTCGCTCGAACTGAAAGACTGCGTTCGTCAGCCATTAACTCATTTCCCAGATTGTGGGACACACTTCCTCAACATATTCGTAACGATGTACTATTGACTCAAATTGGCACTTGGTGCTCCCACTTGAAGGTGTTGAACTCTGGCTTGTAAATCTGTATATATGATTCCGTATTTATTCATGTTGTATTATACATTATATTTCTTAATAATATTAATAATGATTGTAACTATTATGTTATAATCGTAGCAATAATAATGATTGCAATAACAATAATATAAATGATGTTGATAATAATGACGAATATGCTTATACATATTTGTAACAGTGTGATCTTTTAATGCTGTTTATGCTTTCTTATTGCTAGTTGTTTAATTGCTGCTGTTTATAGTCATTTATAGAATATAAATAATTCTTCAATTCTATAAATAAGACTTCACATAATAACCACCTGAGATGTATACCGTATAATTTTTGTTCCATTTCTCATTATATAATATGAAACAATAATGATATGTACTTGAAATAATACACAGTCCATTTTAACCATTCCAAACCATTCCAAAATTGTATTACTGAATTTTAATATTTTCATAAACATGATATAGGGCTTACCTTCATCTGTACATATTATGATCGTGCAATAGCTTCGAGACTGGTTGTTGTTGAAATTGTATTCTCAATGAAAATTAATTTTTTGTTGATGTTTTAATATAAATATTGATGTCAATGATATAAATTATAATAATCATAATAATAATGATAGTAACGGTAGTAGTAATAATGTTAATAACGATAATGATAATGATATTATATTTTTTTTTACAACGTGATGATGGTGTTAATGATTAACAGTAGCTGTGAAAGTTGTAATTTTGTATTTGCCAGTTAAAGTCATTTTATTTAATATTTATTGATTTAACTTGACATTACAATAATAGAACTACAGAGGGCGTTTGGTCAAAGATTATTTTGACAGTTCTTATTTAAAGTTTTTCTAGTTTGAAGGTCAGAAACTTGTTTGGCGCCACCTGTTGTTGGCTGATTTGAAATGATCATGTTTGCAACATGATTTCTGTTTTGTGAGGAAAATCTGTGGTTTTCTGGAGCATCCTTTGTTCCTGAGAGCTGTTTCTACAGTATTATGGAGGCACAGAGGTTAGTTAAACCACATATTTGAGCATTATGAAAATGAATGTCAAAAAGGTAGTTTTTAAGATGTTTACATTGTATGAAACTTACACAGTAGCACAGTAATTTGTATGGCAAATGTATAACATGTGTATACTGTGTACCCACACATAGGATAGACTAGAGATATCTATTGCACATTTAATATGTCATTACATCTATAATTGATGTTTAGTTTTACTTAAAGTTGAAAGAAGTATAGTCAAGTAAAATATATGATGCAGAATAAGACATTCTATGATGAAAAGGGATGAGGAATGTGAGTATACTTGTGTGAATGACAGGTCAAGGTCATGACTTTGTTATTGTATTCCTTGACTATGATAAAGTCATTCAAGCTCGTTAAATATGGTTACATTTTTATCTGGTTTAGACATGATAGAGATGATATAAGTTTAATTGTGTGTTAGCTGTGACATTCTACATAAAGTTCAGATAGATTTGTCAAGACAGTGTCTGACTTATATAAGATTTACAAGCAAACATGAAAAGGAGTTATAATTCAGAAAATGTCTTTGATTTAGTAGAATGCTATATCTGCTTTAATATTGTGGAACTTATATTCATGAACACATACTTATTATGGATTCCTGTTATGCTTTATCATGTACAGTTTTCACGGAGTGAAGGGAAGAAGAACGGAATAAAGCAGTGAAAGGAGTAAAGATAAAAGATTCGTTCATCAAAGACAGAGTTGCATTCCCCTTGATGGTTATGACTCTAAAATAAACTGACACTCCCGTAAAAACCTGAGTCGTTGTAGTTATTCAGCGTTTCGCCTCACAGACAGTCGAAGTAGCAATATGTTACTATACCTGTCATGAATTCACAATTTAAAAAAAACTGTCATGCAATGTTTGTTGTTTTTTTTCTTTTCTTTTCTTTTTTTCTTTTTTTTTCTTTTTTTTCTCTTTCTTTTCTTTTTTTCTTTTTCTTTTTCCTTCGTTTTTCTCCCTTTTTCCTCCATTTTTCTTCTCATCTATCTTTTCTTTTTAAAGCTTTATTTTAACCAATATCAGGTGCATCTAGTCGGGTGTGGGGAGGAAGGTCTGCGGATCACAGTTATTTGGTTAACTTTTTCCATACCCGAGCAGCTCGACCGGATGCACCTGCTATTGCAATATTTATATATGCTTTCTATTGATTTTTTAATCTCAATTCATGTTTGTTATATTGTTGTATTATGTGACTTGATTTGCCAAATAAAATAATAATAATAATAATAATTGGCATTGTTTTTGTACGTTGACCCGGAAATATATCGGCCGGGTAATGTCATATATTACCAGTTCAAATGCATGAATGTACCGTTTCACTGTTCTGATATAAAAATTGGATAACTTGTATAAAGTAAGTCCGTAAATTTCGCCTTTAGAAATATGTAATTAAAAACTGTGAAACTGTACATAGAAGAAATTCAAGAAAATATACATATTTTGTTTCTATCTGACTTATCAATCAGAAAATTGGATCTAAATTATAACAAACGGGGGAGAAAGTCGAGGTACCCAAAGGGGTTCTTAATCGGCTCAATCCCCCCTCCCCCGTTGTGCGAGTCCTATGGGTTACCGTCTGTGTAGTGGGAATCTTGACAAAATTTCAGTTTTATTAAAGCGTGACCCATACCAGAAGGTTATTTCTGTCTATGACTGCTATGCTTTGCTGCAGTGGGTATTAAAGTACCTTATGCATAATTCTTTTAATTTGATTTGATATATTATTCTGTTAAATTATGTCCATAATTATAGACAGCTATCCTAGGGGTAGTTGTCCGGGGGGTAGTTGTTCGAGGGTAGTTGTCCCGGGGGTAGTCGTCTGGGGTGCTAATCCGGGGGTGGATATCCAGGGGGTAGGTGTCCGGATACGGTTTTACAGGGCTCACAGGTCATAGTTTGCAGGATGACATGAGTGCAATTTGCAGACCACATGTCTTGATGGATTTTTTTCCAAATTTTGTATAGAAATGTATCTTAGTTGGTACAATCTACAGATCTTAAATTGTTAGTGATGCTGCCCTCATTGTTCAATCATTTTAATGGTCAAAGGTCATTAGTCCCTTTTGTGCCCTCTTACTACCGGCCACATTTATTGACGGATTTCTTTCAAATTTTGTATGGAGGTGTATCTTACTAAAATCTACACATCTTTACTGTTTGATGATGCTGCCACCAGTTTTCGTCTGTTAAAGGTCAAAGGTCATATTTTGGTGGAAGTCTAGTATGCGCTCAGCAAGTCGTATTTCATGACGGATTTCCTTCAAGTTTTGTATGGAGATGTATCTTGGAACACATTAACACTTTAAAGCGATGCTGCCCTCATTGTTCCGTTCTTATAAAGTCAAAGGGCATATGTCTTTTATGCCAAAATTCATTATGGATTTCTTTCAAATTTTGTATGGAGGTGATGCTGCTCCTAGTCTTGACAATAGTCCGAGCCACTAGTGGAGATTTCTACGTCATCTTTTTGTTTCAGGGAGGGGGAAAGGGGATCTTTGTCCTTCTTTCGTACGTAAGGATGACACAAAAAGCGATGCTAGTGCCGGGGAATACATTCGCATTGCGGGGCAATGGAGATTGCGATATTTCTACTTTGTCTTACTTTGTTTTGTATATTTTTGGGATGGGTGTACAAAGTGCCGGCCACTCAGTTAGAGAATCAAGGGTTTCACTATCTTTCATCGGCGTATGAAGTATTCGATTGTATTTCTACATATTCACAAGTTGAAGGTAGACTACTTGAAATTATCATTATTAGCCCACCAAAAATAAGGGGAAACAGATAAGACTGGGCCATAATCCTCTGGATTCATGTCCTTGAACACAATATCTTTGTAGCACTCAGTTGAAACAAAGCAATCAGACAAACAAAGGGTAATAAATTGCCTTAAATCACAAACTATTAGAGTATGTATTATGGTGTAATCGATAGCCCGGATCACAGTTGCATTTCTCAGGCATGCCGATGTATTATTCTTTTTC
Source organism: Strongylocentrotus purpuratus (assembly GCF_000002235.5). Lineage (NCBI taxonomy): Eukaryota > Metazoa > Echinodermata > Echinoidea > Camarodonta > Strongylocentrotidae > Strongylocentrotus > Strongylocentrotus purpuratus. The sequence continues at coordinate 27,667,894 of NW_022145603.1, read as the reverse complement.
CTTTGTTTTGTTTTGTTTAGTTTTGTTTGTTTATTTGTTTCCGGGGGAGGAGGCTGTACAAAGAATCAAAGAGTAACTGACTGAAGTGTTTGGACTATCTTTTTTTCCAATATCCCTGCTTCATGACTTGCTGGCGTACGCCGTATTTTATTGTATTTTCACAGATTCAAAATTGGAAGGATAAATACTTTAAATTATTATTATTACTTTTAAAAAATAGGGGAAAAACACAAGACATCTTATCTTTATATACACGATGACCAATCAGTATCCTGCTGTCTAGAGGTCTAGAGTTACTTTGTATCTGGAACAGAGCATTGATTTTTATATACCTTTTAATTATTTGGGTATATACATTTAATATGGAAAATAAAACCACCCAACCAACCGTTGAGTGAGCGTTTTGCTCATCAGATTTCTTCCACCATCCCCCCCCCCCTTCTATAGGAAATTAGGACCAGTTAGCAGATTTTACTCCCGGTTGACTACAAATACGCGGAACCTTCTCGTTTTGTTCTTGATGTGGCCTAAAACCACTCTGTTATCTCTCCAGAAGAATTGCCTAACATTCTCAAGATTAAGTTCATTCTGTACAAAGGGGATAACTTTCGCTAAAACTAGAGCTGCTGTCAACTCTAGTCGGTGCACTGTAACCATCTTGAGAAGCGCTACCCTGGATTTTCCTTTCCCATCACTAGCGTGTAGTGTACTCTGTCTTCTCGATTTGTTAGTATCATAATAGTTTCACTGTCCAAAACCATCATTGCCGGCATCAGAGAATCAGAAATGATGAATCCGCACACTCTTGATAACTCCAAAGTCCTTTGGTTTGTAACAACTATCCAGGCGCGGATCCAGAGAGGTGGGGGGGGGGGGGTCGACGATAGTGAATACCATTTTTTTTGTCTTTCTATTTTGACACCGAAAATATAAATATCGCGCCGGCTGATAGTGAGCTTTTTAATATTTAATAAAGACCCCCCCCCCCCCACATCTTTGATCAAAAGAGATAAGGTAAATTTTTGGTCACAATTTGGCCAGGGGGGGGGGAGGGAGCGGGCAGTGACCCACTCGCCCCCCCCCCCCCCCCCCCCCCTGGGTCCGCGCCTGGACTAAAGTCTTTATTAGTCCACCATAGGAAACGAAAATATTCTCTGTGCTCCTTGTATGCGTGGAATTGGTGGAATATTTCTTTCACCTCAGACATGAAAGCTATTGCCATTTCCACAGATTCGGAAGTTTATGGTTATTGACTTGGACCTAGTAAGCTAATAGTAAGGCTTGGACCTGGAGCATCTTCTCTGATTATGTGAGAGTACAGACTATTATAAGGGTTTCCATTCCCTTTGTTTTATTTATGTCATTAATTTCTATTCATGGTTTTGCGACTTGAACCTGCAGGATAACAAATTAGCATCCTGTTGTCTGGGAAAGTTTCTCAGTCTCCTGCATCATCTTACAGACCTGAATATTGACTCGTGTTTCCTTAATGATAATGCCTAAAAAGAGATTGCTGAGCTTCTTCATCTCCAGTAAAAAAATAAAATAAATAAACCGAGGAGAAATGAAAACATTGTAAACATATTTTGTCTTGTTCTTTGTACTGAGATTCCAGGTTAGAAATTCAAATACGTGTGGATGACATCAATTTTCTAGATAATTTTCCATGGGCATACAATTATTTTAGCAATCGGGTAAAACACCAACATCAAAAACTAAAGCATAAACTATAGATGTGATAGTAATCCTGGTAAAGTATTTTCTGAGTCAAATCTGATGAATTTTCAGTTTCTGAGGATACACTGATAACGACGCAATTTGTAAATCCCTGCTTTCTCTAATACGATTGATGAATTTATATTAAAGGTTCTCATTTCCTTTTCTCCCATACAATATGCTACTGCCCCACTTACCATTTTGCCCCTCTATTTTCTTGCTAATTAGATATCTTTTTCCGCCCTCACCCCTTTCATAATCCTGGATCATTTGCTGTGATTATATGAGTGCCTAATACTGCGAGAGTACAGATTATTACGGTTTCCACTACTTTCCCCATTTCAAGCTTCATGATTTTAATACATTATGCCATTCATTTCTAAAATCTCAATACTATCAATCTACAACCCTCCCCCTCAAAAAGATATCCGGGGATGCCTACCACACGTTGGCTAATCTAGGTATAGATTGAAACTGAAACATACAAATTCAAACATGAGAAATTATAATTCCCTCTCTACAGTTTAGTCTTCCTCACCTTTGCGGCTATCGTGTGTTGTTTATCCACTGAAGATTGTACTGGAAATTCACGACATAATTCGTGTAATTTCATTATCAACGATGCATACATCAGATATTATGTATGCATACATTTGATGTTATGTATGCTACATGTACATGAATGATGCCAATTGATTTTCTTTCCCAACAGATCCAAACATTGAACCTAGATTTCAGGCGGATCAGCAAGTCAATTGAGAAACTAAGTCACTCGGCATCTAAGCAGGTAGCCGAGTTTCTCTGCTCTCTACCCAGCCTTATAAGCTTATTGGTCACTGTAGATGCATATTTACATGATGTTTTCTTCACTGAAGTAGATTCCTTGGCTGCATTATCACAGGTAATAAGAAAATTCAGTTCTCAGGCAGTAGAAACATGCATGGATGTAGAAGCACGTTTGTCTCAGACTAAAAAAAAGCGTTTAAAAATTACAGAAAATATTTAATTACCGCGATAACTCATATTAGAAAGTATTAAAGCAATTCAAACTGTATTTGGATCAAGTATGTATGAAAATGCAAGGATGAAGTGATTACACATTTTTAGTTAAGAGGCCAAAGGTCACAGGATCATACAGGTTTTTGAATTACCAGAAAATATCTTGTCACTACAAAAAACATTAAGCAATTGAAACGAAACTTGGATGAAGTATGTATAAGTATGGAAGGATGGATAGATTAAATTCCAGGTCTAAGAGTTCATGAAGGTAAAAGATCATAGGATCTTGAAAGTTAAAAAAAATCCCCAAAATAACTTATTACGCTGACATTTTAACAAAGATTCAACCAATGTCGACCAAACTGGGCTCGTGTATGTTTTATTATGGGGGCTACACCATGAGGACATAATATAATTTCTGAAAAACTGTGTTGGAACACTTCGTCTTTTCTTTTTTGTCCGTCATCTACCCCCTCGCATTACTGCTGTTAATTTTTATGTATCTAATAAAATTGTAATGGTATTGTTTACAAACTCTACATGTACACTTGTATCCTTCTTAGTAGACGTACATGTAAACGAAAACAATAGGGTTTTCTACAAAAAAAATGCAATTAAAGGGGAAATTAACAAGGTTGGCCGTTTCCATACGTTATAACAATTAATCCCTTAATATCTCTTTTCCCCTCATTTTACAGCTAATCACTTTTTATTTCCTTTGTTCTCTAAAAATTTGTGCACGGATGTCATGTCAGAATCCTTACTTCATGGAGAAGCTGCGTATCAGCGGGCCATATAAGTGGACATCAAGACCAACACCTCAACACCATGGGTGGTCAGAATGTAGGCCTACACACCAACAGCCATACCACCCTCTTGTTCTTCTGCTGGAATCAGCACCACCTTCTGGACAGTTTCAGAGTTTTCATCACAGAGATATTCAATTAGAGCCAGAACAAATTAACCAATCCACAACTCAGCAACATTCTGCGATAACGCCACTCCAATCTACAGTTGCACTACATCAATCGACCAAGCAGCAGCTTGAGGAGTTTGAACAGTATCAACAGTCCTATCTATCTGCCCAGCATAACGCCAATAATGGTCAGGGAACTCAGTACTCAGCTAACTCGAGTTCTCAAGAAACACAACAAACGCCACACCATGGTCGAGGAGAAGCAACACAGGACAACGCTGTTAGTCACAGACGTGAAGATGCAACCCCAATAGAAACTGATGACACCTCGCTATCATCATCTTCAGCATATATCAATTACCTAACTTCAGTGTATCAAGGAGGGCTGTCAATTGGAATGAAGCAAATTTATGAGAATGATGATAACCTTGCCATGCCCTCAACCAGTGGATTGAGTTCCGCACAAAGTAGAACTGATGCAGGTATGGAAATCAGGCTCAATACTTTTTATAGGCCCTTATAATAACTATGCAATGACTTAATAAAATTATGGTATGACAAGGTCAGGTTACATATTTTCTTTCATTCACAAAATGGGATGATCATTGTAGAGTTATCGTGGTCTAGTGGACACCTCACCGGACCGAGGATCACACGGTTCGCATTTCGAACCCCGCCGCAGCAGTAATGTCCTTTGGCAAGATATTAATCTACATTTGCCACACTCCAGGTGTTAAATTGGTACCTGGTAATTATAGTTAATAACCATGTATGTCTAGTGTGTTAAGATAAAACATTTAATTCAAGTAATGTGTTTTTCTTGCCTGATGTAACGTTAAGCTAAGCCGATATGTACTCTGTCAAATTATAAGTTTTAAATATTCTTTAGTTTAACCTGTAACGTTCACCATAAAATAATATGAATCATTAGATTTTAATGTGATTTTATCAAACATTTAAAAATACATGCAATCATATCATGGTCATAATTAAATAAAGTATAAGAAATCCCCAAAAGTAAGTGATACAGTATTAGTAAGTCTATATTGAAATATATAGCATCGTTGCTTGTATTGTAAATGCTTGTACTCGCATATAAGATTGTTAGGGTTTTTTCAAGTACAAGATATTTTTCAAAGCTTTACTATAATTCAGTTTTATATTCGCCATTTCATGTTCCTTTACAAGTCTGGATATCATCCCATATTTTATTCATTCTTTATTTTTTGCAGATCCAGTCGAGAGTGAACGAATTCCTGAACATCGGTAAGTAACACAATATACGATTACCTTTTTCTCTTTCTCTCATCTCCCTCACCCTCTCTCTCTTTCTCTCACTCTCGCTCTCCCTCATTCTCATCCTGTGTCCCCTTCTCTCTCTCTCTTCCACTCTCTCGCTCTCCCCTTTCTCTTTTCATCTATTTCTCTTGCCGTCTTCAACATTTCTTGAATTTCTTGTACTTTTATAATCGTCTGTTTGGAGCCAGAAGACTTTAAAACACTGTAATGCCTTCTTCACACTCTCCTATTATTTTATTACTGTGATGGTTTTTAATGCTTTCGAATGCCATTCAATGAAATTATGCCACGATTTAACGTCCCAAACACTATTATCTCAATTTTAATGTGTATGCCTCCGCTACAAACTAGTAGCCGCGGAGGCATTATGTTTTCTGGTTGTCTGTCCGTCCGTGCGTACGTACGTCCGTACGTCTGTACGTCTCAAAAACTGATTGATGGATTCCCTCCAAATTTGGATCATGTATGTATCTTGCAGAGCTAATGAAGTGATTAGATATTGGGGTCACAGGTTCAAAGGTCACAGGGCTCATTATCATGCAAAAATAGCTCGTGATCGCGTTATCTCAAGAACCGATTGATGGATTCCTGCCAAACTTGGGTTATGTATGTATCTTACAGAGCCAATACAATTTTGGGGTCACAAGGTCGAAGTTCAAAGGTCACAGGTCATTATGTATGCAAAAAATAGCTCATGATTGCGTTATCTCAAGAACCGATAGATGGATTCCTGCCAAACTCAGGTCATGTATGTATCTTGCAGAGCCAATGAACTGATTAGATTTGGGGTCGTAATGTCCTAGGTCACAGGGCTCATTATGTATGCATATAAATAGCTTGTGAATGCATTATCATTAAAACCAACAGATGGATTACAATCAAACTTGACTTTTAAAATTGCTTCCGTTTTGGTTTGTAAAATTGCTCTATGGCGGAGGCATCATTTTTGATGCGCTCAGTCGAAGTTCCATCTAGTTTATCTCTCTCTCTCTTTCTCTCTCCCTCACTCTCTCGTTTCTAAACTGTTTCAATCTCCATCTGACCCCCTTCTCTCCCTATCTCTCTCTCTCTTTGTATTTTTATCTCTCCCTCTCTTTTTCTGTCTCTCTATTACATAGCAAACGCACTCACAACGACGACGACGACGACGACGACGACGACGACGACGACGACGATGATGACGACGATGATGATGATGATGACGATGATGATGATGATTGTGATAGAGTTGATGAGAGCCTGGAACAACGTCCTAGAAAACGACGAGCTAAGACAGATCGTCAACCTGCCTCACCTTAGGATCCTAAGAATGGAATGCAATAGCATTATTGAATAACATCCAGAGATTGGTTTGGCGGTAGCGAGAATTTATCTTACACACTGTGATAGAATATTTAATTGAATATTACTAGTATTCCCTATTTTCATATCTTGCCATTCTACCTCAAAACAGCTGTTATATATAAGTGCAATACTAATTTACTATGCAAACACTTACAAGTACTTAACTGTTATCAATTATGCATTCCAAATCATCAGGGTTTATTTTTCCTTCTATGGACGTATATTTTACTGACTTTGCTGTTAGTCTAAAATTGTATAGTTCTCATGATATCTTACTTTATTTTGTAATACATTAATGCTGCATTCATCTTAACAGTATTACCTCTTGGACATATGCATTTTTTGTTTTTACATCTTCTGTATATATTGGTTATATTCTATGTCACTCTTTATTTGTAAATAGATGGATATGTGTAAATATCATATTAACTGATTATAATAGATGTAATGTTTAATGTTTGCTATTGGCCATGAACTTACTGGCATTTGTATATTTGTATTAATAATAATAATAATAATAATAACAACATTTATAATGCGCACATATCCACCCCAAGAGATGCTCAAGGCGTGTATTGCTATCGCATGAAATCCTCTGGCAAGACATTAATCTTTATGTGCCTCTCTACACCCTGGTGTAAGAAATGTTTACCTGGTATGAAGAAATTATAATGTCATATTTTCTTATATCGTTAGTTAGCCCGGTTAAAGTCGGCGTAATGATAATTTAGTACAGCGCTTAGAACCATAAACACTGTATACATACTATAATATGAAACTGTTTTTATAGCTTATACATTGAAGCGCTTAGTAATATATGTATCAAGCGCTCTGTAAGTGTTACTACACATGTATTATCGATATTTTCAATACCGTTTTTACAGCTGATAGAAAATGCCTGTTTACTTCTAACTTAGAAATGAAACATTTCATTCACCTAATTCAAACATTATTTCATTTTTCATTTTTTTTTAATTTTGCATAAACTAAGATAGTTGCAAGGTTTTATAAGCATTTGATATGGTGTTTTTGATGTGCGCCTTGAGCATTTACTTTCAAGTGTATACAATTTCTTCGTGTACGGGAATCATTATTTTTTGTATTTTTGTGTAATTTCTCGAACTCCAAACAGAAATCTAGACTTTCTCCCATATATAATAAATATAATACATACAAATATATATATATATATATATATATATATATATATATATATATATACTCATAGCCATTTTATATTTCAGTGAGAGAAAATCAAAAGTTTAATGGATAATATTAATACCGGATTAATAGAGGAATAGGCCTACTTCCGCCTCAACTGACAAAAGGCAGGGTCACGAATTGCTAAGTTATTTTCATAATGTTATCAAGGAAGAAATGCCAAATAGAGTGAGCTGTGATATGTATGAGTTGTTCAAACTAATGCACACGTGAACTCTAAATGTTCTTTGGACATATCAGAGGCGTGCATATAATTGACCTAATAGTAGGGTGATCACACTGTCTGTGCACACAGTATGCCCCATGCACATACACATACACAACAGCAGTCAGTCGGTAGAAATAGCAATTTTCGTAAATTTATTTAAACAAAACTGAACAATATTTTTAAATTTGTATTTCACATTTCTTTCAAGCATACCTTTAACTACACTTCTGTATAGTTTCATTGTTATAGGCATGTGGGAAATATGTTAAATTATTAATTAAAATATTGTCTTTTCAGATATGTGTGACATGGCTCGCTGATCGCCTATTGACTGTTATTCTGCGTGGTGAAATGCACTTCAATGTATAAAACTTCCCTACAAAAATGCAATATCCTCATAAGTTTCACTCATTGAATCAATTTGTTATTTACACTCAAGGTAGCCACAACTATACTGGGGTCAACAAATTTTGTTTTTCTCTGAAATTCAGTCCTTGTGGAATGTTATGGCCTGTTGAATTGAATGGTTTCTCGGAAAATCGTCATAAATCCTCAAATCTGACATTTAAAAAAATATATATATACTGTGATGTAGCTGAAAGTCTGCAAATTCTTATCATTTGTTCGGGTTTTCTGAATAATTTATGAAACATATGAGGAAATGGCTGTAACGGTGATCCAAGTTATTTCCATCGCCATATTTTATTGGCATTGCAAAAATATTTGGAATTTAATGTTAATATTTGGTGTAAATATGATCTATAAATATATGATTTTAAAAAATGCCAACAAAATGAACAGCTTGACTATCCTATATATATAATTAGCTGAAATTACCTAATTTGCATATTTGATGAATATTCATAATTTTGTTTTCTTCAAAAAAAATATATTTCCATACCTGTCTGATATATATAGGTTGCATTGATATATCATGTTCGGTTTTGATTTGATTACATATGCGCATATTAATTAGACGGACTTAGTTATTTTCACAACTTTTTCATATCAGCAGATTCGCAAAAATGGCAAAAATTACTTATTTCGTTTGCTTCTGTTTTCAAAACAGTAATAGATATATGAATTTTCTTTTTTGTATTTTTTACCACAAAGATGATATTTAAGTGTCGGATAATTTAATTTATAATTTGTGTCCAAGAAAGTGATGAATTAAGTTGTCAACTGCGTCGAATTTCGCCATTTTTGCCAATTTGACCATTTCTGGCAGGTTTTTCGGTAAATTTGCGTTTAAAAAAAATTGGTATAAAATCACAACGCCTTGACTGATTTCAATTCTGTTTTGAGGTTTTTTGAAGCTTTCATAAAGCTTGATCATTTGCAATCATCAAATAACATGTGTTTGTTGTACTTATTTTTGGTGTGCTATACCTACTAGTTAATTTAAAAGAAAAGTGACAAATAAGAAAAGCAGATTGGTGAAAGTTTTAAAGAAATCGGACAACAATGATAAAGTGCAACATAAATGTATATCCCAACTGTTCTCTCTCTTATAAAATGCTTTAATTACCAACAAAAAGTATGCAAGTGTTTGTTCAATATTATGCACGTATCTTACCCATTTATGCCAACGATTGCCATTATACCATGCAGTTACTAGATAGATAGATATATACATGTATATACATACAGTCAAACCCGACTATCAACGTCACGAAAGGGAAACGTAGATAGTGGCCTCTGTAGGCAGTTGACCTCTCTAGACAGGTTCTACAACAAACATTTCTCTTTCGAGGGAGACAAAATATATTACCAATATCCATATGTGGCCTTTATAGACAGGTGGCCACCAAGACAAGTTTGATTGAATATAGATACATGGAAAGATACATAGATGGATAGATGAATGGTTTGTTGATATTAAAAGAACATACACTACAGCAATGCCGAGTTGAGATGAATTTACAATGACAGAGTGCACACAAAGAAGGTAATCGGCATTGACAAGAAATTAAAAAAATTATTAGCATAATATAACATATCTCAATTTGTTTTGTAACCTAATATGGCATGTGATTCGATATTCTACATGACAATGTTAGGCCTAAAAATGTGAAAGTCTAAAAGCAATAGTTGATAGTAGGAGACCAGCCTGTAGATCCCGTGACCAATCTCTGGAAACGAAGGTTTGAAAGTGTTTTTGTGTTCCCTGATGAATACCGAACAATTTTGACTTGGGCTGCCCCCTTGAAAATCCCGTGCATTTTCGTGAGGGGTCAACAAAGGTCATACAGGGTAGAAATTCAAATATATTCCAATCGTGTCGATATGCATATCAAATTACTCGTCTGGTCATGAGGACTCCAAAAATGTATAGTTTGTTTTACCTCCGACCTAAAATGAGGTCGCTATGGTCAAAAAGGTCAATGCATTTAAAACTGGTGGTCAAATTCACCAACATGTCCGATTCTCATGATTTTAGTGTCTAATAATATGTTTTCTGACTTAGCAAATTCAACTAAGCAACTTTTAAAATCAAAAGTGGTTGCCATAACCTTGAAATTTCCCCCAAATCCATGGATAAGAAGTTGTTAAATGTTTGTCACCGAAACGGCAGCCATTTTGAATGTTCATGGTCAAGGTAAGCACTTTTACTTTTGAAAGTTGTATAGTTGAATTTGCCATGTCAGAAGACATATTATTAGACACCACAATCATTAGAATCGGACGTGTTGGTGAATTTGACCACCAGTCTAAAGTGCATTGATCTTTTTGACTATAGCGCCCTCATGTAAGGTCGGATGATGACCAGACGAGTAATTTGATATGCAATATGATAAGATTAAATGTGTTGGTGAATTTGACCACCGGTCAAAAGTGTGTTGACCTTTCAACGTTTTTGACCTCATTTTAGGTCGGAGGTATAACAAACTATACATTTTTAGAAACCTAATGACCAGACGAGTAATTTGATATGCTTATCGATACGATTGGAATATATTTGAATTTCTACCCTGTATGACCTTTGTTGACCCCTTACGAAAATGCCCGGGATTTTCAAGGGGGCAGCCCAAGTCAAAATTGTTCGGTATTCATCAGGGAACACAAAAACACTTTCAAACCTTCGTTTCCAGAGATTGGTCACGGGACCTACAGGCTGGTCTCCTACTATGATATTTTTCTTCATAGATCTGTATTGGAATTGTGATTGATTTGGTGAGTCAGTCCCATATACTGAGCTTGAAGAATATGATGGAAGTATAATTATGTCTCAAAACAAGTTTCACTTGAATGCACTTGATAACACTTTGCATTGAATAATTATGTTTGTACCTGAGAACATTTTTGAAATAAATTCACTTAGTTTCATTCCATTGAGGCCAAACAATGCATACGTGTCACTGTTCTTACTGCATTTTTAAAGGGACGGGCCATGGGTATTTGGCCTGGATCTATCGCTGTTGTTCCGTGAATAGTTTCAAGAAACCATCAAATAAGTATAATTTCAACCAGTTTCAATGGGATGTCATTATAATAATTGTAACGGTTTAAATGTAACACCTACATGTTCGATGGGATGTCGCTGAACTTGTACTTTTGACGGTTTTGATTAAACGCCGCCTGTGTCTTTTGTAGTAAGTGAAAGAATAAGGTTTCAGTAAATTAACCCCCTCCCCCTCCCCCCCAAAAAAAAAATGAAATAAGTGAAAAGGGGATAAAATTATAATAAATAAATAAAAAAATTACAAAATGCTAATAAATAGGCTTAAATAAAAATATAAAAAGTCAATTGAATAAATATAAGAAAAAGAAATTTAAAAAAAGACGATCAGCATCCCCCTTTGATCCCAAGATGATATATTAATCTCAAAGAATAAGTTTTTAGATGATGATAATGGCCAGTACTTAAAAGTTCCAGTCTATCACAGAATGTTCTTTCATACGAAATGCATTTAGGGGATCAAAAAAAAGGTAGTAAGAAACTTTTTTTGCTAACAAGTTATTGAATACAAAAACAATCGGCATACTATACATTCACCTAGTTTAGGCCCTCAATCTCTCCACATTATAATGGTACTTTAACAATTTAGACCTAATTATTAGGCCTCTATATATAGAAAAGTAGGCATAGCTGTAGGTTTTCACGATCAGCGAGTATTGATATAATAATGATGAGTTCTTTTAAGGCGTATATTTCACGACGCTCGTAAGCCTAGGCCCTCTCAATCTGCTTTACAACTTACAATTCATAATCAATGGAAAACTCTTATAAAAAAAGGGTTTTTTAGTGCTCTTAAAATCTCTTAATGACATTTACTCCTGACATATGGAGTGTATAGCAATATTGGGAGAGTGTTCCAAAGCATTTGGCCCTTACATTTTGATTTGATTTGATTACTGCATTTTTCCAAATACAATATAACTGAATGATAACCAAGAACGTGTAAATGTAAGGTATAATACAAGCATCTTTCATATCTGATGGACTATTCGCATTGCCATTGAGGAGCATCTTTCATATCTGATGGACTATTCGCATTGCCATTGATGAGCATCTTTCATATCTGATGGACTATTCACATTGCCATTGAGGAGCATCTTTCATATCTGATGGACTGTTTGCATTGCCATTGATGGGCATCTTTCATATCTGATGGATTATTCACATTGCCAATGAGGTGCATCTTTCATATTTGATGGACTATTCGCATTGCTATTGATGAGCATCATTCATATCTGATGGGCTATTCACATTACCATTGATGAGCATCTTTCATATCTGATAGACTTTTCGCATTGCCATTGGTGAGCATCTTTCATATCTGATGGACTATTCGCATTGCCATTGATGAGCATCTTTCATATCTGATGAACTATTCGCATTGCCTTTGATAAGCATCTTTCATATCTGATGGACTATTCACATTGCCATTGAGGAGAATTTTTCATATCTGATGGACTATTCGCATTGCCATTGAGGAGTATCTTTCATATCTGATGGACTATTCGCATTGCCATTGATGAGTATCTTTCATATCTGATGGACTATTCACATTGCCATTGAGGAGCATCATTCATATCTGATGGGCTATTCACATTGCCATTGATGAGCATCTTTCATATCTGATGTACTATTCACATTGCCATTGGTGAGCATCTTTCATATCTGATGGACTATTCGCATTGCCATTGAGGAGCAACTTTCATATCTGATGGACTATTCGCATTGCCATTGAGGAGCATCTTTCATATATGATGGATTATTCGCATTGCCATTGATGAGCATCTTTCATATCTGATGGACTATTCGCATTGTCATTGATGAGCATTTTTCATATCTGATGGACTATTCGCATTGCCATTGGTGAGCATCTTTCATATCTGATGGACTATTCACATTGTCATTGAGGAGCATCTTTCATATCTGATGGACCATTCGCAGTACCATTGAGGAGCATCTTTCATATCTGATAGACTGTTCGCATTGCTTTTGATGAGCATGGACATGACTGGGGTAGTTTATTTTGCTAAACATCGACAACTGCTCTAGCGCCATCAACAGACCATCGGTTTACAAATTCACATTACCATTGATGAGCATCTTTGATTGCCATTGATGAGCATATCTGATGGACTATTCACATTGCCATTGAGGAGCATCTTTCATATCTGATGGACTATTCGCATTGCCATTGAGGAGCATCTTTCATATCTGATGGACTATTCGCATTGCCATTGATGAGAATCTTTCATATCTGATGGACTATTCACATTGCCATTGAGGAGCATCTTTCATATCTGATGGGCTATTCACATTGCCATTGATGAGCATCTTTCATATCTGATGTACTATTCACATTGCCATTGGTGAGCATCTTTCATATCTGATGGACTATTCGCATTGCCATTGAGGAGCAACTTTCATATCTGATGGACTATTCGCATTGCCATTGAGGAGCATCTTTCATATATGATGGATTATTCGCATTGCCATTGATGAGCATCTTTCATATCTGATGGACTATTCGCATTGTCATTGATGAGCATTTTTCATATCTGATGGACTATTCGCATTGCCATTGGTGAGCATCTTTCATATCTGATGGACTATTCACATTGTCATTGAGGCGCATCTCTCATATCTGATGGACCATTCGCAGTACCATTGAGGAGCATCTTTCATATCTGATAGACTGTTCGCATTGCTTTTGATGAGCATGGACATGACTGGGGTAGTTTATTTTGCTAAACATCGACAACTGCTCTAGCGCCATCAACAGACCATCGGTTTACAATTTCATTTTCTCTATTGCCATTGAGGAGTATCTTTCATATCTGATGGACTATTCACATTGTCATTTAGGAGCATCTTTCATATCTGATGGACTATTCGCAATACCATTGAGGAGCATCTTTCATATCTGATGGACTGTTCGCATTGCTTTTGATCAGCATGGACATGACTGGGGGTATTTTATTTTGCTTAACATCGACAACTGCTCTAGCGCCATCAACAGACCATCGGTTTACAATTTCATTTTCTCTGTGAATTATTTATGTTTGATTTAATGTTGTTAGTTTTTACCTATAAAAATTGATTAATATTTAATTGATATTTTTTTCGTTTGTCTTATTTTCATATTGATGTTACTCATAATGTTTTCATTTGATTTGGTTAATTATTTTTATATTTCAAATGTTTTTGTTTTGTTATATTTTGTTACTGGCTTTCACAAACTCTGAAAACAACCGTTTAAGGCTGAAGCGAGTTGTCGTGATTAGATAGATAAATAAGATGAGAACAAATGTCATATGAATAGTTGGAAATGTCATCATCCACCAGCCTTTTACCGACTTTAACTTTCTCTCCGATATTTACCACACATTCTGTCAGGTGAAAGAAAATGATTAAGTAAACCTCTCACCCCCCCCCCCCCCTCTCTCTCTCTCTCTCTCTCCCTCTCTCTCTCTCCCTCTGTCTGTCTCTCCCTCTCTCTCTCTCTCTCCCTTTCTCTCTCTCTCTCTCTCTCTTTCCCTCCCCCTCCCTCTCCCCTTCTATTTCTCTCTCTCTCTATATTTCTATCTCTCTATCCCTCACCCTCTCCCTTTCCCTCTTTGTTCTTTTTCTATCCCTCTCTCTCCCCCTCTATCTCTATCTCTCTCTCTCTCTCTCTCTCTCTCTTTATCCGTCACCCGTTCCCTCCCCCTCTGTTTTCTTCTTCTCTCTCTCTCTCTCTATCTCTCTCTCTTTATCCATATCTTTCTCTCTGTCTCTCTCTCTATATATCTCTCTGTCTCTTTCTCATTTCCCTATCAGCTTGAATGTTCTCTGCCCGGCATAATCATTATTCCAACAACTACCATCATCATCATCATCACCATCATCATCGTCGTCATCGTCGTCATCTCCTCCTTCTTCTTCTTCTTCTTCTTCTTCTTCTTCTTCTTCTTCTTCTTCTTCTTTTTCTTCTTCTACTTCTTCTTCTTTTTCTTCTTCTTCTTTTTCTTCTTCTTCTTCTTCTTCTTCTTCTTCTTCTTCTTCTTCTGCTTCACCATCACAATTTCGTTCACTATCGTCGAACAAACCAACATAATATATTCCTCATGCATTACCAAAACCACAACACTCTCTTTGAATAAAACACAAGTGAAAAACATGATATTCTTTGATTTCTTACTCAGGTCATGCAGTTTTATTTCAGACTTTCTTCAACCAATGATACCCACACGGGCCACACTAACATACGATCGCCAATGGCGTTTACACATGCACCATGTAAAAGCGTTGAGAAAGGGGCAATGCACCACGCCCTTTTGACATATTAGTATGCACCTTTCATTTTATTGATCATCAAAATAAATCATATTTAATCAAATTAAACCGTTTTGATACATTATTAAGATTGGTATTAAAGCGGAATAATGTTTGTGGATACCAGTGGAAAAACTTGCAACGCCACTCGCGATCGTTCAATAAGTTTTCTCATATTTGTTTACCTCCATTGATAGTCATCTTATATTTATTTACAAGTTTGTACATAGAAGGGAGGAAAATACATCTCATAAACATTTCTGGCACATTTTAAATGTATCTGAGGTTTCCTCTGCTCTACTAACACTCAGCAAACACATAAAAAATAATTTGTATGTACATTGCCATTACAGTGGTCAAAATACCAACAGAACTGTATGTATAATCGAATCGTTGTCGTTTGATACTATTTATTAGCATTTATTGTCAAAATATTACGTAATGTATTCTACTCTCAAGCATTAAGAGGTGTCACGAACCAAATATAGTTTAGATCATTTCTAGTACTTTTTCTTTTATCGTAAATCGTCACAAAAATGGAATACGCAGGAATTAGGAACGTTTATTATATTATGATCACTAAAGGAGCGTAACAGATTAGAATAATACCCAATCGTAGGCTCTTAGTCTTTCGAAAACACTGAATGTATGTGTAATTCTTCATAAACTCATACGCTACATTTAGTGAACACCATCATTTTAATTGATAATTTTTTTGACAGGTGTCAGACAATGATTGTATTATAAATGATAACAAATAAAATGCTACAGTTTAAGAAATATAAAAAAGCACAGATTAAGTGTGATCATTTAGTGCGGGACTGCATTGCCTAATCGGTGACCATTGGTCCTCCATGGTCCCCTTTTTCTTGTGTTAATTGAGAGCTGATTTAATGAGATAACCACCTGCCAGTGACCATACAGAGAGGTCTAATCCCTCCTGGCCAAACTATATAGTGCAGACAGGCTTTAGAACAGTAAAAAGCGAAGAGCATGGTTATGATGGTTACGAATCGTGAATCAAATATTGTATGTAGGCTACGCACGAAGTTGATTCAGTGCGATAAATTAAAGTGAGCATGTTGATTTTAAAAATTAAGCGACACCTCTACTTAGAAAATATAATAGAACTGACTACAAGCGTGCTTTTAAGCACAGTATATTTGGGGTGCATACAAATAGTACTTTCTTGGACTTTGTGTTTAAATCGACTCACAGCCAATAAATAGTTCCTGTTCATCATAGCGTGACTTGCAATTTCACAACCTTTAAGCTTTACACGTAGCAGACAAACTGAAACAATTACTATTTCATGTGTGTTTCTCTTTGATGCGTAATGATGTGAACATTTCAGACAAGAGGGATCGCAATATTCAACAGACGAACATTTTCCTTCATTTCTGTAAATTGCGTTTCATATAGTTTAATGTAAATTAGGAACATGCTAAATAAGTTCTTCAACATGATAACAAGATCGTGTGCGCTTGGCTGTGTTTACTTGTAGTCTCTAAGACCAGTCATTCAATTCCAAAATAATTTAGGACTGAACATTTACAAGCAAACTGTAAATAACTATAAAACAAAGAAAACAAATAATACTGCGATTCTATTATTATATAACTGTACAAATCTTCATAAATACATAATATTGCACTATCGCCGAAATAAGAGAAGAAAATATTATAGCAAACGCAAATAGAGAGTAATGACTACTAGAAGTACAAGAGAGACACGGTGGCATTCCATAGACCTTGAATTGACGAAGTTTGATAAATTCATCTACAAAATAAACTGAATCGCAAGAGCGCCATCATTTCTCTGTGTGACCATGCCTTGAACCATAATGCATGGCCCTACAGAGGAATTTTTCCTGTTGGGGTCGGGGGAAAATGCAATGAATTTTTGACAATTTATTGCATTTTCTTCGTTTTGGGGAATTTGTGGAAGGGGCCGCGTACCCTAGCAAACACTGCGTACAGTCATGATTTAGGGGGCCAAGCAATGGCCTCGTTACTGTGAGGCCCCAGGATAAAAATCGTGTCGATCAGCTCTATATCAGTGCCCTTTTGTGAGGCATTAATCCTCATTACTGTCAATCATGACTTAAGGACGTAGGTCCCTTAGCTGATTAGCATAGTAACACACATATGATGAAGCAATCACGCAAAACAAATACTCGCAAATTAGTATTCAATAAAATCTGAGAATGTATGCCATTATCTAGATCTATTAGAAATAAATAATTGATGAAAATCCTTCCCTAAACTTGGGTAAAAATAAATATTCCACCTTTATGACCAACAGTGTACAATTTCAAATTGAATGAGAATGAGAGCAAAGGGCTCTTTGGAAATGTACATCTTTTCCTCCTTTACACTGAATAAATATTTTAAAGGGATTGAAACTGAGTTCGCGTCTTTCCTGGACATGATAGATACGAATACATAAGCGAAATAAGTTAGTTGATCTAATCGAGCCTGAAAATGGAATGACGATTTCTTGATTCATATTACAATTGCTTCCTTAAAAGACCTTATTCATAGCAGAAACAAGTGCTGTGTTTCTCTCAGTCTGGCAAACATTGAATGAGGTTGAACTTCCTTCAAACCAGATTACAAGTAAGATTTTCTTTCATCGGAGAAAGAACTGGGCTGAGAAAAGTAGGGGGTGGGAAAGAGTCACTTAATCTGATGTCTAACCAAGTTTTTCCATAAGTTTTGCTGTTTCAGGCGGCACTGATATGACGTTGTAGTCTGAATCGAGGACTCCAAGATCTCGCAATCGGTTCAGTTCTTTTTTGTACTCAGCATATTCATGGGCTTGTTGACGTAAACCGCTAATAAATATACTGAACGAATTAGCATGTCTCAACTTGCTTAACACCTGTTTAATGATAAAAACAGAAAAGAGGGAAAAGAACAAATACATTAACA
Organism: Strongylocentrotus purpuratus; assembly: GCF_000002235.5. Taxonomy (NCBI): domain Eukaryota; kingdom Metazoa; phylum Echinodermata; class Echinoidea; order Camarodonta; family Strongylocentrotidae; genus Strongylocentrotus; species Strongylocentrotus purpuratus. The sequence continues at coordinate 27,649,487 of NW_022145603.1, read as the reverse complement.
AGTGATTAGGAAGGAGGAAATTCATAATTATTTTTAAGGAATCCGATGAAGGTTTGTATATAATTTTGAACCCTGGAAAGGGAGATGCTTATCTAGAAAATCAAAACAAAAAATTATACATTGCAAAGCAGTATAGTAAAAGCATCCTTGGTAAAAGGTTGTTTTCGACCAATTTTCTAAAAATTCGCTGGAAAACCCTTGCTATGTAAAACGTTTATGTTTTGTGATGTAGGAAAGATAAGGTTTAATTTTTTTTTTAAGTTTGCTATTAACAAGCAACATAACAAGGAGGGGTGGGAAACCGGCCGTATGTCGGCAAGCAAAAAATAATCATGACAATAACGTTCGTCGAAACTCGGAAATCATCGAATTTCATGATGATTTGACTAAGGCTCAAGCTTTGTCTGCTTCGAGCTACTCCTGATACAGAGCCTAATTAGGGGACAATTGTTTTATCTGCTCTTTGGTATCCAAGTAGTAGCATTTGTTTTGATTGATATTAAGATATATTTATTCAAAATAATGTGAGGGATAAAAAAAAACAGGCTTTTCTTTTAACCCACTAATGCTTTCAAATGTATAGAGGCATACGTTTACAGAAAAGTTATGAAGGCCACGCTGCGCCGCGCCGTCTCATGCCCGCCCCTGGTTACCCCAATGCTACTCACATCCATTTTCGCTCTCCTTTTTGCGGGCGCGGCTTGGCAGCAGGCGGTGGAGAAGATAAGGATGTAGACAAGGAGAGTGAACAGCACGACCTGGAGCCATGATGACCGCGGTCTCGATGCCGACGACGAGGACGATGACAGTGATGATGATGATGACGATGATGATGACGACATGTTCTGTAGATTAATTTGTGTTGTACAGGAGGGTGTACGAAAATATGTTATATCTGCTGAAAGAGATAATAACAATAAGCTCATTGGAAAACCACAGTTGTTCAAATTTAACTTCTTTTACATGAAATAAATATATAATAAAAGGGAAATTCAATCAATAAATGATGGCCGATCAGCATCCTGTGGTGTTGAGGAATTACTTTGCCTCCGGAACAGAGCAATCCATCGGTAATTCAATAGCTGATTTTGATATATCTTTGTGTTCATCACGAGGTTATGTACATTGTATATGGAAAATAAAACCAACCAACCGAACATTCAATCATCATTTTGCTCATCAGATTCCCTCCTCCCCCTCCCCCATTCAGAATCCTGGATCATCTCCTGTGAGTATGTGAGTGTTCAATGTGAGAGTACAGACTACTATAGGGGTTTCCACTTTATGTTTGTGCAAATTCTGATAGAGAATAATATCATTATTGGTTATTTTGAGTTGTATATTCAATCAAACACAAATTGACAATGCTATGAAGGTTCTTGCAAGGTCCTCTCCCAATTGGCTCTGTACTTAAAACATTTTTTTATCTACCAAAATATCACACATTTTCTCAAAATATAATTATTACACATTTGTTTCTACACAACGCTTGTACAAAAAGAAATTCTTTCATCAGCAACTAAGAAAATCGAAATTGATTATTTCTTGTGCAGCGCAAATAGAAGAGGATACCAGGAAGGACATCAAGTATACATGTATCAAATACCAAATATCATTCATGGCCAATTCAAAATACAAATTTAAAAGCATATAAATTGTCAGACGACTGCAGAAATTTGGCCGACCTGAAACATGTTCAGGCATATTGACAAAACTGTTATTGTCACAATCCGAATGAATTAGAGGTTCAAATATACACTATGTGATTTGCTTCTTATAGAAATCCCATTAAAATTTCCCTACTTCAAAACTACACTCAGGTTGACGTTTTCACGGCGACGGGGATTCACGGAAATTGCCCCCGACTCCCGTTGTGTGATTTGGAAGGGAACGTAGGTCCAGAAGCCACGCATGCGCAGGGGATAAATATGACGTCACGCGTAGTAGCTCACGTCGGGTGCCTAAAATCGAAAGCTCGCTATTAGCACGGAAGCGAGGGTGAGCAAAAATTGTTAGCTTACCAAAATTAGCATTTGTACTACTCACCAAAATTAGGAAACGAGCAAATATCGACGTGTTTTTTGATGGGTTTTTCCAGAAGTATAAATGGCAGTCCAAAATGATTTTTCGAACATGGTCTATGAGAAAAGGAGTTAATATCTCTTAACGAATGTACAGTTTTCTAATTTGCTATTGTAAAAAACAAATAAATCAACAACGACGGTATTACTCTCGAATTTTACTCTAAATTTTGGGATAAACTTGGACCCTTGCTAGTAGATACTCTAAATTACAGTTTCAGGGAAGGAAAGACGCTACATCACAGAGACAAGGCGTCATCACTTCAAAGCTAAGAAAAGAGAAAGGATGACATTTTTATTGAAACTACCGATCCATTACAATTTTAACTGTTGATGTCAAGATAGGTTCTAAAGCCCTAGCACAGAGACTAAAATTGTTCTACCATCGGTAATACATCCAGATAAAGTTGCCTTTGTTAAAGAGAGATACATCGGTGAGGCTAACAAAACAGTTATAGTGACCCTCTTTTAACTCTAGAGTTAAATGACTTTCTGGAATTGTATTAAGTCCCGACTTAAGAAAAGTACTGATTCGTAAAACCACCAATTTTTAATAGAATCGTTGAAGTGCTCTAATTTCGGTACATAATATTTGCAATTATCTTTGTGTTCTTTATATGGACATAGAAAGTTGCGTTGTTTTTCAGTAGGACAAGAGGGCAGATAGAGGGATCCTCTATCCCTACCTCGTTATTGTAGCAATTTAAACTTTAGCTACAACACAAGTTTCAGAATGGACCCACATATCGAAGGCATTTAGCTAAATGCTTCCCAGTCAATTCAAGATAAAGTTGAGTTCTGGTCATCCGATTGCATTATGAAAGAAAAGGTGTGGAATGGATCAAAAAAAGTTTATCATGTAGCATTTAAGTGTTGGTGTGTACTGCAAAGTTCTGGAGTCATCAAAATCATAGTAAACTTGGCCTAGTCTTGGTAAGTAACAAGCACTGTGCACAGAAAGATGTATATGGGACAACACAAATAGTCTCGGTGCTACTAACCTTGATTTCCTAATCTTTCTATGCTCATTATTCAGCCAGTATACATTTTCTACAAACATTGTTTGGCAAATGACATTTATTGTAATCTTGAACATTCAGTGAAATTTTCGTTTGATTCTGTAAAAATTCATTTTCTTCTTTTTTTTACCAGAAATCACCTTTATCATTAATCTTACTTTTTACGCAGTTGATATAACTGTATTTTTTGTCGGATTCCGAATCATATTCTCGTTCAAGAGCTTTGTTTGATGAATTTCATAAATTTTCGTCACTTTCTTTGTATTCTAAGAAGGCAAGAGCAATGGTATAATGACAATTTAATGTACAGAATCCACCATGCATAATAAACATCGAATTCGTGAATGTTTTTGACATTTCTTGAAATTGACAAATCCCACAGTTTTGAAGATCTGATGGCACAACTCCAGGCTATTTACTTCAAGCTCTACAGGTTAGAAATCAATATGTTTACAATTATTGTCACAAGTTGACGGGAATACCTTTTCAACTGTAATTTTGATGTAAAATGTTTGGATATTGTAAGATCTTAACGCTAGGGCAAACCAAAATACTTTGAATAATAAATGTATCAGATGAGACTGAAAATCTTTATTCAATTAAGAAATTGAAGAAAAATAATTTCTTATTGAAGCAAAATCACAATCTGTTTTTACAGATCAAAACCAATTTCCTTGTAGTTTCTCTGATTCAAACTTAAACGGAATCGTAAATATAATAACGAAGCAAGTTTACCATATTGCTGCAAGAGTAACCCAGAAATGTACCCGTCTTAACCAACAGTTCAATAATGTTAAAGCAACAAGGCTTTGATTCTTTCACTTTCCCAGAAAGAGTTGCTGTTGACTACAGACTTCACATTACGCACTATAACATTTAGAACGAATTAGAACCAACTCTTGAGTAGCTAGCACGTATAAGGAAGACAAATAATCAAATTTGTATTTGGAATTACTGAACATTATCAAGATGTCAATCCCAAAATGAAATATTGTAAATATTATATTTCCCCGAACAATTCTACTGGCAAAGATATCACTAGGTTTAACAAAAATGTGTAAAATTATATTTCGGCTCAAAGACTTTAGAGGAATACGGGTTTCCTTATGTTTGTCTTATGTTCTGTTAATAAATGATTAATGTAAGATTATATATTGAGTTGAAATGAATTACACAGTCTTTTTTACAGTTAAGTTCATCGATGTGTACATGAGCATTACTGTTCATTTTCAACAACAAAATATAACACATTCTTTGTACTTGTTGTAGTTTATATCTGACAAATAAAACATTTCAATAACAAATACATAATGAGTGTACACAAAAACTAAAGGTATAATGTTGTCATGTTAACGCATACAATCGATTTTCTTTAAACAAAATTGAATATTAATAAGCACAAAAAAATGTAACTTACTAAAAATAGAAGAAATAAAATTACCTGAAAATTGTCCTAAGGTAAAGAGAGGAATGTTGTACTACTGCAGAACGTCAGATCTTTAGTTGCGTTTGATTTGGTATGCAGAAGTAATCAGCTTTTAAAACGTGAATTTCGTTGAGTGTTAAACCTAGTCACACCTTCAAGAACGCCAAGAGATTGGAGCTAGTCAGGCGATGTGATTAGCTGAGATACAATAGATATCACTCCATATGGTTTTCACTATACAATAGGTACAATAAACGTTTATTTCGTACTACCACCGACAGTGCGAAAACCAATTTATCTATGTCAACCACATATCTGTGGCTACGGAGTGAGAAACGTATATGAAATGAAAATGATATCTAAGATAATTACTTTCATCTAATTTCTATTGTCTGCTTTGTCTGGAACCCGAAGGTAAAGATTTACAAAAAAATAACCAAAGTACCTTATGGTGCTTCCTCGTGAATATTTCTTTCGGTTAACGTACTCTGAAGTACTTTGCCCTGAAAACCGCCATCTCTTGGAAGACATTGAACAGAACAGGATAAGCGAAATGAACCATCAAAAACTCCAATAAATGAATACACTGATGACGATGAAACAGACTACCATGTAAACGGCGAATATGCTAGCTCGGACTCAAACAATACCTCAATCTTCGACAAACAACGAATATGATATTTGTGTTAAAAAACCTTACAAATGCAACGGCCTAAAATTAGCTCACTTAAATGTGTGTAGTATGTATAGGAAATTGGAAGAATTGCGATTTTACTTTTTAATGAAAATTAACATTGATAAAGTGGGTATTTCAGGAACATGGTTATCTCAAACTACAAGTGATAATCTGATCTCAGTATACGGATATACACTATTCCGACGGGATAGAGCAGATGGTCGCCGTGGAGGCGGTGTTTGTATTTATGCAAAAAACACATTATCATGTATTGAACGTTATGATCTCAGTGATACCTCATTGGAGGCAATATGGATTGAGTTAATGTTACCCTCATTTGAGAAACTATTATTGTGTTGCCTATACAGACCACCTGACTCGAATATTGAGTACTTTAATAACATGCTAGATGCATTTGAAAAAGCAACTGAGGAACCATCTGATCTATTGATAATAGGGAACTTTAATATTGATTATAAAATGGACGAATCACTCCATGAAAACCAAATTAATCTCATAGAAAACCTTTTCCTTCTAACACAAATGATAAATAAGCCAACTAGAGTAACTACTTCATCATCAACTTGTATAGACCATTTGTTAAGTTCAATTCCCCAGAAGCACATTTTATGTGATGTTGCAACAATTTCAATGAGTGACCATTATATGATTTATACTTGTGTTAACACTATAGTGGAAAGGAAGCAACATAAAACTCGTCGTTTTTGGGATTATAAATCATTTGATGAAAATCGATTTATTGCTTCTATAAAATCAACTGAAATATTTCAATTAACTAACGATGTTCCAATTGAAGTTTCATGGAATGCTTGGAAAGAAACATTTTCGAAAATAAGTAACGAGCATGCACCTATCAAAACAACTAGGGTAAAAGACAGATTTTGTCCTTGGATGACTCCAGAAATTGTAAAACTTATGTACACCAGAGATTTTCTTAAACGAAAGTCCGTTCCTTCTCCTGAACAAGAAATTCGTACTGATTTTGACAAAAAGTATAACAAACTAAAAAAACATATTATCTGTGTCATATGAAAACAAAAACAGGAATATTTCCGGGATGTACATAATAAACATAAGAATAATTCGAAGAAATTATGGACAGAATTGAACAAGATTTCTGGAGTCACAAAGTCTAAGGACCAGAGCTGTAATATTGAATGTAATGAAATGAACGATTTTTTTTATTAATACAGGTAACAATAACTCTACATCATTTGTTAAAGATAAACCGAAATGGAATCATCCACATTGTATTTATGAATTTAATTTTCAACCAATTGATAGTTCCAAGATTCTAAAACATTTAACTAACTTAGCTTCAAATAGCAATTTAGATGTCTTGGACTTTGACACTAAATTACTCAAATTAGCTGCACCGTATATTGCTCAATCCCTATGTGTCATCTTTAATGCAAGTCAGGATACGGGAATAGTACCTGATGATTGGAAGATTGCACGTACCACACCTATTTTCAAAGGAAAAGGCTCAAAAAATGAAAAAACAAATTATCGACCAATTTCGGTTGCTAGTCATATTCCCAAAATTATGGAAAAGGAAGTACAATTATAGTAACTTTCCGACCTCCAAAAACATGATATGATTAATTTCGATCAATACGCCTTTCTTTCAACCCATTCAACTGTGACATGCGTACATCGTGTCATAGACATGGACGACTTCTACGAAGCCTTAAATACGAAAGAAAAGGTCGGTGCATGCTTTCTAGACATCTCTAAATGTTTTGATTGTGTTGATCACGAGCTTCTTCTATTCAACTTGAAAAATATGGAATCACTGAAAACAGGCTCATATGGTTAAAAAACTACTTAGGTAATAGAAAGCAAGTGGTATACTCCAAAGGAAAATTATCTGATACAAGAGAGCTTTCTATCGGATTACCACAGGGTAGTGTCCTGGCTCCCATTTTGTTTCTTATATTCATAAATGATATATTTAAATATATAACTGAAGGCGTCTGCAACATATTTGCTGATGATGTTGTAGTCATTGTTGCAGATAGTAAGCTAGATGATGTTACAAAAAAATACAAAAAGATATTAATGCTCTCCATAATTGGTATAAACAAAATCGATTACACATAAACACAAGTAAAAAATTAAAACAATGCTAATAAAATTAAGATCCTCTGATATATTAAATATATTCATAAAAGATGAACTGATCGAATAGGTAAAATCTATAAAATATTTAGGTATAGTGATTGATGAAATTTTGAAGTTGAATATATACTTAAGAGACTTATGTAAATCTATTGCCTATAAAATCTATTCTCTAGGAAAGCTGAGTAAATTCGTAATCCCAGAACTATTGAACACTCTTTATAAGTGTGTAATCCAACCCTGTATAGACTATGCAATATCTGTATGGGGAAATTGCCCAGGCAGCTACATGCTGCTCGTTCAGAGATTGCAGAGAAGAGCTGCTAGATATGTAACTGGTACCTTTGACTATGAACTTGCAAGCGGCAAAACATTGATATAAAACTGTCCTGGCAAACTATTGATAAGCGTCGTGATTATTTCTGGCTATGATTATTTTTAAATGTATCAGGGGCATTGCTCCACCTCGTTTATCAAACAAAATAGAAATGTATTTCGACCGCCATGGCCTAAATACAAGAAGTGCAAACTCTCGTAATGAAGCATTGCCCAAACCCAATGTAACCTTTATATTCAGACAATATTTTAAGTATGCTGGAGCGGTAAATTGGAATAAGCTTCCCAATGATATCCAATATGCCAATTCAGTAGACAGTTTTAAATACCAATATAAAAAGTGTTCCTTTAATCGATAAAAATTGTTCACTGCCGTTTCTCCTCACTACTACAACATTATATGCAATAACTAGAATTATTGCTAACCCGATTACCTAAAAATTTCATATACCTACAATTACGTCCTTAATGTGATATTTATCTTTAATAATTATGCAATACAAACCATATTCACAATTCATTGGACTTAATCTCGACATGAAATGTTTATTAACTTCATTGTTATATAATTATAATGTAAAATGTCATCATTTTAATGTCATATTGCATTATTTTATATTTTTTCTCCTCTTTTCATTTTTCCTTAATCTTATTTTTCCTATTTGTGATGTTTTCGCTTTTTACCAATTGTATAAAACTGTTATTTTGTTTATAACTACTCTTATTGTCAGTTCTTGAATTTGTATTTTCAATCCTTATGCAGGACCATTATGTAAGACAGCCTGCAAGCTGAACAATGTTATCCTGTTAAAAGATGTTTTAATAAATAAATAAATAAATATATCATTGTCATGTTCCACCCTTCCTCTCGCTGCTGTTTTCGTGTCCAGGATTGGAGTTAGGATTTCGAATTATGTAGGATACTAAGCGCCTTTAGAAGCCAAGTTTAGAAACTTCAAAAGATGATATTCTCCCAAATATGAAATTAAATGAAACTTGGATTTTAGTTTTAATACAAAATCAAACGTAACAAAGAAAGAGCAACAACAAGTAGAGACCATCAGTTCCTTACATAGCCTGGACCGCCTGTTAGTGTTACATTTAACTGACGTGTGCAAAATACACTTAAGAAATATACATGATATTTAAAATAGTTGGTTGAATATGATCAATTGTGTAATAGATCCCAGTTGAATACAACAAGTAAGGAAACAAAGCACAGAGGAGCGGATCTGTGATTTAGAGTAATTAGTGTTACTTTCATGGGTCAATAATCACTTTGAAACTTCAGATTTCTCTATCAAGCACAGTCGGATTCAATGGCCTCTTCAGATAAGAGGAAAGTTCGTATAAGGAAACGTCGAGAAAAATATCTAGTTTTGAAAAGGTGAGTTGACATGAGAGTGCACGCTCGCGACTAGGCTCATCCAATGGATCCTTACGTAATGTAATCAAATACGATGCACAAATCTTTGTTAAGTGCCTCGTTACAAATTATTTCTTTCACCTGTTACAAATAATTGTATTTCAATAGTCAGAATACGAAGTGCACGCATTCCATGTTGTTCGGTAGGATAATACATGATGTTTTTCCTACCAAGCAACAGTTAATGCATGCAATAAAATGCAGTTATCTGCTTTTGAATCATGATTATCGTTGAGTGTGTCATACCAACCTTACCGCCTAAAGATCGACAGCAAACTGGACACAAATTGCTTTACCTCGACTTGATAAAAATCAAAGATATCTGAGCCCCGCCAACATATAGGGGGGGGGGGTGCTCAATGATATCAGAGTCCCGCCAAAATATTTGGAGGTCTCAATGATATCCGAGATCCACCGAATATATTTTGGGGGGTCAATGATATGCGAGACCCGATGTCTGACCCCCCCCCCCCCCCCCCCCCCCCCCCCCCCCTCCCCAAATAATATTTATAAAATGTTTATATTTAAATGGCAAGTCTGTAGATTATAGGTATACATGAGTTTCATGCCTAGAATATAATGATTGGGGAGGAGGGGCTTAATGATATCCGAGAAGTATTTTTTTTTGGGGGGGGGGGCTCAATGATATCTATGCCCCACTTAAAATACTGGGGGCTTAATGGTATATGAGCCCCAAAGGACTCAATTATATCTAAGCCCCGCCAAAAATGTTGGGGGGCTCAATGATATCTGAGCCCCCCCCCCCCCCCCCCCAAAAAAAAAAAATATATATATATATATATATATATATATATATATATATATTGTTGGGGAAGGCTGTGCCCCCCCCCCCCCCCCCCCAAGCCCCCGGTTCCTATGCTCAATATATAGTAGAGTAGGCATAGCTGTAGGTTTTCACGATCAGCGGGTATTGATATAATAATGATGACTTCTTCTAAGGCGTGTATTTTACGACCCTCATAAGCCTATCGGCCCTCTCAATCTGCTTTACAACTTACAATTCATAATCAATGGAAAAACGCTTATTATCAAAAGGATAAGTTATGTAGAGCTCTTAATAACAGCTACGCCTGTCATGGAGCGTGTAGCAATATTGGGAGATAGTTCCAAAGCATTTGGCCCTTACATTTTGATTTTGATTTGATTTCTGCATTTTTCCAAATACGATATAACTGAATCATAACCAAGAACATGTAAATGTAATGTATAATACAAGCATCTTTCATATCTAAAGGACTTTTCGCATTGCCATTGGTGAGCATCTTTCATATCTGATGGACTATTCGCATTGCCATTAATGAGCATCTTTCATATCTGATGAACTATTCGCATTGCCTTTGATGAGCATCTTTCATATCTGATGGACTATTCACATTGCCATTGAGGAGCATCTTTCATATCTGATGGACTATTCACATTACCATTGATGAGCATCTTTCATATCTGATGGACTATTCACATTGCCATTGAGGAGCATCTTTCATATCTGATGGACTATTCACATTGCCAGTGAGGAGCATCTTTAATATCTGATGGACTATTCGCATTGCCATTGAGGAGCATCTTTCATATCTGAAGCACCATTCGCGTTGCCATTGATGAGCATCTTTCATATCTGATGGACTATTCGCATTGCCATTGAAGAGCATCTTTCATATTTGATGAATTGTTCGCATTGCCATTAAGGAGCATCTTTCATATCTGATGGACTATTCGCATTGTCACTGATGAGCATCTTTCATATCTGATGGACTATTCGCGTTGCCATTGATGAGCATCTTTCATATCTGATGGACTATTCGCATTGCCATTGAAGAGCATCTTTCATATTTGATGAATTGTTCGCATTGCCATTAAGGAGCATCTTTCATATCTGATGGACTATTCACATTGCCATTGAGGAGCATCTTTCATATCTGATGTACTATTCACATTGCCATTGGTGAGCATCTTTCATATCTGATAGACTATTCGCATTGCCATTGAGGAGCATCTTTCATATCTGATGGACTATTCACATTGCCATTGAGGAGCATCTTTCATGTCTGATGGACTATTCGCATTACCATTGAGGAGCATCTTTCATATCTGATGGACTGTTCGCATTGCTTTCGATGAGCATGGACATGACTGGGGTAGTTTATTTTGCTAAACATCGACAACTGCTCTAGCGCCATCAACAGACCATCGGTTTACAATTTCAATTTCTCTATTTTTGATTTAATGTTTTACCTAAATTGATTAATATTTAATTAATATTCTTTTCGTTCGTCTTATTTTCATATTGATGTTACTCATGTTTTCATTTGATTTGGTTAATTATTTTTATATTTCAAATGTTTTTGTTTTGTTATATTTTTGTTACTGGCTTCTTTTTAGGTGGTCTGTCAACGACAGATCACCTATTGTTTTCGTCAGAATTTTCTTTCTTTATTTATTTATTTATTTATTTATTTATTATTAGGTGGTCTGTTGAAAACAGATCACCTATTGTTTTCGTCAGAATTTTCTTTATTATTATTATTATTCTTTATTTTTATTTATTTCCTACACTTTTTTGTGCCTAGGATAACTCAAGTTCGGTTTCGTCAATTTCATTCAATTTTGGCACAGTCATAGGTCATTGTCATGAGACGTGGCAGGAACCTTTTCAAGGTCATCACGTCATCGTGACGTCATCCAGGCGCCATTTTGTGAAATCACGTTATCCATCATATCTTCATGATGCATAAGCAAAGGTCATTCATATCCATATCACATATATTTCAGGTCAAGGGTCAAAAGGTCATGTCATCATAGGTCACATAAAGGTCATGACGCGCGCGTACGTGCGCGTCAAAATTTAAAAATGCTCAAAATCACTTTACTATTAAAGGAGAGTACGAATTAGGTCATTTTAAGCATTTCAAAATTTTCCGTCCGTATGTGTCCACGCGCGCGTTGCGCGCGCTCACAACGCGCGGAAAAGGTCAAATTCATTTTTTTTTACATGATTTAGATTCCTCTTACCGTAAATGACAATTTACATTAATTTCAGTCACTCTTGACCTTTTATAAGGCCGTGAGCGCGCGTCAAAGTTCAAAATCCGCGCGGGCTGCTATGGGCAATATAATGCAAATTTGATCAAAAACATCCCATTTTAAAAATCAAAATAGCTCTTCAGAAAGTCAATTGACCCCAACTTTTATATCATGGTTGGAAAAAGCATGAGTTGGAGATATGATTTCATGTGTCATTTGACCCTCAATTAACTCATGACGTCATCATAATGGCCTCCAAACTCAAAATTTCAATTTGCATATTATGACGTCAGCATATTTCTGGAAAATTGACTGTATCTCTGTAAATATTGATTGATATTCTTCCAAATTTTGATATGATCTACCTGAGACAATTCTCTACAAATGCAGTAACCACAATATTTCATTTTGACAAAGGTATCATGGCGTATTTTTGCGATTAAAGGTGGCATGTCAATTTTTCACATTTTGCGTGTATTCTCTATGGGACATGACTTTTTCTCAAAACTGGATTCTACATCCTGTCTTTTGCGAGCAATATCTCCGTCGTTTTAGCTTTGTTTTCGCTGAGCTTTGAGTATGTTGTAGCTAAGACAATAAGCTATCATAAGTGTGCCCTTTATTTTTCGATCAGATGCCGGGATCATGCTCATATTTCACTTACAAAGTGGGATTTGTGAAATCTATTTTCCGTTTACGTGTAATCTCTATGGGATATGTTTTGGTATATCGGTAACGCACTCGACTTCCGACCTCGAGGTCCCTGGTTCGAATCCGGGCGTCTCCAACAATTTTTTTTTCTTCACTTTTTTTTTCTTTTTTGACTTTTCAATGATCATAAAATTGAAAACAGACCACCTAATTCGTCCCCATGACGAATTAAAGTCTAGTTATTATTATTATTCTTTATTTTTATTTATTGTTCCCACTTTTTTGTGAACAGGATAACTCAAGATCGGTTTAATCAATTTCGTTCAATTTTGGCACAGTCATAGGTCATTGTCATGAGACGTCAGTGTAACATTTTCAAGGTCATCAAGTCTTCATGACGTCATCCAGGCGCCATTTTGTGTTTTTTTTGGTACTTTTTATTCATGATCATATCTTTATAACGAAAAGGCATTTCTCATTCATATTTATCATGATTAAGGTCAATATCCGTCCGGTCAATTTCAAGTCAGAAAACGCACGCGCATGCGTACGTCCGCGCGTCAGCGCGCGCGCAAAAAATAAAAATGCTCAAAATCGTCCCAAATTCATTTTGCATACGTTTCAGGCCATTCTAAGCATTTTTCAAAAAAACGCGCGCACGCACATGCGCGCGCGTTTTCGCGCGTACTGGTATTTTTCAACATAGAATCGCCAAATTTTCTCTGTCATCGTATTTGGCACATTTTTCCAAGCATTTTGATACCTTTTTCACCTTTTTCTGCCCATTAATAACGGAATGAGCGTCCGTTTAAGATAATTTCCGTGCGTGCGAGCTCTTGTAATACATAGCATACATGGGCAAAAACATGCCTATACAAAATCCATTGTAGCGCTTAAGGATGCAAGGTGATCCCAATTTTGTTTTCATATTTTGATAGAGTATGAATTGGAGATATGATTTCATGTCTCATTTGACCCTCAATTAACTCATGACGTCATCATAATGGCCTCCGAACTCAAAATTTTAATTTTCATATTTTGACGTCAGCATATTTTTGGAAAATTGATTGTATCTCTGTAAATGTTGACCGATTTTCTTCCAAATTTTGATATGTTCTAGCTGAGACAATTTTCTACAAATGCAGTTGCCACGATTTGTCATTTTGACAAATGGATCATGGCGTAATTTGCGATTAAAGGGGGCATGTCAATTTTTAACATTTTGCGTGTATTCTCTACGGGACATGATTTTTTCTCAAAACTGGATTCTACATTCCCGTCTTTCGCGAGCAATATCTCCGTCGTTTTATCTTTGTTCATGCTGAGCTTTGATTATGTTGTAGCTGAGACAATAAGCTATCATAAGTGTGCCCTTTATTTTTCGATCAGATGCCGGGATCATACTCATATTTCACTTGCAAAGTGGGATTTGAGTATTTCATTTTCCGTTTACGTGTAATCTCTATGGGAAATGTTTTGGTATATCGGTATTAAACGCACTTGACTTCCGACCTCGAGGTCCCTGGTTCGAGTCCGGGCGTCTCCAACAATTTTTTTTCTTCATTTTTTTTTCTTTTTTGACTTTTCAATGATCAAATTGAAAACAGACCACCTAATTCGTCCCCATGACGAATTAAATTTCTAGTTATTATTATTATTCTTTATTTTTATTTATTGTTCCCACTTTTTTGTGAACAGGATAACTCAAGATAGGTTTAATCAATTTCGTTCAATTTTGGCACAGTCATAGGTCATTGTCATGAGACGTCAGTGTAACATTTTCAAGGTCATCAAGTCTTCATGACGTCATCCAGGCGCCATTTTGTGTTTTTTTTGGTACTTTTTACTCATGATCATATCTTCATAACGAAAAGACATTTCTCATTCATATTTATCATGATTAAGGTCAATATCCGTCCGGTCAATTTCAAGTCAGAAAACGCACGCGCATGCGTACGTCCGCGCGTCAGCGCGCGCGCAAAAAATAAAAATGCTCAAAATCGTCCTAAATTCATTTTGCATACGTTTCAGGCCATTCTAAGCATTTTGCAAAAAAACGCGCGCACGCACATGCGCGCGCGTTTTCGCGCGTACTGGTACTTTTCAACATAGAATCGCCAAATTTTCTCTGTCATCGTATTTGGCACATTTTCCCAAGCATTTTGATACCTTTTTCACCTTTTTCTGCCCATTAATAACGGAATGAGCGTCCGTTTAAGATAATTTCCGTGCGTGCGAGCTCTTGTAATACATAGCATACATGGGCAAAAACATGCCTATACAAAATCCATTGTAGCGCTTAAGGATGCAAGGTGATCCCAATTTTGTTTTCATATTTTGATAGAGTATGAATTGGAGATATGATTTCATGTCTCATTTGACCCTCAATTAACTCATGACGTCATCATAATGGCCTCCCAACTCAAAATTTCAATTTGCATATTATGACGTCAGCAGATTTCTGGAAAATAGACTGTATCTCTGTCAATATTGATCGATTTTCTTTCAAATTTTGATATGATCTAGCTGAGACAATTCTCTACAAATGCAGTTACCACGATATTTCATTTTGACAAAGGCATCACGGCGTATTTTTGCGATTAAAGGAGGCATGTCAATTTTTCACATTTTGCGTGTATTCTCTATGGGACATGACTTTTTCTCAAAACTGGATTCTACATCCTGTCTTTTGCGAGCAATATCTCCGTCGTTTTAGCTTTATTTACGCTGAACTTTGAGTATGTTGTAGCTGAGAAAATAAGCTATCACAAGTGTGCCCTTTATTTTTCGATCAGATGCCGGGATCATGCTCATTTTTCAATTACAAAGTGGGATTTGTGCATTCCATTTTCCGTTTACGTGTAATCTCTATGGGAAATGTTTTGGTATATCGGTAACGCACTTGACTTCCGACCTCGAGGTCCCTGGTTCGAGTCCGGGCGTCTCCAACAATTTTTTTTCTTCACTTTTTTTTCTTTTTGACTATTCACTCTACCATCTCCTTTGAATATTAAAACACGTACAATCGCAAATAATGTAATAAACAACCATATTTACTTTATTATTACCCTATTATCACTAGATCCATTACTTTTTGCGTGTAATCCTTATGGGAGATGACTTTTTCTCAAATCTGGATTCTACATTCTTGTCTTTTGCGAGCAATATCGCCGTTATTTCGGCTTGATTTTTGTTGATTTTTGAGTATGTTGTAGCTGAGACTATATACTATCTAAATGTTCTCTCATTTTTTTCAGTCTGATGTCATCGTGGTCTGTTAATGATAATCATCAACATCATCATGATCATCATCATCATCATCGTCATCCCCATTACTATCAAGATCATCATCATCATCATGATCATCATTGTTTACATGTCTATATAACTTCTCCCTTTCTCAATATAGTAAATATTATAATACATCATAAGACTTGAAGACAGACCACCTAATTCGTCCCCATGACGAATTAAATTTCTAGTTTATTTTTATTTCTCCCCGTTTTTTGTTCATCGGTTAACTCAAGATCGGTTGTGTCAATTTCTTTCAGTTTTGACACAGTCATAGGTCATTGTCATGAGACATGACAGTAACCTTTTCAAGGTCATCAGGTCATCATGACGTCATCCAGGCGCCATTTTGTGAAATCACGTTATCCATCATATCTTCATGATGCATAAGCAAAGGTCATTCATATTCATATCACATATACTTCAGGTCAAGGGTTAACAAGTCATGTCATCAAAGGTCACATGAAGGTCATGACGCGCACGTACGCGCGCGTCAAAATTTTAAAATGCTCAAAATCACTTAACTATTAAAGGAGAGTACGAATCAGGTCATTTTAAGCATTTCAAAATTTTCCGTCCGTAAGTGTCACCGCGCGCGTTGCGCGCGCTCATAACGCGCGGAAAAGGTCAAATTCAAATTGTTTACATGATTTAGATTCCTCTTACCGTAAATGACAATTTACATTAATTTCAGTCACTCTTGACCTTTCATAAGGCCGTGAGCGCGCGTCAAAGTTCAAAATCCGCGCGTGCTGCTATGGGCAATATAATGCAAATTTGATCAAAAACATCCCATTTTAAAAATCAAAATAGCTCTTCAGATAATCAATTGATCCCAACTTTTATATCATAGTTGGAAAAAACATGAGTTGGAGATATGATTTCATGTGTAGTTTGACCCTCAATTAACTAATGACGTCATCATAATGGCCTCCCAACTCAAAATTTCAATTTGCATATTATGACGTCAGCAGATTTCTGGAAAATAGACTGTATCTCTGTCAATATTGATCGATTTTCTTTCAAATTTTGATATGATCTAGCTGAGACAATTCTCTACAAATGCAGTTACCACGATATTTCATTTTGACAAAGGCATCACGGCGTATTTTTGCGATTAAAGGAGGCATGTCAATTTTTCACATTTTGCGTGTATTCTCTATGGGACATGACTTTTTCTCAAAACTGGATTCTACATCCTGTCTTTTGCGAGCAATATCTCCGTCGTTTTAGCTTTATTTACGCTGAACTTTGAGTATGTTGTAGCTGAGAAAATAAGCTATCACAAGTGTGCCCTTTATTTTTCGATCAGATGCCGGGATCATGCTCATTTTTCAATTACAAAGTGGGATTTGTGCATTCCATTTTCCGTTTACGTGTAATCTCTATGGGAAATGTTTTGGTATATCGGTAACGCACTTGACTTCCGACCTCGAGGTCCCTGGTTCGAGTCCGGGCGTCTCCAACAATTTTTTTTCTTCACTTTTTTTTCTTTTTGACTATTCACTCTACCATCTCCTTTGAATATTAAAACACGTACAATCGCAAATAATGTAATAAACAACCATATTTACTTTATTATTACCCTATTATCACTAGATCCATTACTTTTTGCGTGTAATCCTTATGGGAGATGACTTTTTCTCAAATCTGGATTCTACATTCTTGTCTTTTGCGAGCAATATCGCCGTTATTTCGGCTTGATTTTTGTTGATTTTTGAGTATGTTGTAGCTGAGACTATATACTATCTAAATGTTCTCTCATTTTTTTCAGTCTGATGTCATCGTGGTCTGTTAATGATAATCATCAACATCATCATGATCATCATCATCATCATCGTCATCCCCATTACTATCAAGATCATCATCATCATCATGATCATCATTGTTTACATGTCTATATAACTTCTCCCTTTCTCAATATAGTAAATATTATAATACATCATAAGACTTGAAGACAGACCACCTAATTCGTCCCCATGACGAATTAAATTTCTAGTTTATTTTTATTTCTCCCCGTTTTTTGTTCATCGGTTAACTCAAGATCGGTTGTGTCAATTTCTTTCAGTTTTGACACAGTCATAGGTCATTGTCATGAGACATGACAGTAACCTTTTCAAGGTCATCAGGTCATCATGACGTCATCCAGGCGCCATTTTGTGAAATCACGTTATCCATCATATCTTCATGATGCATAAGCAAAGGTCATTCATATTCATATCACATATACTTCAGGTCAAGGGTTAACAAGTCATGTCATCAAAGGTCACATGAAGGTCATGACGCGCACGTACGCGCGCGTCAAAATTTTAAAATGCTCAAAATCACTTAACTATTAAAGGAGAGTACGAATCAGGTCATTTTAAGCATTTCAAAATTTTCCGTCCGTAAGTGTCACCGCGCGCGTTGCGCGCGCTCATAACGCGCGGAAAAGGTCAAATTCAAATTGTTTACATGATTTAGATTCCTCTTACCGTAAATGACAATTTACATTAATTTCAGTCACTCTTGACCTTTCATAAGGCCGTGAGCGCGCGTCAAAGTTCAAAATCCGCGCGTGCTGCTATGGGCAATATAATGCAAATTTGATCAAAAACATCCCATTTTAAAAATCAAAATAGCTCTTCAGATAATCAATTGATCCCAACTTTTATATCATAGTTGGAAAAAACATGAGTTGGAGATATGATTTCATGTGTAGTTTGACCCTCAATTAACTAATGACGTCATCATAATGGCCTCCGAACTCAAAATTTCAATTTGCATATTATGACGTCAGCAGATTTTTGGAAAATTGATTGTATCTCTGTAAATATTGATCAATTTTCTTTCAAATTTTGATATGTTCTACCTGAGAATATTCTCTACAAATGCAGTCAACACGATATTTCATTTTGACAATGGTATCATGGCGTATTTTTGCGATTAAAGGAGGGATGTCAATTTTTCACATTGTGCGTGTATTCTCTATGGGACATGACTTTTTCTCAAAACTGGATTCTACATTCTCGTTTTTATTTCTTCCCGTTTTTTGTTTATCGGTTAACTCAAGATTGGTTGTGTTAATTTCTTTCAATTTTGACACATTTATAAGTCATTGTCATGAGACGTGACAAGAACATTTTCAAGGTCATCAGGTCATCGTGACGTCATCCAGGCGCCATTTTGTGAAATCACGTTATCCATCATATCTTCATGATGCATCAGCAAAGGTCATTCATATTCATATCACATATATTTCAGGTCAAAAGTCAACAGGTCATGTCATCAAAAGTCACATAAAGGTCACGACGCGCGCGTACGTGCGCGTCAAAATTTAAAAATGCTCAAAATCACTTAACTATTAAACAAGAGTACGAATCAGGTCATTTTAAGCATTTCAAAATTTTCCATCCGTACGTGTCAACGCGCGCGTTGCGCGCGCTCACAACGCGCGGAAAAGGTCAAATTCATTTTTTTTTTACTTGATTTAGATTCCTCTTACCGTAAATGACAATTTACATTAATTTCAGTCACCCTTGACCTTTTATAAGGCCGTGAGCGCGCGTCAAAGTTCAAAATCCGCGCGTGCTGCTATGGGCAATATAATGCAAATTTGATCAAAAACATTTCATTTTAAAAATCAAAATAGCTCTTCAGATAGTCAATTGACCTCAATTTTTATATCATGGTTAGAAAAAGCATGAGTTGGAGATATGATTTCATGTGTCATTTGACCCTCAATTAACTCATGACGTTATCATAATGGCCTCCGAACTCAAAATTTCAATTTGCATATTATGACGTCAGCAGATTTTTGGAAAATTGATTGTAACTCTGTAAATATTGATCAATTTTCTTTCAAATTTTGATATGTTCTACCTTAGAATATTCTCTACAAATGCAGTTGCACAATATTTCATTTTGACAATAGTATCATGGCGTATTTTTGCAATTAAAGGAGGCATGTCAATTTTTCACATTTTGCGTGTATTCTCTATGGGACATGACTTTTTCTCAAAACTGGATTCTACATTTTCGTCTTTCGCGAGCCATATCTCCGTCGTTTTATCTTTGTTTACGCTGAGCTTTGAGTATGTTGTAGCTGAGACAATAAGCTTTCACAAGTGTGCCCATCATTTTTCGATCAGATGCCGGGATCATGCTCATATCTCACTTGCAAAGTGGGTTTTGATAATTCCATTTTCCGTTTACGTGTAATCTCTATGGGAAATGTTTTGGTATATCGGTAACGCACTTGACTTCCGACCTCGAGGTCCCTGGTTCGAGTCCGGGCGTCTCCAACAATTTTTTTTTAAAACTTTTTTTTCTTTTTGACCTTTCACTGTACCATCTCCTTTGAATATTAAAACACGTACAATCGCAAATAATGTAATAAACAACCATATTTACTTTATTATTACCCTATTATTACTTGATCCATTACTTTTTGCGTGTAATCCTTATGGGAGATGACTTTTTCTCAAATCTGGATTCTACATTCTTGTCTTTTGCGAGCAATATCGCCGTTATTTCGGCTTGGTTTTTGTTGATTTTT
This sequence comes from Strongylocentrotus purpuratus, assembly GCF_000002235.5. NCBI lineage: Eukaryota > Metazoa > Echinodermata > Echinoidea > Camarodonta > Strongylocentrotidae > Strongylocentrotus > Strongylocentrotus purpuratus. The sequence goes on along the minus strand of NW_022145603.1, from coordinate 27,628,860 downwards.
GAGTATGTTGTAGCTGAGACTATACGCTATCTAAATGTTCTCTAATTTCGATCAGTCTGATGTCATCGTGGTCTGTTGATGATAATCATCAACATCATCATGATCATGATCATCATCATCATCATCGTCATCACCATTACTATCAAGATCATCATCATCATCATCATCATGATCATCATCATTGTTTACATGTCTATATAACTTCTCCCTTTCTCAATATAGTAAATATTATAATCTATCATAAGACTTGAAGACAGACCACCTAATTCGTCCCCATGACGAATTAAATTTCTAGTTTTTTTTGGTATTATCAGTTGTATACGTGTATTTTTGTAAGTTCACAAACTCTGAAAACAACCGTTTAAGGCTGAAGCAAGTTGTCGTGATTAAATAGATAAATAAGATGAGAACAAATGTCATATGAATAGTTGGAAATGTCATCAGTCACCAGCCTTTTACCGACTTTAACTTTCTCTCCGATATTTACCACACATTCTATCAGGTGAAAGAAAATGATTACGTAAACCTCTCACCCCCTCTCTCTCCCTCTCTCTCTCCCTCTCTCTCTCTCTCTCTCTCTCTTTCCATCCCCCTCTCTCTCTCTCTCTCTCTCTCTTTCCCTCCCTCTCCCCTTCTATTTCTCTCTCTCTCTATATTCCTTTCTCTCTATCCCTCACCCTCTCCCTTTCCCTCTTTGTTCTTCTTCTTCTCTCTCTCTCTCTCTCCCCCTCTATCTCTATCTCTCTCTCTCTCTCTCTTTATCCGTCACCCGTTCCCTCCCCCTCTGTTTTCTTCTTCTTCTCTCTCTCTCTCTCTCTTTATCCATATCTTTCTCTCTGTCTCTCTCTCTATATCTCTCTGTCTCTCTCTCATTTCCCTTTCAGCTTGAATGTTCTCTGCCCGGCATAATCATTATTCCAACAACTACCATCATCATCATCATCACCATCATCATCGTCGTCATCGTCGTCATCTCCTCCTTCTTCTTCTTCTTCTTCTTCTTCTTCTTTTTCTTCTTCTACTTCTTCTTCTTCTTTTTCTTCTTCTTCTTCTTCTTCTTCTTCTTCTTCTTCTTCTTCTTCTTCTTCTTCTTCTGTTTACCATCACAATTTCGTTCACTATCGTCGAACAAACCAACATAATATATCCCTCATGCATTACCAAAACCACAACACTCTCTTTGAATAAAACACAAGTGAAAAACATGATATTCTTTGATTTCTTACTCAGGTCATGCAGTTTTATTTCAGACTTTCTTCAACCAATGATACCCACACGGGCCACACTAACAAACGATCGCCAATGGCGTTTACACATGCACCATGTAAAAGCGTTGAGAAAGGGGCAATGCACCTCGCCCTTTTGACTTATTAGTATGCACCTTTCATTTTATTGAGCATCAAAATAAATCATATTTAATCTAATTAAACCCTTTTGATACATTATTAAGATTGGTATTAAAGCGGAATATTGTTTGTGGATACCAGTGGAAAAACTTTTAACGCCACTCGCGATCGTTCAATAAGTTTTCTCATATTTGTTTTCCTGCATTGATAGTCATCTTCTATTTTATTTACAAGTTTGTACATAGAAGGAGGGAAATACATCTCATAAACATTTCTGGTACATTTTAAATGTATCTGAGGTTTCCTCTGCTCTACTAACACTCAGCAAACACATAAAAAATAATTTGTATGTACATTGCCATTACAGTGGTCAAAATACCAACAGAACTGTATGTATAATCGAATCGTTGTCGTTTGATATTATTTATTAGCATTTATTGTCAAAATATTACGTAATGTATTCTACTCTCAAGCATTAAGAGGTGTCACGAACCAAATATAGTTTAGATCATTTCTAGTACTTTTTCTTTTATCGTAAATCGTCACAAAAATGGAATACGCAGGAATTAGGAACGTTTATTATATTATGATCACTGAAGGAGCGTAACAGATTAGAATAATACCCAATCGTAGGCTCTTAGTCTTTCGAAAACACTGAATGTATGTGCAATTCTTCATAAACTCATACGCTACATTTAATGAACAACATCATTTTAATTGATAATTATTTTGACAGGTGTCAGATAATGATTGTATTATAAATGATAACAAATAAAATGCTACAGTTTAAGAAATATAAAAATGCACAGATTAAGTGTGATCATTTAGTGCGGGACTGCATTGCCTAATCGGTGACCATTGGTCCTCCATGGTCCCCTTTCTCTTATGTTAATTGAGAGCTGATTTAATGAGATAACCACCTGCCAGTGACCATACAGAGAGGTCTAATCCCTCCTGGCCAAACTATATAGTGCAGACAGGCTTTAGAACAGTAAAAAGCGAATAGCATGGTTATGATGGTTACGAATCGTGAATCAAATATTGTATGTAGGCTACACACGAAGTTGATTCAGTGCAATAAATTAAAGTGAGCATGTTGATTTTAAAAATTAAGCGACACCTCTACTTAGAAAATATAATAGAACTGACTCCAAGCGTGCTTTTAAGCACAGTATATTTGGGGTGCATACAAATAGTACTTTCTTGGACTTTGTGTTTAAATCGACTCACAGCCATTAAATAGTTCCTGTTCATCATAGCGTGACTTGCAATTTCACAACCTTTAAGCTTTACATGTAGCAGACAAACTGAAACGATTACGATTTCATGTGTGTTCCTCTTTAATGCGTAATGATGTGAACATTTCAGACAAGAGGGATCGCCATATTCAACAGACGAACATTTTCCTTCATTTCTGTAAATTGCGTTTCATATAGTTTAATTAGGAACATGCTAAATAAGTTCTTCAACATGATAACAAGATCGTGTGCGCTTGGCTGTGTTTACTTGTAGTCTTTAAGACCAGTCATTCAATTCCAAAATAATTTAGGACTGAACATTTACAAGCAAACTGTAAATAACTATAAAACAAAGAAAACAAATAATACTGCGATTCTATTATTATATAACTGTACAAATCTTCATAAATACATAATATTGCACTATCGCCGAAATAAGAGAAGAAAATATGATAGCAAACGCAAATAGAGAATAATGTCTATTAGAAGTACAAGAGAGACACGGTGGCATTCCATAGACCTTGAATTGACGAAGTTTGATAAATTCATCTACAAAATAAACTGAATCACAAGAGCGCCATCTAGCGTGAAGACTAGTCCCAACCGTTCGGGATAGTCGCTTCATCAGGTTCGTTGGCAAATAATACTTTACGCCCAAAATATGAGCGGATTCGAGTGTGAGTTCTGTTGTACAATTTCAAATTGAATGGGAGTAAAGGGCTCTTTGGAAAACCACAGTTGTACATCTTTTCCTCTTTTACACTGAATAAATATTTTAAAGGGAATTGAAACTGAGTTCGCGTCTTTCCTGGACATGATAGATACGAATACATAAGCGAAATAAGTTAGTTGATCTAATCGAGCCTGAAAATGGAATGACGATTTCCTGATTCATATAACAATTGCTTCCTTAAAAGACCTTATTCATAACAGAAACAAGTGCTGTGTTTCTCTCAGTCTGGCAAACATTGAATGAGGTTGAACTTCCTTCAAACCAGATTACAAGTAAGATTTTCTTCCATCGGAGAAGGAACTGGGCTGAGAAAAGTAGGGGGGAAAGAGACACTTAATCTGATGTCTAACCAAGTTGGCGCATTAGGCTCGCTGTTTCAGACGGCACTGATATGACGTTGTAGTCTGAATCGAGGACTCCAAGAGCTTGCATTCGGTTCAGTTTTTCTTGGTAGTCAGCTACTTCATTGGCGTGTAGCCGTAACCTGCTCACAAACCGATTGAACGCACTGAAGGAAGACCTGTCAGATGAGACACCTGTTTAATGACAAAAACAGAAAAGAGGGAAAAAAACAAATACATTAGTAAGTGATTAAGAAGGAGGACATTCATTGTGATTTCTAAGTAATCCGATGATGGTTTACATTTCGAACCCTGGAAAGGGATATTCTAATATAGAAGTACTAAAAGTCATTTTAAATTCCACAGCATATAGTAAAAGGTTGTTTTAGACCACTTTCCAAAATTCGCTGGAAAATCCTTGCAAAAGAAAACGTTAATGCTATGTGGTGTAGGAGAGGTAAGGTTAAAAAAGAGTTTTCTAAAAAGCAACATAAGCAAGGAGGAGCCGAATATCGAAAAGCGAAAAATAATCATGACAATAACGTTTGAAACTCTGAAATCGTCGAATTTCATGATGATTTGACTGAAGCTCAAGATACTTCTGCTTCAAATGATTCTTATACCTGATGCACAGCCCAATAAGGTGACATTTATTTGATCTGCTCTTCGGTATTCAAGAAGTAGTATTTATTGACTTTAAAAGATATCGCGAAGGATGTACAAACAGGCTTTTCTTTTAACCCATTGATGCTTTCAAATGTATAGCGGCATACGTTTACAGAAAATTTAAAGGCCACCCCTCCCGTGCCCGCCCCTGGCTACCCCAGTGCTACTCACCTCTTTTAACATAGCCTTGGTGATTCGTCTTCCCGTTTGCGTGCCTCGTATGCATCAGAGCAAGCGTGCAAAGAGTTTTTACAAAAAGGTTCTCTTCAAGCTCTCCATCAGTAGCTTGTAGGCATCGCTCCAGTATCGAGTCGGGACTGTCGAACTCGCCTTCCCCGATGGGTAGGCTTGGTATGCCGGCTCCGCCGCCGACCGATACGGCGTCGTCGTCGAGCTTGCTGGTGCTCATCGATTTCAGCTGTTGCGGTGATGTCTTCCAAACGGGCACGGCTTGGCAGCAGGCAGTGGAAAAGATAAGGATGTAGACCAGGAGAGTAAAGAGCACGACCTGGAGCCATGATGACCGCGGTCTTGACGACGGGGACGATGACGGTGATGATGATGACGATGATGATGACGACATGATTTGTAGATTAGTTTGTGTTGTACAGGAGGGCGTACGAAAATATGCTATATCTGCGAAAAGAGGGGATAACAAGAAAAGGAAATATATTTATTCATCTCATTTGTTTCTTCCTTCGTACATGTATGCACTTGAGAATATTACGAAATAAATCTCGTAACCGATACGTTTCACATATAATTGATAGTTCTTATGAAAGGTACTACTGTTCTCCTTGAATGATATCGGCAGATAGAAATATTAAGTCGATATAGGTGTTTTGGCACCAAGGCTGTGATGCACTAAAGAAACCATGTGTCAACATATCTTACAAACATGTGTATAATGGACGTCTAGAATATTGCTTAAAATAAATATATGTGTTAGAAACATTGAACATTATGTTATAAATTTAGACTAAGACATAGATGAATTGACATGGGCAAGGGGATATATTTATTTTTCTATTAAAAATTCATTTGAGATCATGATGATGTGACTTAGAACAATAGTTCTTGGTATATACGGTCTAGTCTACTCAGAGCTTGGGTGTTAACATACCTTTTTAAAAACAATTTTTAGCATTATTCAAACACCCTTCTGCCTCCCAGGATTCGATATAATATGTTGCCGCATAGTATGGAACACCAATCGGAAACAAATTTCTGTTTCATCATACGTGGACAATAAATCTATAATCCTGCATCTTAAAACTGACTTCCGATGAATGCAGTGAGTGGCTGTGTTTGGAATTCCCGGAATTAAGAATGAGGTATAAATAGCATACACGTCCAAATTTAGCTGACATTATTTTTTAATCCATCTAGATTTTAAAAGGAAATATGAATCTGTTTCTCGATAGTAATCCACTTTCTCCTCTCCGTGGATGAAGATTTTACAACCACCTACCCCTTCCGCCCACTAGATCGCAAAGTACGGTTGCAGTCACATACAATGTATATCTTCCATCCCACAATCCTATATGAATTTATCTAATGTAATGTAATCAATATGATTCTGTGCTGACGTAACACGGGCTGCGTCTTGACTAATGGATGGAGGGGACTTAATCACATTCCTGTCTCATTTAGATGTTACGAGATTACTACAACAGCGAGAGAGAGAGAGAGAGAGAGAGAGAGAGAGGGAGAGAGAGAGAGGTCGCAAATATTTGTGGACACATTAACCCGTTGACTCTTGAATTGTACAGGTCCCATAGGCTTAGCATGGGGACCACCAGGTTGCCGTAAACAAAGGGTTAAAATGGGACCAACTTAGCATGGGGACCACCAGGTTGCCGTAAGCAAAGGGTTAAAATGGGACCAACTTAGCATGGGGACCACCAGGTTGCCGTAAGCAAAGGGTTAAAATGGGACCAACTTGACTGTGAAGCGGAACAAAGCAATATTTGACTTTAAGGTATGTCTATAATTATTCAGATACAGAATGACTTTGTTTATTTATTTATTTGTTTATCTATTAATTTCTCTCTATTTATTCCTTTCGTTCTTTCTTTCTTTCTTATTTTGTTTTCTTGTATTTCAGTTATCTATTTATTTATATATTTGTATCTATCTGCTTCATTTTGCTTTTAATTTTTGTTTGTTGATTATTTATTCATCTATTTATCCCCTGTTAATCTCTTCATTTTGTGGGGGATGTCTATTTTTAGTCGAATTAGGACACGCTTAACAAAAACAAGGACAAACAGAGAGATCACCTTTATCTTTCGATATAGGTTAAATGGAAACCGCTCAGCATTTATGAGCTCTTGTAGCGCAATAGAATATATCCACATAGTTATTGCGCTTTACAAATGAATATTATTATCATTATTATTATTATTATCCTTCTTTTTACAATTATTTACGAATTTTCGAATCATAATGATGAATCTTATCACGATATGAAAACAATTAGAATTAGAAAAAAGTCTTTACTTAGCCCCATTCTTCACCATCCCGATCCATTCATAAGTATTTCTTAGTCATGCAATTAAAAAGAGTATCATTATGTTTTTATAAATTGCGATGCGCAGAGAAATAAAATGAACATTTTTAAAATCGTTTATAGATTGACTGTTTATAATTGTTTGACCTATAATTCAAGCATATTCAACTCGATCCCCTATGCATTTCTTGCGACTTCACAACATATAGGAAAAGCAAAGTAATGCTGAATCTTGCCTTGGTGTTAACGGTATGCAAGCTTCAAGTAATCGTTGTATTACAACGCGAATTCATGAATTAGCCTTACTTATATTATATAATTACATATAAAAATGGGTGACTATTAGTATTACTATCACATGACACATAAACACAATCATCACGTGTTTACGATTCGAAATTAATCATTCAATGATATTTAATTTCTATAGCCTAATAGGTGTGGCTAATAACTGATCAAAGATAGTGCCCACGTTATTTATCTATTTACTTTTATTAATACTTTTTGAGGGCGGGAAGGGGATGTAAAAATAAGCATGTGTAATAACTTGATGTAAATTCACGCCACTTTGTCTGTTCGACAACTCTCCCACTCTATATCCCTACCTCCTCCGTTTTAATCCGTAAGTAGAGCATATTATAAAGCCATCAGTTGAAGGGCAAACGTCTCACACTTGCATCACTCTCATTAGAGAAAGGAAAGTGAGGGGAAGGAATGACAGAGAGAGAGGGAGAGAGAGAGAGAGAGAGAGAGAGGGGGGGAGGGGGACTAATGTACGAGTGATCGCAAGTGTTAAATTGGCATAAACAGAGACTGAGAGACAGATACACAGAGACAAGCAGACGGAGAAATAGAGAGAGAGAGAGAGAAAGGGAGAGAGAGAGAGAGAAAGGGAGAGAGAGAGAGAGAGAGAGAGAGAGAAAGGGAGAGAGAGAGAGAGAGAGAGATACGAGGTGCTTAGGAATATCCGAGAAATCAATGTACGAATGATCACTAGTTTTAAATCGGCAAAGAGAGAGTGAGAGGCAGATAGAGAGAGAGAGAGAGAGAGAAAGAGAGAGAGGGAGAGGGAAAGGGGGTGAATTAAGTAGAAATGAATATATAAGTGATCAGTAGTTTTAAATTGGCAATCAAAATGCAAATCCCAAAGCGAACTTGACTATTTCAGATATAACCCTTCCACTGGTTAGGTTGTCTTTTCTCTAGGAATGACGAACTAGAAAATAGTGCTTACATTAATATGTCACAGTGATACAAATGAATGGAAAATTGGGACAAAAGGTAATCTCAAAATGAAGGATTAATGTTGTCACGTTTACGAGAACAACAAATGATAAGTTATGAATAAACGGCGGAGCTGTTTTCAATTTTCGAGATGGTCATTTTTTTCTCTCAATTATCCGGTGGGTGTTGAATGAATTTCAATCTATAAAAAGAGTATTACCTTCAATACATGTACGTTTCTTGAGCTACTTTAGTAGGTCCGTGCTTTTTTGTTAACGATGGAATTGATAACAACATGTTAACAAACTTAACCTTATCAGAATACTATTATCAGGCACTATTATCAAATAGTATATTGAAAATAAATGCAGTATTGTTTGTAAATAAATATGACAGAAATGTAAAAGAATAAAACATAAATTATAAAGAATATTTTATGTAAATGTTTGAAAATGTAAGGACGGACCTAGTGTTTCCTATTTAGAAAGTCTTCAACAATATTAACAGTGAAATTGCACTGTAATAGCAATATAATAATAATGATAATAATAATGGTAATAATGGTATTCATTTCTTGTACAGCTCATAATGACGTTATCTCTATAACGCTGCTAGAGACCATCGTTCATCGGGCAGCGACCGGCCTTGCGCTGTCCTGGTCGGCGCTGTGGCATGAGAAAGAATCCCAAGGATTTATTCTAACCGACACCCATTCAACTCACCTGGGTCGAGAGTGGTTTATTCAAATTAATACTTAGACGCGGGAATACCATTAAAACTTAAATGTCGACGAGGCTTGAACAAAATGAAAGCTGAAAAAAGGTCTTAACATGTATAAAGGTAGAGGTGTCGCAGTTTAGAATGAAGGATTCAAATCCTTGTCACGACATTGAAGTCATTCATTTATATTTTCCGATCCCCACCCAGTGGGGGGGGGGGGGTGGATAATTGTGTACTCGTTCTCTGTACCTAGACCGAAAGAAAGAAATTACAGAACGATTTGAGCGCACGATCGTGGTAGATCGGCGAAAACCCACCTGTTAGTAACAGGTTACAGCCGTGGGGATGGTGTGATCAGGATAATACATTTTAAAACGTAGTAGAGCAAAACATTTAGTGTACAAATGCAAATAATTATAATCAGGTAGTATTATTAAAAAGATAAAAGAATTGAACGTACAATTATAAAATACTGTGTTGCTGGAAGATACGGTGACACGGCGAATATCCCTTGGCCTTGTCCACACCCGACGAGTTGGCCTCCTCCTTCCTCGGTCGCTCTTTTCTTACTCCACTTATTCGTCAGAGAAGCAAATCCAAAGAAACAAGAAATTGTATGAATAGAGCTTCGATCTTCTTCGGCGATGGCATGAATTTATGGTTTCCCGATTCCTATTCCATCAGATGACTTTTTCCCTTTCGAATCCTAGAAAAACCGTGGCTGTAAAGTTGGCTTCGGTAGTTTATAGAGCCGTTCCCAAATCAATGTTTGAGAGGAAAATACAAAACGTGAAAGCTAGATGACGGTGAATATCCAATGATAAGAAATCGCACACAGGCCGTCCAGCATTTTGTTCCGAATGAGCTCTTTAAAAAAAACAAGATTGTGCCTTGAATGATGAGACTGAGTTGGTGTAATGTTGTGATCGAAGGTGCGAGCGAAGAGAAATGAAAAATCAACTTTGCGATGAGTGTAGAAGCTGGAGTGCCAGTGATATAGAGCGGATTGGTGAGAGAAAGACGGAGCGGTTTTGCTGCTGAGGTGATGCGATCGAAAGCATGAATTGAAATGAGTCTGGCACGGATGAGTACAGCGGATTTTATTAACGGACGGATGACACCAGCAGCCTGCACTACAAGAGCGGGAAGGAAGGAAGGATACAGAGAGATAAGGAGAGAGAGTGAGCGCGAGAGAAAGGGGGAGGGGTGAGAGAGTAATACATTCCATTTTGTGAAAGGTAGGAAAGGCTCGGTGATGTATAACTCAATTGGAAAAAGAGTTGCTGCAAGGATAGTCAAAAACGAGGGATGTGCATGTGCAAAGAGGGAGAGAAAGAGAGAGGAGAGAGAAAGAGAAAGAGAGGGGAAAGTGTGTGTGTGGGGGGGGGGGGGGAGGGTCCATGCTTCTTTATGGAACACGGAACAAGTGTCTAAACTCTGAGCATGCGCCGTCCGATCTCCATTTGTCTGCACGCGCCTTTTGGTCTACGTCATGCGCAGATTAATCTCCACGCACCACCAACCAGCCAATGAGAACGCGTCCCTAATGATTTCAGTTACCAACACTTTATCTGTAAGAGGAATGTGCTGTTTTTCCTGGGTTAGAATAGTTTATCTCGAGAGTCGGAAGTTATCGAAATTTCGCAATTTAGATGACAGTCCCATGCTTTTCTCTCATTTTGTTGAACGGTATTGACACATTACATCCTATTTTGCAATGGCTGAAACAGGAACCTGTAAACTTTGTTATCGAAATATTGTCGGGAGATAGTTTCAATTATCTTCGTAAAAGTTGGTGAACCAACACCGTTTTCATCCACGCATTCTATAGGCCCAGGACTAGGCAGAGGCTTCGTAGCAGGTGTTGTCAGGGTAGTTGATGTTGACACCCACATGATGATTACTTTAAAAAATATATAAGTCGTTAATCAGGAACATGATGGGAAAAGTTTGCCGTTCATGTGTTTACCCTCCAAAATAAATAGGTTTCAATGAAAAATTAAATTAAAAAATAATAACGAATATCAGATTTTGTTTAAATTGGGCACTGGTCGGCAGTATGCCCCCCCCCCCCCCCCCCCCCCCCTCCTCTTCTTTATCCTTCAATACCAGAAGGTGATATTACTAAACTCCTCAAAAGGTCCTTTAATTTAATTTCAGCGTTAATATCTCTCTTGTTACTATGGTATCATGTTCGATGTTGGTATCATTGAAAAACCTGTTTCTTCCCTTTAATAATAATGCCCCTTTCGTAATGATTATGTTATTATGGACTGTGCGGTACACCTGAATAAGTAAAATATTGACAAAAAATGCATTGTTATTCCTTCAAAACAAACGTATCTTCCAAACAAATGAAGAATTCACCAATGAAAATACCAATAGACTAATCATTCTTAATTAATTAATACGCTTAATTAGTGTAATTTTCTCAGTTTCTATTTTGGCAAAATTCGAGTCATTTTGAGAACAAAAGAACATATTTACATACATTTATATATATTATATATATTTTTTATACTTTTTTTTTTTAATCTTGTACTGACTCGATCCTTTATATCATTTGTATCTTATTTAACTACTTTTCAATGACACGTATTTCAAATACAGTCAAACTTGCTTTACTGACCACCTGTCTACAAAGACCACCTGTCTACAAAGGCCACATTTGTGGTTCCCTCGAAAATGGTTTTCTCATTGAATCATGTACTAAAGGAACCTGTCTACAAAGGCCACTTTTTGTGTTTCCCTTGGGCGGTCGCTATAGACAGGTTTGACTGTATATGGTTTGATTCAAATATGGCGGTGATCTATTTCGAAATAATTTAACGACCTCAAATCTCCTACGTGATGCTGTAGAGTCCTTAACGAAGGTGAAGTTGATCCGGATACACTCACACTTCTCCATAGACACTTGCTTGACGGTCAATATACTTTTTCATGAACAAATTTTGATAATGATGATGATTAAGGTAGTGCCAATGATGATGATGACGATGATAATGATTCAAATGATAATAATGATTAGGATGATCACGATAATGATGATTAGGATGATGATAATAATGATGATGGTGATGATGATGATAATGATGTTGAAAATTACGATAATAGTCATATCCAATAAGTAGGCATGATAAGGTCTAGCTAATTCTCTCTTTCAATTGCAATGTGGGAGACATACAAGTGTGAGAGACAAGGGTAAGAAAGAATTAAAAAGACAACATAAAAACGTGAAAATAAATAAAAGGTGACAGGTGTATAAAACAACAAGTATTCGCATTAATATCCAAGCAGGGTTCTGCTTTAATACAAAAGGTTAGAAAAAATTAGATAAATATCTCTGATTCACTCTCAATGTTTTTTTATATTTTACATTGAATCTTTTTAAATAGTGTCCGTATGCCTTATCTAAAGTGGCAGTGAATCGTATAAAGCTTGAGAATGCCTTTAACCCTTTGCTTACGGGTACCGGGGGGGTCTATGTGTTAAGCCTGTGGGAATTAGAGAATTCAGTAGCCAACGGGTTAACATATTTACATTTTAGGCTTATAGTAAATGTAGTCCAAGGTAGGAAAGTGACAGACTGTCTCACGATATTTCATTACATTAGCCTATGAGGTAGTTTTGATGAGACGCAAACAATTCTTCGGCTGATTTTAGATCAAAGGCCTGAAATCTAGAGAGAGAAAAAAATGTATATAAGTTATATATGCATGTCGCAATGTTTTATCTTAATGGACACCCTTTCTTCAGCACCGAATTTAGAAGAAGCATTTTAGGACTATACATAGACACCTTGCATATGCGCTCCAGCAATAAATCTCTGTCATTTTCACCGACCAATCCATGAAACAACTTTGTTCCCAAAACGGATTCCATCAGTGTAACAATCTCCTTGACATTGCTCTTTAATCAGCCCTCGCATTCTTCGAGTCCGAACCGACCGATCCAGGTCGTATATCTTCGTCTAGTTTATCAAAGAATTCCGGAAATCTTGACTTATTTTTATATTTTTCCGACCGATGAACCTTTGACGGGAAATTCGTCTTCCCTCTCCTAAATGCCATGCGGACTTTGTTTTATTTGTGGGAGTAGTTAATCATGGATTTGATAAGTGACATGTGTATTTAAAAGATATAAACTTTCAATAGGTCTTTTAATAGGTGGAAAGGAAAATAGTCTCGACAGAGTCGATACCGATGCAGTGATACTCGGCATATTCCTTAGTTGGATTGTGTATTTTGTATTTAACCTCTCAATGTTTACTTAAACGTTTGTATAGTTTCAGGCTAAATCATCGATATATATTTCAATGTGACGTTTACTCTGTTTACCTTTCAACGGATAGAGTACTAACTTTATATCTGTATTCGCAATTATATAAGTTTCCAATAATACAACGTTAATTTACATGCCTGTACTAAACTTCAGATATGAAATATGAGCGAATGAATTGGCACTCTTATTGTTTTTACTCTTCTTAACAGGTCCCCCCTCTCTCTCTCTCTCTCTCTCTCTCTCTGTTGTCTTCCCCAACTTGTCGATTCTCATTTCTCCTTTCCCTTTTTTTCTTTGTAATTAGAAATTTGTTCATGTTTATTATCAATTTGAAGTGCAATAAGTTGAGTAAATGATTGAACAATAGCGCCTACAATACAAAATAGCGAATCCAGGATGTTCCGGTTGAAGAAAAAAAATGAATTATTGTGCCTCTCTCTCTCTCTCTCTCTCTCTCTCTCTCTTTTGTTCTTTCTATCTCTCTATACCTTCCCTTCTCCTCCCTCCCTGCTCCTTTCTGCTCCTTCCTTCCTCTCTCATCCCCTCCATATAATTCCTACCCCTCCTTCCCCCCTCCCTCCTATACCTCCTCCTCCTCCTTCTAATTCCCAAGTATTCCCCGTATTACATCAAACATGCATGTGTGCTTGTAGATATATATACATCACTTCATGAAGACATATGAAGAGTTACATTCCAAAAGGAGCTAAATCCATTTTTGTAACTTCGGAGAAAAAAGAAATTATTTACCAGATTTTGTACAGGCGTCTATGGAAAAGTGATATTAGAAGTTGCATTTTTGTTCATAATTCCTCCCAAATTTATGCAAATAACAATTTCGTTGAAAGACGGGTACTTAAGTGAACAATGTTTTGATATCAATAACTCGATTTTCATCAAAAGTGGATTTGGCTCATTTTAGAATTAAGCTATTCATATAGTATTTTAAATTCTATTTCAGATCTATTTTGAGTTGGAAAACAGGGACTTCTTAAGGTTTTCCCCAACACAATAAAATTCATTGAAAAACGGATCTACCGCATGCCGTCAGAATTGACCAAAATGGATGAAAGTCGATTTCCCAAATATCCCCCTTTTTATTTATATTTTTGAAAACCTCAAGATCTCTTGTTTTTATACTTTCTTTAAAGGAATCCGGTAACTTTGTCTCAGACTCTGAAACAAAATCCTGTATTTAGCTCATGCTGCAATGATAATTACAAACCGCTAGGTCAGTCAGGAACCCCATGATTTTTTAAAGCCGATCGCCTGTCTGATTATCAAGATATTTATGATTGGAAATCGAAATCAAATTTTGCGTTTTCCTAACGGTTTTCATAACACTACAGTCTATATTGGGGAAAACGAGTGTGTAAAAACATGTCACTCGAAGATTTTTTTTTACTTTTTTGAAGCACTTCGTGATCATTTTGAAGCGCAATTTCTGTAGGGTTTCAATATTACACCATATCACAGACACTGATAACACGTAGGGCCGTGCATATCAGATTTAACGATGCCATTAAGAAGGGATTATTGTCAATATTTATATGAGGAGAAATGTAAGGTTTCCTAACTTCGAGATATTTTGCAGCCTCACGTGTTTTCACATGCCAGACGAAGAAGTAGATAGTCAATCGTTTATGTTCGTAGGGAAAAAATGGTTTAGAAACTATATGTATTCATGTTATCCATGCTTTTTTTAAATATGACCTTTTCTCTTAAGGTGTTTGGAACTTATTTTTTAACGATCATTCTTTTAAAGATACTATCAGCCTTCTCACACACTGGAGCTGATTAGTTTAAAGCTGTTTAACTCAACAGTTTTAAACAGCTTTAAAGAATTTTTCCCTGTGTGAACGTCGTTTATACGATGTTCGGACAGATACGAAGTCGCGATTCATATGCCGTTTAAAGCAGGCTGCAGATACTTGCAGCCAACATCAAATTATGTAGAACTTTGCAGAAATTAAGAATATGTCAAGTATGTCCTATCTGTGACATTTCAGCGGTAGCAGTGTCCTAGTATTCAAATTATGGAAGAAAACCAGTTTACTTTTTATACTTCACTGTCTGACACTATTGAGTGACTGACTGATTTTTTTAAATCTTTGGTAATAACATACATAACATGAGCTGCAAATGATCAATGGGCATTTGTCTGCCTAAGTAACCCACTACTTGTAATGGCCAAAATTAAACTGATTGAATCTTTTTGCAGCACAAAACGTACCACTTTTCAGTACAAGGGTCTGAAAATCAGACTGTTTACTATAGGTGCTTGCAAGCACTAAAGTCGATTCGACAACTAATGGTCGTTATTTTCCCACAAAAAGCCAGTTTCAAGCCCTTCCGTTTTGAGGAAAGTTTAAAATTAGTATTGTCTTTCAAATGCCGTTGGCTTAACCTTTTCATTTTGTTGGCCTGCAAATGGGACATAGTACCTTTAAGGAAGAATTATCGTCAACGTTCATCTTAGGAGAAATGTAAGGTTTCCTAACTTCGGGATATGTTTTAGCCTCACGTGCGTGCACATGCCAGACGAAGAAGTAGGGGGAAAATGGTATATAAACTATTTCCATTCATGCGGCTATTTTAAAATATGAGCTTTTCTCTGAAGGTGTTTGGGACTTATTTTTTTAATGATCATTCTTTTAAGCAACACGATCAACTACAGAATATTATTCCTCCCATTTTCGGTATGTCCTGAAAAGGGGTTATCTAGAATCACCCTGTTAGTAACGTCAGTTATTATTACGTGAAAGTATATACACAACAGCTCAGTTACATTGCATAATTCCGTATAAGAGAACATTTCATTTTATGTGAAAATATCGACACTACAGCTTCTCTTTCAAAAACAATGAACACATTTGTCTCACTTTCTTCAACCAAAGAAATTGCCTGATTCTGTCTAAGAGC
This sequence comes from Strongylocentrotus purpuratus, assembly GCF_000002235.5. Classification (NCBI taxonomy): domain Eukaryota; kingdom Metazoa; phylum Echinodermata; class Echinoidea; order Camarodonta; family Strongylocentrotidae; genus Strongylocentrotus; species Strongylocentrotus purpuratus. The sequence goes on along the minus strand of NW_022145603.1, from coordinate 27,612,877 downwards.
AAAGGTTTTCCGTCATAAAAGTGTTTTACGATGAGAGAGTGACTCTTAGAGCGGAGGGGGAATTCCCCGCCGTACCACCGAGGCGGCCAATCGACCATGATCATTCTTTGTAGTGGGGCTAGCTGCAACTTGTTTAATAATGATACCAAAAACTCGTCTCTGCTTCCTCCGATTGATTCAATCTGACTTTGTCCCCGTTCAAACTCGAATGACCCGTATATTAATATTTCATTTATCCCAAAAATCTCGAAATAAACTCGAATTTACAGTACCCTACGACGAGTTTAAATTTATACGGCTAGTGATCCAATGGAAGGATAAACAGTAACTATCCCATGAAACGCAGAACATCATTAATCGTATTAACATACAATATAGTACCGATTAAATCAAAGATAATACTATCATGTTGGTCAAGGTCGGGCGTTTAGTTTTTAAAACGATTGTATTTGTGGATCTAAACAAAAATTCCTAAGCATTCCTTTACTGTAAGATCAAACCGTTATTTTTTTTTTTAATTTTGCCTTGAATATAATTCAGTAATATAAAGGTAGGGTATTTTGTTTGGCTGTACAAATCTATTTTCCCCTTTAAATACATTGTTCTCCTCATGTAATAATAGTGACATATAAGTTATTGGGTTTCTAACTCTTCTGCTTTATCTTCTTCTTCTTCTTCTCCTTCTTCCTCCTCCTCTTCTTCTTCTTCTTCTTCTTCTTCTTCTTCTTCTTTTTCTTTTTCTTCTTTTTCTTCCTTTTTATTCATTTTAATTGTACATTATATTTTCCTTTTGTTTCTCCTTTGTGAGAATGACAATTTGCCGCATAATTGTTAGAAAGAATTTCTTCTTCTTCTTCTTCTTCTTCTTCTTCTTCTTCTTCCTCTTCTTCTTCCTTTTCTTCTTCTTCTTCTTCCTTTTTATTCATTATAATTGTACATTTTATTTTCCTTTTGTTTCTCCTTTGTGAGAATAACAGTTTGCCTCATAATTGTTAGAAGGAATTACCTAATTTTGTCTAGCGAATTGCAGGTTCTAGAAGAATACAATTTATTTTGAAATGTTTAGATCAACGATGACTTGCAAATCTTCCTTATCTTTCGTTAGGCCTGATTTTTCTCTTCTACACTGTTTGCAGTTGCAGAATGTTAAAGTTACTTCACCATTGTTCCGAAAATCTACTCTTTTCTTTAAAGTTAGCAAATTCCAGAAGAATCAAAGATACTTGGATGGGATATAAGTGATAATACCTTTGTATGATGGCACGTGGTCGCTACTTGTTTGTGCGGCTAGCTTGACCGTAAGAATGCAAGAAGTATGACAACTATTTGAAGAATTCCTCCCCGCCTTGCCCCCTGTCCTGTCCGTGCGCCCCTTGGGATGGATGCCATGTCCCTGTCTCAACCCATGAACCTAATACTCAACCCCTGGTCAAGTGTCCGGAGTCTGAGGGGGGTAATGGCTTGACCATGGATTTGCAAGGATTAAGGACATGTCGGAAAGAATTGAAAAAGCTTTCTTTTCCGTCAAGGTATTTTCCGTGAATTCAGTTTCGGAATGTCTCGTTTTTTAAATCACGTTGTAATGTTTGTACAGAAAGTTTCTATTTAGCATGAGATGTGCATACGCATTAATGCATTAAATATCATAGCGCTATCGTAGGGAACGAACGTAGGGTCGGGTTCGAAACCAAGTCGATGTACTAGTGCCCTTTGGTAGGGTACTAACCCTCACTACCTCGGAGAGGACTTTAAGCGGTCGGTCCCCTGGTTGCTTACTTGAAAGGATGCACATAATTTCTTAACAGTCAGGTAAATCGAACTATCAAATTCAAATATATATTACAGGATATACCAGCCGATTCAATATAAACTGGTAAAAAAATCCCGACGCCCCCCCCCCCCCCGCTCTTTAAGATCTCGAACTGCATTACCGACTTAGAGCTCTCTTCTCCATTGTTCAACAATACACTAACGTACTTCAAGTGCCTAACAAAGGATATGCATTCCTCAAGTAACTCGTCCATGGAATTGATCTCGAAATGAAGCACGAGCGCGCATGAGTGTCTGACACAAAGGCTATTCTTGACTTGTTTGATAGAAAGAATACGAAGATATTTTTTTGAGAATGCTCTAGTAGATCGTGATCCAATTTTATATTCCCGTTGCCGCTTTCGCATCGCTCTTTAGAAACTCTCAAGACAACGGTGATCTTGATAACACTTGGAAGATTATTAACCTCAATGAATCGACTCGATCTTCATCGTGGAGATGAAATAAAATCTAATTATAATCATTATCAATGCAGGGGATGATGATAAAAACACTAACAGGTAAGATGTATCGTATAGCTTCACCCCCTCGCTCTCTCTCTCTCTCTCTCTCTCTCACTCCATCTCTCTTTCTCTCTCTCTCTCTCTCTCTCCATCTTTCCCTCGCATCAATCCCGAGCTTTCTTCGTAGGATAAACATTCATTTCCGAAACCAATCGAGAAAGTTATATTAGAATCATTTTAATTGTCACACTTTGAAAAACTAAGATAGCATATGAAGAGTAAATATATCCTGTAATATATAAGCCTGATTATAGTTTATTTAATCCTACTCTGTATTCTGAATTTGGCGCTGCCAATATATCTTGGATAGGAATGTAACCCCGAAAAAAAAATTAAAAACACTACTTAATCATCTTTTTTTAATGTTTTTATAGGATACGTTTCGGCACAAACAAGCAGTTAAAACTTTACCATCGGACATAATTGGTGAGGTTAAACGATGCAGGGGATGTTTTGACTGGTTTTAAAATCACCACCCCTATATTTCTGTCTACCTCTATATATCTTTGGGACTGTCTCATGTATCTGTTTATCCATCTTTCTGTCTTATTTTCCCCCTTTCTCTCTCTCTCTCTCTTCTCCGAACATTATAAAACTTACATACCTTTTTCATTACGTAATATTACAGCCTTCATTTTTCTTTCCTAATTTCTCTTTTTTTGAGACAATTTGATAGTTGTAAATTAATCAGTGTTTATGATTGTTATAAATCATACCACATCCAAGACGGGTATGTAATCAACTCCAAAACCCAAAGTTGGCGAAAAAAATATAACATCGTTTCTAAAACGACCCATGCGCAGCCAACCGTGAAGTTATCCAACAATTATTTTCTATTTCACTATTAACTGATTCAATTTTCATTTCGGAACAATAGCAATTTTAAAAAGTATGTATTTTTCTGACTCACTATCATCATCGTCATCATCATCACCATCTTCATCACCATCATCCTTTTCCTATGAATGTTTATAGTACTCATGCTGCTCCTGCTGCTACTACTTCCACTACAACTACTATTACAAATAATAATACATCAGATACCATTGCTGCTACAATTACTTCTACTACTTCTTCTATTACTGCTGCTACCACTTTAACAACTACACCTAACGCTACTCCATATCAGAATTATAAGTGTTATTGTTAAAGCCTGCATGCAGTGTCTCAATTACACCAACCCTGTATACCCCCCCCCCTTTTTTTTTTCTTCCTCTCTCTCTCTCTCTCTCTCTCTCTCTCTCTGCACGTCGATTTCTCCCATCATGGTTTCTGCTGACCTGATAAAACTACAAAAACATGTTTTCAACGGTCATTTTCATCGTTAAGCAATATACATATTTCAGGCATTTCAGCTGCTTCGGGCGAAGGCGGATCGTCGGTAAAATGTTTAACAAGAGGCGATGAAAGGAACATCATCTCAATTACAGTGATCGGAGAAATACCCACAACAACACAAAAGCATCCAAACATGTCGTGATTGTTACATTTTATTGTTGTTTAGAGTCAGACAGGAATGTTAATAGGATGGTGGAGATAAACAGACAAACGTCGTGGTGGTGTGACAGGTGCGAGCAAACAGTGTGCGCCGCGGGTTGACAAGCAATGCCGAAGCATTGACACTCTGCATTGGGCTACGTGTTGATGAACAAGTGTGGGCTGACCGATGTGCGTGCGTGTGTGCGTGCGCGCTTGCGTATTGATCGGCCATGTATTGTTTTATGGTAATAATAATAATAGTAATAATGATAATTATTATTATAATGATAACATGTCTTGTTTACCCAGGGTAGCCTCACCAGTATGAATACGTTCTCCCTGATCGAGGGCCCTACAATCATATTATTGTCTCCGTCTTTAGCCGAGGTACCAGGAAAAGGCGCTCAAGTATTCAAGGAATTTCTTTCTATCGGGTACCCATTTATCTCACCTGGGTAGAGAGAGGGTGGGCAAATTAAATTAACGTCTTGCCAAAAGACATTAGTGCCACGGCAGGACTCGAACCTCGAACCACGTGACCAACTGTCTGGTGACCTATTCACCAGACCACGACACCTCTACGAACACCCTAAAACATCCCCAAACAAAATGGTTAATGAATGAAGCTTGGCTATTTGACAATCTATCTGTCATTTGAATTTGATTGCCCTTCCCGTTTGCTGAGATATGCTAGTGACGTCTTAGAGCCAGGGATCCGGGTTCAAAACCCGGCAGAGACATTTTGGTCAACCTAATGGGACAATAGGGACTTTTAGATTGAGTGGACGAGAACACGACGAACGCCGACTGATCATGCGTGTCAACGTACTTAACTGTGCATGTTGACTACAATTAGAAATCTTTTAGATTGCACTCGACGATATACATGCATGCAGGAAGTAACACTCTAAACAACACGGACAAAGAAAGAGGACAAAAATATACAGTTCCTCATTCTACCCCCCAACAAAAAAACATTCCTTCACTGCTATTATGTAAAAATGTGTATAGAACAGGTAAATATCATGTGACACCTGTTCTACACATTTTTACATAATAGCAGGGAAGGGATGTTCCTTTGTCTACCTGAGGAACTGTATATTTTATGCGCACGCGGCATACTAGTACCTTGAGTACGTAACACTATGAACATGACAGACAATGAAAGCGGACAAAATATACAGTTCCTCAGGTAGACAAAGGGACATCCCTTCACTGCTATTATGTAAAAATGTGTAGAACAGGTGTCACATGCATATTCACCTGTTCTACACTTTTTTTTACATAATAGCAGTGAAGGGATGTTCCTTTGTCTACCTGAGGAACTGTATATTTTGTCCGTTTTTATTGTCTGTCATGTTCATAGTGTAAAGGCGCTATATAAATATCAATATGTATGTATGTATGTACTAGATTTAGGAAATCAAGGTTGACGCATTCTCGATCGCCGACTGAGACGACGTAACGCATGCGCAGTGCCTTAAAATGACGTCACACGTTGCAGTCAAAGCTGTTGACGTGCAAATCTAAAAGTCCCTAATTTCAGAAGCGGACGACACCGATGGTGAGCTACGCGACCACTATTTTCTAAATTCCTTTAGCATTACAAATGCGGCTAGGTGTAGGTGTGTGTTTGTGCGTGTGTTAGTGTGGAAATCATACGAGCACATTGCTTGCAACGGGCTGGTATTTAGATCACATGTTTACAGAATAATTATGCCAAGGCCATCTTTACAAATTTCACTTTAATGAACGTTTTGTTACCTAACGTTGACAACTAACACGACTTCGGACAACCCAAAATAGGTTTTATGGCCGTTCTAACCTCGCTAGCAATAGCTTATACGTGCATTTCGACAAGCAAAAGAATTTATATTCCAAGAAAACATTTCTTCGTTTTGTTAGAATAAATCACCGTCATTGAAATGTCCATACGAAAGTGGTAGATTTCAAATGATTGGGATCTTGAAGGGGAAAAAAACCTAGTTATTTGATTAATTTGTCTGAAACTCTTGATAAATGTTTGGAGATATTTGTCTCCAGTAATAAGAGCATCAACGATGACTGAAAAGGCAACGGATTAAACGACATTCACACAGTTGTCAATTCCGTGGTTTCAAGTCAATCAAGATTGTTATTGTCATTGACAGAGTGGATGTTCTTTATTAATGAGTATGATACATTTAGACAAGAATAATTTGGAGGATGAGAAATTGGTTTACTGGAATGTCTCAAGAAAGACGGGAGATACATCCTTGTCGTCCCAATGTGAATCTTTTCAGGGCTAGCATGATCTCAGCAAACAGTCAACCGTCAGTTCATGGTCCTAGGTCTATGGTCAGCTAAAGTTGATTCTTCTCTCTGACCATTGTTCTACACAGGCTAATGATATTTGACCATCTGGGCAGACCGACGCAATGCCGTTGGGCCCCAATACTAAACTTACCCTGGGCATTATAAGCTTTTAGCTCACAATTTGGTTTAACATGTTTTTGTCTGTTAAACGTGATTTTAGACCTAAGGTCGGGTGTAACAGGTGATTAGAATACGGCCTAACGACCAGACATACTCGTTATGTAAATCAATTTAAAGGTAAAGACCAGTATTGGAAACGCCCCAATTAAAAAAAATGAAATGGAAGCTCTCATTTCCAATCATGTGAAAGAAAATGTTTTGACTAATACATGATGATAAAAAAATTGCCGGGAAACCGCCTACTAATTCATATATTTGGTAAATTTGTTTCTCTCATGGTCTGTGAGAGATATAGGGTAGTCCCATATACATCTTTCTGTGTATAGTGCTTGTAACTTTACGAAGAATGGGCCAAATGTCTTATCATTTTGATGATTCCAGAACCTTGCAGATGCTAGATGCTAGATGATCAACCTTTTCTGATCGATTCCACAACGTTTCTTTCACAATGCAATCGCATGACCATAACTGGTCTTTACCTTTAAGCATTCATTGTTCTTTAGAAAGAAAGAATAAAAGAATGAAAGGAATAAGATAAGAAGAAAAGAAAAAGGGAGCAAATTCCTTTTAGATTGTGCATGGAATAATCACAATGGACCGTCTAATGATGTACTCTTTAACGAATTATGAATCAAGATAACAGTATGACATATAACCATGCAACATTAGGATTATGGGGCAAGTTCTCCAGCCTGGACATATCCTCTTGATTGTGTGTACCCAAAAGACAGCTAGGAATTTTAATTAGAACATTATAAAAAAAGAGGCAGATCTAATGTCTAAATCTTCCTGATTACAAGTCGGATAAACCCATTAGCTTCCGATATTTCTAAACCTTTTCAACGTCTATCATCAAGCGGTTTCTCGCCCGTCATGGAGATGGCGAATCAGAACTACTGATGATGGACTTCTTTCTAAACACAATTGACACGCGTAAATTCTGACAGTTTTGTGTCACATATAGAAATACGATATCACGCTAAAACAATAGGCGATGACAGTAGATAAGAAGTAAGCAATATCTCTTTCAACGTTCCACTTTCAAAAAGCATACCCATTATAAACTCAGCTTCAAGGGCGATTTGATGTTTACATTCAAACAAAATAGTTTAAAAGCAGAAAACCCCAAAAGGAACAAAAATACGTGTAGTGAAAGTTTAAAGAATAAGGACAAATTATAAGAAATGTTGCAGAATTTGGCATGGTTGGTTCAACTTGCAAGAAAAGTCATTCTTCTAAATGATTGCATTTCAACCAATTCAAATGTTTTAATGCTGCGTTCCTTTCTTTGAAATGAAACTTTTCGTACAGATATTAAAGAACTCGTCCAGTAAGCCGTGTGGTATTTTTTTTAATGTGAAATCGCCTTTTTGCCAAACACACAAACGACCAATCTCATTTCGCAAAAGCATCCTTTTTCCTCGCCGAAACCAACTTTAGACAAATAAAAATAGTAATTGCGATTTTGGTCCTGTGCCAAGTCACAGGCTTCTCCGAAAAGTCATGATAATTAGGGGCACTGTTTACATAGAAGAAAAGTTTACCAAATTTGATTTCTTGAGAAGTCCACAAGTTGTTAGCTGGTAAACAATTACCCGAGCTTGGCTTCTCCCAGAACATCATTATCGTTTCCTCTCCTTCCCTCAAAAGTCTACCATCCGTTATAGCGAACGAGCCACTGTACTGCTATATTTCTTCTTCGTTTTCTTCTTCTTTTCTCCTTCTCCTTCCCCTTCTCCTCTTTCTCCTCCTTCTCCTTCTCCTTCGTTTTCTTCTTCTCTTCTTCTCCTCTCCTCATTCCTCTTCTTTATTTTCTTCTTCACCTTCTTCCTATTCTTCTCCTTCTTCTTCTTCTTCTTCTTCTTCTTCTTCTTCTTCTTCTTCTTCTACCATCTTTCCACCCTCTTCCTCCTTCTTTTGCCGAAAGAATTTGTTTTTAAAAGCTTGTTAGAGTTGTTGACCCTTTTAGGGATGATCTCCCTTTTGTTTCCAAACTCTTCTAGGTCGTGCCCTTGGGTTCCTTCTTTAAAATGCATCTTCTTTTGTCTCAGTCAAAACTTGTTTTCCTTTCGCTTACCTTGCTCCGTTTGTCGACGGGCCATCGGTAACAAATCTGAATTGACAAATAAAATGCCTCCGTACAGCCACCCTGTCTGTCAAAAGAAAAAAAGTTTCTTTAAAAACCAACAACAACAGACCAGCTAACGGGTTTTTAAAAAAGAAGAAAAAACAATAAGAATCTATCTACGAACATGCTTTTTATGATATACCATATTATTCAAAAGAATGGGGATCACAATTGTCCGTCTTGTTTTTTAGTATTGTCCGTAATAGTTGTAGCAGTAGGAATGGCGGTATAAATAGGAGTAGTAGCATTAGTAGTGGAAGTAAAAGTAGTAGTAGAAATAGTAGTAGTAGTAAGAATTGGGGTATTAGTAGGAGTAGTAGGAGTAGAGGACGTAGTAGTAGTAGTAGTTGTAGTAGTAGTAGTAGTAGTAGTAGTAGTAGTAGTAGTAGTAGTTGTAGTAGTAGTAGTAGTAGTATTAGTAAGAGAATAGTAGTGAACAAAATTGCATCAGTGACTCAAATTATCCCCATAATCGTTACCATCACTATCAATTTCATTTCAATTATCATCACTACGCCCATCATTATCATCATCATCATCATCATCGTCATCATCATCATCATGATGGCTTTAAGCATATTTAATATCTTGCAAACAAAAATAGGCTCAATTTTTTTTTACTTTTCTGAGGCACTTCTTGATCATTTTAAAGCGCGATTTTATTTTTGTGTAGGGCTTACACCATATCACAGAAACTGATAACACGTAGGGCCGTGCATCTCAGATTTAAACGTCCCCTTATAAACGAGGGACGAGAGAATTACCTTTTAAATTCCAGGTCTAAATTTTACAGACTGTTCTTTATCTTGTGTTAAGTTAATGTTTGAAATAAGTTTGTCCTTGCAAGGTTCCATGAAAAGGATATAATTGTAAAAGGTAAATCTTTGAAATAGTTTCAGATACAAACTACGAGAAACTGGTACCGGTACGTGTGGCTAATCATCTCATTCCAGTTATGGAAACAATCAAAGGAATTCGAAAAGGACGTCTATTTATCACTATATCCCGGATGATACAGCGGCCACCCTATCATCATTCAATAAACCACTTGAGACGGCATCTGAGAATCCTGACAAAGTTTCCTGTAATAGGGTTCACACGACGACTCGTTAAGCTCGTGGCTTTAAACTTCGAAGTAAAGCGCTTAGAGACATTTGTATTAAGCGCTATATAAAAGGTAAATAGTATTATTATTATTATTATTTTATCTTGTAGTTAGTGATCGAAAAGACACACTCGGGATTATGTCGCTTTATGTTAACCTGGAGCTACAAACCACGTCAAATATTAAAGTTAATCCAACCCTTGCAATAATTTCATTTGAATAGAATCAGATCAATCAGGGAAACAGATTGGCGAAAGATTAAAATGAATTGGACCAATGTTAAGAAGGCTATGAATGTTTGAAATATAAGTTTATCTTTACGCTTCAACATCAAAGTAAGATTAACTTCGTGTACTCATTCTTGCGTTCGCGCGTGAACCCTCGCCTTGGTAAGTGGATCGTTGTTTATAACCTCGAGGTTTCACAAACTTAAGTTTAGCTAAGAAAGTGCCGTGTAAACGCAACTAGTACAATACGCTTGGGAATGTCTAAGCACCTCTAATCCTTTTATTTGTGCGTGTTAACCATTGTAAAGTTCTCTTTGACTGGCTCGTCGCGTGCAATCGGGCAAAAGCAAGAAAGACATATGTAAGAAAACAAATTTCTCGCAAAATTAGATACAAAGGGATTCCCTAACATCATACTTTGACACAGAAAATGGGAAAACACGCAGGAATGTGGAGACGAGGTTAGAGGTTTTCGCAAATATTCCAAGCCATGCCGCGGTATGTGTTTTACGGGTTCTTGTAAGATTGTTTTCGTCTTTTCATCAATTAAAAGATAGAGACCTTAAACGGTTCGTTGATTATACACTGCTTCTGTACTTCCAAAGAACTCCGAAGGAATGTCTTGTCAATTTAGAACGAGCTGTCAATTCCATGATATTGTCCCGACTTTGATTGAAGAGTTTTAAAAGGCGGGCAGTCGGTTTCTTGACAAATAACTACAACCAATTACATGTCCTGGTATGCAAGCTTTAGAAACTCATAATACACATGACTCCAATAGCAATTACCAGAACTGTATCAGTGACCATCATCGAATTGGAGTGAAACTTCGCGTCATTTCGCAAATATTTTGGCTTTTGTGATCGATTTCTTGAAAACAAATTAATTGAGGATATCGGGGCATAGGTATGCAGACGCATGACTTTGCATACGATGGCGCCAAAACAAACGGTCGTATGATTCGTTGTCATTGCGTAATGGAATTTCCCCTTTAGAAATGTAATCAACTTTAAGGCATGCTCTTTTTTAACCAGGTACATTCTGGGGCCCGTTTCTTGAAACCGTCATAAGTCTAACTTCTTGACTATCCCAACGTGTGTTATAGATTAACTCACGTTTCTATGTGATAGACAAGAAGATAGACTTATGACGGTTTCGAGAAACGGGCCCCTGGTTACGAATTACTTCATTCACATGTTAAGAGTGTATTCAGACTGTAAACCACAAGGTATGGGGTTCGAGTCCCTATTGCGACACGTTGGCAAGATGTTAATGTACGTTTACCACTCTTCACCCACGTGAAGGTATTGGGTCCCTGGTACGATTAGTCTTTGAGATGTTCTGCGTGGTGACCAGTTATCATCGTACTTTTGTTCATGTCATGGATACTGTCTCTCTCTCTCTCTGTCTTCCTCTGTCTATCTCTGTTATTATCTCAAAATAGAATAAATCTAAAGGTGGATTAATAGGTGTTTTATTATTTGTTCGACGAAGCAATGTAATTATGATCAAATAAACACTCGATGTCTGGTCTAGACCTAAGCTGCAATAAATACTCACTAAATGCAGTCGCGGGACATGGGGCTGGGTATTTTTATTAGTATTGTCTATCGTTTTATCTACAACGATATAAGGTAAATGTGATTATCTCAAAGCGTCGTAATTCGTCATTAGGGACTTTTAGATTCGCACGAAGACAATGGGGATTGCTACGATCGACGTCCTTTTAATGCACTGCCTTGAATGGGCGTCACACGTATCAGTCCACGCAAATCTAAAAGTCCCTATTCACTCCATGCACGACCGAGAGGGTTCATGGCGTGACACAAACCACCTATATGTTAGCCTAGAGACCTAGAAACCTTCGGATCTCTGCTCCCAAATTCAAGAGCTTTCTCAAGAGGGCAGCATTTCAACCTGACATTTGAATTAGGTGGCTTACATCAACATGGTAATTTGGGCTGTGCTAATCGATAATGAAGAATAAGCTTGTCTAACCAGTGAAATAGCCGTTCACCAGGCAGTCATTAATGTAAAGGTAGTTCCCACTGTGCATGAGACGTTTTCGCTTGCGTCATTACCTGCGCTAATAGAGCTTGACGAGATGAAGAAGGTGCGTAAACCAGTAAGTCAATGTCATGTTTGGACCCTTCATTTTGCATTTGGTTAGAGTTTGATGGTGTACTTATCTTACTGCAATGGATATCCTGTATGCTTGTAAGTAAGCAGCGAGAGGACCGACGGCTTTAGGTCCTGTCTTAGGGACTTGGTAATGTGATGTATTTTTGTGATGTCTTCTTACCATTAGCGCGTTATGTTAATAACCAGTCGGTAACGCAGCACTACTCAGAAAAATGACGCCTCGTTTGACGCAACGATACGTTGGATTACATTGTATTCATTATGCAACACTAATGCCCAGCATTGGCAGGCTGACACACGTTCGAATAAAACAATTTTGACTATGAACAAAGTTCCCTTGTTTTTTAAATCAATTTTCATCATCATCTTCGTCTCCTACACCCCCTTCTTTGTATTCTTCTTATCTTTCTCCTCGTTTTTAATCCTTTTTTCTTCTTCTTCTTCTTCTCGCTCTTCTTCTTTTGCTTTTGCTTTTGTGTGCTTGTTCTTCTTCTTTTTCTTCTTTTTGCTTCTCGTTCTTCTTTCTCGACCCACTCTTCCAAGCGAGCCAGCGATATCGACCAGTGGCGCACGCCCGAGGTTCAGGCGTCCAGACCTAAGGACACGGTAACCGATGCGTGAATGAAGCTAACCTAAGCTATGGACTAAAGAACTCAAGCGAGACTTAGGGCGCGTTCATGCTTGATTTTGACGGCCAGAATCAGGCATCTGTTACGCGTTTAGTTTAAAACACGGTTGCGTCTTAGCTCACTTTTGTAGAATCACCGAAAAACGGCGATCACGATCGCCGATCGTAAACTCACAAAAAGATGCGTTTACAATTTGTAAACGCGTTTAAATGGGGTCAACGCACTGACCTCTAGTAGGTCTACGTAGCATGCGCACACAGGTTTGCGAATCCAGCTGAAGGCCACCCAAGGAGAATTGCCTGGAGAAGTGAGCATGAACACTGCACCGTGGAACTGCGATTACGATGAGCGTTTACGATGAGCGTTACAAATCGCTCATTCTGCCTTCAAAATCAAGCATGAACGCGCCCTAAGCTTATTGTAATGCCAAAGAACCGCTAGCTCGGTGGTCTTACTACATGTCACCACCTGATACCTTACAATATCACCGATCCGCTTTAGTCCAGTGATGTCATTCTTATGTCGGTTTCATAAATCTTGCGTAATCCACTAACTTTTTCAAGCAAATTCTAGATATCTGACTGATTTCGCTGAGAAACAAAATATATAGGAAACGCAATCTGAATAACCTGCTGTTTATAAAGTATTGAGCTAACATACAGTGCGAAGCTAAAAAGTGCATGTGCCCCGCCCCCCCCCCCCCCCCCTTCGCGAAAAATATGAAAATTGAAGAAATTAAAGAAGAGAAAATAAAGGGAGAGGGTAGAAGGACTGCGAAAAAAACAAGAAACTTAAATGACTCCCATCTACCACTAAAAGGACCCACCTCCCCCCCCCCCCCCGAAATTCTGTTAATAGTACTCCTTTTTCACAATACGAAGCTATGTCACTGGAAATGGCACTGTCGTATGCCAACCTTGTTATCAAATACATGTACAACCAACAATATTTATGAATATATTGATTCTGAGGACGTTGGGACAAAGACGAGTTTTAATTTTCATGATAATCGTAATTTGATATTACAACCCTCTTTATGTGGAAACCTTTCTGTAATCTGTTCTCTTCATCTTAAACTTCCCCTTGACGGGGGACGAGGGGAACCTTCGTTGCAACTGTCTTAATTTCTTACATAAAATCCACTCTTCTTATACCTCACTAAGCGATGCTTGATTTTTAATCTAAGTTCTAACGCTACGCAACTCATGCAATCCCCCAATTTCGGGTGGTATATTACCACTGATCTTCGATAAGAAAACCATCTTTTTCAATTAATTTTTCCCATTAACGAATCACTAACAAGAACGTGATACAAAATGGTAAACGCAACTGAACAAAATTAACTAAATTCGCGGTTTTTGAAAACGTGACATATTTTATTGCGTCCTCTTTAGTTGCTGAACTCTAGTACCAATGTCAATGATTACGTTCTTGGTATACAAGGGTTCTCATGTCTGGCTGATCAGCGTAGGTACTTTACTGACGATCAAAGAAAATAAAACGATCAAAGAAAATGAAATAAAATGTCGGCTGTTGACATTTAATAAAGTGCAAATGACTAGCCTTGATATACTTTCACATTAAAATTATTTTGTCTTGAAATAACAAATGGTAAAGGAATGCTAGGCATTAGTAGCGTGAAAAACAAAGTCTTCAATTTGGCATGGATCGGCAATTGATTGTGGTGTAATGCAGATGCTTTTATTCGATTTATCTTCTTTTTTTCCCTCTTAATAAATTATTTCAAGTGGATTCGGCGCCTTGGAAATGTTATATATTATTTTGGTATAATTACTATTATTACTATTATTTATTATCATTATTATGAGCGTATCATTAAAGCCATTTTAAATTAGGCAAAATATTTATAGTATTATATTTGTCTTTCTTGTAAAACAAAAACTTGTCGGTTAACAAATGAGAAATAGACAAAAAAGCTTCCATGAAAATTTGAAATATTTATTTTATAAGTATCGCTGTCGTGAAATGCTATATTTTGCTATTTTCTTTTTACCAGCAACAGAGAATGCCATCTAGTATTTGAAAGCTGGCATAATCATTTATAACAGACAGTTATTTGTATTTTAAAAGTACGAATGCATATTGCATATAGTACATGTTGTTATATAGATAGGGCAGTCCATGATGTTGGTCATACCTCACAACAAATAGTGTATGCAATTCTGACTATTGAAAAACAACTATTCGTACAGGTAAATTAAATAATTCGTTTCAAGACACTTCACAAAGACATTTGCATTTAATTTGGTTACAATACGAGAATGGGCCATTACTTGAATGCTAGTATATAAAAGGCGTAACAAAGTCTAATAATACCACGAAAATACTTCGGGTTAAAAAGAAAGTTGAGTTCTGGGAAGACTGAGGTAAAAAATAATTCGTGAGCGTTATCATTCTTATTATGCAAGTGTGGAAGAACATCAGATAATGCATGTTCCCTGAAAAGCATGGTTCTTCAAATGCCTTCATATTCTAAATATGTCATGTAACATCGTAAAACTCGGGAGGGGGGTAGGATTTTTACGCCACGTGTTCGTGTAGTCCCATATACATCTTTCTGTGTACAGTGTTTGTAACTTTACCAAGACTTGGCCAAATTTCTTATCATTTTGATGTTTCCAGAACCTTGCAATACACACAAATTCTTATATACTAGACGATCAACCCTTTCTGGTCGATTCCACACCTTTTCTTTCACACTGAAATCTCATGACCAGAACTCAACTTCATCTTTAATTCTCCCTCCCTCGCATGCTATTTTGGGATTGAAGCATTCCTGATTCGTATCATTTTCTTCTGACCATATCAGGCGAGACTAATGGTTAACACTTTTGTGTTCATCGATATAATTCAGCAGTATCTTTATTGTATTCAATGCTGAAAATACGGAATACTGTTTCTATTTCTTTTTTACCACGTTATATCAGCTATATATGCAATGTATTTATGTATATTATAAACGTAAAGTTGTATGTAAAATATGAGCAAAGCGAGTTCCATTGCAGAATAAAATATTGAATACTAGATGTTGTATAATATTTATTTTTGCGTCACATTGTTTTTTGAATTTCGACAGCCTTAGCGAACATTTCTCGTTATGTTTTTTTTCTGTGGAAGGAGGTTAATATATAAAAGTGGGATATCTAAACAGAAACATGTCTTCTCATTCCATTCTTACCGGAAGCACGTCCAGCGGCTAATTGATCTAGATGTCATTGTGTACCAATGTCCCTGGAATTACATCACATTTCTAATATCAAATTACCCCAATAGCTATCTCTCTCTCTCTCTCTTTTCTCTCTTTTCTCTCTATCTCTTGCTCTCTCTCTCTCTCTCTCTCTCTCTCTTCCTCTCTTTTTGTCATTTTCTCTCTCTATATTTCTCTTTCTCTTTCTTTTATTTCACTCTTTCTCTCTCATTTTCTCCATCTCTCTCTCTCTTTCTCTCTTCCTCTCTTTCTCTCACTTTTTTTTCTCTCTCTCTCTCTCTCTCTTTCTCTTCCTCTCATTTCTCTCTCTCGTCCCCTCTGGCTCTCCCTCTCACTCTTTCTCTCTCATTTCTCTCTCTCCTTCTCTCCCTTCCATCTGTTCGTCCTGTTTCTCTCTTTCTCTCTCTCTCTCTCTCTCTCTCTCTCTTTCACTCTCTAACTCGCCCTCTCCCTGACAGTTTTTTAAAGATAAACTCTAGTTCTTGTAATGATAGAAACTAAACACTGAATGTTCAAGATTACAAATAAATGACATGTGCCAAACGATTTCGGTTAGAAAATGTATAGGGGATGAGTAATTAGCATAGAAAGATCAGGAAATCAAGGTAAGTAGACCCTACAGCATGTGCTTAACACAGGTCACTATCTGCGAACGAGAGTTGTGGTTTGCATTGAAGATGATTTCCAGTAAATTTTTGTGAGGTTGTTTTTATGTCACTGGTTCAAACAATCAATCTACTGCAGGATAAACAATCCAGAATGAAGTATACCCATGTTCTTTCGACATACGAAGCCAATGCTAGAGCTAAAAATAAAGCCCTTATTCTAGTTTGTAAACACGGGTGCTCATTTGACACTTTACAACAATTCCTAAAGCCTTGAGCAGAGCCAAGATTTGTCAGTTTTTGGCAAGGAGCGGCTTAATTACAGAGCCTGTTGTAGTCTTATATTGCAGACACTGTTAAGCACTACACAACAGGGAACGTTGACCGATAAAGATAAATTGGAAGTGTTCTCATTCTCATTTGCTAAAACTCTCTTATACATACATTAATTGAAACAAAATTGATGTATGTGTTGTACGTACATGTAGGTATGTCTTTTGTGTACAGATTGCTAGATAACATATCAAGCTTTCAAAATGGAAGGTATCACTTCACTTTGTTCACTGATTTTTGTATCTCCAACTGCTATGACTATCAACCCCTTCTCTCTCTCTCTCTCTCTCTCTTTCTCTCTCTCTCTCTCTCTCTCCATCTCCATCTCCATCTCTTCCTTTCTTTCCCCCACCCTGATATATATATATATATATATATATATATATATATATATATATATATATATATATATATATATATAAATATATCTTTCTTTCTCTCACTATACATGATAAAGGTTATGTGAACATATCAAGCTTTTAAAATGGAAGGTATCACTTCACTAAGTTCACTGTGGTTTTGCGGCTGCTGCCCCCCCCCCCCCTCCCCTCTCTCTCTTTCTTTCTATCTCTCTCTCTCTCTCTTTCTCTCTCTAGACAAATTTCCGAGCTCTATATGCCCTTTTTCTACCTATTCAGTCATTTAGAAGACCATGCAAACATTACCCATCGACAGCCATAGTAACTGGTATCCACCACTCTTCTGTATGTCAAAATATACATAAATCTCTATTCATGTATAGGAAATATGAGCATATCATTTCTGGAATATAGATATCATTTCATTGATACTTTATGTTGTGGCTTCTCTCTCTCTCTCTCTCACTCTATCCCTCTCCCTCTTCGGCATAATTTCTGAACTCTACAGCTCTCTTATATGCTTTCAATCATTTACAATACATTATACATCCACAGTCAGAATACAAGGTAACCGTTTCACCTGTCTGAGGCAGCATAAAGGAAATAAAAGCGAATCATTTCACTGAGATTTTTTTTCTACTGGCGCTGCTTTATGAGATATCATTCCCGACGTTTTATCAGGACTCAATGTGCATTCGTGCCCTATCAAATATTAAGAAAATATGCTATGCCTGTAATTCTTACATATCGTGCATGAATCCATGCGCAATACTCAGTATTATGTTATTATATCTGTGTAAATATTTTGTTCATTTGGACGCCTGAATCAACAAGCTAAAACAAGCTTTCTACAGGTGCTCCCTTTTCCTGCTACTCTTTGTCACTGTTTGTTTAAATTAACTTAACATAATTCTCATGATTTATATATTTTGAACTGTCTGTACTATATCACATTGTTCGTTTTTAATCAAAATAAAGTCTTTTGAATTGAATTAATCTCTCTCTTTCTACACAAACTCCTCCCGGTATAGGAAGTCACAACAGAGTGAGCCAGAAGGATAGACCTTAATAAAAGAGAGAGAATGGTGTTGAAGACAAACATGAATAATTTCTGCTATACGAAAACGAGCCCCGATTTCGTGTGTACTTTAATCAAAGCTAAAAGCATTTTCAATGTTAAAATGACTTGTGAAACGCATTTGAACATCAATGTGTTTTTTTAAGTGCGTGCGTTTTTTTGACACGTCTTGTATTTCTAAGCGCTGGATGGAAACATATGTAGGTTTTAATCATCAGTATTAAGAACCATTTTCAACAACCATACGAAAAAAATGTCTCCGAGTTTGACTTGGGGGAGTGAATAAATGCTTGTACAGCTGTCTTTGCCTGTGTTTTTCGAATTCATTTGGAATTTAAAGCTGACATATCGCTTTACGATGTACAAGGCACATGACCACCTGACTAAATAACAGAGACACTCCGTGTTCTCCAGCGACAATCGTGAAATCATTAAATGCGACCTTCCTCTTGTACTTAAAGCCCCACTGCACCTCTATATAGCTAACAATGCCTAATCGGTGTCTGTTGTTTCCCCATGATCCCATTTTTCGTATCTTAATTGAGAGCTGATTTGATGAGATAACCACTTGTCCAAGTGACCTTGTCAGTAACCTTGCAGGGAGGCTTTAAATAGTAGACTGAAATGAACGTTTTCTTTTGAAATATGAACATAATGTAACTGTGGAGTTTGTTTCTTAAATCACTTTTTAAAGTATAGATAACATAATTTGCCTGTTTTAAAGTTAAACAACTATTCAGAAGTTAAATGTTTGCTTGTAAACTCACTAAACGAAGGATTTGAAAATAATGAGCAATTTAACACGCAAAGACCAATCTCACTTCTTAATTATGATTACAAGATTGCGGCATCAGTCCTAACTAAAATACTCCAGAAGGTAATTCCCACATTAATTTCTTATGATCAAGTAGGGTACATCAAGGGTAAAAAATATCAGATTAGTTAAAGATATATTTCATTATGTCCAAAACCACTCAGACAAAGGACTTGCATTTTTAACAGATTTTAGAAAAGCCTTTGATTGTCCAAGTTGGGATTTTCTCTTTGAATGTTTACGGAGATTTGGATTTAAAAATGATTTTTGCAGATGGGTCAATACTCTGTATACAAATATTAAAAGCATTGTCAATGTAAATGGTTGGTTAACAGAACAAATTAACATAACAAGAGGCGTACGCCAAGGGTGCCCTCTCTCGGCCCTTGTATTCATACTCGCTGCCGAGGTATTAGCTATTAAAAATAAGAAACGATCTAGACATTACAGGAATTACCCTTTTTGATTCAGTTGAAATAAATATATTGCCATTTGCAGATGACCCAACAATTTTTGTTAAAGACACAAAATCTCTATAAAAGAATAAAGCAGATAGAACATTTAGAACGGTTATGAACAGTTTGAAAAAAAAGTTTGAATAAATATCAATAAATCAATTTGTTCTGAGGTCATATTTCACAGATTTTGGAAAAGGTTTATCCACCAGCATATTGTTGAACAAAAATATCAAATTTTATTTGTGGTGACTTTTCGGTTACGAACAATGACCATGAGAACAAGTTTGAATAAATATTAATCAATCAATTTGTTCTGAGGTCATATTTCACGGGTTTGGTAAAGTTTTATCCACCAGCATATTGTTGAACAAAAATATCAAATTTTACTTGTGGTGACTTGTTGGTTACGAACAATGACCATGAGAACAAGTTTGAATAAATATTAATCAATCAATTTGTTCTGAGGTCATATTTCACGGGTTTGGTAAAGTTTTATCCACCAGCATATTGTTGAACAAAAATATCAAATTTTACTTGTGGTGACTTGTTGGTTACGAACAATGACCATGAGAAAAAGTTTTAATAAATATTAATCAATCAATTTGTTCTGAGGTCATATTTCACGGGTTTGGTAAAGTTTTATCCACCAGCATATTGTTGAACGAAAATATCAAATTTGTCAAGTGGTGACTTGTCGGTTACGAACAATGACCATGAGAAACGTTTGAATAAATATCAATCTATCAATTTGTTCTGAGGTCATATTTCACAGATTTTGTGTAAAGTTTTTCCACCAGCATATTGTGGAACAACAATATCAAATTTTACATGTGGTGACTTGTCGGTTACGAGCAGGTGGTCATGACAGTCTTCGATCCTATAAAGCTAGAAGCTTCCTAAACAGTTCTTCAACAGATATCTGGATAGTGACACTTCGTCACATCAAGCTACGAGATAGAATATCATCATATCACCGAATTCTACTCGAAAAACCGCATCGAAATCAGAAAATGGCGTCAAAAACTATGATTGCTCTGTACTTTCTGATTACATTGGCCGTGGCAGCAAATGTTTCAGTCAAGGAAGATAAGATCGACAATTCTGATGAGTTGAATGTCTGGGAGAACAGCCTGCAAAGATTACCCGATAGTGGTGGCAGTCACAATTGGCGCCCGTGGTGGATTGCACCCCTAAATGGCAACAGTTTTACTATGTTTCGATGAGGAGCAATAAAGATCCACAACTTGGACTTGTCTACTGAAAGCATTGTAATACTCCAAGTAATAGTAGCATCGACAAGTTCGGGAAGCAGACTAGCTGGATCGTCCTCATGTGGTCAGACGACTTCTCTGTTCATCGAGACTTTTGTCAAATTAATGCGGAAAAAATATCATTGGTGATCGGTCATCACTGACATTAACCCTAGCTTAAACAAATTCGTAGCCTTGCCCCCTCCCGAGGGAAACACGCTCAGGCAAAGTACTCGTATCAAGTCGTCAAGTCCACGCCGTTGCAGTCGTATACCGGTCAGGTTGGACAGGCGCCGCAGCACCGGGTAACCTCGTACACCGGAGAACTTCGTTTCACCTACTCAGAAACAGGAATAGGTTGTATTTACGAACCCTAAATCGGGGCTCTCTAACCCAACAGTTTACGTGTATATACAAAGACCAGGCTAGAGTCGGTGGATTATTGCTTGCATGTAATACCCGAATGATGACTTGGTCATCAGGTCATCGCTGGTAATATCTATTTTCTTTGGGAAATATTGAATGTTGCAACCTGGAAGTATTGATTGATGTATATTGTGATATAATCGTGTACTGATAAAACGATATATACAATGACATGATTTACTCTTATACTTTAATTTCATATTGAATCCAAATCATTTTATTTTGTCATTTATTTGCGTATACACTACTATTGAGCAGATGGCTCTTAATTAAATCTATGTAAACTATATTTTACTCTTGAAGTTGCTTGATTATTTTCTTGTGATATGTACTCATTTCATCAGAACTCATTATCGTCGGACTATAGTAATTAACAGTACTTACATGTGACAGGGGTTTATTTAACACAAAAGACGATGCCTTTATAGCTGAAAAGACACCCTTTCGACGCGTTTTCTGGACGCAGTTACTTAGCCAGTCGTGTTGAGAGTGACCCCCCCCCCCCCCTCAAAACCATGCCTCTAAAATTAAACCAAATCAATAAATATATATAATACAATTTAAAGTTAGTTTCAAAGTAAAGTATCAATATGCCTACATGTAGCCCAACATAGTTTTGTGTTGAAAGCAGGTTATCCAATTCAATTCACTGGAGAATTTGATTGTTTGATTGAGGAGTATACATTCTTGTCCATGAGCTTTAAATGTAAAGGAAATGTGTAAAGGACGATTGTTAATTGTCAATTTTTTAATCAGCTGCTTTATTCTTACACATTGTGCACAAAACATTATTATATCATGGAATGACGTAATAAAATAAAACAATAACAAATGTTTTAAAGAACACCATGAGCGTCAGAACCTGACGGATACCGGCGCTATATAAATAACCATATTATTTATTTATGTATTATTATTAAGATAGTACACAGATATAAAACTGGAGTTTGCCTTTGAAATATGAAACTAATTACATAGCAGTGTTTTGTGCAACCTGTTTTTACTATATCTGTTTCTGATATCACACTACAGAAAAATTGATGATTTTATTTTTGAATAACAGTAAAACATAGTTTTGTTTTATATCAGATACGGAGAAGAAATCAACAGCATATGGATCCCGATTGCGAGAAAACCTTATGTCCACATGTATGCAGTACAGCGATATTTCCGACATTTACCCAAAATAAGCTAGAATGATTCTGATCATGCTAGTGTGAAGAAAATGCTCATGTTTTTTTTACCACATTTTTTCCTGTTCAAAATAATAATAAAAAACAAAAGCAATGAGCCAGCCTAGGGACTATGACGAAAACGTGCAAACATTACTAACAATATTTTTTACTGATTGAATCGAATGAATGAAATCCTTAATCCAAGGAATATAAAGTCCTTAATAATATCATTATACTTTGAGACAGAAGATGTTGGAATGATTAAAAACATGTTTTGATGATTTCATTTTCCTTGGGAATTTCAAGAGTTTGCGTACGCACTCCATCTTAATGTTTCTTCTCAAGACACTTATATATTAATGATCGTTTTAATGCCACCGACAAGATAACTTTGCAAACGATTGTTCTTTCTAAGTCCAAATCGATATTTTAATTTAATCGTGCACTTAAGAACCAGCGTAAGAATGATGACTTCCATTCTAAAATGAGTTCAAAAAGTGCAATTACATTTAAGATTTCCTGATAAACAATTCATCTATTTTAAAGTTACTTCCGTTTTTTCACTTTCTGAATCATTTTCAATTGACGTTGCTTTGTTGTAACTCATAATTTGAGCTTGAAAAAGACCATTTCATCACGCCTTCTCTCCCGAAACACATGGACATCTGTAGCTACGCTGATGATGCGTGTTGATAAAAACATTATTTTATAGGTATTTATTGTTGTGAATGGTTTTCATTATAAGCTAATTTAGAAGTTTTACCTTTCATCTCAATGCTTTTCATTAGACAATGATTTGCAGTTTTTTATTTATAAAAATCGAGTGTGCACACGAAAAAGATATACACGTAACCAATCAATAGTGAATGTATTTATTTCAGTAGCCATAGTTGTCGGTGTGTGGCGGCGTACTTTTTAAAGCGTATGAGAATTACCACTGCGAAATCTTATCACCATAATGTATTTTGCAAATGACAGGGGTCGTTAGATCATTTCAAATGGGAGCGGATCTAATCGAATTCCTACTTTGTCTTTATATAATGTTATTACATTGTTTTATGCCATTTTTTAATTCTTAAGCACTGTGTACATGTTTGAATATGTTCATATTGAAACTGAAATACATAAATCACTTGAACATATTTCCACAAACATCCCGACCAAGACTGGAAATTCAAACTTGCACAGACAAGGAATAGATCCTTCGATACAACCATGATTTCAATGGGATGTCTGCCCCACCCCACATCACATCCCATGCCTTCCCCTTGACAATCATGCCTCAGTTGAATTTGTATGAGAGAATGAGAAAGAGTCGCCGGAAATGTTGGAGAAAATATCGACTTTCTTGCCCTTCGAGGTTGGAACCTTTCCCTTTTATGCATAGCACAATAAGGGACTTTGTTTGGGGCACTTTGTACAATTTAATTATGAGCCCTGTTTTTTCTCTTTCACCGCCGCAACGCAGGCATAATTTCTAGGCCATCGTCTGCGGAGTATAGCCCTTGAGTTTATTCCTTTTCATGCATCTACCTCACTTTTTTATAAGAGATCTTCACCGAGAAGAAAAATGTAGCTTCTTTTTTCTCATGTCATTTATTTCTCTCTTCAAATTTTCATTAAATGTCAAGTCGACAAGTCAAAAGTGCTGCAAATATCAGCAAACACATGGTCACAAGCTGAGCTTTAGCCGCTAAAGGGATTCCATAATCGAATCTTTCTCAAAGTAAGGGCGACTTCCGACGTACTGACAGGTTAAGATTACTCCAATTTCAAATTATTCAGACGACAAAAGGGAGGAAATACCTTTACATCTAAGAAACCTGTAATCCTTTAAATACCTTCGTATCCGCTTTCCTAATAATTTATTCATGAAAATAGGATATAATATTGATATCTTCATCATCCCAAAGTAAGGGTGACTTGAGATACTAGTAATGATAAAAACCGGTGTTTATAAAGCGCTTACCCTTGAGGTTTCTAAGCGCTTTAATAAACAAAATACAATGATAAACTATGACATATTTTAAAAAACTAAAAGAGAATGCAAATAAACCTACAAACTACAATACATATGAAATATACATCAATGTGAACAGAGTAAGCTCATCACCAAAAACAATTTGTCTTTTTTTTTTTTTTGCACTTTGTAATTTGTGTCTTGTATTTTGTATTTCCTGTTTTGTATTTGGTAGTTTGTATTTGTATTTTGTATTTTGTATTTTGTATTTTGTATTTTGTATTTTCTTTTGGTATTTTGTATTTTCTTTTGGTATTTTGTATTTTCATGCAGCAGTGAAAGTGACTGGTTAAGATAAATCAAATTTCAAATTATTCACAAGACATAAAGTGGGGAAATTCCATTACATCTAAGTAACCTGTAATCCTCCAAACCTGTAATCCTCCGACACTTACAAGCAGCATCTAATCCTCCAAATACCTTCGTTTCAGCTACGCTAAGAATTTATTCATGAAAATGTGGTATAATATTTATATTTTCATCATCCCTTACAAAATGAAATTTTTGATAAATGTCAGACGTTCTTGATATAATATAATCGCTGAGAAATATGAAGTTCAAACTTCAAAGAATAGCCGATGTAAATTGTTACAGTTAAAGATAAAGACCAGTTCTGGTCATGCGGTTGCATTGTGAAAGAAACGTTGTGGAATCGATCAGAAAAGGTTGATGATCTAGCATATAAGCATTGGTGTGAACTGCAAGGTTCTGGAATCATCAAAATGATAAGAAATTTGGCCCAGTCTTCGGTAAGTTACAAGCACTGTTCACAGAAAGATGTATATTGGACTACGCACACGTGCGCGACACGTGTGTTAATCTTTCACAGTCCAATAGATTAATCTAATTTACCAAATATATCAATTAGTAGGCGGTTTCCCTACACAATTTTTATCATCATGTATTAGTCAAAACATATTCTTTCACATGATTGGTAATAAGAGCTTCCATTTCATTTTTTGAAATTGGGGCGTTTCCAATACTGGTCTTTACCTTTAATAATTATTCAAATACTGTACATCAAACGGTGTCGGCGGTAACTGTGACAGAGTTGATATAATGATATGGTGATCTTCGGTATCCATGGTAATCCACACAAATACAAGCTCTGCTTTTTAGTTGATTTCTCTTTTCCTTTTCAATTTGAATTAATTTATGATGATCATATGCTTAAATATTTTGTATCCATAAAATACTTTGATTACGTATCGATATGTTTCATTTTCTATGCCATCTTGCAAAAGTCATTTGGTATTAATATCATGTATACAATCGTTCATGTTTTGATTGAGTTATGGAAACAAATTATTTGAATTAAATTGAATTGAACAATAAAAAACAACGATAACGATATATTGTTTATTCATATGGCGCAGCTACAAATCAATTTTAGTCCAAACGCAAAATAAAAAAGTATCATCTTATTGCCCCCAGCTTTAGCTGAGCCGAGATGATAAGGCGCTGAAACATTCAAGTAATATCTTCCTACCTAGTACTCATTTACTTCACGTGGATGAAGAGTGGCAAGAAGAGATTAATGTTATTTTGGAAAGCATTGGTGCTAAGGTGGGACTCGAACCGCGAACCATGTGATCCATGGTCAGATGACGTTACCACTCGACCATATCAACTTTAAATGTGCGATCATTCTTAGATTGTTGAACCCCCGGATGCATTCACCCCTCCCCCCCCCCCCCCTTTCCACCCGTCCTGAAGAAACTCCCCTGCATATAGGCCGCGAAAATAGAAATTCATGATCTGCGAAAAAGACTTCAATTATGTCAGCTAGTTGTATCTTTACGAATTAAATAACTGAAAAACAGATTTTGGAAGGCCTTAAAATGTAAGTGTGAATTTTACGCCATTCGCCTGTATTCGCCTTTACGTTACCGAGGAACCCACTGACGGACTGTCTGCCATGTCCGGCTGCAAGATATTTATTTATCGCTCAATATGAATTTCGTAGCATTTGATAAAGCTTTGACGTCATAGAATTGTCTTTTGTATACACATAGTCAATCCACCATGTTAAAACCATTTACACACGGTTTCGCTCTAAATTTGGAGGTTGATTGAGAAAATATTGAACTGTTCACTCGGTGTTACATTTCTTCTCTGAAGTCAAACTATGAAAAATTGATAAACTGGGGGAAATGAAGGAATGTATTACATCGAATGTTTAGAAGCATCAAGTTTGACAGAAGGACGTAATTCAAGGCGATATATCATTGAATATATCGGTTCATGTTAGGTTCGTATCTTATATCAAGTGTACTGCATAATGTAAAACCGAGCACTTTCATTCATGTGCCACTGCTACTGCTAGGGCAAACATGCTAGATAACAGTCCTCACAGTTTTAAAGAAGTTCAAGAATATAGAAAATGGAAGCTTACAGATCATGAAGTTTAATGTTATAATAACAACCAAATTTAAAATATCAAAGAAATATTGGGCGACTTTCAGGTAACTTCTTTAGTCCGCTAAAAAGATTTGATTTATAACTGCCAAGAAAGCAATGACAGCTTTGATGTAACATTTTCAATTTTCTGAGAAAAAAAAATCATTTCCATTTGAACTCAAACAGAACTTTTAAAATTGTGAATCGAAACCTTCACATGCCCATCATGATACATAAACATTTTGCAATAAATTGAATAACACCATTAAACTATCAATTTCGTGTAGTTGATATGATGTGGTTTTAAAGGAAGAGTTATACCCTGAAGCGTTATGGCTTGTGGTATTTGTAGAAAAAATATTGTGGCATTGGTCAATAAATGTTTTATTTAATTTTGTTTTGTCGTGTTTCTCTGATTGCTCGTTTTTTTAATCATCTCCAAACATTTTACAAATATTCGTTAAATGTGGGTGCTGTGAGAATTCGGTATAGTTTTTGCGCAAGTGTAAATAACAAATGCTTTTGTTTCTGTTGTTTGATTTTGACTCTAGTTATGATCATGACAAAAAATCGACAAATATTCAGGACGTTTAAACAGGTGCGTCACATGCGTGATGGTGGTAGTATATTTCATTTTAAATTTAACTTTATAATATTTGTTGTGAACAATGACGTCAATGGAATTACCTTCAACGTTTTAACTTATATTTGGGACAGATATACAGTATAGATGGGTATGGTGTGCGTATGTGCGTGCAGGAGTATGTATGTTTAATTGTATTCTTTTCTCCACAAACTCATATTTATTTACAATTATGTGACAGAGGACTTATTTGTGAACTCCAGTCGATGAACGTGCGGTAAGGCAAATACAAGATAGATTTGAATGGGGGAGGGGGACACAATATCAAATAAAGGGGATAGATTAACTTGCAATCCATCAAATACCACACATTTTAAAGTACTTTCATCCTGATTACCTATACACACCGGTCCCGTTCGACAACAAGTCCTTTCATCCATTTTCATATGCGAGAATGAGCTTCAAAATGCGTGCGTTTAATTCTGTGACCTTTCACGAAGAGCATTTGATGAATTAGATCCATTTTGCTCATTTGTAGGTTTGTTTGTGCAATTCGCGGTTATTAGTTTTCTTCTCAAAGACGTAATCAAATGCGAAAATGATGGAATCTATTGGTTATTTATTAGTTGTTGTCCATACATGTGTTGAAGTACATATTACTTTTTACATACCATGTCTGTTGCTTCTGCATGGGTAAAAGTTCAAATTCCCTGCTTGTCTCCGCTTTTCATCTATGAAGAGTCGTCGTGGTGTACTGGTCTATTCACTTGACTCTCAATCCATGGGTTAAAGGTTCGAATCTCAGCTTGGATTAACGTCCTTTCGCAAATACATTAGTCCATATTTGACACTCTCCACCGAGGTGTAAATCGGCACCAATGTTCTTTGGCAAGACATATTATCATTATTATTATTACTATTATTATTATTGTTATTATCATAATTATTATTATTATTATTATTATTATTACTTTATTTACTCATTTAACTGTATTCAACTTCACTTTTAATTTAGGAGAAAGCTTATGGTTGTGAATTCCCAAAAGGTTAAAATAAAAGATAAGCGTTTTCCCTGAATACCTGAATTCCTAGATCATGGCTGCTTAAAAACGTAATGGATGCGTTCAGGGAGATATACAATATATTATATTTCGAGTATTATGGCGTTGAATGACCTTACTGTGAACCAACTAGGAAGAAAGAAGTTTTTAAATAATTCTTTCCACATTCTCACTTTACTCACTCGAGGTATGAAGACGATATTAAGCGATACATTACATAGTATGTGCACAATAAACTTGAAAAGGTATGATTTGATGGAGCGCTGGAAATGTCACCTGCTCATGGCAGAACTTAAACTTGATATTTTCAATTGCGTGCAACATTTCATGAACAATAGGTTAGAATAAACTGTATGGAGAGACTTTTGTGTGAATTATTTTGTGTCCACACCTAGATTTATTCGTTTAAAGGCGCGCCGTATACAAAGCGAAGTAATAGTATATCAGCATTGAATGTGATAATTTGATAGTAAATCTATATACTAGGCGTTTCCATTATATTCGAGATCATAAGCGATCACGTTAGGGTAAGTTTGCGTTGTCGGTAAAATACATATGCCCCATTTCCTACTCGCTCTATAACTTAAACATATGAACCTAATCGCGTGCAGTGTTTCATGATGACAATCGATGAGAATAAATTATACGGAGATCCTTGCGTGTGCATTATTTAATCTACTCTTACATGACTTAGATCATTCGTGTAAATGCGTGCAACAAATTGAAAATATTGAAGATATAGTTTCGTTCAGAGTGGTTTTGATAACTTAATATAACTTGGTACTTTCATTTTATTCGATTTCATTCTCAGATAGGTAAACTTTATAAACTTTTTCAGGGGAAGATTTCGGTCAAATGTCAAATAGATCACCAGTTGTTCTTCAAATCGGCGACAATTATATTTCTTAAAATTCTACATTGTTCTAATAAAATGCAATACCTCTGAAAACATAACACATTGTGTACAAATGTGGTCAATGATTAGATATAACGGCGAATTTCGATCCCCCAAAACGTATTTTTTGAACCTCGCAATGTGTTGCCAATTCAAGGAATTTAAAGCTTCTTTTTCTTTTCAAAAGTGCTAGCATCAAATGCAATATGTAGTATTGAGTCATGAAACAAAATGGACACTGTGTTTGCAGATTTGTTGTGTTATCTATACTTATACACTATACATATACATCTAGTATATTTTGTTAGGGCTCTGAATCCAGAGTAATTGAGCTGAACCACAAAACGTGGAATGACTATCTCGAGTAAGGGTTGGTAGTACCCTAATTCCTTTATGTTAGGCTTTCTTAAAGGTGAAGACCAGTTTTGGAAACGCTCCCCTCTCAATGAAAATGAAATGGAAGCTCTTATTATTAATCATCTGAAATAATATGTTTTGACTGATACGTGATGATACAAATTTTACCGGGAAACCGCCTACTAATTAATATACAGTGTGTATTTGTTGAATTATTAGTGCTTGTAACTTTACCAAGACTGGGCCAAATTTCTTATCATTTTGATGATTCCAAACCTTGCAGTACACACTTATACGAAATACTTATAGGCTAGATAATCAACCTATCCTGGTAGGTTCCACAACGTTTCTTTCTCAATGCAATCGCATGACCATAACTGGTCTTTAGCTTTAATATTCGAATTCTAATCTTGCAAAATGTATACATGAAGAATATCTTGAGGGTATACCTCGCACTAAAAATGGACTATTACATGTACATCCATGTATGATACATTATTCCAATGGCGGCACCGCTAATACGGTGACGTCATCAATAGCTTGGAGTGATCGCATGAAGTATATTATTTACTTTTCCGCAATAATTTTCACTTCATCAAAAATTTATGACACGCCGCCATAATTATTGATCATGCCAAAAATAGAGGATCAAATTTGCCTTAAGAAAAAAAGCCTCTTATCCTATTATAAGATCATATACTCACTTTATATTATGACATGTATTTATCTCCCCCTCACTTTTTGCTTCTTCTTGTCATTTCTTTTCTTGATTTATTAGTTTTTTCTTTTCGTGCTACTGTTTGCTTTATTTTGTTTCAGATTGGTTTCTACGTCTACATTTATGTTACACAATAATATCAAATACAAATACTTCCGCATAATAAAATTCCACTTGTTTAAAGTGACTCGGTAACATTGTTGAAGGTTGATGAAAAAAATTGCTTAATTTTTGTATAAAATGTTACTTACTATATTCCTTCTACTGTACTAACCCTCTGACATGCAAAAAATCCTGAAAAAAAAAATCCTCAACCCACAAAGATATCTATGATTTTCTTTGAAGGCGTCGATGTACGACACCCTCTATCAGTGATTAACAATTTATTCATTAAAAAAAGACATAAAACAGGCTATAAAAAATCTGTCAACACTTTAATGTCTGGAATGGAATGTAGACCCATTTTATTGCTGTGTGACCGATTTACATTCACCTAAAATGTAATTAAACTGTAATGATATAGTTGGGAGAATCAACGAACCGATCAGATCGGTTTTTCCCAATTTGTACCATGAATAATGGTCCTTTTTCACTCAAATTTTCAAATTATCTTTAATCGTACATCTAGCATTGAAGTCACTTCCTTAGCACCACTATCTCTCATCTTAACAATGTTACTAAGTCCCTTAAATGTGTCATTTAATGTATTGATTCAAGCTAATTCACATTACAATATATGAAGAGCTTAATTCCAAAAGGATCTAAATCCACTTTTGATGAAAATTGAGCTATTGATATCAGAACTTTATTTACTTAAATTTGTGAGGAATTATGAAAGAATGCACCTTCTAATATCACTTTTCCATAAAACGCCTGTACACAATCTGGTACACAATTTTTTTCTTTCTGAAGTTACATAAATAGATTTAGCTCCTTTTGGAATTGAACTCTTCATATATGAAAATGCTTACCTATTTGCACCCCTTCAATGGATGCACCACTGGAACCGGGTATTCTTCGGAAGTAGTTCCACATCGCTAGAAGATAGCACAATGGTTAGTGAAGACTTGTCCGCCCTTCAGTTCCTATAAAGCTGGAGGAAAACATTGAACACGAATAAAACGGTGGTAAGTCATTCGTAGGGGGAAACCCCGGTGTAGTGGACAAACTGCACACCCCAATCAGTTATACCGGGAGGAGAGACCCGGGGGTTACAGTGATTCAGTTCGCTTTTCGACTCCCATGGACAGGTGACGCCAAATTAATAATAGTGATGTATTAATAATATTTGAATACGTTTAAAGCACAAATCCATGAAATACGGAGTATGTACGGAGGGTTTTATTATTCAATGTGATCCAAGTCTGAATGAAATTTAGAAAGTGGTATTAGGGTGTGATTTAGTTTTATTTTTCCTAATCCCTCACAACCACACACCCACACACAACCACTGTCACAGCCATTGCTGGTAAGAAAGATACTATCATTGCTCGAACATAATGTTAATATCCAATCACCATACCATTCAACGTTCGTGACGAAATTAGTTCTTTCAAGTTACATACAATTCAATATTACAAGAACGGTTTAACTATTCAATACCTTGCACAAAATCAAGCACTTAGTCAATTAAAAAAACATGAGAAAAGCTAACCTTTTTTTTTTACTTACGTTCCAAAGAATGAACCACGAAGTCAATGTAACAAGTATTACAACGAAAACTTACCTTTTACTAACCTTCAAAGAAAAGAAACACTACAACCGGAATACTCAACTATGTAGGTCAACTTCTCCAGACCTATATATTTTTCCAAAAGTACCGAACAGTCGTGATTATCTGCGTAGTGTGAAAACGCTGTAAACCCGATTAAAAGAGATACGAAATTGTCGCAATATTTCGGAGCGTTAAATCAACTACCCTTGAATGTTAAGACGCTTTGGCACGAGTTGATATATACCTAGTGTGAATAAAATGGCGGCAATAGTGGAGGGTTAAGGTCTGCCCTATATATCCCCCGCATCCAAGGCCATAGCCCTTGTGTTGAGTAACATACTATCAGTGCTAGAACTTTGTGAATATTCAATGTACCCTTAAGCGAAAAAACCGCGAAGTGGGCTTGAAGTTAAAGTGAAAAGGCTTATAAATAGATTAGCGTTAAGGAGAAAATGTCTAGGAGATCGACGTAACTGGTACTTCATAATATTATGATAGAAAATTGTCTCATTTCCAAATGTAGACTTTTTATCGTGGGTATTATTCTAGTTCCTACAATTTAAATACAAACTAGATCTTCCCCCTGAAAAAGAAATCCTCGAATTTTGAGGGCGAATTGTATTACAGGATTGGAAAAAGGAATTATCGAAGGCAGAAAAACCCCTACGACTTAAGAGTTTGGCTAATTCTTCTAAAATGGATGCCTTTTAGTACTTGAATGTGTTCTCTTGGTTATTGGGAGTTTACTAGCGCTTTTGGATTGATATAAATTGGGGAATGATTTCATCAACATAAACATGAAATGAATCATGCAACGTATAACGTTTCATGGACATAATTATCATGCCCGCCTACCTAATATTTTCTTATTTTTTGATTACTTTCCAACTTTCCCAAAATATTACTCCTCCGAGCAAATTACGACAGGAACCTTTGTTTGTCCAACAATTGGACATGAAACAGGAATTATCTAAACTAAATGTAAACATTTTTGGAGTTCTCTCTTTTTGGTTTTAGAACTAAACAAAATAAAGCAAAGAAAAAAGCTCCCGGTAAAAAACAAGATATTCGTTTCCAAGAAAGGCAAAATAGCAAAACACTCTTACATAATTACATACCCCTTGAGTGTATTATCTATGTTAGTTAGATATCATTGGCATATATACATTGATATACCTCTTGTATAATGCATCTTCTGAAGACAGGAAAAAGAGACGCAGGCGGCATCCTTATGATGTTTGTAAGTAGCCGGCAGTAGCATATTAACGGGGCAATGGCCCGATTGAGGAGGGGGAGGGAGGGCACACATCTTCCTCAGAAAATCTATGAGCGGGTCATGTGTCCTTTTCTCATCATATTCCCCTTTCTCTCTCTCCCTCTCTCTCCTCTCTCTTTCCTCTCTTTTTCTTGTAATTTATTTTTGGTTTGCTACTTGATTGGGGCGGGGGCACATACACCCGTGCCCCCCCCCCCCCAGTAGCCGATTTTTTTTTTTTTTTTTTTATCTCGCATACTGCGTAGGAAGTGCATCTCCTTGTTTCACATTCCTATTACAGAGCACTGACATAAATCTGTCTCTCTTTGGAAGATAAGAAGTCTTGATCTATAAGTATCGAACTCTTTCACAGCTAAGAATATCACTTCGATTCTCAACACGATGTCATCCTTTTACTTTGTGTTTGGAGAGTAGCCGGTGTAAGCGAGGTTACATTAAAAGGTTGTGTTACTTGGATACTACTTATATTATATCTATATAGGATGTCTTGTATTATTGGAACTTGTTGTTTGGTGTTACATGACAGCAGAGAAAGCAGCTCTCTGTCTTCGCCTACAAACTGTCTCTGATCAGATCATTGTGACGTTAAGGGTCGTTCCTAGACGTTAATCATCTGGATCATGTCTTATAAAATGGTTGTGAATGATTACAGATAATCTGCAATTGATATCAATTACAACTCTGAACCAAAGAGATAGGAGATACGATTGATATCAATTGCAAATTATTTTTAATCAATCTCAATTTTTAATAACACGAGGCCCTGATTAATACGCATCTCTAAAACCCATCCAATTGTATACATAAACACACACGCACGCGCACGCGCACACGCACACACATACAGGCGCACGCAGCCTTTCCGTGCTCATTCCCTTGATTTTACACATGCTCTAAAAATGCTTGCCCCTTATCATTTATTTGTAGTCTTGAAATATTCACTGCTTCGGTGACAAATCATTTTTCGTCTGTGAAAGAAATTAAGTTCACATTTAAACACTTCCTTTCCTTTGTTTGTCTTTCTGCAGAGTCGCTCATTAACCACACATGCTATTCTGCACAAAGCAAAAGGAAACAATCTGACGGAACGTTTGCTTTGTGCAAGTGCAACACAATGGCTTTGTAAAATTACACATTTTCGTTCCTGATTAGCTCTATGATCACAGTGACAACCTTTTTAACACCGATATAGATTTTTAGTTTACACTAGAAACAGTAATCTTCAAACCTTTGGTATAACTTTCTATCACATGATAAAGACAATGTTGCACAGGAAGTTAGTGTGGCAAATAAAGTTTTAAGTACAGAAAATATTCCAGGTGTAGCAAATTACATTCCAATTATGTTCCCGGAAGAAGCTAATAAAGTTTTAGGGGACAAACGAAACCAATAAATATCACCTCTTTACCGGATTTCAAAGAGTCGAATTCTTCCCGTAACACGATACTCCAGTCATATTTTTAGGCGCCATTTACCCATGGTTCCGGCCACTGAGATCCAACATTATAAGCCGCCTGCTGAAGGTCAGTTAGAAAAGCACTTAAGCCTACAGGCTAACGCGCATTCAATTGGCTGGAATTTGTATTAAAGATAAAGACCAGTATTGGAAACGCCCCAATTTCAAAAAATGAAATGGAAGCTCTCATTACCAATCATGTGAAAGAATATGTTTTGACTAATACATGATGATAAAAAATTTGCCGGGAAACCGCCTAATAATTCATATAATTTGGTAAATTTGTTTCTCTCATGGTCTGTGAGAGATATAGGGTAGTCCCATATACATCTTTCTGTGTATAGTGCTTGTAACTTTACGAAGAATGGGCCAAATTTCTTATCATTTTGATGATTCCAGAACCTTGCAGATGCTAGAGGTGTTGTGGTCGAGTGGATACGTCGCCGGACTGTCGATCACAAGGTCCGCGGTTCGAGTCCCGCCGCTGCACTAATGTCCTTTGGCAAGACATTGATCTACATTTTGCCACACTCCACCCAGGTGAAGTAAATGGGTACCTGGTAGGAATTTATTCCTTGAAACGCAGCGCGCGTAACAGCTGCATGACGTAATGGTCACCAGACAATGCTTATAGTAGTAGTATTAGTGTTAGTATTAATACTGATATGTTTTTCCTGCCCGGATGAATAAGACAAGTCATGATCACAGTCAAAAACCGGACGGGTCACACTGAATTTCTTTTAAATAGCATCAGCGTAATGAAGCTAATTGCTCATTAGCATCCATTTCCATACAGTACCCGATGAATCAGGTAGGGTTAGGAGTAGGGTTAAGATTAGGGCTAGGTTTGGGGTTTAGGGTAGAGTTTCGCTCTTGTCACCAGTTATCCACTTTCAGAACTCAACTTAAGACATACCTATTTCAGGGGGGGGGGGGGTAAGAGGACACTTTTTTTTCTTTTTTTTGGTCTCGAAATTTGAAAATTTGACATTTTTCTTCGGTGGGGGGGGGGGGGATAAAGGTCACCTTTTTTAGGTCAGCCATGGGCAGTTTTTTTTTTTTTTAATTAAAACAAAAACAAAAACAAAAACAAACCAAAGGGGGGGTTAGGGGGTTTAAACACATAAAAATACCGAAGGGGAGTTCAACCCCAACCCCTCCCCCCCCCCCCCCCCCCCCCCCCCGCGTACGCGCCTGCGTCCAGAGGACTTTTTAAAAGTTCTAACGACAATTTTACAAAGTTTCATATTTCCCCTGTCTTCTCTGCGATTTACCCGGATTATGATAATTCCGTAACCTTCTCCGCTAACCTGTAAGCGGAAGATGGGTTTCATCTTCCAACTATCCTCTTATAGTATAAAATTTCTCCAATAATGCATACTTTAACGATCAATCCTTACCGACAATTTGTCCATAATGTTAAAAAATATTATCTTCTGACTTTATGAAGAAGGCGGACTTCGAGTTAATTTTATTAAATAGTGGCATAATTCATGCTAATAATAAGAAAAACCTGTTGAATGACAGTATTTATTGATTTTACCAATCCTGTATTGGGAGTGAATATCCAACTATGAATTGCCCTCAAAGAAAAACGAGTCATGTATGGAGATATATCAAAATAGGTGAAATAAAAGCTAAGGCTATTGAAAAATCAAGCGAAAGCTTAATCGAATACGTTTTTTAAAAGCAAGTTATTGTGAGTCATGTGAAGCATTTTACCGCATATAGAATGTCGTTGGTTTTTTTTAGCTAGCAGTTGTTGGGCTTTATAGACAACGAAAAAGAGTTGACGTTATTTAAAATATGGCGTCATTGTATACCCTCCTACATTTCTCAAATAGAAGATGACTTTGCTTGAGTAATATCCGCCTTTGCCATCACGTGGTAGTAATCCCGAAACGCCTCTCTACCCTGCAGGCATCAGGTGTCAGGTTTCTGGCGTCCTGAAGCGAATCATCAAAACCAGAAGCATGTGGACACAAGCTTCCATTGGGTAGTATGCAATGGTGGCAAATGTGTCGTCATTTAATGTGTTAGTTTGCTAGTCATAATGAATAATATGTATGTGAATCAATAAGTGCTATTGGTAATATTCAATTTCAAATGTACATTATCTGAAGGCAACTTTTCGTTCGTATGGACAGGCATCTAATGCATTTCATAGGGTGTACTGAAGTATCTGACAACACACACATTCAAGTATCCTCCTGAAAAACCTCTCTATGATATAATAATAATAATAATAATAATAAAGATAATATTTTGATTATTATATAGCGCATATTTTATTTAGGGTCTCTATGCGCCTTACACGGATGGTAGAATATAAAGATATAATTACAATTTCAATTCGGAGATGTTTATTGAGACATATTATATTACAAATAAGTGGGAAAATGCACGGTATACAAAAAAATGCAAAGAATTAGCTCATTATCAAATTATATTTAATTATAGGTTATATATTATGGAGTTCACTGGCACGTTATTCGAGTGATTTAATGATTCAAGAGATTGTTTAAAGATATGACAATATTGGGTAATAAAATCTAATATCACTAATCAGTATTCTGTATTATATGATTTTCATGGCTTTATTATCGAAGTCATGTCATTTCCGACCGAGTAATCTATTCAGCCTATCATAAACAGGCAAAACATGTCAGAGGCAATGTGAAAGTTCTTCCTCACAGAGAAGATGAAATTAGGGATGAATTATTAATGGCATGACTACACAGTATAACAAAACTTAACATTTGATATTGGTTAATTCAATTTAATTCAATTATCATATTCTGTTCTCGTTATTTCGGACAGCGTATTAATATGTGATATATCTGACATTTTAGAATAAATATGAAAAGTCGCTCCGAAATTATAACAAATGATTGTTTAATCTTGCGAGTAAGTGAAACGTCAATCACGTTAATACCCTTCATGTCACCATAGCTTGGAGGTGGCTTACCCCACATACCCCCGCTATAAGAAAATGCTTAAATAGGAATTACGCCTTGATCGTTATGAAAGAAATTCCCAGACCCCGTGCACTCAATATTTTTTGTGCCAGACCACGCTCTAGTTCAAGACATTGTGAACACAAAACGCCTGCAACTCAACTTATACTTTCTATACTTCTTGCTATTGTTCTTTGTTTATTCGTTTCTCTCTCTCTCTCTCTCTCTCTCTCTTTCTCTCTCTCTTGATCTCCCCATCCCTTTTAGCGCTTCTCTAGTAACTTCTTGAACTTCTTGATCATACGTTATAAAGATCATACGCCTACTACGCATCTCTCTTTATCTCTCCCTTCCCTCTCATTCCCTCCCCCTTTCCCTCTCAATCTTTCTTTCTACCCTATGTCACTATGTAGCCTTCCTCACTCACTTCTCCGTCTTCAGATTCTCTCTCTCTCTCTCTCTCTCTCTCTCTCTCTCTCGCTCTCTCTCTCTCTGTCTTTATCCCGCATTGTCTTTCTTTCTCTCTCTCTCTCTCTCTCTCTCTCTCTCTCGCTCTCGCCCTCTCTCTCTCTGTCTTTATCCCGCACTGTCTTTCTCTCTCTTTCTTTCCCTCTCACTCTCTCTTTCTTCCTTCGGTATGTTGATGAAACTTTTGGAAATATGTAAAATTAATATTCTCCATCCGTCACAGAAATTAATTTCACAATTCCACTTATTAAGCGGATCATCCTCCACCCAAATTCAATCATCATCATCATCATCGTCGTCGTCATCATCATCATCACCATCGTCATCGTCATCGTCATCATCATTGTCATCGTCATTATCATCATCATCATTATCATCATCATCATCATCACCATCATCATCATCACCATTATCATCATCATCACTATCATTATCACCATCACCACCACCATCATCATCATCACCATCGTCATCATCATCACCATCATTATCATCATCAACACCACCATCATCATCATCACCACCACCATCATCATCATCACCATCATCATCATCGCCACCACCATCACCATCATCACCATCATCATCAGCATCATTATCAGCATCATTACCATGACAACATGATAGTTAACGCATCCGCCTTGGCCTGATAAAGCATCTCCACAAGTAGAGCAAGTATCCTCATTGACATTTACACGTGTGTGTGATTACAGAGCGCGACGTTAGAC
This sequence comes from Strongylocentrotus purpuratus, assembly GCF_000002235.5. Lineage (NCBI taxonomy): Eukaryota > Metazoa > Echinodermata > Echinoidea > Camarodonta > Strongylocentrotidae > Strongylocentrotus > Strongylocentrotus purpuratus. The sequence continues at coordinate 27,573,999 of NW_022145603.1, read as the reverse complement.
ACTCATACCGCGTTACTAACACACCACATTACAAAAACCGACGTGCGCGTCCGGACTGTGCTCATATCTCACAGTGATCGCATCTCACATTCTCGGAAACATGGCCATGTTTCCTTGGTGAGAAGGGATAGATTACCGCAACGTATACCGTCATGGTTCAGTTACTTTTCTAGTTGTTTGCGGTTTTATTTCTATGTTAAGCCCCAGTCCCATATAAAGCCGGACCAGCACGGACGAGCACGGACCACTCCGGACCATCCCGGACCATGGTTTGGGGTGATCCGGGATGGTCCGGGATGTTTTGTTCAAAAAAGTGTGATGCTTTTAAGCTACAGTCCCATATACGTCCCGGACCGTCCCGGACCATCCCGGACCCCATCCGGGGTGATCCGGGATTCGGTCCGTGTTGACACCGTGTTGGCACCGGGGTGGTCCTGGATGGTCCTGGATGGTCCTGGATGGTCCTGGGCGGTCAATAACTCACTCCCGGACTGCCACGGATCAACACGGACCGCCCCGGCGCCACTACGGATGACCCCGGACCCAGCACGGTGGCTACACGGATCACCCCGGATCAAACTATTGTCCCGGACCGTCCCGGACCACCCCGGCAGTTTTTGACCGTCAAAAACATCCGGGGTCGACTCCCGGACCGCCCAGGACCATCCAGGACCATCCAGGACCATCCCGGACCATCCAGGACCACCCCGGTGCCAACACGGTGTCAACACGGACCGAATCCCGGATCACCCCGGATGGGGTCCGGGATGGTCCGGGACGGTCCGGGACGTATATGGGACTGTAGCTTTATTTCATTGTTTTTAGCGACGTCTTCATTAAGTGTTGCAAGATATTTTCGATGGCCTTCATTCATGAATACAAACATTATACAAAAACATAATTCTAACCGTGTTCCTGATATGTTTCATCGTATTTCTTCTCTGTGCATCAAATGACATTACCGGAATACACCAGAAAGAGTCCTATCATCTTAATAATATAATATTTCTTGTTACCAAAGCAGCCTCATCAGTATTAATATTGTTCTCCTTGAGGGCCATGCAATCATTTTATCCCCCCCCCCCCCCCGCTTTAGCCAATCCATCCGGAAGAGGCGCTCAAGCATCCAAGCATTCTTCCAACCATGTACGTATTTACGTAACAAGGGTGAAGTGTGGCAAAGGTAGATTAATTTCTTGCCAAAAGAACTTTAGCGCTGCGGAGGGACTCGAACCGCGAACGTACCTTGTGATCCACAGCCCGGTGACGTATCCACTAGACAACAGGACATCTCTTTTCTCATCCCGTCCTCCATATTCCTTCATTTATTTCTAATTTTTCCTCTTCAATATGAAATGAGGCACAAACTCCCGTGCGCCCCTGTAGGCACGCCATCTCTCATATCATGGCCCTACTAAGAGTAGGTCCATACTCATATCTACTGAAGACAATACTCTATGTTTGGAGCTAGAGGAGCGTTGCTTTATACTTTAAAGCCCGTCTGCACTAGTTTGGCCAGGGGATTATACCTTCCTGCAAGGTCACTGACAGGTGGTTATCTCATCAAATCAGCTCTCTATTAACATAAGAAAAAGGGGATCATGGGGACCAACAGGCACCGATTAGGCAATGTTTGTTATATGGAGGGCGCAAGTAGCTATAATTAGTGCAGTTGGGCTTTAACACAGAGTTTACAACCTTCTGGCTCTGATCAGACTTCTTAAATACTCTGTCATGCAAATTTTGAAGTCCGTGTTCTGTCCTAGAGAAAATTCAATTCAATTCAATTCATCATTTATTCAATTCCATAATTCCATAATGAAAACAATATCATCAACATGCAGTAAATATAAAAGAATTATTACTTATACATCTTTATTACATTTCGTTGCAGTTATCAAAATAATTACAAATTGACAGTAACAAAAAAATGGAATTCGGTTGCTATATAAAAACCCTAGAGGGCAAAAATGGGGGAGAAAGTATAACAATTAGCCCGCAGAAGTCGTGTTGTATAGGACGCTACATATATATGATTTGATTAGATATAACGACCATTACAGAACAGCATGGTATGAATGCAAACAAATTTCGGCAGTTCGGATTCTGTCGAATTTTATTTTAGTATCCTTTAAATTCTTACCTCTCTGCGGCAAATGGGCGTAATCGTATTTTCTTTATAGCGAAAAATACAAACGAAAATCGGCAGTTGACGGCTTTCTAGATGATCCTCCGAAATGCCTTCTTAGCATGGTTTATGAAACGTAGGTCAAGGAACCCTACATTACAATAAATAAAATATGCCTTCCGTTTTTGCAATAGCTGCTATATCCATGTCTACATGAGCAGACGTTTCCTTTGATTCATTAAGAAGCAGGCAGCAGAACATATATGGATCCCGGAAGCCCCTTACAGCAAACGATACGACATCATGACATTTTGGGATTCGGAATAATAACTGCGACGTATGATCGCCAAAATGACTCTTGACATTGGATTTAGAACATTCAATGGAATAGCTACATGGTCAATGAAATGAGTCATCTGTTTTCGTCGTGTTTATGCTAAATTTGGGCTTTATTCTAAAAGCGGGTTTAGATGTAATGCTGATGCTTCATCTTTGCATATCATCCTCTTTGGACAAATTAAGAAAACTCTCCATATAAATAGAGAACCGACGAAAGGCCCGAAATGGGGTCGCTCACGTATTGGCGTTTTATGTGGTGATGACGTCCTGCGACACTGCAATATTACCTACATATGAATGGAGTTTATTTTTGGGCAACTGTTTCGCTGTTAAGTGTTCTCCTTGATTTTAGAAGTAGTTACCACATCCAGGATTTGATAACTCTGGAATCTCCGAGCTACCAAATGACGTTTGATCATGATGACAACGGCTATTACCAATAGCATACACCGTAATTCGCCTATTGGGATCAGTGTCAATGGCAATTGCATGAAAACCTTCGCATTTTCAGGAGCAAAAATGGAACTCAACCGTCCATCCAGTCGCCGATTGTCTGTCTTTGAACATGTTAAAGGAGAAATGGTATCAATATTCGTCATAACTGCGGGTGATCTACTCGTTATTGTGAAATTTAAACGAGTGCATGTATCGATATACTTTACCCTTTTTGCCTGTGTGTGGATTGGGGTTTATGTAGCAAATCAGGTACATAAGTATTAAGGAATATCGCAGATTTCAGGAAGATGCGGCAAAAGATTTGAAATGTTTTTTTGTTCTTCTTGTTCTTGTCATATGCTATTCTGTCTTTCTATGTTCATTTTAAGTAACACTAAGTTCTACACCCGATCTTCACCGAAAGCTGAGGGGAAAGGTGTTGTTCGTGCCACCTTATAATAACTGTTCCAGTTTATTGATAAAAATGAAAATTTGACTATTGAATTTGTCTTTTAGTACGAATGTACATGTATATGTTATATAATTATGTGTATCCATATAATATGTAAATACCACGCATTTTCTTTGTTAAATGGACAATAAATATGAATCTCTTGAACCTTCTTTTTTTCTTCTTTGTCTTTTTGTTTTTTGTTGTCTTCTTCTTCTCCTTTTTCTTGTCTTCCTCCTCCTCTTCCTTCTTCTTCTTCTTTTATTCTTCTGCTCCTTCCTTATCTTATCCTCCCACTTCTCCTCCTTCTTCGTCTCCTCCTTGTTCTTCCAATTACCCCCAAGTGCCCGCTTGTAGGTACACCGATGATTGTGAGTCAACAGTAACCCGGGAATGTTTAACCTATGTCACCAGTGTGCTGCGCCGTAACCCTCGGGTGCTTAACAGAGCGATGTGAGGCGGACCCAAGTCAAATTGAATGTAACGAAAATAGAAAGGCAAGATCAATTGGAATGGCATAGATAGGAGCACCTGAATGAGAGGTAAATTGATATTAAACTACAAAAGGCAATAGACTCCTTTTCAGTATTGCAGGTGGGAAGGGGTACTTCCGGTCGTGAATGTGTACAGAGCAGGTAAAACGTGAATCACAAGCAACATACATTAAATTCATGATAAGGAAATGAATTTATACTGACATCAAAATTAATATGTTATCTTTATAATCCGATCCAATCCAAAAGATATTTGATATAGCGCCTTTTCGCTATAGTTACAAAGCGCTGCACACAGGTCCACAATGTTTGGGTCACTTAAAAACGAAAGTTAGACACTTCTCAGAGATTAGTCAAGTATGTGTACGCTGGAAATAAAGTAATTTCTAGCAGAAGAGATGTAGAGTAAATATCAATTATCATGCTTGTAGAATAAACATCTATGAAGTTAATTGTTAAACAAAGGCAAACTACATTTTAGAAAAATATTTAAAAAACATTGTTGTAAACTGGTAAAATAAATTATAATCCACTTATACACATTTCTAAAACTTCAAATGGACACACATTTTCACACATTGAAAATCAAGTGAATTTTTTTAATGTGCGTATCCCGACGATAAATGCAATTATATATTGTGTTAGGAATGCAACTGTCAAAACCTGTGCAAAAATGCATGAATAAAGAAGGTCACTCGTAATCGTCAGCACGTCATTTATTTAGAAAAAAAGCTAATGCCGGTTAACAAGCAAAACGAGAATTACAAATCTTCTTAAGCAGGTTGTATATCATCACGAGCCCCCCCCCCCCCCTTGTCATCCTTGAATGCAAAACAAGTTCCTCCATGTGTATATCCAGGCTCCATCTGTATCGGTTAGAGGCAAAACTTTTCGACAATTCCCCCCCCCCCCCCCCCACCCCCAATTAAAATGAGATCAGCCCTAAGGATTGCTTCTCAGGCTTAAGTCTTCTATGACGTCCCGAAAGCATGACATGTTTTCAGGAGAATTTTGAAGGTAAAATTGCTGTTGGGTTACATTTAATGTCCATTACTTCATTTGTTTGCATTCAATATGTGCTTAGAATATAACGTATTTGAGTGTTCTCTAACATGTCCACCCCCCCCCCCCCCAATAAAAAAAACGATCATGATGAGGTTATCAGCCCTGACTGTTGACGCTACGCCACTGTTAGGCATGCTATGGGCAAGGGCTCATCCAGAGTAATTAAGGACATATTTTCAATGTCATTTCATTCACTAAACTGCGAGACGAAACGCTGCATGTCTGCCTTGTGAACTACATTCAGCAAAACTAATGCCCCCCCCCACCAAATATTTATGTAGCCGAGACTTTGCTTTTTAACGATAAAAATGTTTCTGAAGAAAAAGAAAAATGGGGCATCAGGACATTGAAATGATGATGAGCATGGGAAGATAAAGGTCATTTTTACAAAACTTAAAAGTCTATCGAGACGATTGCAGAAAACATTTACGTTAAGGTTATGTAATCATTGCTCATTCATGCAATTGCAATATATTCTATGAAACACAGATGGAAGAGTATTCTTTTCAAGAGCGCACACAAATGTATCCCTTAAGCACCTCCACCATTTTGGAAGTGATTATTCAAATTTGCACAAAGTGGGACGTCTCCATGTGTAAAAGATACGTGGATATTTTTGGGTGATTTGTACAAGTGATATCTCCAAAGTGGCCCATTTACTGTGCATGTCGTATTTGGGTTGGCCAGGGGGTTGGCAATACGCCAGACGTCATTTCCACTGGATACGAAAAGTAAATAGATCAGGCCAGTTGATGTATTGGTCAATGGTCACTGTACTTGAACGCTGTAATGTTTATACCTGAGTCACAGCGAATCAATATTGACCGATAAGTGGCCCATAACTCGACCCAACCGGGGTATTAAACGTAAACTTTTGTTCGGTCTTTCGGCCTGGAATCGGTCTGGAATCGGTCTGGGGTCGGTCTGGGGTCGGTCTCGTTGGTGTGACTGACGAACTCGGTGGCGCCTATTCATATTCAAAAGTCATGATGCGTTGTTACTTAAACTACGTGCTTTCTTCTCCCTCCCTTATTCTCATTCCAAGCACATCGTGATATATATATGTATATATATGTATGGGCAGCGGCAGCGATCCCGGAGGGATGAAGGGACACGTCTCCTCCCCCTCCTCATTTTTTTAGGGGTCAATCGTCCCCCCCCCCCCGAAAATTTGAAAAATTTAAGAAAACAATGCATACTGACTAAAGACTGCAATACACAAAAATCTTCTAGCTCGGTCGCTACGCTCTCTCGCATCATATCCTTCAAAATGTACAATTAAATATTGTAGACAATCTCGCATTTCGTCTCCACCCTTCCCCCTCTTCCCCGATCATGAAAATAAATCGCCGCCCCTGTGTATAGGTGTCTAAAACAATAATGGAATTTACTAAAGGGAAGAATCCTCTTCAGCCCTTTACAAATACACAACAAAACAAACTGTTATTATTTAACTACGATGGAAACTCAATGATATGATATGGCTCCAACAGCATGGAAAATGCCACGAATGTTATTTATAATTTTCATATCATAATATTTGATTGATGGCTTTCACCTCGGTGATAGAAAGGTTATGTTTACTAGACTTCGTTCCCCTTGTTATCAAAAATTCCAGTACAATTGAGGAAGTGATTTGACCTATAGTCTCCCCTGTCAAGTGTATAACTGTTTGTCCAGATATGGCGTTGAAAACAAAAACGGTCGCTGTTTTATATAAATGTGTAATTCTGGGAGCAACAAAGGTCTCGCGTGTACTCACAGATCACTGTGTGATACTGATAACGTCTTGAGCACCTTGCATGATGGATATGCGCGCTATAGTATTAGTAGTAGTAGTAGTAGTAGTAGAAGTAGTAGTAGTAGTAGAAGTAGTAGTAGTAGTAGTAGTAGTAGTAGTAGTAGTAGTATTAGTAGACGTATTACTATTATTATTACTGTTTTTATTATTTTTATTTTTATTATTAATATTATTGTTATTATTATTATTATCAAATGATAACGAAAAGTGAAGTGTATTGCACTACTTAACGTCATCTGAAGAAAAAAAAACAGCCGCGTCATATCTGACCTAGTCTTTAGCCGCACCGTTACACCGCTAAACCAACTCCAAACCGATTGGTTGGGACTAAATAATAAGAGAGGAGGAAAGAATGATATAGTTTCTGTTATTTGCGTCTATACGGTGAATACTTATGTAATTGCACTCCATATGTTAGAGAATCTTCGTCGCTAGACTTTAATCAAAATACGAGCACAAATATTACTTTTATAAGGACATACCGCAAGTTCAAATACGCTCCAAATAAACACCAAAGCGACTAGTCACTAGACTCGTCGACGCACCCGTACACGAGCCGGTGTAATTGGTTAAGTCGGGGTTTTCCCTAATTGTCTTCATAATAATCGTTGATCCATAGAATGCCGAGTCTAGTTTTTTTTTAAATAGTGATTTTATACATTCTAACTGTAGATAAATTGATATCAGGTGTTGTGTATACTTTAACATTATGATAGGTCGTTGTACAGATGGCGTCTTGTTCTTGAACATGTTGGAGAAGTGTTGAACTCGGAGACAGAATGTACTGTTATTCATTTATTCATATGGCTAAAATTTGAAAACAAGAAGCCATTGTTATGTAAACGCTCCAGCGACCTAGGAAAAATGAACAATGACTTTTTACTGGGGAAATATTATTGCAATGCTAGTATACGGATAGGAAACGCACACTATGATGACATGGAAGCTTAAAACATTCAGAAACCTAGAAGCTAGATCATACGAAAGACCATTAGTGCCACGAAGAAAAAAAAAACACTTTCTACTAATCTGTTTAAACAGATTACGATATTTCTTCTAATCTGTTTAAACAGATTATAATCTGTTTAAACAGATTACGGTATTTCTACTAATCTGTTTAAACAGATTACGGTATTTCTACTAATCTGTTTAAACAGATTACGATATTTCTTCTAATCTGTTTAAACAGATTATAATCTGTTTAAACAGATTACGGTATTTCTACTAATCTGTTTAAACAGATTACGGTATTTCTACTAATCTGTTTAAACAGATTACAGTACTTCAACTAATCTGTTTAAACAGATTATAATCTGTTTAAACAGATTACGGTATTTCTACTAATCTGTTATAACAGATTACGATATTTCTTCTAATCTGTTTAAACAGATTATAATCTGTTTAAACAGATTACGGTATTTCCACTAATCTGTTATAACAGATTACGATATTTCTTCTAATCTGTTTAAACAGATTATAATCTGTTTAAACAGATTACGGTATTTCCACTAATCTGTTATAACAGATTACGATATTTCTTCTAATCTGTTTAAACAGATTACATTACTTCAACTAATCTGTTTAAACAGATTACGGATCCTACTTTTGTCACTTCCCCTGGCCTGCGCTGCGCGTACCACGTACGTCGCCTGTGCGCGCTTAGTGGGCGGTGCCATGCTTGCTATGACGTCACTCGTAAACAATTAAAATGCTAAGCCCAACATAACATTATGCTAATATAATTACCTCACTCTTTACCCCCCCAACCAATCAAATACAAGTAAAAATATGGAAAGGAAAGTTCCCCTACCCCCAAATGAATATTCATATTGCCAATTTGATACATAGTTTTCAAATAATCATTGAAGATAACTTGACGTATATTCAAATTTTAATGGACCATAATTTTGGCAAAAATCACGGAAATTGACATTTTGTTGTAAGGTTGTAGCAAATTTATTATAAACTCTTCATCTCAATTTTTGTGTGACGTAATATTTTTAAATCATATGAATGAGGATGTTTTATGAAATAGTCCATTGACCTTATTTTCGTTCCAGTTTTTTTGGCATTATGGCTTAAGTTTGAACACGAGAGACTTTGAGGTATTTTTTAATTCATCGGCGCTAAGCGCATTTCGAGGCCGTGCGCGTCGGGGTGGAGATTTTGTCCCGCATTGTATCAAGGATGCGTGATTTGCGTGCTTTTGATAGCTAGCATGCCATTGAGTATACAGCAGCAGTAAGTGAATCCTAGTCGGTCATATTCATATTTATCCTGAAAGGCCTAGTTAGATCTACAGTTGACCGAGAACATCTCATTATAGCTATTAGACTAGACTTTAGAAGATAGTCTCTAGATCTAGACCTCTAGATTTTGTTGTTTTTTCTTTAATTTAGTCTAGAGTCTATTAAACTTTGCTTGGCCTTGGTGATTGTCAACTGGGCACAAAATCAAAAGTTGTATTTGATTTAACATAGACCCCTGCAAGTTGTGGAATTTGTTTCTGCATGAGAAAATAATAATAGATCCTAGACTAGATCTATTCCTAATCCTATACTCTAGTCTAGATTTAAACCTAGTTATAGATCTAGATCTCGTCTCTAGATCTAGAGTGGAGCTAAAGTCTTGACTCTAGTGGAAAATATAAATTAAAGCCATGATTATCAATTTATTGCGCAGACTCCTCGAAGAAAAAAAATTCTTGTGAGATTATGAGAAATCTAGACTCTAGATCCTATCTAGTTTTTTTTTTTCATGAAGGAATAGATCTACCTGAAAGGTGTGAACTAAATTCATCATTTTCCAACATAAAAATTAGCAAGTAGGCCTAAATGTGTAAAGCTATTGAGCTCTTCATGCAGCCCTTATTCAGTATGTTGATAAATAAGGAGTCTGCACAATAAATTGATAAACATGGCTTAAGATTAATTGAAGCAAAGTTTAATAAATTAAAGAAAAAACAACAAAATCTAGAGACTATCTTCTAGAGTCTATAATAGCTATAATGAGATGCTCTCGGTCAACTGTAGATCTAACTAGGCCTTTCAGGATAAATATGAATATGACCGACTAGGATTCACTTACTGCTGCTGTATACACAATGGCATGCTAGCTATTAAAAGCACGCAAATCACGCATCCTTGATACAATGCGGGACAAAATCTCCACCCCGACGCGCACGGCCTCGAAATGCGCTTAGCGCCGATGAATTAGAAAATACCTCAAAGTCTCTCGTGTTCAAACTTAGGCCATAGTGCCAAAAAAAACTGGAACGAAAATAAGGTCAATGGACTATTTCAGGAAACATCCTCATTCATATGATTTAAAAATATTACGTCACACAAAAATTGAGATGAAGAGTTTATAATAAATTTGCTACAACCTTACAACAAAATGTCAATTTCCGTGATTTTTGCCAAAATTATGGTCCATTAAAATTTGAATATACGTCAAGTTATCTTCAATGATTATTTGAAAACTATGTATCAAATTGGCAATATGAATATTCATTTGGGGGTAGGGGAACTTTCCTTTCCATATTTTTACTTGTATTTGATTGGTTGGGGGGTAAAGAGTGAGGTAATTATATTAGCATAATGTTATGTTGGGCTTAGCATTTTAATTGTTTACGAGTGACGTCATAGCAAGCATGGCACCGCCCACTAAGCGCGCACAGGCGACGTACGTGACGCGCAGCGCAGGCCAGGGGAAGTGACAAAAGTAGGATCCGTAATCTGTTTAAACAGATTAGTTGAAGTAATGTAATCTGTTTAAACAGATTAGAAGAAATATCGTAATCTGTTATAACAGATTAGTGGAAATACCGTAATCTGTTTAAACAGATTATAATCTGTTTAAACAGATTAGAAGAAATATCGTAATCTGTTATAACAGATTAGTGGAAATACCGTAATCTGTTTAAACAGATTATAATCTGTTTAAACAGATTAGAAGAAATATCGTAATCTGTTATAACAGATTAGTGGAAATACCGTAATCTGTTTAAACAGATTATAATCTGTTTAAACAGATTAGAAGAAATATCGTAATCTGTTTAAACAGATTAGTAGAAATACCGTAATCTGTTTAAACAGATTAGTAGAAATACCGTAATCTGTTTAAACAGATTAGAAGAAATATCGTAATCTGTTTAAACAGATTAGTAGAAAGTGTGTTTTTTTTTCTTCGTGGCACTAATGGTCTTTCGTAAGATCAACAACAAAGACAGAATATATATCGCATGCACTTACCATAATTTCAAGATGAAGTTTCACTGTTTTGACATCGGAATCCCCCCGTTTCGGATTTGATTTTAGCGGTAAAATGTTGAAATGTTTATTTATGAGTCGGTTTGGGTGAATTAGAAACCACGGGATGATTTTTCCTTTTCTTTAGAATTTTCAATTTTCAAGCGCGGTTTTCTGTTTCAGCTACGCGATACCCGCAGCAGGCGTTTCCATATCTGATGTATTCGTTGCAGCACGCTACAAACGTTATTTGGTATTATTTCACAGAAGAAAAGCAAAAAATGAGAAGAAATGGGAATAGAATGATGAGCACTTAAGAGATAAATGGACGGGGGAAATCAGACAAAGATATCTGATATTTGGTCGAAAAGTGGTATTCAAAGATAGGAATTCCATGACCCAATTTCAGCCTAAAAGTGTTGGTTAGAAAAATAACAATTAAACATTGAAGGAAATACATCTGTTAAACATACCTTGGAAGAAGAAAAAATCACATATCGACATTCAAACCACATTTATGCGGTTTCAAAAAGGGTGACAAGTTTTGTTCGTCTTTGAAGAGTATAAAAGGCAGTTTGGGGGAATCTTGCTTTTTCCCTTTTAAACAGGTTAACATTTCATATTTAATCATAATCATAGGAGACAGGTTTGGTTAAGGATGAGAGTTTGTTATTGATTTGACGGCCAGTATTAAAGATAAAGACCAGTTATGGTCATGTGATATTGCATTTTGAAAGAAACGTTGTGAAATCGATCAGAAAAAGTTAATCATTTGATATATGAGTATTGGTGTGTACTGCAAGGTTCTGGAATCATCAAAATGATAAGATATTTGGCCCAGTCTTGGTAAAGTTTCAAGTATTGTACACAAAAAGATGTATATGGGACTACGCGACACGTGTGTGATATCTTTCAGGTCCAAATAGATAATTTACCGAATATATCAATTAGTAGGTGGTTTCTCGGCAAAATTTGTATCATAACGTATTAGTCAAAACATATTCTTTCCCATGATTGATACAAAAAAAAGAGCTTCCATTTCATTTTTGAGAGGGGGGCGTTTCCAAAACTGATCTTTACCTTTAAATTCAGGAATGTGACAACTGTACGCTAGGAATTGGCCATGTTAACTGCGGAGTATAAGTGCGTGTGGGTTTGTATGTGTGTTTGTATGTGTGATTTTAGCTTTTACAGACATGTATCAATCAGATATGATTTTTGTTACGTTTGGGGACCGACCTTTAACGTCACCATCAACTAGACGTGACTCTATCTGAACCGGGGTCTGTTGAGCACTATGTAGGCGAAGAGAGAGAGAGATATATATATATATATATATATATATATATATATATATATATATATATAACAGTATCACGGACACTTCCACAAGACCAAATCACATTTTCAATCCGTTTTATCAACGCCGTTTCATCAACATCCGGTGTACGTCCAAAAACGATCACAAATACATCATGATACATAACCCTTTAATAACAAATGGAATGACACCATCAAATTATCAATTTTGTGAATACAAGAGATTTACGTATATCAAATCATAGATTTGGTAATGGTAAAAAGTTCATAAATGGTCTTGAGTGGCTTTCATAACACGATGAGCGATACGCAGAAGCATTTCGAACATGTTTTTTTTAACAGGCATTATCAGGTTTCCCACTTAATTGGGGTCGTGATGAATAAATCAATAGATTTTCGGAAGGGATTCTTTGAGGAATGTAGCGCCGATTTGCTCTTTAGTAACTGAAGGAATTCCCTGTGAGAGTAGATCAAGGCAATGTTAGAGGAGAAAAGGTGGCAAGAAAGCTGTCGATTAACCCGCTAAACATGCTGACGGGAGCATTGACTTGTACATGCATCATGCTCACCTGCTCTTTCCCTCCGTCTCTCTTTCTCTCTTGCTTTCTTTTATCCCCTCTCTCTCTCTCTACCCCCTCTCTCTCTCTCTCTCTCTCTCTCTCTCTCTTTCTCTCTCTCCTCTCTCTCTCTCTCTTTCTCTCCTCTCTCTCTCTCTCTCTCTCTCTTTCTCTCCTCTCTCTCTCTTTCTCTCCTCTCTCTCTCTTTCTCTCTCCTCTCTCTCTCTCTCTCTCTCTCCCTCACGGACGGTATATATGTATATAAACTTGTGTATAACATGATCTATTCGAGAGAAAAAATTACCTCAGGCAATTTCAATTTCCTTGTACGTCACCTGTTGAGATGTTATTATTAATTACGTAATTCCTATCATTGCTAAAAACTAATTTTTTTTTCAAAATGAAATGATAACTCATGTGAGAGAAGGAAGGATCAATATCAGTCACAGGAAGCCATATGAAAATGAGCAGGCATCAAGCCAACCCTGATACCCCCAGGCACGAATTTTTAGTCCCGCATTGCCCCGCAATTAGGCGTGCCAGTGGCAAAGACCGTGTATCGTTCGTGCACTGCCTAACAACATGGCATATGCATTGTCCCGTCACGTTTACGACATACTTACGTCATACTTACGTATTATTCACGCCATTATTCACGCATTTTCACGAGATGCTTTCAGCGGTCACGTTTTCTTTCCCTATATTCCTTCCTTTTCTGTGCCGTCGCATGCGCATGCGTAGACCATGCGCAAGTAAAGTGAAAACTGTGCGGGAAATACGCGCAGCCGATGCGCAAATTGTGAGCAATTTATTCGTGAATCCGTCTTGAACTGGTCGTAAACATGCGTGCCACTCGGGCATTGATACGCACCAGTCAGTACCGACACGGGTAGGATACGTATAGGATACGCATATTTCGCGAAGTGTTCACGAAAGTCGTCCACCAAATTTGTCCTGCCAAAATTTCGAACATTTTGAAAATTCTGCCACGAATTTCAAGCCTTGTCCCGCATTGGCCGCATTGGCCCTCGTCCTCCCGCATGTTCCGCGAACGCTTCCCGTTGTGGCAAGAACGTGGCACAAAACAATGCGCAAATTATCCGCAAACCATGCGCGAACCAAAATCGTGCAAGTGTCAGGGTGCCTTCGAATAAGTGGGCGAAGGTAGATAAACCAAAACGGGTAAAGGGGTATACTAAGATTTCCTCTTTAACAGATCCTTGAACATGGACAGAAAAAAGACATTGAAACTCTCAAGGCTTGACATTGAATCTAATAGCTGATACATTAGAATTACTATTAGAAATAGAGAAAGACCTGAGTCCATATGCCGACCTAAGATGAAGCAACACTCGCGCCGTTAAGGGTGAAGTCCACCCTCATATTTAAAAAGTTCAAAAATTTATATTTTCCCTTTAGGTTAAGAAAATGTTTAGTCATATACATTCACCCTAGATATAATTATTTCAAATATGGTTTCATACAATGCCTGTATGAAACAAATTTATTCCGTCAACAATTCCTAAGAAAATTAAAGTTTATGAAATTTTCTGTACAGAAAAAAATGAAGAGGAGCTCGCAAGATACGTCACAGAGTTGCCAATTTGTGTTTAATTTATCGCAACTTCAAAAATTCAAACGCTTTTTTATTTTCTCTCGGGTTTTGCTCAGATTTGCACTGATCTTTGTCTCTCATTTTTCTGCTTGTATTATAACCCTCTCAATATCAGGGTGTACTTCCCTTTTAAGGAGACAAATATCAAAAGAAAGTATGGATTTTTACATCACCAAAATCACGGGCAGTTACGTTTTCATGGCAGACAACTTCACGCCAGAGACCACGGGTAAACTGCAATCACCAAGCTCGAGGGAACACGTGACTTGTCTTTGCCTAAACGAATCTGTCTCCTGTCGATCACCCCAATCGATCCGATCCTCTAATTCGATAGCATCGACTCATGCCGCAGGTGTAGGAAGATATATTATGGGTACTTTCACATAGACAATTTCATTAAATAAAGGAAAATTAGAGCCTATAACTCTACACGTAAAGACTACATATTGGTGCGTCTTATGAACATTCATTACCGTACTTTTTTAAGCGAGTGCGAACGTTATCTTAAGGTTAGGTACATTAAATTGAAATGCATTTCATTCTAGAATGGGCGAACAAAATATCACTTCAAGGCGAAATAAAGATGGGGCTGGGATGGCATAATAACTACATCTGAAGTAGATGAGGAAACACACAGAGAGGCGTATTTTTCCCCACTTCCATTTTACTGCCCATCGGCAATTTAGTAGGTGTATCTATCTAGCAAAGGTAACTCAAGAATTCGATGGATAAAATTGTAACGGAAGTCCTGATTTGATGACACTTTCACCATTTCCTTAATATATTTGTCTTCGGAATGCTTTCGTGGCTTGAATGGTTATCAGTTCGGCCATTTAGTTGGTGATGGTGTTTTTTTTTTAAAGATACGCATCATGCAAAAATACGTATGCCATAGATTTTTAGGCGGGTAATTAAGGGACCTATTGCAAATACAGTTGCGTTCGAATAAAAAAAAAAATAAGCACAACCTCGTTTTCAACAAATCATGATTTGTGACTTACTTCTTAAAGTTTGATATGCTCCTTATCGCAATTATTTATGTAAGAGGACCAGGGAATATGAATATAATCGACACAATGACCGCAGCGTCGCGGTGGGATTCTAACCGCTAAACCACGACACATCTATTATTTTATAATTGTCAATAATATTTCATAAGGCTCATCAACTATTGTTAAAATCAATTGACAGATTCATTTTTTCTGGCCGGAAAATCTAATTACATTCAATTTAAGGTTAAGTATATATCGAATCGAAGATTAGGATACTAATTTACGTGGGAGGTAGATTAATCCCTGGTGGGCATGGTAATTTGTCGCGTCTGTCTGTTTTTCTGAACTAATAAAGACTCTAGAGACTGATTATCATTAAAGACAGTTCCATTCCATAATGATCTATTTTATTTTTAGATTATAGAAAAACCTTGATTGGTGAAAATAAGAAGAGCTTTTAGTATCGCCTAAACTAAAATAAACTAAAATAGAATAAAGTATCATTTCCAAGCCATTTTATCGTGATAAAGAAACGATGAAAACAAATAATATTTGTTAAATCCTATTTCTCATGAACCTAATATGTTGTTGGAAATACATTTATATATTTTTATGATAAAAATTCAAGGCTGGATTTATATATATTTATCTTTTAGAATGTATACGGCTTGGACTGGATATCAATCAAGTAAAAACGTGTTAGATGTTTGTTTTTAAACAAGACGGTTAACTTTCCATACCTTTGTATCATTTCATATTCTGCCACTTTTTTTAATAGCAAATCCATTTAATTCTACTTCTGAGATGTTTATATAATGTCTGTATATTGATCGCTGTATCTGAGCTACAGCATGATGTACGAATCTGATTAAAGCTGAATTTAATACTCCTACAGTTTAAAGACAACGGCAACGGACTCTGTGTGCATGCTGTAAAATATGGACTGCCAACCAAGGTAACATCTTAAAGTGACTAGGTAACAATGTTGAAGGTTGATGAAAAAATTGCTTAATTTTTGTATAAAATGTTACTTAATTATATTCCTTCTACTGTACTAACCCTCTGACATGCCAAAAATCCTGAACAAATTCTCAAACCACGGAGATATATATGGTTTTCTTTGGAGGCGTCACTGTGCAACACCCTCTAACAGTGATTAACATTAAATTCTCCCAACCATTTTTGAATTTTCCCAACCGTTTTCCATGAAAAAAGACATAAAACAGGCTATTAAAAATTTGTCAACACTTACATGTCTTGAATCGTCTGTAGAGCCATGTTATTGCTTTGTGATGATTTACATTCACCTAAAATGTAATTAAATTGTAATTTAGTACAGTTGGGAGAATTTAGGAATCGATCAGATCAGTTTTTCCAAATTTGTATCATTGATAATGGTCCGTTTTCACTAAAATGTTCAGATTATCTTTAATTGTACACCTAACATTGAAGTCACTACCTTAGCACCACTATCTCTCATCTGAACAATGTTACCAAGTCCCTTTAATGATTATATTACTGAAAGGAATCCTTACATCAAGCTAAGAGCATTTCATCCGCTTGTGTTACGTAATTGGTAGCCAATTGTTGCTTCGCACGCTGTCCATACCAAATTTAATCAGCAAATTGCGTCTGCGCCTTTAATTGATTTCAATTCGTATTAAAAGGCTTCGCACTTTTAACTTCGTAAAACGATTCTCATCTTAAGATGGTTTACACACGTCAGTAGCATGGTTCAACCTTATCTCCATGGTTCAACTGTCGTCTTACCTTCCTTAAATGTATTTATATATGTTTGTGTACATATATTAAATGTAGATTATGTGGCCCGAATTCAAAAAGGAGGTTTGTCGACAAACCTAGGTATATGTGCGTCATATGACGCGTTTTTACAAACATAGGTTTGTCTAAACGCGTCAAAACGCGTCATATGACGTACATAAACCTAGGTTTGTTGACAAACTTCCTTTGTTAAATCGGGCCAATGGGTTTGTAGATGTGTCGTTGTCGAGTGGTTTATACACGAGACTGAAGGTGCAAAAGGCGAGCCTCGGCGCGGCACTAACATCCCTTTTGCAAGGCATTAATCTACATTTGCCACTCTTCTCCCAGGGGTTAAATGGACACCGGTATGAAGGAATTATTTGAATGCTGTGAATACCGACATTTGTAGCCCAGATAGAGCCGATATGCTAATGGAGTACCTTGCGTGGTGGGTATGTGCTCTATTTACAAAATATAAATTATGATCAGTATAATTATTTTAAACATTTCAAACCATTATCATATATGAAAACTTCCTGGCTATTGCAGAGGCCTGTCAATCTTCATGTCTTTTTTAACTCTTATCCTGCCACAAGGCTAATCCCCATTGTGTCAAGCCACAAATCCCCCCAGTGCCAAGTTTATAACGAGATAATCGGATTAACGCGATGGTACTATCGATATCGCGTGCAAAACACTAGGCACAGTCCAATGGGTATGAACAAAAACTGCCATTACGAATGCGTGCAAACATTCAAGAAGCAGAGAAACAGTAGCCTGCTCGCGTGTACAAAGCACTATAACAATAACGTGCTATAGGCTATGAGTTAAAATTTTTATATATTTTGTTTGTGTTTCCTATCAATACCAATAACAGAGGAACCAATGTTATTTGAATGTCTTCACAATAAAACGTTTGAGTCCTAAATGGTTTTACTTGGACTGTAGAATGTTTTTTTACGCTTTAGGCGCAGACACGTAAACATATTATTTTCATTTCATTTACGAGAAAGTTGAGGTCACAGCATAACTGTCTAATCAAATTTCGATCCGAATACAGCATCATTAAATAGAAAAATTGTATATTAAAAATATACACAATAGAGGTGATAATGTTTTTTTACGAATAGTACACTGAAATATTAAGATATTACAAATATTTCAGTCGGAAGAATTGGTAACAAATCAAGAACAGCCTTACGACACTAACATTCGCTTTTACATTTCTTCCTAAATTAATGTTGGCCAGCATTCGAGAAGGATTAGAGTGCTTAAATCTTAGGGAGCTCGAAGAAATGATGCTTGTATTAAAATGTGATCTTCTATATCATCACCACCGTCGCAAAAACGTGAAACCATGCCCTGTGTTTGCACTGTGTGTTCTGCATCCTCTTGACTTGATATGGCTCTCATCCCAGTATTTACACGCCCCCGAGAGGCACTTGTCTGCCGAGCGAAGCTGGGCGATGAGACGACTGGGTTCCGCTACGAGTAGAGTTTCCTGGCAGCACGGACGCAGAAAATGAAAATAAAAACCACTTTCGGAAAAGGGATGCCGCTCCTAATGTTTCATTCATTCTCAGTACCAAGTCATAATACTGAACATTGTGATTGCATCCCTTTCAAACTTTGTTTGTATATATTTAGAGTAGATATTTATCCCTGAGCCTTCGTAAGAGCGAATATGTTTTTATCCATCATACAAATTGTGATATGCATTCACAAACATTTTCTATGAGGCGTCATGTTCATCGTTCAAGATGCACTTTAAGTCTCGCTCGGAAATGACGCCACAAAAAAAAAAACAGCGGCGGTTTTTTAGGATGACATAAATTGAAATACGTTTCACATTTCAGTAAACGCAGAACTTAGTGAATACGCGCTGGGCCTTTTGTACTCGCGCGTAGTTCTCATTCATTAACACTTTGTGATAAAACGCAGAGGCGTCTGTAGTTTACAGCATCATATCCGAACAAGTCTAATGCAATTCTTATTTATATATTGGCATCAGGGTAGGCAGGCTTTAAATAACACGATTGCAAAAACTTTCGAGAAATCAATTTTGACATCCTATTGTATTGCCTTTTGTGGTGGTGGTTATTTTACCTGACTGCTAAGAAAGCATAAATGGGACCTGGTAATGAAGATTAATGCCTCCTTTAAAAATCTTGTTAGGATTACGTAACACCTCATTAGCATATTCGCTCGTCTCAAAAGGTGGTCAACAAGGCCATTGACTTTCGAAAGTCTCTGTAATTGAGTATAAAAATATGTATATATATATTACTTGATATTGTTATTTTTATACCAGATATGCGGGGAAAAAACAGCAACATTTCGGGACGATTTTACCTTTTCACATTCAATTACGTTTTATTAATGGTTAGGTTTAGGTTTAGGGTTAGGGTTAGATTAGATTTTGGTCCAAGTTGGATACTGAAGGAGAATGTCCGCTTAAACATTAGTCGCCGGGGCATGAATGCCGTTGAACCGTTAAAGTCGCACTCTTATAATGTTCTCGTGTGAAACGTGACACTTTGCGCAGCTGCATAGCTAACCCGTTGGCATGATCGTAAAATGATGCGAGTTGATAATATTGACTTGTGCTATACTCCATGGCTACGTCACGTTGTAATCTGAAGTAATCAATATAGACATGCTTGTCATGATACTTAAGAATTTACGTCATTTTCTCGAATCAAATTTTTCAGTTAATTATTTTCTCTATATTACTCGTTTACTCATTGTTTATATATTTCTGGGTATCCTATCTCTATAGATATCTACCTAATTCTCCCTTTTTTTTCCTCTCTCTCTCTCTCTCTCTCTCTTTCTCTCTCTTTCTGTCTCTACCTATTTCTATTTATCCATTTCCCCCCTCTTGTTTCTATATCTCTCTCTCCCTCCCTCTCCCTTTCCCTCCCTTCTCTCTGCTTCCCTGTCTATCTTTTCTACTTCCCTCCAGCATCCATTTCCCCTCGTGTTTCCCTCTCTCTCTCTCTCTCTCTCTCTCTCTCTCTCTCTCTCTCTTTCTTTCTCTCTCTCTCCATCCCTTATTCCTACCTATAGCTCTAATTATCTAAGGCTATACCCATGCGCAAGTAGACTATAGGCAACATTCGTTTGTTAAATTGTTAAATTCCCATTTCGCTTGCGAATTAAAAATCACCTGTACACACCTTTTTGTAAGGCCACTAATTCTACATTTTAAACAGGGTGCATTCGTGCATAATTACATTGTATGATATGAGCACAGCCCATGGTATACATTTCTGAATATCGAAGTACGGTAGGCTATTCTATATCAAATATTTGGTACGTATCAAAAAAAAATCCTATCAAGTTCCATGGCGGTAAACGTGCACATAGCACATTATTGAGGTATAACCTATTATCATTGAGTGCTTTTTAGAGGTTAATGTATACATGATAACTATTATGAATATTACTTTCATGTTAACCGATTTAACCACCCTATGCCAATCCAATATTAATGAACTAAATACCCCTTTGTCACCCACGCTTCTTTGTAAAAAGAATGTAAACGCTATGATGAATCAAGACAAAACTTGTTTTGTGGTATTTTGTGGTATCATGGTTATAAAAAAATGATAACTTCAAAACAGTCCACACATCTGACTGCTCTACTACAGTTAGCTTGTGTAAGCACCCTCAATGAAGGTGTATTCGTTCAGATAATGAAGAATCTTTAAAACATTCTTGTATAGGAAGAAATGTTTATCTTTCATTTTTTTATATTTTTTCTCCAATATTTGAACAATTATCGTAGGTGGCTGTTATTTTTGTTTTGTTTGTTTTTTTCTTTATTTGTTTGCTAGTTTGTGCTTTAAATTATCTTCATTTTGTTTATTTCTCTGTTTTTTTTTCTTTATGTGGGGGCAATGGAAAGATTCATTGCCCACAGACCGTGTCATTAAAGTTGTCTTTGCAGAGACTTTTTGAAGTTGATCTGTTGTTGGGAATTTAGGCCCAGTATTTGATATTAAAGACCTTAAAATAGAAAGAATCTATCCAAATATGTTTTAGCTATTGACTTTTGTTTCGAGCTAATCACTTAAAGTTACATATATTTCTAACCGCGTTAAAAGAAAGCCTTTGCTGAACGGCATCACACAAATTACAATACGCCATTTATCAGAGATGGTTATTTGCAAATTCAAGTTGTATCATATCTTTATGTTTATACATTAGAACGTACGTCAATAGCAGCTGGAAGTTACACCAATGTTGTTCATTAGTTTCATGCACATGCTATACCACGCGATCCTCTGAGTATGTAACATATCTCTGGTTAATGCCCTCAGTAACATTAGCTACTCATTGATTTCCCCCTTTCTCATATAAAAAAAGAATGAGTCATCCTTGGAAAGAAGCAAGATAACTGTACTCGTTACTTTAAAGGTTTCTTTTTTTTAATAGATCGAACGATCCTTCTTTCCAAGAAATGTAAATGATTGTTCTCAATGTGATTCGGCAAGACTGTGGAATGAGGAAATTGAGGCAATCGGTGTCAAACAACTGAACCGCGAGGAGAGCTCGGTATGCAATTCAATCTTCTAACGAATGTGCCAATTTCCTCTTGTTAGAATCAAAACATGTGCGGTACCTAAGGAATCCTAGAGCCTTGAATATGCATAATGTGATGAAACCGATGGCGTTGTCCCGTCTTGTATTGACACCTGAGGGCATATAGGCATGTGGAAATGTATCTCAACCTCTCACACGGTGGGAAAAACATTCCAGAAAAAACTAATCAAGCTCAATTTAAATAACCTATTACAATACAATGCTTTCCCGTATCAATCAGGTTAGTATTACGTAATCAGGTAATACGTCATTATAATGTGCACTCATCTCCATAAGTGAGGGCCAAGCCCACTGAAATATTCTCATGTTGATTTATCGAAAGTGCTTGCGGTCGTCTGGCTTGTATTTCCGGTGAAGACATTTTAAATGGTTCAAACTATGTGAAAAAAATTAGACATGGAGGGCTGCAATAGGGAACTTTGATTTTATTGGTATGCCCGTTTATTCTCTCATTTTTGTACAATGAAATATGATATCATCGTACGAAATATTCTAATCAGCAAAGGGAGAGGGGTAAACACGTACTCACGCATACCAACAGAACAGGACAGTTATGTTTATACTTCTTAGCCGAAGTAAGGAGGTAACTTATGTTATTATTTCAATCATAATTGGTTCGACGTCTTTTTAATGTATAAACTAACAGGAAAAAGAGTTAGTCTGTGTGCGCATGTGTGGCAGATAATGTGATAAATTAAATACCCAGAACCAAAACGTAATTCCTTTGAAAACTTATTCTAAAGATGTTTATAATCACTTCTTATTTAATAATGCGAATTACCGATCCCCCTCATATATGATTATGTGGTACACCGATGGTCTGGCTTGAGGTGTATTCCACGTCAACCTCCGGTCAGCTAACAGAGGCGTGTTTGAGGCCGACAACGATCACAGTATCACTATGTCAGAAAGTGATCGATGGATTCCATAAGCAGACTATTGCCTGGAGCGATAACAACGATCATAGACGATCTACAGGTCACGTGGTTAGACTTAATAACGAGAAAATCGCTATTGGCTATCGGCATGAATCATGATGAACATGGTGATTTTGGTTTAGTACATGACGCCCGATGTAAAGTATATACGTATGAAATTGTAAGGTCATTTTTTACAAACGCCGAAGAAAACCGGAGGAAAAAATGAGGTAAGTATAAACAAAAAAGGGGAAGCAGACATCATAGATGCGTGTGAAGATTATTTAGAAATTGTATTGTCCGGGTATTTTCTAGTCACAGACTACGGTCATGTGCTGCTTTTATTAGACAAAATGTCACTTTTGTGATTAAAGGATCTCATTCGTGTAACGCTCTCTTGTGAAACCTTACCAGTACAGGTACAGATATTGTCAAATCGTCAAAATCGCGAATGTATGTGTGCGTATGTGCGTGTGTTCGTGTTTCATGGGGCAAAGGCTGGGACAAAAAACACTATACTAGCGACTTTAATTATATTGTTTTATAAAACACAAATACAGCGACACTGTGACCTGAAATTGTATAACATTAACGGGACGGAATAAGTCATGATGTATCAAATGAATATAAATAAGTTGCCACATTTTGTATCGAAATTTGTTTAATTCATATTGGTTGGTAATAAGTTAACACCGCCCGCTCTCTTTCCCCTCTCTCTCTCTCTCTCTCTCTCTCTCTCTCTCTCTCTCAGTCTCATACTTTATTCTCTATGCCTGTCATCGCCACCCATTCCCTTCACCTTTCATCCTCCCACTTCCTTTCACCCAATATCCAAGGAGGTTAACTTTATCCGACTTGTCTGAATGATGTAACACTAACTCCGCTCTAAGGCCAAGGGGCTTCGCATTGATATTGGAGTGAAGGCGAGTGACAAGGGAGAGAGGCCCGGACAGATCAGTGCAATTATAGTATTACGTTCCAGTGTCACCGTTGTTTTGAATGTGGTGGTCGTGAACTTGCGTCAATTTTCCACCCGCCACAGTTCGGCCATTGAGGTACACTGTTTCTCCGTGGTTCGGTCATGCAGATTAACTTGTTATATGCCACACAAATAATCCCCCGTGCCACATCGAATCATGATCCTGAGATAGATATACCAACGGTTTCAAGAATGATGAACCGTTGCCAGTGAAAGATTAATCTATACCGGTGTTGAACGGGTTTCATGTGGCTAGGTCAAGACAGGGACATTTTTCAAAGCCATTCCTCTGCACATGGCCATGCTTCCATCAATAATTAGTGCCTATTTGGTTTGTTAAAATCTCCTTGAAATGTATTAATATTTTTATCTGAAAATCACAAACGAAGTGAAAAAAATTAGAGAATAATGATCTGTAATGATCTGTTTGCAATCTAATATTTGCAATCTAATCTTATTCCCTGCCATAGAAACTACTACATCGAGTAATTCATCAATTTGTGAAACAGTATAGGGGTTTCTGTAATTTGGAAATTTTCTCTGATTTTCCAGTAACTAATAACATGTCGAACACCTTTTTAAGTGATTTTGTTTACGAAATAACGTCAAAGTCTAAAAAGAAATATTAAAAAAGAAGAGGGGTGGGGGAGCTGCTCTCCAATTTTTGCATTGATTCAAATGTGTGTATGTGGTCTCCCCTTCCTGTCTAAGCCCTCGAGGCAGTTTGTTTCATGAATATTCAATTTAGTGTTAGAATGTAGTCTAGAAAAGGTTACATATACAAAGAATTGGCAATAAAGTCTCAGCCAATATTGTAACCGAAATAACAATGGACACTCGGTTTCAAAGCATGCATGTTCACTATACACTAAAGGCCCTATCTTACTGAACGGCGAATGCTTGCGAATTTGGGGTTTCGCCAGGGTTCGTAAAAGGTTGCGAAAGGTTGCGAGAAAGTTCGCAAACAGTTTTCATTGTCGCAAACAGTTTTTCTTGTCGCAAATTTTTTTTTTCTTGTCGCAAAGAAATTTTGAACATGTTCAAGATTTCTTTGCGAATGTATTTTTCCGCAAACAGTTGCAAGCGTTTGCAAAACAGTCGTATGCCTTTGCAAACGGTTGTAAGACAGTGTCGCTGTAGTTCATTACGTTTCGCCAATGTAAGCGCCCACGTGACCATATGGTTCCTATATAAAATCGACCCATTGAGTACCAGGAGTTAGCAAAAGCTCCCAAAAATTCACAAATAGTGGCAAAGATTGGCAAATAGTTGCTTATCTTCGCAAACACTTTTGCAAACATTCGCTCAAATGTTGCTAATTGTCGTTAAACATCGTTAAAAGTCGCTTAATGTCGCAAAGGCGAACCCTGAAAACTTGACGAATCCAAATTCGCAACGTTCGTAAGCATTCGCCGCGCAGTGAGATACTCCCTTTAAACCTAAAACCATCTATAGGTGTAAACGCATGTTTTGTACGTACATGTCTTGTTACCTGCGGCGTATCTACAGGAGGGGGGCATTATTTATTCAATTGTAGAGGCCTGTTTCTAAAAATATCCACTGGCGTAATGTAGCCAAGGTAGCTAATTTGCATACCATGTTTTGCATATTGAATATTCAACAATTTCTCTCATTATGACGCGGATTCGTCTAAAAATATATCGACATCTGGCAGGATATGCAGGAATAATCATCGCGAAGTTTGACACTATTTCGAAGACATTCAATTTTGGATACGATGGCAATTTCCGTCTGCGTGTGTTTCAAAAAGCAACAATTGAAATTAAAGACGTAAAAGATTTTCTTTTTAAATGTACCCGTTTGCTTCTGATCACTTGCATGTACATTTATTTAAAGAAAGGTCTATTCAGAATTCAAAATCTTTCATTTGTTGAGACAATCAAAATGTGTGTACTGATTTTAAACTTTTGAGATTGTAAAATAAACACAAATTTAACCCGTGTCGAGTTTCGCTTCTCTATTATCTAGGTCGCAGAATTTTCCGAGGCTGCTTCCTGTGTTTTGCGGCATTTGCGTGCAGTGTGGTTTCACCCAAAACATTTCGGAAATCAGTGCATTATGCAATGCGGTTAGGATCTTAAAACGCACAACTGAAAAAGTTAACGCCTTTAATAAAATCGAAGTTTCATTGCGTTATGTTGCGTTATATTTGAGTTATGAAAGAAACCATTTTCATATGAATATATATATATATATATATATATATATATATATATTCTGGCTTTATATAGCGCTTAATACATCGATGATGACACTAAGCGCTTTACGGGATATACTATTTCCCCGGTCAATGGATTTCGGCTTTCCCGCATACAGAGTAGGCTATACACATTCTCCACTTCCTAGGGAGCATTCCAGACGCCCCCCCCCCCCCCCATCCTGAGCAAATGACTTTTGTTTTGCCTACGGTTGTTAGTGCCGGGCTGGGATCCGAACCCTCAACCCTTCGATTGAGAGTCGAGTGAATAAACCACTACACCACGGCACATCTTTGCATTGTGATACATATATGCAATTCTGTAAATCTTTCGCATGGTTCATATATGTTTTAAAATTATTTTTACCTGAAAACCTCATGTTATGCTCCACAGAATGTGGGGAATTATTATTAGGTCCTGGGACCCGTTTCACAAAGCCTTTTTTCAATGACAAATGACAAAAATCAGTGACAAATCTATTGATAACCAATCAGAAGCAAGGATTTCAGTAGCTTATTACACAAACTGTCATTTGTCACTGATGACAAGTTTTGTGAAACGTCCCCCTGAACCCTTGAACCAGCTTTAAAAGATGTGGACACCCAATATGTTAACCCATTACGAGAGGATGTAGGCATTTAAAGATGACACGTCGGGCTTTGTGCGCTTACCTAAAGGGATGCAAGATGAATGTAACGATAGATCAGCATTCAGGTTATGTAAAGCAACTCATCTTCTACTCTCTTTTTTGTTGGGGGGCAAAATCAGACAAAAAAAATCAGGCCATCAAGTAGCATTTTTGGAGAATTTGTCATGCACTCTTGTTAAAGAATATGTTCTTGCATTTATTCACCCTTGATATTCGAATTATATTTATAAGTAATTTTAGTCACGTGGTGTTTTGTGCTTGGACTGCACCAACAATGAATTAAAGATGGAGACCAGAAGCATATTTTTTTCAAACATAACGATAATCAAATAGATATTCTCATGTCGTTATCTAGGTCGACCTTGTAGGACCATGTGGAAAATGTGCATGACATTTCTGATCCATTTATCGACATGACTTTTGTAAACCTCCGTGATTTTTTTTTTTTGAAACGTTATTATTGAAGAAGAAGAAAAAGAAAAATTGGGTGTATATTGCACCTTTGCCAGAGGGTACAAGGCGCTGTTCCTTAGTCTAAAGACAAATTAAAAATGGTATAGGTATGTATTCAGATGTTCAAGTTTTGACGAGGTCAAGCGATGTATTTTTCTCAGAAATGCAGAGAGATGGAGTCATAGGCATGGAGCAACACAATGCCGTTTCCTTCAAAGCA
Source organism: Strongylocentrotus purpuratus (assembly GCF_000002235.5). Lineage (NCBI taxonomy): Eukaryota > Metazoa > Echinodermata > Echinoidea > Camarodonta > Strongylocentrotidae > Strongylocentrotus > Strongylocentrotus purpuratus. The sequence goes on along the minus strand of NW_022145603.1, from coordinate 27,546,743 downwards.
GGAAAATATGAATACAGGAATACAGCTATTCTCTGTCGATGAATACATACATTGTTATAAATTACACCACCCTTTATGTTACATCTAACCTTTTTGTGTATTTATATATATATATATATATATATATATATATGTGTGTGTGTGTGTGTGTGTGTGTGTGTCTGTGTATGTTTTATTTAACTTTATTTGTAAACCATGTTAATTTATAATATATGTTTCTTTGTAAAAATTGTGATTGCTTTTTATATGCACGGCCATGCTGAAGATGGCTGTTCTTCAGCATGGCCGTGCATATAAAAAGCTGAAGTATACCATCGTGCTAAAATAAAATAAACAAACAAACAAACAAACATCATTTACGTTTGTTTTAAAATACTGCGTATTTATGTCATTCGTTGAAAATGAATTATCGCGTATTGTCAACCAAATCAAGCGCCTCCCTATGAGTGTAACATAACTACCCTCTGTGAATTTTAATTCATTTGATGTAACTAAATTCTCCCTCCCACGAGGTTTCCAACTAGACAACCCTTTCAAGATTAACACGACGGGGAAAACGTGGCGCAGATGATTTTTCAAAAAGCTCAAATAAAAAGTTCACCCGAGGTTAACGCGGGAACATATCGCCAGAGATCGAAGTTAATATAGTTAAGCGCATATTACAGATTGAAATCATAGCGATATCTTGCACGAAACTCTCTTTCTCTGAAATGCTATAATACACCATTCAGTTATTGATACATGAGTAGGTGTTAGGGAGGGGTTGGACGGAGAAACGGGGGAGAGAAAGGAATATGGAGAGAGTAAAAGAGAGAGAGAGAGTGTCAGAGAGAGAGGGAAAAATACGAAGAGATGGAGAGAGGGGGATGGAGTTAGTGAGTGGGAGAAAAATAGAGAGAGAGAGAGAGAGAGAGAGAGGGACGGGGATAGTGTAGGAAGTTCGGAGGAAACAGCCACTGACAGCTGGATAAAATGAAAGAGATGGGTATGGGATTTGGGTGTCAGTCGATACGCTAATTTGTAATTTGTATCGATTTGAAATTGCTCATTGAAAATTATCATTCTTACTTCGGTTTTGTTCATTATTCACTCTGATTTTTTACTTATTTTCTGTTATATGTTACTATGTATTGATGTTCTCGATGATGTTCGTATCGTTTATATTGTTCAGTAGTTTGTATCTTAATATTGTTATGTTGCCTTTGTTTACAGGGCCCCCTGGAAAATAGTACTTTGATTACTGACGAGGCTACCAAGTTTAAATAAAACGGAATAAATAATATAAATAAGTGCGTTTGCTGCATGTGGGTGTATGTCGTGTGCGGTTTACGAATATCCTTAAAAGCATGATTTCTTCCTCGGAATACTGTACAGTGGTAGCTCTTATGATTTATATATTGAATAATGTTTGAATATCAACCAGAGCAAATAGAAGAAGAGGAATAGAACATGACAAAACACAAAGACAGGCGAACATGCACATAGAAACGTGAAAGTCGCATAATAAGCTCGCACGTGGATGGTCGTCACGTGCGTGTCTCTCAATAACGATAAAGATAAGTGGAAACTTCACCGTGATCATAGAAAATATTAATTTGTTCTCAAATATGTCGCTACTCTCACGCCATACTTTCTCTTTATTCCTTCCGTTTCCAAGTTTCTCATATGTTTAATTTCAGGCACTTTATTAAAAAAAGAAGCTGGGAAACTGAAACAATAAAAACATCTTTGAGAGGGAAAGACGAGAAGACGGTGTGAGACTTCAGGCTCAGTTTCTATGGTAACGCAACACCACTCAGACCTGCATCTAACCTAAATGCATAGAGACGCGCGGTGTTGTGATTGTGTGTATAGCTAACACTTGTCGTATATAGTGGCGCCGAGTTCAGAAACCAATCTCTGGGGGACATTTCTTTTGATAAATACCAAAGATCCACTTAATATAATCCGCATGAGTAACAGTGTATATAGCTCTTACTGAAAGAAACAGGTTTTGTCCAGTATCACATTTCAAAGAGAATGCATTTGTGATGAGCGTGTATTTTAAGGGCGTTTCGCTTCATTTACAATTTTGTCTAATTGAATTTTGAATTCCTTCGTTTAATATAAAGCGCCACAGTTTTCGCTACGTCAATATCAGTCTTTCGCATCCCCACTCTCTCTGCTCCGACATGCTCTCTGTCTCTGTCTCTCTGTTTCTTTCGATCTTCTTTCTCTCCGTACTCTATCTTTTTCTCGAATGCCCTCTCACTCCTGCCTTCCATTTTTCTTCTGCTGTCTGTTCGTTTATTCTAAGCATCTCTCTTTCTGTTTCACTGTCTCCCCCCCCCCCCCGTTCCTCCTTTTGTTCTCTCTCTCTCTCTCTCTTTATGTGTATATATATATATATATACTTTTCTCATAATCTCTTTTATATTTGTTAGAGGTGCTTCCCTTGTTTTACCTTTAGCGATCAACGCATTTTGTTTCTCATCATTATATTGAAGCCAATCTTATAACACGGGCATGCCTTACTTTGTATACCCACATGAATATACATTGAGGTTATCATATAAGGATTTGTATACCAAGACTCGAATGAAATATCACACAGCGCTGGTTTACCTTCTCCAAACCTGACAGCCTTCGACGTCGTTTGGTTTTTGTTCCGTTTCATTTCTTCTCCGTGTCATCAGATTTCTTCTTGGATGCGTTTGGCAGCCATTTGTGTCATCTAATTGCCAGAGAAGGAGTTGCATTTACCCAATCAATCTCACCCGTTATTGATTTGAACTCGGAGATCTTTCACGCGAGCTTTCGGACCAGCCTTAAGGTGAGGCCATTGAAACGAGCATCACCGGCGTCTGACATCTCTATTTCTCTTATTGTCTTCTTCACTTCATGGAAAAAAGACACAACAGTGATGGTCGTTTAAAGAGGCGTGAGGAGTAGGGAAAGGGGTATGGGGTACGAGGAGCACGAGCTCCACCCCTAATCAAATAATTGAAATCGGAGAGATGGGGAGGAGGGAGAGACAAGGAGAGTGGAAGCCAACGTGAAAACAGATGATACGATTCTTTCCCACATCGTTTCCCAAATCAAATACCTTAATCATCTAGTAATACCGGAGCACCCCACCACCACCACCACCACCACCACCACCACCATACAATGGCACCCTTGCCCTCTCAATATATCTTTAAAAAGCCGAGCTACCTGCTTGTTATTCATGCTTCATGTCTGGCATCTAGACTAAAAATCAATAAGCGATATAGAATGTTTAGTGTGCCTCGATGAAGCGTTTGAGCTTGATGTCAGTAAGGTACATCATCCTGTATGGAAATTCAAAGTGAAGAGCAGAGACAAAATTGTGCAAAGGCAGTGTCAAGTTAGATGACTAGCAAGCGCGTTACGATAGCACTTTCTGGGAAGTAAGGAATTGAAATTACCATTGATTCATATAACCGCCTCCACTACCAATCTTTGTTTCAATTTCATTTCACACATAAACATAGACATTTTAGAATATGTAGCTGAATTGGAACTAGAACCATAAAAGAAAAATACAATAAAGCATCTTTAATGAACACGTATGACATTTTAAAGATACCAAGATAATTTGAAGATGTAGTGTAGGAATTCTGACTTCTTTATCGCTCATTTGTTGACAATATCGAGGCTAGTAACTTTTCGGGATTAAATCAGGTGTTTCAATTCAATTCAATTCGATTGCGTTGCGTTTACATGCATTATTCACAGAAAACTAATTAAAATGTACATGTGACATGATACATACAACATAAAACGAGTTTATGGAGAGAATAAACATATAGCACTTTAGCATTAACATTCACATTATATAGATATGTTCTTTATTATTTCTTTGACGCAAGTGATGAGCAGGGATTCGAACCCCATCCTTGTGAACCACATTCCGGTAACTTATCGTCCAGACCACAGCACTTCAACTTCTACTTGGCTTCTTACTCGATTTCTAAAGGTGTTGTTAAAATCTCTTATCTGCATGCGGTTGTGCGTAATGTGTAATTTCGTTATGTGTTTTCAGCAGTATTTAACACGTGTCTGTCTCAAAAGAGGATGAGTGATAGTTTCTAATCGCCTCTGAATTCTGAAAAAATTAACACAAAATAGACAAATTATCACTTTGGCCGTTGGGGATTGACGTAAGCGATGAGGTACTTTGGGCGTGCAGATTTAACGTTTACTCATAAAGGCCATTCAATTAATTTCCGTGCGCCACATTATATTTATCATGGAATAGATTTACCAAAGGCTTTAAGATTATTCAACTATCTACAGTGAAAAATTATTTTTTCCTGAATGGCCAAAATTTGCTTGTCATTGGTTTTAGTCAGGGATTGAATATTGTCCTTTCACTTAACCCAAATCTTATCGTATGATTAATTTCCCTTCTAAAGGGCATGAAGGCATGTTCCATACACGTTTTGTCAAATATTCATGCTGAACAAGTACATGTATAATACGGGTAAGTAGCGAAGCGGGGGAAGTGTAGACACGACGTGCAGGCATTAGTATATCAAAACACGGTGTTAAAATGTGAGAATTCTATATAAAAAATAAGCTTGTTGTTCAAGATCAGGTTCTTGTGAAGAGTAGCAATTTATAGTCTGATCAATATTCGGTGAAAGTCGAAACGGAAAACTGGTTTAAAAAACGTAAGGAGAACAAAGATCGGAGTAAGAAAAGAAATTGGAGCACATTCCACGCATTTGGATCAATTGCATCCCTATTCAGATGGAGCTCTGTAATTCATGGAATCTGGAGAGATGCTTCCGAGAAAACATCTTCGCGAGACTACAATGTGATAGTTATAAAATGTATAATATTCTATCAAGGGAGGCCTCATCAGCTTCAATGCTGTTTTCCCTAAGGGCCTGCAATCATCATTACTTCAGCGATTGCCAGATACCCATTTACACCTGGGTGGAGAGTGGCAAATGCGGATTTTGTCTTGCTACATGAATTCAGCGTCGCGTTGAGATTCGAACCCTCAAATTTATGATCGGGAGTCAAGTGAATGAACCACTTTACCACGACACTTTCAAATATTAAATATGCGTCCGACCAATTTTCATAAGAAATTACTCAACTTCAGTCATATTTTCCCATTGATTTGTAACAGCAGGTAATTTTTAAAAAAGAAATCATCACCAAAGCTGGTAATATAATGTATATGAAATGTGTACTGTTAAAAATGCTTAAAACATGTAGAAAAGCCCTTTGCCATAAAATGACATTGAACTTTGTAAAATGTTACAATAATTTTGCAACTATCATCTTACATAGGTAGACGTATCTCTCCTTCGGCAAACGGAAGTCCCTGGAAAATTAGCATCAAAGGCGTAAGATATGCATGATATGTGAGCTGGTTCCAATGTTTTTGGTCAATAGATGCAACAGATCCAGGTGTTTGAAAAGTAACCGGTTGATATTTCTGAAAAAGACAACTGATCGGGGAATAAGAAAACTAATTGATCGATATTTAAACCGTGCCTGAAACCTCGGCATACCCTTGGCCCATGCAATGCTATGCGTAAATTGATTATATGTGGTAGCAATCGGAAACGGAAATCAGGTGTGAACGAGGCTACAAAAATCTTTGAAATTTTTTGTTACAAAATGGTAATGTTTAATGGTAATGTTTAATGTTAATGTTTACAAAATGGTACTGTTTAATGTTAATGTTTACATTATGGTACTGTTTAATGTTAATGTTTACAAAATGGTAATGTTTAATGTTAATGTTTACAAAATGGTAATGTTTAATGGTAATGTTTAATGTTAATGTTTACAAAATGGTAATGTTTAATGTTAATGTTTACAAAATGTTAATGTTCAATGTTAATGTTCACAAAATGGTAATGTTTAATGTTAATGTTTACAAAATGGTAATGTTTAATGTTAATGTTCACAAAATGGTAATGTTTAATGTTAATGTTTACAAAATGGTAATGTTTAATGTTAATGTTTACAAAATGGTAATGTTTAATGTTAATGTTTACAAAATGGTAATGTTTAATGTTAATGTTTACAAAATGGTAATGTTTAATGTTAATGTTTACATTATGGTACTGTTTAAAGTAAATGTTTACAAAATGGTAATGGTTAATGTTAATGTTTACATTATGGTACTGTTTAATGTTAATGTTTACAAAATGGTAATGTTTAATGTTAATGTTTACATTATGGTACTGTTTAATGTTAATGTTTACAAAATGGTAATGTTTAATGTTAATGTTTACATTATGGTACTGTTTAATGTTAATGTTTACAAAATGGTAATGTCTAATGTTAATGTTTTATATTAATGTTTACAAAATGGTAATGTTTAATGTTAATGTGTACAAAATGGTAATGTTTAATGTTAATGTTTACAAAATGTTTATGTTACGTAGATTTCCATGATGTCGATGCTACATCGAAGGAACCTCTGATATATTGTTCAGACTTATAAAGAAAATGACTTTATTTATCATGCCAAACATAATATAATAAATAAGTATATTACAATAAATATAATCGAAACGACAAATACCATGGTAACAGCACGAGAAAAGAGGAACAAAGGCAGAGCTTGTTGAAGTATTAGTTCTTCAGAGGCTGTTTTACAATTATGTCTTGAAAACAAGTATACATAGAAAATCAATTAATTAAAAAATGTGTAGCAAAGAAATTTTGGAGAGAAAAAACCTTACCTTACGAAAATAGACAACTCTAACAAAAAAATTACCTCTAGGAAGTAGCAAAGATTTGTTTATGTATCAATGGGCCATATGCAGATTTGTGTAAAAATGTTGATGCTACTTCGAACGAAGCTTAGATATTTCAGGTTGCAAGTGGAAAACCTTTTTCCATTGAGCATGCTTGACATTACACTCCTGACGGAAAGGCCTAAAGAGGTTAAACTCTCATTCTCTGAATGTGGTTGGGCCCTTGTGACTTGAGGACAAGAGAGTTATATACTTTGAACAACATCAGGAAAACCCACTTAAAGGCATCGTTTAACAATGTTAAATCTGAGATGCATGGCCCTACTTGTTATCATTGGCTGTGATATGGAGTAATATTGAAGCCCTACAAAAAAATACGCTTCAAAAGGATCATGAAGTGCCTCAAAGAAGTAAAAACTTTTGAATGACCGGTTTTACCATACTCATTTCCTCCAATAGTAGTTTTATAAAAACCGTTAGACAAATTAATGTTTAAATTTCGATTTCCAATCATAAATATCTTGATAATCAGACAGGCTATCGGCCTGTAAAAGTCATTGGGTTCCTGACTGAACTTAAGGTTAATAATTATCATTGCAGCATGAGCTAAATCCAGGATTTTGTTTTAGAATCTGAGACAAAGTTACCCAATCCCTTTAAGGGACGCATGTGAGAAGATATGTCTTCCCGCCCCATGGGGACATCAGTGCTTATGACAGTATGTATTTCTAGAAGACGGTGATAACCTTATTTTTTTCTAACATCAATGTCTCAAAAAACAACGCCCTTCGTCATCCTGTTGTATCCTTTTAAACGTTATTCTGTTTCTCCCTTGTGATTCGTGTTTCGTTTTCATTTCATTTGACCTATTGCGAAATGCTGATATTTCGTCAAGTTTCTTGTGTTTTCTAGTGTCGATTATTTCGTCCTAATAATGTTTCTCATTAGATTGAAATTACAGGACAATCTGTATCTCCTTCAAGTTGTTATTTCCTCTGTCCATCATCTGGAAAAAAGATGGTAAACAGGAAATTGTCATTAACTTGATACATTGCTCCATTTTATGCTATTAAAGCATTCTCTCTTTCTTTTTATCTTCCATTTTCTCTTTTTCCCCATCTCATTTCTTCCCCATGATTCTAATTTTTCTTGTCCTGATATTGGCTATACATTCTCCATTTTCCAAGGTTATAAGGGAGTGTCTGGTCATTTTGTCTATAAAGTTGAGTCGCTGTAAATATGTGTACATTCTCATATTGTGTTTTAGGAAGTAAGTTGTAGAAGGACATCATAGTAGAACTGTCCCCTGAAAATGATTACTCCTCAAATGCCCTGTGACGAGAGAAAACAGCTGAAAATTGTGGACCAAACTGTCATGATACATGTATTCAGTGTTCAGAGTCAATTTCATACTTTAGTCATTCTAAAACATCACAGTATACGCAAATTATTATGTACTGCAGAATCTACTCGTGATCACAATTGCTTCTATAGACAGTTTCATCCGCAAGGTAAACGTTGGCCCACTCAATAAACACTGTTAACAGGTGGGATTTTTATTTTTAATCGTATTTCGAGAAATATAATATTAAGTGATCTTATTAGGGCGGCGTTAATCAATTCAGCCTGGTCAGTGGTCAAAACAGATGTTATTGAGATGACGAAATGCTATATCTTGACCGCTTCACCACCTAAAACGGGTCAATAACATTTGACCGGGATGCGTGATTGAATTGTCTATAGAGATATATTCAATTATCTGCAAACGTCATAAAGAGAAGGTTGTCGTGGTGTAGCGGTTCAATCACCTGACTTTAGATGGAGCAGTTTTAGGTTCGAATTCAAAAAATGGCTCATCGTTAACCTACATTTGGCAGATCACTTAGTCTTGCTCTGCCAAGGGGTTTTGCTTGTTTCAAGATCTTATTAAAGCCCCACTGTCCTACTTGTAGCTACTTGCTCCCTCTATATAGAAAACTTCCCCAATCGGTGCCCGTTGGTCCCCCATGATCCCCCTTTTCTTATGTTAGTTGAGAGCTGAGTTGATGAGATAGCCATCTGTCAGTACCCTGGCTGGGTGGTATAATCCCTTCTGGCCCAGTAGTATTGACGGTCTTTAAGTCACGAATTTCGAACGGTAGAGACGTTTGTGGTTTGGATTTTCGTAGTCGAGTGGTCTAATTACTAAACTGTGAATGCAAAGGTCGTGGATTCGATCCCCGGCGCGGCACTTTTGTCCTTGAGCAAGGCCTGTCATCTACATCGCTCCACTCCATCCATGTACGCGGTAGGAGGCAAACCTCGATGTGGTCGGATGAGCATGTGCGCGCCCGTTCAAAGGCGACTGACTGGAACGCTCTACAAGGGTGTGGTGGATAGTGTTAATAATGTGAAGTTTAGTATCAGAAGAACATTCAGTATTAAACCAGAGTAACAGTTAGTCACGTTCTGTGTAACTGGTAAAGTGCTTTTGTAAGAAACAGTTGTTGTTACTATCATGGTTATCATTTAAGACCGGTGTCCAGTCTATTTGGCAATTCATTTTCCCAAGTCAGTAATCTGCATTCGCCACTTCTCTACCCGGGTGTAGATTTGAACCTGTCATAATCATGTTTCGGTGCTACCTATTGACACCTCCGCTCCAACCCGTTGAGCGATAAAAAGATGTATATTATGTTGGATATATATTATGTCCTTCTATGATATGTCTTTCCTCTGTGTTAAAGACCGTCACCACTACTGGGCAAGAAGGGATTAGACCACACAGCGAGCCATCGAGGTCACTGTGACAGGTGGCTATGTCATTAACTCAGCTCTCATTTAACATAAGAAAAAGAGGATCATGGGGGACCAACAGGCACCGATTGGGGAAGTTTTCTATATAGAGGGAGCAAGTAGCTACAAGTATGGCAGTGTGCCTTTAAATGTTAGTCTCTTCTATTTCCATTCTCCCTCTCTCTCTCTCTCTCTCTCTCTCTCTCTTAACACTTCTCCTCACTACTTCTTTTCAGTGTCACTTGCTCCGGTTTCCACTCTTTCAGTCTTATCATTTTTCATATTCTTTCTCTCTCTCTCTCTCTCCCCCCCCCCCCCCCCTCTCTCTCTCTCTTTCTTTCTCTCTCTCTCTCTCTCTCTCTCTCTCGCTCTCACTCTTTCTCTTTATTTCTCTTGTACGAGAGTTGTTTCGAATGTTTTGAAAGGTAGGCATAATGAAAATCGATTCGACAGCAAATGTGACAGTCAGGTTATATGCATTCAGTCAGTTCAATGATTATGCTAAACCCTAAAGGTTTTATACTCTTTACTGCGTTTCAGAGATCGTAGAAATAAGAGTTTAACATAAACAAGATTAAAGAGAGAGATATAGTTTAGCACTAAATAATACATTATAATATAAATAATGTCTATTTATATAGCGCAGCTACTATATGAATATATTATATTGTGCTTAATACAAAGTATTATATATTACCCCGACTGTAGGGGGTCCGCCAAGATAAGGCGCTCCAGCATTCAATGAATTCCCACCCACCGGGTACCCATTTACTTCACCTGGGTTTAGAGAATCAAATGTAATGTCTTTCCAAAGAACACTATACTAGAGTCGCGGCAGGATTTAAACTGTACTATATTACTCTACTACATTATTTACGAACCTGTATAGGTACTTCATGAGAGACGAGAATATGCTGGTTTTCTAAGTAGATCTCAAACTATCAAAACTAAAACTTAGAAGAAATATATATTTCAAGGGTTTTAGTGCCCCTGGAAATCCTATTTCAGGAAAGAATTACACTGACTAAACTCAAAATTCAGATATTGAACATTTAGATTTTAGCCAACTCCATTCACTCAGGTACTTGCGGGGATAGGCCTATTAAAAATAACGGGGGGATAAAATAAAAACACATTTACAGCCGTCCGGCTAGAACCATTCCACAGAGTTTTCCACTTTACTTAGATAATGCTAAGCTTTGGAGATTTGGGAGACTTGACACTTTAACAAAAAACTGGATTGTAATAAATTGCAAGGTGGATGAATTCGGACATCGAGGTATTTAAATCGTGGTCAACTCCGTCTTTGTACTCATGAAACACATTTATATAATGCTAACGACGATTTTTACGGAAAAAAATATGCATTTTCATCGTAAACATGTAAGAGAAAGAATCTAAATGCAATTTTCTGTCAAAGTGTGATGCAGTAGTATAAGACTTGTTAAAGCATATTATTTTCACCACACTTGCAGAATTTCCTTTTCTCTCTTTCCTGATATATGATATGAGTCATGTGTCATGTTCTTGATATATATGTGTTTACTTTTAATATATTTTCTGGTCAATGTTTGTTGTTTTCGTCATTTATCTGTCAAAAAAAACATGTCAGAACTATCGCATCTTTGGGATAAGCATTAGCTATTTTTGCTGCTATGGCGCTTTTTTGTAGATACCTAATCCGCATGTCCCATGTAAAATGCGCATAAAAATGTGATAACGCATTATACAGTCTGTTCAAAATTTCGTAGGTTGATTTATGATCTTTATTTATTATGAATTCGGGTTATACTCTTGGGAGATGCCATCACTGATGTCATCTTGAAGCTTTTCCTGAGCACACTTAAAAAGTAATAATTCGTTGTGACACATTTGAGATAAAAATTGAATTCTGGTCATGTAATAACACTGTGAAGGGAACTGCCTGGAAGTAACTGGGACAGATTGCTATTGTAGTACATTCGAATTCATTGCGGTTATGACAACTAAAGGAAATTGACGAGTCAATTTGAAGAGAATCGCATGCACTACACACAAAATGGGTATGAGGGACTAAATACACACTTGGTATGAAATTTTACTCCAGACCTTTCAGCAACTTCTCGTAATATTTAAATAATTATGCGGGCATTTCACTATAGCACTCTTGCAAACTGTCGTACGACGAATGAGAATACTCACAATATCTTTCTCATCTTCATCAGAACTCATCTCGACTTGCAGTTTCAACCTTGACCGTTATTGTACATAATGACTTAATGGTTTCTGTTAATTTGATCACGTATTGAATTACAGTAAACGAGCTCAAATGACTCTTGATGGCCCTATATACGTGAGACATATCAATTAATGGCGTGGCAGTGTGGCGCAATCGAACACAAACACACACATGCACCCCAATGCACGCACACCCTCCCACATCTACACACATACACTCACACCCTCCCCCTAACTCTCTTGACTTAATCGTCATGCGCGTTGGTACGAGTTCTGCGCTTAGCAGACTAAAATTTGTTTCTCAACAGAACAGGTGCTTTACATGTCTGATGCGATTGCTATTGATATGTCCGTATCGTTTATTGTTATGAATATTACGCCCAATCTGTGTCTACTGCTGATTACTATGTTTACCGATAAGTGTTACATGTATAGAGTTATTGTTCCAAATACAATTGTTGTTGTTGTATCAGTATTTTGTAAAAGCATTTAATAAGAAACAGACTTTTATAATTATTATGATTATTATCAACATTATCACCATCATCATCAATATTAATGTTATCATTATTATTGATGTTATTATAATTATTATTAACATATTGTTATTTTATGTTTGATACCATTATTGTCGCAATTAGTATTATTAAGGGTATAATTATTGTTACTCTGTGTTAAATTATTTAGAGTTCACTAAGAGTAAACTGCTGTTCCGAAAGATTATGCTATGATGAAGTCCTATAAAAAAACAAATTATTTTGAGAAATACAACAATGTTTGTTTTAAATGGCCTAGAAACGTATCAAACATTTTGAAGCATCTACACTTAATATTGCTGTCTTAGAAAATCATGCCCCAGTACACTAACTACTGGAAAGTGTAGCAGATTTAAACGATAGAAATTCATGTTTACATATACGCTTCGAATAAAGGAAGTCTGAAAATAACCTGGGTACATTTTCATAGAGAATTTAAAGTTCAATCTGTTCTATTATGTTTAAAAGGCGGTCAGACTTTTAACTTGTTTAGCTCATCACTCCCCTACTATGAACCGGATATTGCGTGTTAAAAAGAGCGAGATATGATATCATTCAATAATGGCGGTACACTAAGCCTGATCGACTAATATTCAAAGCTTCAAAAATTCACAAGTTAAAAGGTAGAGATTACGAGATCAGTAGCAAGGTCTATCGATTACCTTACTTCTTTTTGTCATCTCTTTTCCGTTTCGGCAAACATCGCACACAAAAATGTCGCTTGAATCGAAAAGAAAACCTTTGCCATTCTTCCGGATGATGTCACATGGACATGTTCCGTCCCATTAAGCTTCGAGACCTTGTCTTGTTTTATCAAGGTCCCTGGTGTCGAGAAAAAGGCCACACCGCCGCTGGAGGTAATTGTTGAACAGACGGCATCTCGTGTATATTTTACCGACGACGATAAAGCGCGCTAAAATAGCGCCGAGGGACTCATTACACGAATAGCTGAGAAGGTCGAGTTTGCTTACGCGCGAGATGATCTTTCTGCTACACAAGCTAGTACGTGATGCGTGAACGCGTACGGCGATCGATCGCTTAATACGAGATGAACACCTTCGATCGTCGGTGTGTGTGCCCTTTTACCGCCCAATTTCACGCGCGGGAGATAGCTTGACGTCCGAGGAATATAATAGCGATTACGTGATCGGTGTATCAAACAAATTTTGGTAGCATATTCAAAATTACATTTTCAACCTGGGTTACTCAATGCCGTAGGTTCATACTTTCATTTTCTTGGAGGCTTTATATTACATTATGTTATATGATATTATTACAGTATTAAATTAAGTCTCAATTATATTAAAAGCCGTAAAACTCTTACAGTTACTGCCATGGTTTTTTAGGTGTTGGCTCGAGCGTACAATAGGGGGCTCAAGGAAATTTGCAACAGTATTAATAGTATGCCGTTCTTGTAAATCGCTAATCACACTACGACACAACGTCTCTAAGAGCTTCAAAAAGCCTATGCGGAAAATTATTACCCCTACTTTAGCTCCAGCAAATTAAGCGCTCAGTGCAGTAATGAAATAAATCCTGCCAGTTAAACACTTACAACACCTGGGCCGCGAGAGGAAAATGTATAATCACTGTCTTGTCAGAGAACGTTAATGCTGCGGCAGGGACTCGAACCCTGGACCTTGTCGTTCACAGTCCGGTGTCTTATTCACTGAACCACAACACCATATTTTTTTTTATTTTTTTTATTATGAGTGGAATTGTCGGAGTCTGATGCCCTCCTTCTTCTTATACCTATTATGCATGAACAATGTATGTAAAATGTGTCAGTATTAGTTTACGTTTGTTTGAAAGGGTGTATGTATTATGAAGAAAAGAAAAATGAAATGTTAGCACATTTTAAGACTAAAAAAGAGAAAATACATAAAGAGTGAATTTACGGCACGAGCGAGTTTTTTGTCCTCTTCTCTTTTTACCGCGTGTATCGTTTACAGCTGAAATTGATCCTCGCAAGAATTATTAACACAAATTGAGGGAAATTTTCAAAAGCGATTGATATTGGCTCGGTGGAGCAAGGTATGACGTCTTGTTGTAGTTTGGTGACTCCCCAAGGTTGAGTTGGGAAAATTATTTCACTAATGAACGAGGTATAAAAGCAAGCCTTCTGCTAGATATTTAATTAAGACATCTCCACAAGTGTAATTCATAAACCAGCATTGCTTTATGGAGTGCGAGTGCAATGTGAGTCATGCCACAGACGCCAATGCAGCCAGCGCTGGATACTTTCTACCCCGTCACCTTGCTAGTTCATTTTACATTTACGTATCGAGGGGACACGCATATTCCGGGCCTCTTTACATAATTTTTTCGTCCCCTCCCCTCCCCCTAACAAATGAAAATGTTTTTTTCACCAACCTTCCGAATATTTGACCGAAGTCTAAAAATCATCCTAAATGTCTATATGTTTTGTATTCAAAATCAAAGTAAACATATATGAATGATTTGTATGAAGACTAGGTTGTGCAGGTGCTGACTGAAGAAGGGGTGTATCCCTCGCTCTCGGATGATGCCTCTGTTTAAATTCTTCGATTTTTGTTTCCCCTACCTTATTTTGATTAAATTTTATAAAAACATAATCTCATAGTTTTGCTTCTAACTCACAATTCTGGATATCAAACTTCGGATCCAGTAATTGAGATGCACGAGATGGTGGACATGACAAGTTTGAAATATTGGAATAACATAGTTGTCTAAGCGTATGTGTGTGTGTCGATGGTTGTGTATAGAATAATAAAATTAATACACATGTGTATATATATTTTGACCAACACTTAAAACCGAAATTTTGTATATACTGTATCTCCTACGGTTGTTTCATTATTTCTTCTTCATTTGTCTGCATATATACAGTATGTATTGGTGTGTGGAGGTGTATGCTGGTGGGTATGTGTGCGTTGTGTGCGTTCAAATATATACTGCAATATTATAGGGTTTCTTTGAGCTTGCCATTCCGTTAAAATGACGTATGTGACAACGACTTATTTTAAATGATATAATACCCTACAAATTATCTCTGGTGAGTTTTCTTATCTAACTTTGAAATGTTCAACTTTTCTCATGGTATATTTCTGCGGCCCAGATGTATATTGACATATTGACCGTTGAAGTACGGTATTGATTTGAAATTTTATTTAGCATTTCCAAAATGTTGATATAATTTATTGAATATGAGGCATATGTGTCTGTAATTACCTCACTCGAGAATCGTCGAAATTTGTTTTAATTTATGTATATTCGGGATTTTTTCATGTTTGCATTGCACATGTGCATCTCGACCATGTTTAACTTGCAATAAAGTCGGTTCCCTATAGAGAGTCTGATAATATTATTATTTTCTTCTTCTTTTTTAAGTATCATGATCATCATTATTATCATTGTAATAATAATTTAAATTTAATATTGTTTTCATTTTTTTGTTTTTTCTACCTTACCTTGGTTTTGTTTTTCTTTGAAAAAGATCAATATTTGATTCAATGGTGCATGCAAATTTCGTCCTTTTTCCATATTCATTTAATTCCATTTCTTATTGCCAACAAGAGGTTTGCGATGTTTGAACGGTGGGGTAGCTATTTCCTGCATGGATGTGTGGGCGTGTGTGCGGGCGGGTGTGTGGGAGTGTGTGCGTGCGTGTGTGTGTGTGGCAGGTGGCAGGTGGGGGCTGATGTAATTTATCAATGAGGAATATTGAGCAAGAAGCGAGGGGAATGATTAGGAATTGGGAAAGGGAACAGAAACAGTCAACAGCTCCCCACTTCCCGCTTCCCGCGTGCCACTTTTTGCCTATCTCTTTCTTGTTTTTAAGAATCATATATCGTCTCCAACATTCACTATTTCTCTAAATATACCCTGCCAAAAAAAAAGGTCAAATTCAATAATCCTATGGAATTTCAATATCCCTATACAAGCCTAATGTAAAATGTGCATATTCAGATAATGTTCACATGTTCATGATGTTGTTGAATTCCCAAGCAAAATCCGCCAACTGAACCTTAACTTCGTACGGTATTGTTGCATTCTGAAAAATTGCTTGAAGCAAAAGAGAAAGGAAAAAGTGTTCCACCAGATATGACTTTTCTTTTTTTTTTAAACTTTCTACCGAAGAAGGCACGTTCGACTAGTGTTTAGAAATTCATTTCGCACTGAAGTTTTTCAATTCCTAACTCTCAAATTAAATAGACAGGTCGGACGGGGTTAATACAATATTCGATTACATTATTCATGAAAACAGCGAAACTGCTATACGCAGTAAAGTTGGTTTTTTATAAAGAGAAATGCAATGTTCGAACTCTCATCTGAACTCAAGCGAGGATGGACTGTGAATATTTTGATATAAACGCTGAAAAGGTTGTCTTTGGTTGGCATAGTTACAGAACCAAGTAATAGCTTTGAAGGTCACCATGTGTCAACAAAAATCGTCTTGAAATAAGACAATTTAAGCATAATTAGAATTTGCATTTCATTTCTACCAGAGTTTGTATGTCTTGTTGTCAAAAATGATTCAGCAGGGAGGCATGTCGACGGGGGAAATTGTTGGGGCATATTCCGCCTGTCCAATTGGCAATGTGGATTATTGAAATCGCCTGGTCGCTTTCTATTAAAGTCAAGGCTTCGGTGAGGATAAGCCCATGCCTCTTGCAACTTAAAGGCATTGTTTAACAATGTTTCCAGTTATACAAATATGAAATGCATAGCCCTACGTGTTACCAGTGTCTGTGATATGGTGTAATATTGCGCTTCAAAATGATCATGAAGTGCCTCAAAAAGTTAGACAAATTATGTGACCGGTTTTACCACACTTATTTTCCCCAACAGACTGTAGTTTATTAAAAACGGTTGGGAAAATTGTTTTTGGATTTTTGAATTTCAATCATAAATATCTTAATAATCAGACAGGCGATTAGCTTGTAAAGTCATGGAATTCCTGACCGGCCTAAAGGTTTATAATTATGATTGCAGCATGAGCTAAACCAGGATTTTGTTACAATCTCCAACAAAGATACCCAATCCCTTTAATGGCAATTCATCCTTTCGAACCGGTTAAATTGGATAAAAACGGAAAACAAAAACAGATATCAATTTGAAAAAGTATTTGATATAATTGACAAAACAATGTGATCGATGGGTTTTTTTTATTATAATTACTACACCTTTGGGGATTTCAAATCAGGAATTAGTTAATCTGTTATGACGTCATTGTGAATAACTCTCTCATTTCCTTTACACTAAATATCATCACTTCCGGTTTTGTAGTAACTCTTCTCCCAAGATTATTTAATGGAAAGGGGGAGGAGAATACAGAAAGTGTTATTATGTACAGTATACAGTATATATATATATTTACCCTTATCATTAATGTTCATAAATTCCGATATGTTTCCTTTTTTGGTGTCAGACGTCCACTTTAGATTCATGCAACAGAGCACGTTTTTTTTCAACAGCCTAATCTTTATCGCGTTTCTGATATCCTTATTTTGTATTTGTAGTAGTCTTATGAAGTTGCATATTTATTGGCTTGTTTATTCTTAGTATGTAGCATGGGGCAAAATTGCAACCCTTCATGATCTGCCTCTTACTGGTTGGGGTTGGAGTGCCGTGTGTGGGAGCTGGTCCTATCTTATCCACTCAACGTTCCTTTACCCCTATCCCTTCCTCCCCCCCCCCCCCCCCCCTTCCCCCTCTCTCTCTCTCTCTCTCTCTCTCTCTCTATTTCTCTTTCTTTTTCTCTTTCCCGATGTTTGAAGGGGTACGTGCCCTCCATGTTTCTATGTAGCTACGACAATGGTTGGACGTGTTAGGAACACCAATGCTGACAAATATCTACTTAACGAGGTGTTTCACCTCGTTAAGTAAGGGCAATGTCATTACACAGGCCTGCATAGAAAACTAACGTGGCTGTAGTCATCTTTCGGCAGAGACCCTGACTATGTAATTTTATTTTCTGTTCAAGTTATTCACCTTCTTGATTGTTTACTTTAAACCTTAAACAAATTCCATGAGCTTTTTATAGACCCCCTCACTGCCCTGTCAGCACCATGCATTCATAAAGTTCATCCAATTTGCGCTGACCGCTGGCGCGTTCAAAATATTACACAATATCATCATGTCCGTTACCATGGAAGCAACTTTGCGATCGGATGATCTCACGTGATGGATATCCTACGTGACATACTGCATCACGTGACGTGATATACTCTGCAGATACATGGTATTAAGAATATTTTTTTTTCATAAATATTAAGACACATGTCATTCATACGATAGCAGTCATAGCGTGATGGGTTTAATTTGTAATATTATTATTATTATTATTATCATTCGTATCATCTTCATTACTGTTATTATGATTATTATCATTATTATTATCATTATTATTATTATCATTATCATTGTTATTATTATTCTCATTATTAATATCATCTCGAAGACTGATCTTTATGATGAGTATTATGTACTGGGGTTACATTACATTTCCGACCTTTTAAAAAACCTAATTGCATTCCTGAGTTTTCGCCTTTGGGTACTGAACACATAATATTTGGCTGTTCAGTCGACTTTAAGAAAGTGATATGTTTTAAGTAGTGGGGAAGATTTTTGCTTTAAAATGGTTATAACATACGAACAAAATCGTCCGTGTTGTGGTCAACACAGTAACAAAAGTCTCGCAACAATACAAATGTGAGAAGCAACGAGGGATAAAGAAAGAGAGAAGGAAACGGCGACCAAATTAGGTAGACATAGTAGCAGCAATGTATTAAACTGTTCACGACGTTTTTTAGCGCTAAAAATTGTAAATTGAAATGTTAAGGTGTAGATCTCCAAAGGTCATATATATGGTGGCAGGAGTGGGATATATTTCTAGAATATCGCACACCGTACCATGAAGCACGTATGTTGCCCCAGGCACACTAAACAAGGCGGACACCTGACCAACAACAGACCAAACTAGAACTGCAATCGTGTAGAGCAACATGCATGCAATGACGTAGTATCTATTGCAATTTGTAAAAAGTCTGCAGCATCTAGGATAATTGAGATATAAAGGTAGAATTGAACGACTAAAAATGGATCCCAAACGGACAAACTGGCGCCTCAACGGTCACGCATGAGGGATTTCGATGATTATGCCTACAAAGTTTGCAAAGGAATTGGGATAGGGGAAGGGACCTAGATAGGGCTCGCAAGCACTACGTGCAAAATAAATGAGATTTGGGGGGAGAAGATCAAGATATCAAGAAGATAAAGAAGAATTCAGAACGCGAATGAGTACAAGTCAATGGCGTTGGACGTCATCGCAATAAAACATTATATTGCCTCCTGTGGCAAGTCGGTTTCGAAGTGTAACTGAGGTAAGAGTGACACCGCTAAAAAGGCGCAATAATGGAATCAATTTAACGGCGGTGTCTTCTCCCTGTATACTATCAGATTTCAAGGAAATTGGTAGAGTTAGGAAATACGCCTGAAACAATCAATTCTATATAATAATAGGATTTTAGAAATCTTTTTCTCGTCGGATAATTACGAAGATCAAACAATATTTTCAATAAGAAGAGGATTTTAGAATTTTAAATCGTTGTCGGACAATAAGGAAGATCAAACGTAACCCTGAAACATTGACATCATCTCACTTTCACTTCCAGTGCCATTTACACATACCATACATGGCCATGAGAGAATCTCCCTCTCAAGTTCCTCTTAATGGATGTCATAGTATATCGTCGTCCGGAACTGTAATTGCCGCTTTGTTGAGGGAAATATTTTGTGTCGTTTGTGTCCATGTATTTCCGATATTCAATTTTTGTCACCATCGATTTCTTGTTTAATCCTTTTTTTCCATTGTTAACATCAGTATTCGGAGCCAGGGTACAACTATTTTGTGTCAAGAAATAGGAATAAATGTTAAAAACGGCTTGCCATAAGATCGCATGGAAGTAAGTTTAAATGTAAGATGTCCTTTATTCTTCTTCGTTTCACATCATTGTTGTTGTTTTTGTATCTTCTGTCAAAACAAGATCTGTCAATTCGACTCGGTGTGAGAAAGTCATAACAAACTTCTTCAATGACTAAGAGATATCAAAAGCTGTCCTGCTAGATTTGACAATGACCTATCTCTTGCTCTGTCTGACTAAACAGAGATTGAAAGGACGGCTATATCACCTCACTTCTTCCCAATATGAACGGAGTGGTCACGTCTTAAGCCCGTGCTTAACGAGTTCTGCAATAATAATACGATTTTAGAAGAAACGAAATGGCTTTTAAAGTCTTAAGACAAAAACAGAAGGACTTTCGAAATATATATCTTTTTCAAAATAAGTAAGATCCCAACACCATTAAAGGGATCGTTTAACAATTAATGTTAAATCTGAGATACACGGCCCTATGTGTTATCAGTGTCTGTGATATGGTGTAATATTGAAGCACTAACAAAATTGCGCTTCAAAATGATCAAGAAGTGCCTCAAAAAAGTAAAAATCTTTGAGTGACCGGTTTTACCATACTCGTTTTCCCCAATAGAATGTAGTGTTATGAAAACCGTCAGGCGAACGGTTTTCAAAATGTTTAATTCCAATCATAAATATCTTGATAATCAGACAGGCGATCGGCTTGTAAAATTCATTTGGTTCCTGACTGACCTAAAGGTCTATAATTATCATTGCATCATGAGCTAAATCCAGAATTTTATTTCAGAATCTGAGACAAAGTTACCGGATCCCTTTAAGATATGAATAATGTATATGGAGAACGGGATATATTAGATGGACAATTCTATTCCTGTGACCATTGTATATATTACAAGTCGTGAGATATAATGGTATCCAGTGCATTGGCACACCACAATATTATAGATTTAGCTGTGTTTGATTATCAACGCTGTCTTAAATACATTATGCTGGTATTTTCTATGATTAATAATATGCCGATATAAACGTCTTTTCATACGTTTTCTTCTGATCAATGTGTTTTTACTAGAAGGGCATAGCTTCCGTTAATTTGTATTTCATCACAGCAGAGATATCATGAATTACTTATTTCATGTTTGTCTTTCAGATTGATTTTAAGAATCAAATGCCATGTTGGTGAAATTGGTATCTTTGGCATTTGGGGGTTATCTTATACTTCCTTGGAATGTTTTTTTAGCCACCGCTTTATTGCTTTTCATCTCACTCATCTTCCAGATGGTTCCACGTCGTCCGTAAAGTCCATAAAAAAACATCGATGCTTAAATTGGTTGTAAAAGCATGATCATGTATCGTTCTCAACTTGACATTTAGAACCCCTTTGATGAAGAAACCTATGGCAATTTGATTGAATTGTAACAATGGTTACCCTTCTTCGACCAATCAATAGTGACTCTGTCATTTCTGCCACATTATTGTTAAACATTTTAAATTATTCTGTCTGATTTCTCATCTTCGGTCATTTCAGTTAGTGACGCACAAGGCTAATGAACTTGCCGTATGTTGATTTTTTTTTCTTGACAATCATGTCGCAATTCCAATTTCAGTAATAAAAATGAAATTAAGTGTAAGAGTATTATGTGGTTGTTTGGTTATTTTTCAAGATAGACGGTTTGTCCCATATAAACAAAAAACACTTATAAAATTGGTGTCCTGCAATTTATATGTGGTTAAAAAATGTTGCACACCCATTTATGTTAATGTGATTTTAGTGCCATTTGCTCGGATTCAGTCCTGAATTTTATTTTGTAAAGATAATTATCTTTAATACTCGCTGTCAGTGATATAAGACCGTTGATAACTCATGAGTTAAATGTTATCATCTTCGTTTTTCGCGGGGAAACATGAACTAGGATGCTGGTAGACTTTTCTGTCAAGAGAACCTGCTCGTCAGGATTTTAGGTGATTAAGAACAAATTGCAAACAAAAAAGGAGAACGCATCATCGATATATCACATATCATGTAGTGTTTTCAATGAAGTCATTCGTATTACATGCATCTAATGATCTAATGTCTAGCAATTTAATCATCAAGAATTCACACGATCTCTTATACACCCAGGCCTCCCTACTATGTAGTGGTGGTGATTACTTTACCTGGCTACTATTAGCATAAATGCTTTTAAGTAGGCAACCAGAAGGGCGACAGCTTTAGGTCCTCTTCGAGGGACCTGGTAAAGAGGATTAATGCCTTACCAAAGGACACTAGCGCATCGACTTGGTTTCGAACCCGAGTCACCGGATTACGAAAGCACTGCTCTACCGACTGAGCTATCGCGCCTCCTCGAGAAACAATGATCGTTTCAAAAGAAAAAGAAAAAAAGAGGAACTGATTGCAAAGCTGTACGTGGTGTGAAAGTGGTCACCTCTCTACTTCCGGGTGGATTTCTGAAATTCACACCGCGTCATCTGCCCCTTCGCTTAGACAGCAGTGAAGGAGTGTGACACCGTGGACCTACTATATCCTGACCGGGTAATACCTCCTTTCAATCAAGACTGTCGAATGAGAGATGGGTTCGGCGTCAGTAATACCAACAGCAGTTTTAGAGGGTTTGTAGTTCATCGAGGTTTCCAGCCCTCCCCACCCCCCCCCCCCCAAAAAAAAAAATAATAATAATAATAATAATAATAATAATAATAATAATAATAATAATAATAATAATAATAATAATAATAATAATAATAATAATAATAATAATAAAAAAATAATAAAATAGTAAATAAATAAATAAAATAAAAAAAATAAAAAATAAAAAATATAAAAAATCTTGATAATAAATTAATTAAAGCAGAGCAAATATTATTTAGTAAATCAATTAATCCAAGAACCCTAGCCCCAGTCCCAAAAATAGAAACAACGTCACAAAAACTTGCTGGAAATCATCTTCAATAAAAACCACAACTCGGACCTGTGTTAAGTACATGCTGTCGGGCCTACTTGGTTTGATTTCCTTCTACTAAAATCACTTGGCACATATGATTCATTTGTAATCTGGAATATTCAGGATAATGTTTTGTGCAAAAACAAATTATACCATTACCAGAACTCAAGTTTATCTTTACTGGGGAAATTATGCTATGTGCAATGGGCAATATCAAATTCCACATCTGGGTGTCAAAAGAGTCTCGTTAAAGCTATTGAAAACAAATCCACATCATGAATACACTTCTGAAACCAATGTCACGCAAACCCTACGTAATGTGTTCCGTAATAAATCGTTCAAAATAAGAATTGACAAAAACTAACAGCTGCTTTTAGTCGATCTGCGTGTTAAGTGGTCACAGATATCGTGATATTGCCTAGCATTCAAAAGCGAAAAGAGTCCACCATTGGATATATTGATTAATTTTGTAAGTTTTTCCCATGTGTATTTCGTCATTCCTGCACGTAGAGTGTAAATATATTAATGTAAATTACTTGTGTCACGTGATTAACAAGGTTCAAGAAAGTAAAATAGGTTAACAAGTTTAAAGTGTTAGAGAGCAGGTGCACGAGACCGAATTCCCCACATCCTCTCTCTCTCTCTGTCTCTCTCTCTCTCCCTCTTTCTCTATTTCTCTCTCTCTCTCACTCATCTCTATCTCTCTCTCTCTCTCTCTCTCTCTCTCTCTATATATATATATATATATATATATATATATATTTCATTTTATCTCTATTTCTTCTCACTGACCGTCTCTCCGTTGTTCCTTTTCTAAGTCTTTCAGTGTTCAATTTTCTCTTGTTTTTATCTAGCATTTTTAGTCTGTCTCCTGTTTATATTCTCTCTGATTTATTTTCTCTCTCCCTCTCTCTCTCTGTCTTTCTATATTTTTTAATATATTACTCCTCCCCCATTTCTCTCTTTTACTATTCTTTTAGCACTATCCCAAGGCCCAAAATAATGTAAACATTTTGAATTTCTAGATAGATACTACTAAAAACATCCCTTAGGCTTTATTGAGACCAATTGTAAATATATACTCCCCCTCAGATACATATGTTTTTCAGTATCAGGGGAGGCATTTATTCTAAAATTGCCAGGCTGTTTTCCATGCGGGTCATTCTATTTCAAAATAACCTTCTGGTACTACATTTGTAACTTCACAATTTCTTGAATGTGATAACGGTCATAATTCAATTTATGCTGAACGTTTTTAGGCAGAGTTGCTATTGTTTCATGCATAACTCGATTAGTCTAAATGGCGGTTAGGCTGTATGTATCGAAGATGCGAATTTCTGTCAATTAAAACACAATGTGATATCCAAAGCGACCCGATTAAAAGAAGGCAGCGCCGAGAGCACTCTTATACTACAACTAACAGTGGCGTGGCGTGAGTTCATCAATTGGGGGGGGGGGGGATTGCACGATGAGAGGGCGGGGGCGGGGGTCTTACTTGAAGAATTATTTACGAGTTAACAAGGCGTTAGGTGTAAAGTGTGGGTGCCCATGCTTCCTCTTTTGTCGTCCTTTTCCTCTTTTCTTTGCAGCCTTTTTCTCCGTTTCTTCCCTTCCTCGCTTTTATTCTTTTCTTCTCTTTTTTTCTTCTTCGTTTTTACCTCTTGATTAGGGGCACATGCTTCCCGCTCCGCCCTGTAGCTACGCCACTGATAGCTAACATGTATAAACTAGCGTCCATGGGGCATGTAATCCATACATGCCCGTTTATCGAATTGTGTGGTTCCCAATCCCTTCTCTGTGGGGCTCCCTGAAGTTGTTATATCAAACCCCAATGTAAGTTGAGGTATATGAATGATCATACACCATTCTGAGAAGTTATCATTACGGCGACACAGCTTCCAGCGATAGCACTATAATTTATAGTGCTTAACCAATGCTTTACTTTAATAGGTCCAGTCAATTATTTTCCCCTTTTTTGTTTACCTTTAATATTTTACGACCACAACTCACATAATGTAAAGTCCTGCCTAAACATTAACCTATTTCTATCTTCTTCTTTTTATAGAAAGCTCTTCATTGTATTAACCGTTTTGTGCATTTTTGTTCTTCAAATATATTCCATGAAGGGCATGATAGGATAAGGGCAAGAAAGTATCGCATTTAAAGAATATCAAACCCATAACAAGTAGTATCCATAGATGAACTGAAATGTAACATCCTCCTCTGAGGACAACAACACCTCACATTTGTTTTTCAGGGACAAAATTATAATTGCACCACCTTTCCAGGTAGTATATTTAATTGCATATTCGAAAAAAGGCCCATCGATAAAAAGAAGAAAAAAGAAAAAAGAGTCTTTATAACAATATAAAAACATAATTTAAAAAGAATACGCGGAACATTTATTACAAAGGCCTTTTCAAAATGATTTTTTTTATCAAACTTAACACACACCCTCTCTCACTGTCTCCCTCTCCCTCCCTCTCTATTTAATCCATCTAACCGTACTCCGGTCCCGCATCTGACCAGTACCAATTCTTGCTCCATCTTAAATCACTATTGTGGAGATGGGACATATGATTATATTCCTTTTTCAAAAAGGCACTCTGCAACATCATAACCTTTCTCTCTCTCTCTCTCTCTCTCTCTCTCTCTCTCTCTCTCTCTCTCTCATTCACATCTCGGTGACAATTAAGGTCTTTAGGTACTTCATCGTAACTTGTTCAATAAGAGGGGTTACAAAGCACCCCAGATCATGGCGGAGAGGGAATTGAAAATTAGATCGCTTTGCACGACGGTGAACTGCAACATCACGCATTTCTCTCTCTCTCTCTCTCTCTCTCTCTCTCTCTCTCTCTCTCTCTCTCTCACACACACACTCTCCTCTATCTCTATCTCTCTTTCCCCTTCTCCCCTCTCTATCTCTTTCTCTCTCTCTCTCTCTCTCTCTCCCCCCCCCCCCCCCCCCTCTCCCTCTCTCTCTCTCTCTCCGTCACATCTCAGTGATAATTATTTAAGGCGTTACGGGACTCTACCTCCGCTTTGTCAAAAAGAGGTTACACAGCACCCCAGATCGGCAGAGGAGGTCATGGTATCGCGAAATGTCATCCCTGGTACGTGACAGTGAACTCTGGCAAAACCGTGACTGGACTTCCCAACCCGACGTGAAACTAATGACTACAGGGAATTTAATCTCGATGTGAGCGAGAAAGATCCGCTGGCAGGGGCGACATTACAAGGGGCTGCGGGGAGTGATGCCCCGTCGAATTATCTTTACTTATTATGTTTTAGGAAATGGATTAACATGTAATAAAGTAACTAAACTACATTTTGGGATGGCTTAGCAACGCTCATATCTGTTGAAAACCCATGAAACCAATGGCTCTCATTGGTGACATCCACACTACGCACGCCACATATATATATCATGCTGACTTTTTGTGTAAGACCCCCCTCCCCTCCCCTTTTGAAAATGACCTAACTACGCCCCTATCCGCTGAAAATCATCCGGAGGTTGTAACCTAGATGTACGCCCTATCTGCTATTTGTTTAGCCCAAATCCCCGAACGGGTGGTGAGGTTGCGACTTATCGGGATATGTAGGCAACCTCCATACTTGGAAAGATACAAGAAATACAGCGCGGATCTGATTGTGTTTATGTGGGGGAAGGGGGTGCTGTGAGGTACGTGCGTGAGCTAGCGCTTGTGCGTTGAGTGAGGGTGTGCGTGTGTGTGTGTGTGTGTGTGTGTGTAGATGTGTGAGTGTGCGTATTTCTGAGTGGATTCTGGGGGTGAGAGTTTTTTTGTCTTTATGCCACGGAGAATTGTTGTGTGGTTTGTGTTCGTAGGGGCAATTTTAGCATCACACTTTCTCATCTTATTTCCTTCTTTTTACTTTTCTCTCGAGATCTTTCACAAATATGAGCCCGTTTTATAAATAGTTGATATCAATCCAAATATGAAAATAGGAGAAAGGAGACTGCAAACATGCGATTGATTGGAGGACTTGCGTCTGATTTGGATAAATAACAACTGTTTATAAGACTGGGACCAGAAGTGCAAATGTTTTTTTTTACCTGAGCAATTTAATATGCTTGGTTCACGCATTTAAATGTTTTTTTTTCTCACAATTCATTGTACGTATATTGTATTCTAAATCCTAAAGTTATGGCAAGGTATGAAATGTGAACATTCTTGTTTGTACTTTTTGTCATTTTGTACGTAATGATGAACTTCATGTTTGTGGCAAGAGGAAATAATGAAAACTATCATATTTCTTCAATTGTACCCATAAAGATACATCGGCAAAAGAAATCGTCAAATATGTAAGATTGAATTTGTGTTTGTGTTTGTGTTTCTATTTATATTTTTTTGTTTTTTCGTATGTATGTTTTCTTTTTCAGTTAGACGTAAACCTAAAACTGAAATTAATCCTAAGTGATTATTTATGTACACAGCTTCTGCTATTATGATGATACTCTGATTATCATACTGAAAATATTTGCTGAGGAATAATTACAAACATATTGATAAAATTCGAAGTAATTAATCAGGTATATAAGCATTCACATTATGAAATCGATGTTGGGCGTATGAGAAAGGAAATAGAATGAAAGTAAATAATTCATGTATGAATCGAGAGAGTGTGTTATTTTGAGAAGGGTGGGGAGAAAGGAGAAATCACATATACTTTAAAACGCTTTAGCTCATAAGCCCTAATTGAAGTGTATCTCTGTATTAAAGTTTATTCATCATGGCTATTACGGAATGACGTCATCCTGATACAAAAATTTATTTGATATCACCCAGTTGGCATTCCCATGATTTATGTCTTTTGGAATATAATATAGCTACAAAATTGTGGGTATTTATTTTATAAAAGAATCAAACATTACGAGGCGCAAGACCAAACAATACTATTAAGATGGCGCTAAAGAAAATATAAAAAATACGTAGACTCACACAATTAAGTACATACTACTATATGCACGCATATATAAAAAGATCACGCCACATTTGATTCGATGCAAGTATTATTTCCCTGGTTTATAAGATATCATAAATGTGTGTAATTTAATATCCATTTGTTTTATGCTTCCTTATGCATAGCGTTTTATCAATTATTAGGTCCTATTCACAATCAATTGGCTTAACAAATAATCAAATCCTGCTAATTATCATGATGAAGTGACAAAATTGGCCCTCTCCGAATCAACTAGAGTCAATTTCTGTAACTTTTATTAAAAGGATAATATCATTTCCACTCTGTATTCTTTCATGTATTTTACGGATTAGAATATTATGAAATGCTACCCAATTTAAGACAGAAATTACAACCAAATGTTGTATGACGTCAGTGAATATGACACCAAGGCCGAATTCGTTGATTTCTATGCTATACTAATATGACTTTAATCGGAGCCATTTTAGAAACCCCCTCACAGTAATCACAATATTGACTTGTTATGGCAAAATGCATCAGAGTGTTATAAAAATAGTGGCAAGGGGTTTATTTTTGACTATCACATTTTGCCTCGAATAATGTTGATAATTGCAAATCATCTATGAAGCATTTCAATCGAGGAACGCGGCAAAATGGCAACGCAGGCATGAGCAGAGGGACAGCCCCTTTTGGGTGAAATTAAATTCTTTTCAAGATTGAAATCAATAAGAATTTAGTCAATCATACCTATTTCTTTGTTAAACTAACCACTTAAAGAAAAACATTTCGGGGCACAATTGACCCACTTATTCAATTTTCGCCAATTAGTGAACTCATTTTTTGGCGGAAAATTGTCAAGTTTGTCTCAAATGTGCTCCCTTAGTTATCGAATATTTTGTTTTTCTGCAGACCTTAAGGAGTTTCTATGTTTTATTTGATTTGCGACATGTCCGTCGGGTAATAATTATAGAAGATATCGATACACAGTCAATACCTACCCTAAAGTTGAAAGTTCGTGGGTAATTTTGGCTTGTTTTGTGGCGACATTTGGTCCAATCATGAATTTTGCGGTAGGCTAAAAATCTACTTTTGAAATGTTATTTTGCCATCTTAAAAAATGTTTTTCTAATGCTTTTTTTTTCTTCTATTATTCATATTCAATTTTGTTCTATTTCAACAAGAATTACATTTGATATTTAATGTTGACAATAGTCAGCTTCGCGAAAAACATCTGCAAAAATCGAAGTTGCGCATTATTATGATTATGACATTTTTGTTCGATCACTCTGCTTTTGCTTCACTTTTTCATGAAAAGAGCTTCTAACATTTAGCATCAAACTTTTAGACTCAAACTTTCATATTATCTTCAATTGTACATCTAGCATTGCAGTCACTAACTTTTAGCACCATTGTCTCTCATCTTCACAATGTTACAAGTTCCTTTAAGACGACTTCACAAGTTATTAGAATAAATCAATCATTGTAAAAAGATTTAGAACGTCGCCTTTCCTATTTCGTACGTCGTGATAATCCATCAAGAACCTATAAAAGGTGACTAGTAACACCTCTAATTGAAAGTAACTTAAAGTATTGAATATTAAAAAGAATGGGTATATATTTCGATAATATCAAAGACATATAAATGAGGCAGCCTACATTGTTATACGCACATTTCGAAATGCACGCACGCACGCCACACAAAAAACAATTAACGAACACTTCTCAACGCACGCCTTCTATATACGTAAATAATCATCGTCAGTGCGGAAAGGGAATGTTTTCCAATATCCACCCCTCTCAACCTGAGAGAAAAGTACTCCAATAACTATAATTATATCAAAAAGTATCAAAATTGGCTTTCGATTCACAACCAATAAAGGATTTATGATATAATTTCCCTTTACCTCGCTTCCTCTTTCTCTCTCTCTCTCGCTTTCTCTCCCTATCTCTCCCTAGATCAATAAATACTACTTTATTCTGCATTTCGGTAAGACTGAATGATAAACCATAAAATGAAATTTTGATAGATTGAATACGTTTATGACTAAAAGCGCTTAACATAATTTTCCTTATCCTAAATTTCTTTCTCTCTCTCTCTCTCTCTCTTCTCTCTCTCTCGCTCTCTCGTTATCTCTCTCTCTTTCTCTCTCTCTCTCTCTCTCTCTAAAATGGAACATCATTTTATATGAATGTTGCCATATTCGGCAATTTCGTAATACTGCGAGTGTGTATTAAATCGTTATCATTTGGGATGATTCTGGGATCGAACATTCGCGCCTAGAATAGAAAGGAATGATCAGGGATGGCTTTGAAGTAAAGTGGTTAACGCTAATCAAATCTTTGGCTGTATAACTGTAAGCAATCGAGGGGGATAGACACTAATTGAATGTTGTTTTGATCTCGCCTCGAACGGTTTTATGTCTACAATGACAGTGTCAACACAATATACTTTGCCTGGTGAGTTCTACGTGCCTGGGTATACGAAAGATACGTCATAGATTTTGAAAGCTGCGTGCGTCAGTGGTTTATACTTGCCAAAAGGAACAGGTAACATAGTCCTCTCTTTAACAGCCCCCCCCCCATCCCTTTTCTTTTCTTTGTCTCTCTCTATCGTTTTATCCCCCTCTCTCTCTTTTTCATCCTCTTTCCATTTCTCTCTCTCTATATATATCCATTGTAACCCTCACAATCACACTCTCTGTTATTGTGTTTCATTCCATCACATTCTTTTGTAAGCACTCCTTTCTCTCTCTCTCTCTCTCTCTCCCTCTTTTTTTTTTCTTCTCTTTCTTCTCTCCCTCTCTCCCTCTCTTCGTGTTTCAGAAATATATCCATTTCTTTAAAAGTGTGTTTTTCTGCTTAATTTTGGATAATAGTTAAACGCTCATAAACCATCATCCACACAAATGCACGCACATGAATTTCGAATTGTATTTGTCCATGTTTTTCAATTACTTTTTTTCAACAGTTTCCTCAGAATAATTAACTCTGACAGTCTAAAGAATGCCGGATAATGTTTTGGGGTGAAAAAGACAATACCTGCATACAATTTTTAGGAGATTAGTGCCCCTTCAAATCATGTTTGCTTTTCATCCCGTCTCACTCAATCTCTTCAGTTGTCTCATGAATAATTTTGACATAACTTAGATTGGAAAGCAAAGCAAAAAGATGAAATTACACTTTACAATGTCACCTGTCTGGAAGCTCTGCCTTTTAATAAAAAAAATCATAAGATGACTTTCTTACCTTGAATTTTCTCTTCTCTCTTCTCCACTATGTAATTTTGTTTTGTTTTAACCTCCTGAATTAGATCTTTAAAAATATAATGACCCTTCTTTGGGTGTGCAACCTAACTTTTAAATGCACCAGTGACTTTGTGAAATCTTCCATACCTTTTTCCCCCTTCTTTTGTAGGTAACAAGTTCTTACCCTCCGACATGTTTCGATTTGGGGGGCATTTGTGCAAAAATTAGTGGCGGGAATTGAATTACGAAGTCAGTGAAAATATTGCTCTCCGGTTTGAGTCCCACAATTATTCCAATTGGTTGGTTCTGAGAGGTTCATCTGAGTGAACACGGCTAATGCTACAAAAAAGGGTTTTACGACCTATGCACTCTTCCAATGCCATTCCATTCTGTGAAACGATTCTCAAACACTTCACACATTTGTTGTTTTATACATGTTCATCATCAGGTTTTTATGAAGTTCTGGAGATCATTTTGTTATAATCTACATAGCGGAAAAGGGTGAAAATAGATATAATTCGATTTCTACCACGGTGAATTTGACATTTTTATTTTCAATTTCATCAAGATAAACCAAATATTAAACTGAACCAGTTTTCTATTTTTTGTCATCGAGTTCAACGTAAAGCTTTGGTTATCATGACGAAATGGTATTATTTTCTCTCTCAAAGTTATTGGAACTAAACACATTTAGTTTTGGGGCATACAAGGAACATCAAAACCTTTAGAAAGTTCGCTTAAAATTGCCCACGACAAAGCATTAAATTGGTCTTGATGTTTTTAGTACAACTTAAATTCGTATAGGCCCTATTCTTTATCACTACAACCCTACTTATATGAGTAGTCAACCTATCTCTGATAAACTTTATTTCACCTACACATTCTAGATATTTTGGTCCAATCCCATTTTTAAAATCTAATTTCTCTTTTGCGATTGGCAATTTTGTGCAACTTCTGTCGTTGATCACGCATCATTGCTGCACTACCCACGTGCTATACTTTGGTATTCGTCGCCGAATGTTTATTAATATTGCTATGTGATATGCGTCATTATGCGCTACAATTTCATATGTAACCGTACAAACATAATCACCACGCATGATGCTGGGTAATCATTGCAATAAAACACGTTAATTATCACTTTTCATTCAAAGGAAATGTTATCATCGTATGTATTCCTACCGTGAAGGTTCTGCAATGATAAGTTTCACCCGCGGGAAGGAACGTGTGCACAGATGCGTGTACCCCTACTGCGCACTTTAAGAGTGGTGCACTATAATTTCCGCAGATTCGGGCATGGGACAAACCCAGCATCCTCACAGGGATGAGATGCGACTATGCAACCAGTCTTCTTAATCTTGCATGCGCTGGTGGATGCTGGCAGTGGGAATCTATCGCGAAAATCTAAAATTGCTTGCATATATCGCGGTACTCATTTTTTTAGTTAGTGCAAATCAAATCCGATATTGCTATGAATATGACATAAATTCCTTCACAATAGCTTCAAATCCTCTCGTGTTTGATGTTTCGATTATGAGGCTTCATGCTTCATTTTACGGACTAATTGAGTCATTTTCTCCGCCATGATTACACACTATTCCGACGCAATGTGTGGAAGTAATTTGGTATTATGGAACACAGTAGTGACGAATATCAGCCAGCCTATATTTACATACACGTTGACGAGATTATTGCAAAATATCGTTACATTTTGTTCAGTCCGTGATGACTACTTGTTAAGCAAGTGAGAATTCTGAAAATCAAATTTGAGCTCACGGTTGAATGAAGGATTTTTAACGGTAGATAACCCGTCGTCGTTCAGAGACGAGTGAAGCTGAAATTTTTATTTTGTTTATTTATTTTGTATATAATTCGAAAAATTACTGTTGTTTTCTTTGAAAATTATTCTGAAGTGGGTAGTTATTGTCTGCATGGTCTACATGAATTCACTGGACGGTCAGAAGAAAGGACTAAAGTGCTGTTCAGAATTGTCAAGTAAATGACCATGAATCATTGTGTAAGAGAAGTGTCACTTTCCAAGTGGTCAGCGGTGTTTTCTGAAGTTTAGTCCACGGTTAGAGGAAATTAAAGAATTGTTATACGGAATTATTAAGCAACCAACCATGAATCATTGTTTTACGAGATGTGTCATGCATTGGTCATTGATGTAGCGGAATAAAATCGTCATCATGCATATCAAAATATGAAAAAAGGGTGTTTTATTAATATTTCCCTCCTTTTTTTTGGTCGTTGAAAGACGGACATTAGAACTCATGAAACGTGTTAAACCGTAAAGGAAATATGGAGTGTTATTCAATTTTCGTTTCTTATTAAAAAATCGTTTACGTCACTATGCTTTGATCATTGTTGTAGCGGAATAATATCGTCATAAAAATTGTTTAAATAATAATAAATAAATTCTTTCTTGTCGACACAAAAGGTAATAAGATAATTGCAGGCGAAAAAGGGCTTAAATTTTCCTTTTCTATTACGCTTAGAATTCATTCGTGTAAAATGGAACTGGTATATTTATAGACCAGAATACAATTAAAACTGATTTGAAAATTAGAAATAAAATGTACCATATGAAAATACTTCATAATATTGCCGATTACGGCTTCTTTGTTACTGTAAACAACTTAAACTTTAGGAGCAGTTCATTTTAATAAACAATTAACTTTGCACTTTCAACAAAGATAAACAATATTTTATTAAATAAATATAATGATACGATTAGCTGCATTCAAAATGTATAAACTGCATTTATATAAATCCCAGGGGATAATCCATGTGCATACAAAGCACCATTATATAATTATCCTTGTTTTTAATTTCATATTCCATTCCGAATCTTGTTTTCATTTTGGTTCACTGGGAATTCCCTTAGCTTACATTTCACGTACAACTTTACGTAACGTTATGCAAAATATAAACAAAAACAGTATTCAGTAGTATATCTTTTACTTGTATAAAGGGAATAGGTGCATAAATGTGACCGGGAAAATAAGAATTTTATATTGTGTAGCGATCTGATTGTATGTAAGGAGAGAGATAGAGAGAGAGAGAGAGAGAGAGGAACACAAAGAAGGAAACGTAAAGCAGTTCATTGCTCTGAGTCGTTTACCAGGACGTATGAAAGCTATCATTTTCATATGGTTTTACTCCTAGAAATACTTTTGTATTCACTCGCTTCTTTCAGATTCTGAACCCCACCGGTTGCCTTCCCTGCTTGTTTGGTGATTCTTTGAAGTTTACTATTGTTCTTCTTTCTGCAATTTTATCCCAGGTGCCGTAGTGCGCTGAAAGCAAGGAAATGTCAAATTCCTGCCAGGTAGCCATTCACTATACCTGGGTGGAGAGTTGCAAATGTTAATTATTTGCTTGCCGAAGGACATTCATACCACAGGGAGACTCGAACTGGGAACCTTGTGATCCACAGTCAAACTAATGTCTTGGGAGGAAGGATTGATTTGACGAAATCTGTCTGAGAGCTTCTATTGGCACACTTTTATTCATTCTAGATGTGAGAATGGATATGGCAACGATATTCAATATGTACGTAATCAATTTGAAAGTGTGAATAAGTGTCAATTGATTCCTGACAATATTAAAAGATCAATTTAAGAAAAAGGATCAAGCGTATGAATATATCAAGTTCTATCCATAATGATTATAGGTGTGCTTGTTTGGAATTATAGTTATTACCGTAAATTTGTCTGCCACTACAACGGTTTCTTAAAACTGGAAGATGTTTAATTTCAATTCTTAAAAAGGTCTCGAATAGATTGAATTTTTATGTTTACAATCTATTTCAGATCGATCTCACTCTATCTTCGGATTACCTCAACTGCTTACCTTGGCTTTATGGCTTTCGACGAATTGTAGCATTTGTTTTCAATTCCCGGGAGACGTGAATTCTCTCGAGTTGCGAATCCTTTACAACAATTTCTCCTTTCGAGCTTGCGGGAAGATTCCAGATATTGTACGGAGACGAAAAACCTGTTTCATAATACTTTTTCTCAATAACAAGTGTCACATTTCTATGGCAAATCTGCTCTAAGCCAATCAGATGCAGTTATTTCAGTAGCTTATAACAGTTGTTGTTACTTGTTATTAAAAACAAGTTTGGTGAAAGAGGGCCCTGCTTTGTGACTCCAAGAAGACAAAGCCATGTCAGATAGAAAGAGCTTACGGGTTAGGTTTTAATGTCAAGGTGGTGATTTTCAAGGCTTCCCTGGATACTAGTAGGTCGATTCTTTCAGGTATTTCTTTCTTTCTTCTTTGCTCCCGCAGCCATAGTTGATCCGAAGGTATAGCAAAAGCTTTTTCTCTGGAAAGTATGAGGTCACAGCAAGGCCATGCTTGAGCAAAGGTTCTTTCAACGACTCATACGTGTATACAAGAATATCAACATTTAATTAAAACAAGGACAATTAGGTTATATTATTCATCATATAGATACAAGAAGTAATTACAGGTCTTTCATGGTTTCAGTTTACCTACTAGATATTTTATGCAATAATTTTTAGCCAGACTTAATTCCTCATGTTTATGATCAGTATCGTGTCATGACCTAGTGTCATCATACATATTAATTTGAATTCTTCCTTGTGCTTTGTTTTTGTTAGCTGGTTTGTTTATGAAATGTTTTACAAATACATTTTAATTACCTTCATGCTATATTTTACAGGTCTTCTGGGTGCACCAGTTGGTTGGGAAGAGAGACCATTACGGTTACAGTGATTTAGTTTGCTTTCCTCTTCCCCGGCAGCCAACTGATGCACTCAGAGGACCTCCTGGAAAATTGTGCATTTGTAATTAATATTATTATTATTATGTTGTTATATTTTTTGTGAATTGCCGAATAAATAATAAAATAAATAAAAATAAAAAATAAAATATTTAGATTGCGTATTATTGATTAATGTCCAATTTGATGCTTATAGGCTATATGTTTTTGTAATCTCTTTGAGGAAAAGCTCGCAAACGAACTAAGTCAGAGGTAGTAATTACGATTATAATGTGCTTTAATCGTTTGGTCGGTTGGTGAGTTGTATAATGAGTTGAAATGTTTTTTAAAAAAGAGGAATACATAAGAAAACTTCCCTCTCTCTTTCTCTCTCTCTCTCTCTCTGTCTCTCAATTGATAAAATGTGAAAAATAAGTATAGAAAGAAAAAGAGGGCAGGGGGTAAGACAGAAAAGAAAGTAACATAAGCTGAATCAATAATATAAGTACCTTCAACAGGTTGAAGAATCATAGGGTAGCTTCTCACTTTGAGACAAGATGAAGATAACAGGCCCTAGAAAGAGGGAGAGAGAGGGAGAGAGAGAGAGAGAGAGAGTGTGTGTGCGAGAGAGAGAGTGAGAGAGAGTGAGAGAGAGAGTGTGTGTGAGAGAGAGAGAGTGTGTGTGAGAGAGGGAGGGAGAGTGAGTGTGAGACAGAGAGGGAGAGATTCCAAATTGTGGGGATGTGTGGGGGAAGTGTGAACATTATTTTATGCGTGTGAGATGAAGTGAGAGGGAAAAGGAGAGTTGAGAGGGGAATTCAATAAGACAGAAATCGAGAGGGAGAGACAACACATTTATAAATGCCATTTTTAAAAGATGTAGAAATAGACGAGAGAGAGAGAGAGAGAGAGAAAGAGAGAGAGTTGACCACACTCATGCACACAATTAAGCTGAGGACGACGATGGGAGGGAAGAACGGAATAGAAATAATGGAATACTACAAAAAGAAGAGATTAATACGTTAATAATTATGAAGAAAAGAAGGTTGTAAGGTGAGTCCTTATAACGTTCTCGTAGTAGAGAGAGAGAGAGAGAGAGGGAGAGAGAGAGAGAGAGAGAGAGAGAGAGGGATGAGAAGTCATTCTTGTTCTATATTTTTAACGAAGTTCTATATTTCACGGCCTTGTTGAATAGCAGCAGTTAACTAATACAGGTTTCTTCTGAAATGAATTTAAATCTTTCGCAGTCAAATGTCTTTATGTCTTGTATTAATCACAATCAGAGTTAAAGAGAAGAAATCTTGCCCGGATCTCGGGTGTAATCTCCCTTTGAATGAAAGAGGGTTTAAATACGGACGAAAGGATGAATTTTCTGTCCATTAATGTAACTTTATACATCAAAGAGCTTTTAAGAATGGATGAACGCCCGAGGGTAGTTTCAAACAGTTGGTATGGAAACGGAAAATGGCTATAACATTTCGGCAACTGATCTTAAACGTCCGTCTTTGAAATACTCATGTTAAGCGAATACTGTATTGAAATATTAGCATAATTACCATAACAAGCAGCAACTGCATGGAAGCGAAAATTGATACTTATATAGGTGTACGCAAAAGCAGCACAAAACGGGAATTAAAGGCGTAATGTTCACCTTTCAATAAGATCATTGTACAGCGAAACTCTAATTTATAAAATAGTTATACAAGAAGCATTTGTACTTTGTAAATTTGTAACAATATTTTAGATATTTCACTGCTTATGGGTTATTATTATTATTTCATTATTTTGTAAACGTGAATTATATGAAAATGTGTCAAGCTAAGTTGACGTGCTTTTATTAAAAAATCAAATAAATAACGATAATACATGGTATTTATAAAGAGCTGAACAATAAAGGAAATAACAAATTATAAACTTTTACGGACAATGTATCAACAGTCAATTGAATAGTTATATAGAATACATTTATTGAATAGAGAATAACAGGGACACTTACAATGAAGCTACAATCAATCAAATAAATATATTGCCTAATTATCATCATCAATCAAATTACTATAATAGAGGACAACAGTGATACTTACAATGAGTAAAGCTTAGGATTAAGTTATGAAGAGATGGGATTTTAAGATGGATTTGAACGAATCAAGAGATGTGGCCTGATGGATGACTAAGGGAAGATTGTTTCATAGAACAGGGGCCCTGAATGTAACATCACGTTAACCATAGCGAGTATGGGTTGGATATTCTGGTATTATCAAAATAGCTAGAAAGAACCGCGAAGAAACAAGGAGGGGAAGCGTGGGATGCCCCTCAGTTGTTGTTTTTCATAAGAACCGCCCATCTGATTATGTTCCTGTCACGATCACTAAATTTTAAGTTCAAACACACACCAAAAGATCGACTACAAACAGACACGTTTCCATTGGCTTCAGCTCACGTCACCGACAGCCTTCAAGAAGGCCCCTGAGACAGACAAATCGGTCTCGTGGGCTTTCTGGCTTTTCTCAAATGGTTCACCATACTGACAGTGTTGCTCGTGTGGGTTGCTGGTCTGATCGGCTGAAGATCCCGCATGCTGCCTGTCCCCTGGACTTTAGGTCTACTGGGGAAATCCCAGTTCCTATTCCCGATAATCTTCAGCATGCCCGTTGCACAAGACTCGTCATTTTGATTACGTTATTAAATCCTGAGAAAAGAATCATGGCATGTGTCTGTAATTCAAAGCGATGTTTGCTCTCTTGTATCTTGATTGCATTCAATCATGTGTATGTGACACTCATACAACGAAAAATATTTTAGATGCGTCAAATACTGCGCCAATTGATTACGCAGTCATGTACGCACGTCATTAAACCAAAAGGTCACATACGATCAAAAAAGGGTTTCAGAACAAGTATGTAGATGACAGTGGGAACGGTTTCTCTGTGGTGACGTAGATGGAATGACTCAGGTTTGAATTTCAATTCGCAAAATGTTAGTATTCATCGGTTATGTAATGTCATTTCTCATGATATCACCCCCCCCCCCCCTCCGTCTTCACTGCAAGCATCCAAACGATCATCTACTACGGAGATGGGTATTGGTAGAAAAAGGGGAAAAGGGGAGACAAAGAGAGAGGGTGTGAGATATGGGGAGTAGAACGAGAGAGTGGGAAATAGAGAAGGAGGGGAGATGATAATGAGAGGGGAGAGAGGGGGAGAGATAGAGGGAGGAGAGAGTGGGAGAGATAGAGGGAGGAGAGAGTGGGAGAGATAGAGGGAGGAGAGAGTGGGTTATAGGAAGAGGGGGTAGAGAGAGGCAGAGAGAGAAATGGACAGATTGAGGGAAGATTCAGATACAGAGACAGAGATAAAGGAAGAGAAAGAGAAAAGATGGCCTGATTTTTGTTTCGGCAAGGAGAGATACCCAGCCGCCATATTTATTCTGAAACACAATCTGAAAGATCGGTTACAATATCATCGCAGAGAAATAAATATTATTCTTTTCCGTTTTACCAAACGAGAAAGGTATCAATGTACCTCTCTTGAAAACCAATGAAAACAAACAGTGTGGTCAGGTATGCTTTGGACACGGCTGGAGAAGGGCGGCGCTAAAACATTTTAAAATAGGGGGTCGTAGAACAGGAGCTAAAATGATTAAAATCAACCTTTAAAAAATCAAATTCATGCTATAGGTTAACTGTTAAAGGAGTACAAGAAAAATAACGGATAACATAATATGGTGTAAAGTACTTTGTAGGCCTATTCTATGCGAGCGCGTACGGGTGCGTCGAGAAGTCTACTAACCAGTCCGTTTTATGTTAATCGAGAGTGCATTCAAACATGCAGTATCTCTTTAGAGAAGAAATATCTGAGGTCTGTGTTTAAAATAGGCCTATATCATAGCCACATGAAACCCCCAACAAACAGAACAAGTTTTGTTGTTGTGATTGGCAAATTTTTAACATGTAACAATGTCTCGTTCGTTTGCAGCTTTCCAACATTCTGCAACAATCACAACATTAAACTTGCTATCTAGAGAAGATATTAAAACACCGTTTAAAAAGCATGTTGTGTTTTGATATAGATGAGAATAATCTGTGAGCTCTCTCAGTCTTTCAAGTCAGTTTGGAAGAATTTTATAGCAGAAATGTTTACTGAAGTGTATTTTAAAGGGATTGCTCTTCAGGTCTAATCATCATCGAAATATGACGAGTAATACCTGTTTCATGCCACCTGTGTGTGCAGTCCCATATATACATTTTTGTGGAGAGTCCCTTTTCCGCATTTCTGAATGCAGTACATGTCATCTCGGCGTCAATTCCGTGTCGTGTTGATCATCTACCTGTACAAATTGTAACAAGCAATGATTTGTTGAGAAAATAAAATCTATTTCTAATAAATAAGGTGATTGTAAACGCAATTGTGCGTTATAGGTTATTACTTTTGAATTCATTAAAACATTTAATTTGAATTAATTGTGTGTGTTCGTTTGTATGTGTTTGTTATTGTTATTATTTCTATTTTAGATAATATACACATTGCTAATTAAAATGACTTTTTAATAAGTTTATTCGTATGTATTGTTCTTAATCACTCAATCACGTTTGCCTTTCTAGGCATAGCAGGTTGAATGTAATTGACTTGAGATAAAAATCAAAGTTCACATAAATATCAAAGTGGACATTTAATATTCGCGATGAGTCTACTACAATAGTTAATTTAGATGACGAAACAGATGAAGCAAAAGAAGAAGAAGAGGTGACACGACATTTGCTCCTGCGACAATTGCTCCGGGCTTTATTTCGTCTAAGATGTAGGGTTAGGGTTAGGGTTTCAATAGGGTTTTATGTTAGGTTTAGGGTTAGGTTTAGGGTAGGGTATAGTGTTGAATCCAGGGTTAAAGTTAGCCATTCGATTAGTGTATGAAATTTACAGCGGAGCAATTGTCGCCGGAGCAAATGTCATGGAATCGAAGAAGAAGAAGGCAAAAGAGAAAAAGAAGATGAACAAAAAACAGAAAATTTTACGAGAGCAAGGCGTAAAACAGAAGCATAAATATTAGCAAATGGCGATGATCTAATTTCATACGCAATCCTTTTATTAAAGCAAACATGTAGTTACCTGTGCCTAATCCTGACCATGATAAACAAGTACCGAATAAAGCGATACGATTCGAGCCTAACAAGTCTTATCTTGTCTATATGCTTGTCACGAAATAGCAGTAGTGAAGTAATTGGCTTGAATTTCAAATTGGAAACTTAGGTGTTCTCTAGAAGCCTAGAGGGAGATGTGTCTAATAAAACACACGCCTACAAAACTACGACCATTGAATAAAAAATAAGCAGAACCATTTATGTGTAAGGCGGAATATAGACATCAAAATACACACGACATTAAGAAAGCTTTGAATTTTTCATGAGAAGTTTGAAAAGGGAGGCTCAAGGTAAAAAGGGAATGTTTTGACAATAAACACGTATTTGGCCTTCGAATAAAGCTACTTTACTTCTTTTTTTCTTAGAGAGGCCTTTCCCAAATATGACGGAGATTTTTCAAACATACATGTTATTTACGGCTCCCACATATTTAAGACTTCAACCAAAAGAAAATGTCAACACAAATAACAAGGTCTAACCTGTAACGATATGCTGTTACTCATTAATGCAATAGTGCTATTAATAATGTATGTGGAACAGGCCTACTTCGTCATCTTTTGTTTAAAATGAGGGCATGAAGAAAAGGCACGTACTTGTAGGCTCACGGCGTGACGAAGCTAGCTTTTATATTCCTCCAAATGAAGGATAAACAGAACAAAAGTAGGTCGTTTTCAATGTGGAATTCAAATGACAACGTGGCTGTCTTTAATCTTTACTATTTTATGCATGTATTTATTAATCTATCTCTCTCTCTCTCTCTATTTATTTATAGAATTTATTTATTTACTTAGTTTAGCATTCAACTAGTCAGTTATTTTAGTTAGTTACTTATTATATTAATCATTCCTTCTTAAATGTACATATTCATGTATTCATTTATTAAATCATTCCTTTAATTAGTTATTCATTCAGTAGTCTATTGATTTATGTTGTAACTTATATGCTTACTGAGTAAGGTAGTTAGTTAGTAATTTCTAAACCCATTCATTATTTATGTATTGATCTAATATTCTTTCGTATTAATTCATTACTTCATTTACAACTCTTTTTTGATTTGTCTATGTTTTCAAACCTACCTATATCCATGATCTGGCCACGTACTTATCTACAATAACTCCGGGTTTCATTTCTTTAAAGATTAAGAGTAAAGGTTAGGGTTAAAGTTGGATTTTAGGTTACGTTTAAGGTTAGGGTTAGGTGTAGTGGTTGTTCCAGGATTTGGGTGACGTTAGGAATGATCATCAATCCAACAACACACACTAATCCCCCCCCCCCCTCTCCCGCCAACCCCCTCCCTCCATCCCTAGTTTGCAGATACAACACCTTGTCAGTCGTATAGAGTGCCGTGTCTGAATAGAATTGAATTGATTTTGATTGAAATCAATCGAATAATTGTTTTATTAAAAATGTCTGCCAGAGACTCACAGAGTTTGAGATCAACAATTATGGAATTATTATTGAGTGTCATAAAAAGAGCATACTACGCCGCCACCCACCCCCTAATTTTTTCTCTCTCTCTCTCTCTCTCTCTCTTTCTCTCTCTCTCTCTCTCTCTCTCTCTCTCTCTCTCTCTCTCTCTCTCTCCTCCCCCTCTCTCTCTCTCTCTCTCTCTCTCTCATTTCTCTCTACCCCCCCTCCCTGCAAGACCCGGTTTTCCCATGGAATTTGACTGCTACTTGACTGTATCTATTTGCAGCATATAACCACCCAAACGTGCTGCTCATAATTTACGGTTCGATTGAGACATACCAATTGGGGACATGTTCACCGCGCACAGCAATTATACACATGCCGCATCAGGTCTCTGTTTAGATATCAAATATCAATTTATGTGACATTGCTACCCTTTGCTGATACCATTAAAAGGGGTGCACCAGAGAGAGACAGACAGACAGAAATAGCGATAGAGACCGAGAGACTGAGAGACATAGAGAGAGAGAGAGAGAGAGAGAGAAAGGGAGGGGGTGAGAGGGAGAGAAGGAAAGGGAGAGAGAGATAGAAAGACAGAGGAGGATAAGAGGAGAGGGACGGAGAGGGGAAGAGAGAGGGAGAAAAAAAGCGAGACTGTGAGAGAAACTAAGGGGAATGAGAGTGGGAAGAAGAGAGAGAGAGAGAGAGAGAGAGATGTAAGAAGGCATGATACCGTATTAGTGTTAGCAGGGTAGGGGTAGTGGATCTTAATGCGGGACTGCACTACTTGTAGCTACCTGCGCCCTCTATATAGCAAACAATGTCTAAGCGGTACACGTCGGTCCCCAAAGATCCTCTTTTTCTTCTGTTAATTGAGAGCTGATTTGATGACATAACCACCTGTCAGTAACCGCGCAGGGAGGTCTAATCCCTCCTGGCCAAACAGGCTTTAAACAATTAAGTGATTGGTTATATTTGGTTGATGTAAAGACAGTCAAACTTCGGTTTTTGTTTTCCTTGGTTGGCCTTTTCTCAGAATGAGGTTGAAGACAATACAAAATTAAGATATGTCCTTGAGTGCTTAAAATGCACTTTAACTTTCTGCTCTTAAAACAAGTTCTAAACTCGATCATTAAATGTTATACAAATAATGAATGGTTATGAGTTCAATAGTGCGAATATTTTCATGAGTTGAAAGATTAACATTCTATTCAACGAGGCGTCAGCCGAGTTGAATAGAATCAACGTTAATCTTTCAACGAATGAAAATATTCGCACCATTGAATGAATGAAAAACATTCATTATTTGTTTTATACAACATCGAAGAAGATCTAATAGAACGTTAATCAACAAATTATGCTTTACTCCTTATATCAAAGATAAATTAAAGTTGGAGTCAAGCCTTCTCGATTACATTCAGATTGCCTGCGCGTCAGATACACGCAGGGATACGCGCGCGCACGGCTGAGAGGAACGCAGGCTGCATATAACCAAAATTGCACGGCGCATATAACCAAAAATGCACGACCGTGCAATATAACATCTATTGAATATCATGTGACCACCAATCCTCCAATCAAATGACAAGGATCCCCGTAGGTGTTGTATAAAACGTAATAGTTAATTGTATTAAAATGTTTAGCATGTCAGAAATCCCATGTATTCTGGCAATATAGTAGAAGAATAATAACATTTATACAACACCTACGGGGATCCTTGTCATTTGATTGGAGGATTGGTGGTCACATGATATTCAATAGATGTTATATTGCACGGTCGTGCATTTTTGGTTATATGCGCCGTGCAATTTTGGTTATATGCAGCCTGCGTTCCTCTCAGCCGTGCGCGCGCGTATCCCTGCGTGTATCTGACGCGCAGGCAATCTGAATGTAATCGAGAAGGCTTGACTCCAACTTTAATTTATCTTTGATATAAGGAGTAAAGCATAATTTGTTGATTAACGTTCTATTAGATCTTCTTCGATGTTGTATAAAACAAATAATGAATGTTTTTCATTCATTCAATGGTGCGAATATTTTCATTCGTTGAAAGATTAACGTTGATTCTATTCAACTCGGCTGACGCCTCGTTGAATAGAATGTTAATCTTTCAACTCATGAAAATATTCGCACTATTGAACTCATAACCATTCATTATTTGTATAATAACCATCAATGTTAATTTATTTTAATCTGTATTGTTGAACGATGTCTTAAGTGCATTTTATTAGAAATTGCATTGTGTAGATCCCCGTGTAAACATCTACAGAAGAAAAAAATATCGTAAGAATTTGTGAGGAATCATA
Organism: Strongylocentrotus purpuratus; assembly: GCF_000002235.5. Taxonomy (NCBI): domain Eukaryota; kingdom Metazoa; phylum Echinodermata; class Echinoidea; order Camarodonta; family Strongylocentrotidae; genus Strongylocentrotus; species Strongylocentrotus purpuratus. The sequence goes on along the minus strand of NW_022145603.1, from coordinate 27,501,861 downwards.
CTTTGCCTCCTGATGTTATTGTTATAAAAGATTTATTTAGTAAATCATCATACTCACGTTTATCATGGATTTTTCCTACACTGCTTTCAACCATCATTGTTACATGATACTTGTTTGCTTTTATAATGAGTATTTATGATCATATTTTGTATTCATTATTAAAGATACTATGCCCTTTTGCAGCCAACGTCAAATTCTGTAGAACATTGCAGGGATTATGAATATGTCATGTATGTCTTATCTGTGAAATTTAAATGTTAGCAGTTTCCTAGTATTCAAATTATGCAAGGAAACCCGTTTACTTTCTAGACTTCATTGTCAGACACTATCGAGTAAGTGACTGACATCTTTTTATCTGTGGAAATAACATACATTAAATGAGCTGTAACAGGTACATAAGCATTAATTTGTCTACATCAATAACCCACTACTTGTAATGGCCAAAATTAAACTTATTGAATCTTTGTCCAGCTCAACGTACGATCATTCGGTACAATAGTATAAGAGTCATGAATATTTGCTCATGTGATTACAATCACTTAAGTCGATTCGACAACTAATGGTCGTTATTTTCCCACAAAAAAGCCATCTGCAAGCCCTTTCGTTTTGAGGGAAGTTCTATATTAGTATTGTCTTTTAATTGCCGTTGGAATTTAACCTATGCATTTTGTGTGTCCTGCAAATGGGACATAGTACCTTTAAGATGCTACCATTCTTTCTTAGAATCTTTTACCTAATCAGATCGATAAGATACAGTGTAGTTTAACCTCATTTTTGTTTGTGTGTTTGTCTTGTATTGATTTTGTGTATTTTGTCATTCTATTTTCTTTTCTATTTTTTACCTATTTTCTCTCTCTTGCTATATATTTTATTTTATTTACCAAATATATAAACATATAAATTACAACATAAATGATAAGATTAACAAATAACATAGGATGTATCGCCCTGCTCAGCTGTGCCAGTGCATTACAGCTGTTCTACCGAGGGGTCCAGTTTACAATGCAAAGCAAACGAGAGAAAATATATATGTATATATCCCCTTCTGTGTCTTCATTTCGTTTTCTCGTTCTCCTTTTCCTATCCCTCGCCCTACTCTACCATTTCTCTGTCTCTGTCTCTCTGTCTCTCTCTCCCATACTCTTTCTGTCTCTCTCTCTCATACATTTTTTTCTCTCTCTCTTACTCTCTCTCTCTCTTTCTCTCTATCTTCTTCTTCTTATCTTCATTTCGCTTTCTCTTTCTTATTTCCCTCTCGATAGCCCTACTCCACAAACTCTCTCTCACAAACACGCAAACTTGCCCGAGCCCACACTCACCCACACACATACACACACAAACACACACACAAACAAATAATCTCTCTCTCCCTCTCTAGGTTAGCGGTTCATATTGGTCTCCTCTATTCTCTGGCTATTCCATGCCCCTCCTTTAAAGCCCATCCGTACTAGTGTACCGGAGGGATTAGACCACACTGCAAGGTCACTGACAGGTGGTTATCTCATCAAATCAGCTCTCAAGTAACATAAGAAAAAGAGGATCACGGGGACCAATGGTCAACGATTAGGCATTGTTTGTAATATAGAGGACGCAAGTAGCTATAAGTAGTACAGTGGGGCTTTAATACCGACTCCACACCGACAACTTGAAATAGCCAGCGTTTCACGAAACCTTCATTACGTATCACGCATCACACCTCATGAGTCACTTTAACAAGAAACCGGTAGCAATTGTATGTGATGTTCAGGAGTTTAATTTTGTTTAACTATATCTATTTTCTTTCATTGCGCAATGATAAACATGCAAACGTGGACACGAAGTTAAGCAACCGCCTGCAGGGGTCTTGGAGTAGAGGTCAAAACATGGGTCGGGACAACAGTATGGCATCCGGGTCTTCTGTCATTTCATCTAAATACCATCGCCATTGCCAGCACCTGTATGAATTTGAAAGAAGAAATTAAGAAATTAACGGTTCACAAATCTTGTAGCAAGACCGTAGTTCTTTAAAGCCACACTGTACTAAAACACTACCGCAAAATAGCGCCATCTCAGGCCGGCTGTAGCAGTATGGTCCCGAAACCCGCTGCTTCCGTAGTTATAACTACCTTTAAATTGAAATAGATTGAGACAAACTTAATGCAAACACCCAGCACTCTATACAGGATTTACAATCGCCATCATTATTCGATCTCGGAAACTGCGGAAAAGAGATTTTCATATGAAAAGGTTTGCTTGGATTTTTCTCATACAAGAAGTTGACCATAAACTAACTCCCAAACATTCTTGAGTGCAGGGGGTCACGGGCCACAAGTTTCATCGGCCTGGTAGTTTCATCGGGCAGGTAGTTCCATTATGTGAATAGGTAAATTCCTACACAAATATACAACCAATCAAAACAAGTTTAGTACCAGATTCATTAGCCGCTCATCCCAAAGCCTCCTGACCACAATCATGGAACGAGTGAGGGGTTGCAAGAGCTGCCGAAGGGCAATTGAAACTCGCTATTTTGCTTTTCTCCGACGCAAATAGAGACGACATTGAGCTAGATTACTATGTTTTTCAGACAAAAGTACAGAGAATGTGCCATATTATTTATTAAATTATACTTTTTGACAGGTTACCTAAGTGATTTCCGGGCACCCACATGCTGGAAAGAAACGCACTTTTTAGAGAACCTCTCGTTTCCATACATAAATGATTCTTTGTTCTTTGCACGCAAGTCGGATTGAGCGGATGATACAACGTTTCCACATGTTGAAAGTAAAAGTTGAAGATGCGCAAATAAATTCATAACCCGACGCACACAGAAAGAAAGAAAAAAAAATGTAGTTGAATAGCAAATAACTGTGAAATCCTTTTGAGATTCCCCTGCCACAAACTAAAATGAAATATATAATAAATATGCCTCTTTCGGGGGACTTTCCGCTTGGTACCGATTTCATTGTTAATAATAAAAATGATAATAGTATCAATATTTATAAGACAGATAACAATAATTAAAGAAATTAATTGCCAAGACTTTTCTCTATTTGTACGTTTTAGCGACGTGTGCGCCCGCTCGCACACTAGAGTGATATACTGTATACAAGAGAATTGCGCACGTATATTCGTGGAGAATGGTGGATTCGTGGAGTGAGCATGCGCAAGAACTCAAAGGTAAATTAATTTTAAAAAACGACCCTAATCTGGTCTATTGCTTGCATGACCAGAACGCAACTTCAACTCACCAGTGCAGTATACAATGTTGCCAGTCCTTCGGTGGCATGTGCACTCTTGTCCGTACTTGACACAGGCTGTTAAAAAAACAAAACCAGAAACAAATAATCATTTTTGAGTATGAATGTGTTCCCCCCCCCCCCCAAGATTTGTAGGGTCCCCCTTTTCACAAGACATTTTCTATACAACAACAGCCACGTTTATTGCTTGCGGGCAATGACATCAAATAATTTCTTCTTTTTTCTCAGTTATAATTTCATTTGATGGAAAGAACGAAGTGAAATAGTGCAAAGACGTTTAAGTGCTATAATAACACATTTGGTGATGCAAAATGTTTTCTTAAAGGTAAAGACCAGTATTGGAAACGCCCCAATTTCAAAAAATGAAATGGAAGCTCTCATTACCAATCATGTGAAAGAATATGTTTTGACTAATACATGATGATAAAAAACTTGCCGGGAAACCGCCTACTAATTCATATATTTGGTAAATTTGTTTCTCTCATGGTCTGTGAGAGATATAGGGTAGTCCCATGTACTTCTTTCTGTGTATAGTGCTTGTAACTTTACGAAGAATGGGCCAAATTTCTTATCATTTTGATGATTCCAGAACCTTGCAGATGCTAGAGGCTAGATGATCAACCTTTTCTGATCGATTCCACAACGTTTCTTTCACAATGCAATCGCATGACCATAACTGGTCTTTACCTTTAAGGTAATTCAAATAGGTTTGAAGAGTATCAAAATGTTCCAAGTAAATGAAATTCTGAGAAGGTTTAATGTGCAATATATTTTCCTTTACGTTGAATTAAAAATCCATTTCTAAATTCATGAAGAAAGCGTAAATCATACTTGTTATTTTTTTTTTCTCAATAGTTTGTCATCATTTATCAGTTGTTTTAACGAATAATTTACTACCTAAACACCTTTATTTTGCCTATTTTCTTTCCTTCTGCCACAGTATCTGTGTTATAACTTGCAAATTATTGGGACCATCAACATGTCAAACCTCAAGATGGTCCCTATTGTTCTTCTTACGTTGTAAGAAATTATTAATGTATTTTACCCTTGAAATGCTTTGCACACCCAAAATAAGAATCGTGTGTTCACTGAAGTGACTCCTACGATAGTGAAAGTCTATTGAAAGTAGAGTTAAAATTCACATTCTTATCCTTTCAGAGAGCACTTTAAAATACGTAAATGTTCACTCCTAAACAAGGGATCACTAATTAAATGCACTGTTTTCTCTTATAGGAGAGTATCTTTCAATGTTTCCATGGTGTTTGTTTAAATTACAGAATTAATGAAGACTGAAGTGAATACTTACACTTGTACTTCTTCAGGTTCTGCCCCCTTTTCTCAGCCCACATGGCGACATCGTTGTCGTCATCGTCTTCCATCTCGTAGGCGAAGGCGGCAACGATGAGGACCGCGGCAAGAGCAAGGTACATAGCCTTAGTCATCTTTGAATTTGATTGGTGAGTCTGAAAGAAAATTATGACTAATGATCCCTAATATGACTCGAATATGAGAGGCTTCCCATCGTCTGCAGTAAGAAAGTATAGCTTAAAATACACGAACATCTTTCATCTTATAGGTAAGCTTACTTTCTTCCTTTTTTCATGATAAATCTTTTTTCAAGTTCAATATTCTGTTGTTACTTAATTTTAGGTTCAGAATAAGCAAATTTCGCGACCACATTTTTCCAGAAAAGGGTCAATTAAACTGATCACTATCAGCGCAGGTGGGCATACATATTATCAAAGATCATGTTTATTTCCACTAGGTCCCTCCCCCTCCCACACATACTAGATAGCAAATGAATAAATGATTAGGTGATTAAGAGAATGTAGGCGTTGTGGCGTGCGCCTGCAATCCAGCTAACAGTGGAAATTACAACCTGATTCAGGCAAGGACGCAGGTTCGAAACTGAGTCACATCTTTCGGATGGTGGCGTTTAAAGGTCGGTCCCCAGACGTAAATAATCATATCTGTTTGATACACGACTGTAAAAGCCCAATACACACACACATGGATCATAGATAAATGAATAATCGCATTGATAAATAAACAAATAAAATATACTTTTTTGTATTAACTAACTCAGGTATATACAAAAAGAAGGAATAAACAAAAAAGAAATAAATAACTGGAAAAATAAAAGTAGATAAATTTATAGTTTATTACCCATTCGATGAAATCAAAAAGAATGTTTTCACTTACCGAGAGTAGATATCACAACTGTAACGTTAGACTGTCTGTCGAATCAGCGTTGTGTTAATCCATGTCCTTTCTCCAGTATTTATCGTGTTTGAGTTGTTGTGGATGGGTGCTTTCCTTCACCCCCCTGCATGTTTTGAAATTAATTTACAAATGCTCTTCGGAAATGACTACTCAGAACATCAAATAAACCACCCGCTGTGTGAAATTAGATCATAATATATCAGTCTTTCATGAACCCATCTTTAAGAAAACACAGAAAACAAACAGTTATGGACTCGCTCTGCTGCACGGACATGACCTGAGGGGCGTTCGTTATTTCAACTAATAAACTCCACTTTTAAATCGTACTTTTTAATAATCAATGATATCAATGAAGTGTAGAAACAAAGAATAAACAAAGCTTTCAATAATATTGAAAGGCACAAAAAAAACCTGCCAAACTGCCATGTATTTATATATCTTTATGTATGTGACTTCTCTCTCTCTCTCTCGCTCTCTCTCTCATCCAATCATCTATCTCTTCCTTATTTCTCTCTCTCCTCTCTCTCTCTCTCTTTCTCTCTCTCTCTCTCTCTCTCTCTCGCTCTCTCCTTCTCTCAATAATAAGCTTGTTTTGTGTCTTTACTACAACAAATACAAAGAGACTACAGATAAATCCTATTGAACACTTGGTCCGGTAATACAAAAAATCAAAGAGTTTCAATATCAGGGAGAATCAAGGGCACTTGCCATTTATTTGAAAAAGGTTCACTTCGCCCCTCCTGGCAGATGTTATATCAACAACAAGTAAAGCAGCCTCACTAGTAACACGTTAGAAACTATTATACACATCTAAGTCGAGAAACGCTCAAAGTGTTGACATAATCTCAAAGACTTTACTTTTCATAAATAATTTTGGGCGATGCTCCCCATCCCCCTTCCACTATATCGCAAGCCAGAGCCCTTTTTACTAGAAGTATACGGCTAACAGTAAGTTGAAATGTGTATCCTTCTTGAGGGTAAAGTCTTGTAACGTAACTATAGGTCTCCTTACTAATGGTTCATAATCAGTCAAAATAGTTTGCCCGTTCTGAAGCCAATCACTGGATACGCCGTTAATCAATAGGTAGAAAAAGTGACGATTAGTATGTGTAAGATTAAAAAGTTTCGACATCCTAAAAAAATGTCTTCATGTCTCAGAATCTCCTTCAGTTCACTTGCGAAGCTCACTTGTAGGTGATCTCTGTTAAAGCGTGATGCGTTACAATGTCCCGCTATCTTCGAAATGAAATTATTCGCTGTCAAAACTAATCGTCCATTAGTATCAATGTATCATCTATGTAAAAATGTTGGTCTTGGATCGGTGAGCTGCTGTGGAATTAGCAGTGGTGTATCCAGGGGGAGGGGGGGGGGGCACAGGTGCTCTTTCAGCTTGCAGATTGTCCCCGCCATTAATCCTGCCACAGTTGCTGGTTTCATTGTCATATTATTTTCTGTCATCCCTGTAGCCGCGAAGTTTCTATCCGTTTCGCAAGCACATTTTTCCATCGCCTACATGTAATGCTTGTTGCTTCCAGTTTGCAAAATATCCCAGTGGCGGACCTGTGGGGGGATGGGGGAGGGGTACGGGGGTTTAACCCCCCCCCCCCTTGGGCTGCCAAGTGAAAATGTGATGTGAATAGTAAAACGCCATCATGTGTCCAGACCCACACAGTATCCGTATCGTCATCGGGTCAAACCCCCCTTAAACTAATACTTGATTTAAAAAGACGTTATCTTGCACTGCTTTTTATGGTCTCCATTGTGTTAGTAGATGCCAGGAAAACATCACTTAGGGGGTTCAAAATAGCAACAACAAAAATCGCCTCGCCGCTACGCGGCTGATGCTCCGCATCGTCATTGGGTCGAACCCCCTCAAACTGTTATTTGATTTAAAAAGACGTTATCATGAACTGCTGTTTATGGTCTCCATTGTGTTAGTAGATGCCAGGAAAATATTACTTACGGGGGTTCAAAATAGCAACAACAAAAAAATTGCCTCGCCACTTCGCGGCTCGTGGACGATGGTCCTTGTCGTCCTTGGGTCACCCCCCCCCCCCCCCTTAGCAAAAAGCCAGATCCCATCATCTACCCCTGGATCCCTACTCTTTGAGGGGGTAGGAAAAGGCAATTTTACGTCATATTACTCCAGGAAGTGCCTGAAAATGCACCTAATGTAGTTCTAAAATTGCAAATGCTTCCTACCTAACCCTCCCAGACCCACCCCAGCTTGGTCGCTCCGCTCCCTTGCCGCTGACGCCTCGCTCCATCGTTTTTCGTTTTTCATATATTTCACCCCATGCGATTTTGTGCCCCCCCCCCCCCCCAAGTAAGAAACTCCTGGATCCGCCACTGATTAGGTTATGATGTTGTTGGTTTTCTTAATTGAAAACATTATTTTTTAGAATTTTTGACTCCCTATAGAGAGAAAGATAAAAGTATTTGATAGATTAAGCGACTGATGGTTTGTAAAGCATTATGTATTTTTGATGCTGATACTGATCCCGTCTCTTAAAGTAAACTTAAAATATGATGGTTTTTCTTTCTTCAAAACAACTAATCTAACACGACTGCTCTAATAGAGGTTGGCCATTTATTGTTCATGTTTCCAATTGAAAACACTGTAGACGGATGACCTATAATGGTTGTTATAGCCCTCATACGCGCGCGCACACACACACACACACACACACACACACACACACACTCACGCACACACACACACACACACATATTTATTACCTGCCTGTTCGCACACCACGAGACGTTCACCCAAAGAATCAGGGCAGCGCTTCACGAAACCGTCAGAAGTACAAGTTCATCGGCATCCCATTATTAGATTCATTACACAGGTAATACATGTATTAAAAAAGCTGATGGTACGCCACACATTTCGAAGTTATATTACGCTATAACGCTTAATTGAACACCTACAAATCTGAAGCTTCAATTTGACATGTGTATAACCAAAAGGTTGGCAATCAAATAAGTTGTAAGTATTGTTTTGATTTTGATGAGTGGATTGTCTCGGTTTCAGTTTTAATTTCATTTCCAACAGAACAATCCATAAAATAATTATGAGAAAGAGTCGATCCGAAAAAAAATTACATTGATTTAAAGCATTTTGCATATTAATAATCGAATGTATACATTTGCTGTAAATAATGTGCGCTTTTCTAAAGAAAAAGTGTGGAAATGGAGGGATTTATTGAGAAGCAGGTACCCGTTTACAAAGCCTTTTTTCAATGACAAATGACAAAAATCAGTGACAAATCTGCTGATAACCAATCAGAAGCATGGATTTCAGTAGCTTATAACAAAAACTGTCATTTGTCACTGATGACAATTTTTGAGAAACGCCCCCCCCCCCCCCCCTGGGCTTGTAGAACGGGATCCCTCATATAAATACATATACATTTACAAAATGAAATGACAACAAATATATCATTAATCTGTAAGTGGGGAGTGATAATTTGATTATAAATCCATAATTTGACAAACTTATAACAACATGCATATTCTACATCCTGGTGATGATGACGATGATCATGATACTGATGGTGATAGTGATGATGATGATGACGATGATGTTGATAATAATGATGATCAAGATGATAATGATGGTGATGATAATAATTATGATGTTGTTGTTGTTGATGACGATTATGATGGTGACGACGACGCAGACGATGTAATCAAAATTACAATGATTCTGCAACTGCTGCTGCTGCTGTAGATGAAGGTGATAATGATAACAATGATGGTGATGGTAACAATAATGAAGATGATGATTTCATATAGAGATTAGATGAATGTCAGGTTGGGAGGGGGCACACTACACCACTCATCAATAGCCCAGTCAGATGAAAGTAAGCATATTCCTCGGAATTCGCTATTTCATGGTATATCGCTTCAAGATCTTGACTCCCTTCAACCCCTCCAAAATTTAAAGCAACACGGCTCATTCATTGCAAACCAAAATGTGTCTGTGTCTCCCTTTTCGTTAGCGATTTCACTGGCTTCGCGTTAACAATCGAAACATACGTAGGACCTTAATTCTCGCTTACAAGTGTCTCAATAATCGAGGCCCAGCATATCTAGGTGATCTACTCCATGCGCAAACATCCATGCATAATACACGATCAGGCAGTATTAATACGCATACCATCCTCGAGCCAGTAAACAGATAGGTGATAGGGCCTTTTCAGTCATTTCCGAAAAAACTTGGAACTCCTTACCCCTGCACTAGTTGCCATACTATCATAGCTTCCAAAAAGTATTTGAAAACACATCTCTTCTAATTTGTTTTAATATTCCTCTTTGTTTGTAATTGATGTAAGCTTCGGATAACAATTTTCTCTTTCTGTGCTTATTTGTAAGTATTACTTGTGCATTGTCATTGTCATTCTTTTTTCTTTTCTATTTGTTACCTCTTTTCTCTCTCTTGCTATACATTTTATTTTATTTTATTTTATTTACCAAATATATAAATATATAAATTACAACATAAATAATAAGATTAACAAATAACATGGGATGGATCGCCCTGCTCAGCTGTGCCAGTGCATTACAGCTGTTCTACCGAGGGGTCCAGTTTACAATGCAAAACAAACGAGAGAAAATATATATCCCCTTCTGTGTCTTCATTTCGCTTTCTCGTTTTCCTTTTCCTATCCCTCGTCCTACTCTACCATTTCTCTGTCTCTCTCTCTCTCTCTCTCTCTCTCTCTCATACTCTTTCTGTCTCTCTCTAATACATTTTTTTCTCTCTCTCTCTTACTCTCTCTCTCTCTCTCTCTCTTTCTCTCTATCTTCTTCTTCTTATCTTCATTTCGCTTTCTCTTTCTTATTTCCCTCTCGATAGCCCTACTCCACAAACTCTCTCTCACAAACACGCAAACTTGCCCGCGCGCACACACACACACAAACACAAACACACACACGCATAAATAATCTCTCTCTTTCCCTCTCTTTGTTTGCGGTTCATATTGGTCTCCTCTATTCTCTGGCTATTCCATGCCCCTCCACACCGACAACTTGAAATAGCCAGCGTTTCACAAAACCTTCATCACGTATCACGCATCACACCTCATGAGTCACTTTAACAAGAAACACATTAACAATTGTATGTGATATTCAGGAGTTTATTTTGTTTAACCATATCTATTTTCTTTCATTGCGCAATGATAGACATGCAGACATAAACACGAAGTTAAGCAACCGCCTGCAGGAGTCTTGGAGTGGAGGTCGAAGCATGGGTCGGGTGAACAGTGTGACATCCGGGTCTGTTGTCATTTCATCTAAATACCATCGCCATTGCCAGCACCTGTATGAATTTGAAAGAAGAAATGAAAAAATTAACGGTTCACAAATCTTGTAGCAAGACCGTATTTCTTTAAGCCACACTATACTAGAAACACTACCGCAAAATAGCGCCATCTCAGGTCGGCTGTAGCAGTATGGTCCCGAAACTCGCTGCTCCCGTAGTTATAACTACCTTTAAATTGAAATAGATTGAGACAAACTTAATGCAAACACCCAGCACTCTATACAGGATTTACAATCGCCATCATTATTCGATCTCGGAAACTGCGGAAAAGGGATTTTCATATGGAAAGGTTTGCTTGGATTTTTCTCATAAAAGACGTTGACCATGAACTAACTCCCAAACATTCTTGAGTGCAGGGGGTCACGGACCACAAGTTTCATCGGCCTGGTAGTTTCATCGGGCAGGTAGTTCCATTATGTGAATGGGTAAATTCCTACACAAATATACAACCAATCAAAACAAGTTTAGTACCAGATTCATTAGCCGCTCATCCCAAAGCCGCTTGACCACAATCATGGAACGAGTGAGGGGTTGCAAGAGCTGCCGAAGGGCAATTGAAACTCGCTATTTTGCTCTTCTCCGACGCAAAAAGAGACGACATTAAGCTAGATTACTATGTTTTTCCAGACAAAAGTACAGAGAAAGTACCATATTTTGTTTAATATTATACTTTTTGAAAGGTTACCAAATGACTCCCGGGCACCCATATGCTGGAAAGAAACGCACTTTTTAGAAAACTTCTCTTTTCCATGCAAAAATGATTCTTTGTTCTTTGCACGCAAGTCAAATTGAGCGGATGATACAACGGTTCCATATGTGGAAAGTGAAGGTTGAAGATGCGCAAATAACTTCATAACCCCACGCACACAGAAAAAAAAACACGGAAATTGTAGTTAAATAGTAAATAACTGTGAAATCCTCTTGAGATTCCCCTGCCACAAACAAAAACGAAATATATAATAAATATGCCGCTTGGTACCGATTTCATTGTTAATAATAAAAATGATAAAAATATTAATATTTATAAGATAGATAACAATAATTAAAGAAATTAATTGCTAAGACTTTTCTCTATTTGTACGTTTTAGCGACGTGTGCGCCCGCTCGCACACTAGAGTGATATACTGTATACAAGAGAATTGCGCACGTATAATCGTGGAGAATGGTGGATTCGTGGGGTGAGCATGCGCAAGAACTCAAAGGTAAATTAATTTAAAAAAACGACCCTAATCTGGTCTATTGCTTGCATGACCAGAACGCAACTTCAACTCACCAGTGCAGTATACAATGTTGCCCGTCCTTCGGTGGCATGTGCACTCTTGTCCGTACTTGACACAGGCTGTTAAAACAACGAAACCAGAAACAAATATTCATTTTTGTGTATGCATGTATCCCCCCCCCCCCCCCAAAAAAAAAAAAAAAAAAACGTCCTACGAGATTTGTAGGGTCCCTCTTTTCACACAAAAATTTCTATACAACAACAGCTACGTGCATTGCTTGCGGGCAATGACATCAAATAATTTCTTCTTTTTCTCAGTTATAATTTCATTTGATGGAAAGAACAAAGTGAAATAGTGCAAAGACGTGTAAGTGCTATTATAACACATTTGGTTATGCGAAAATGTTTTCTTAAAGGTACTATGTCCCTTTTGCAGCCAACCTCAAATTCTGTAGAACTTTGCAGGAATTATGAATATGTCTTGTATGTTCTATCTGTGAAATTTAAACGTTAGCAGTGTCCTCATATTCAAATTATGCAAGGAAACCCGTTTACTTGCTAGACTTTACTGTCAGACACTATTGAGTGACTGATTGGCTTTTTTTCTTCTTTGGTAATAGCATACATGAAAAGAGTTGTAAAGGGTACATGAGCATTTGTCTTCATCAATAACCCACTTCTTGTGATGGCCAAGATTAAACTGATTGAATCTTTGTGCAGCATAAAACGTATGACAATTCGGTACAATTGTCTGAAAATCAAAACTATTACTTTTGGGCTCTATAGCCCTAAAGTCGATTTGACAACTAACAGTCGTTATTTTCCCACTTGAAGACATTTTCAAGCGACACCTTTTTAGGGAAGTTCTAAATTAGTATTATCTTTCAAATGCAGTTGAAATTTAACTTTATCATTTGTTGGCCTGCAAATGGGACATAGTACCTTTAAGGTAATTCAAAAAGGTTTGAAGAGTATCAAAAAGTTCCAAGTAAATGAACTTCTGGGAAGGTTTGATGTGCAATATATTTTCCTCTACGTTGAATTAAAATTCCATTTGTAGATTCATAAAGAAAGCGTAAATCATACTTGTTATCTTTTTATCTATAGTTTTTCATCATTTATCAGTTGTTTTAACGACTAATTTAATACACAAACACCTTTATTTTGCCTATGTTCTTTTCTTTTGGCACATTATCTATGTTATAACTTGCAAATTATTGGGACCATCAACATGTCAAGCCTCAAGATGGTCCCTCTTGTTCTTCTTATTTTGTAAGAAATTATTTAGTGTACCTTGTATTTTACCCTTGAAATGCTTTGCACACCCAAAATAACCCAAAAATCGTGTGATCACTGAAGTGACTCCTACGATAGTGAAAGTAGAGTTAACCCGTTGGCTACTGATTTATCTTATTCCCATAGGCTTAACACAGGAACCACCAGGTTCCAGTAAACAATGGGTTAAAATTCACATTCTTCTCCTTTCAGAGAGCACTTTAAAATGCATGAATGTTCACTCCTAAACACAAGGGATCACTAACATGACTCCCGGGGGAGTGAAAATGCACTGTTTTCTCTTATAGGAGAGTATCTTTCAATGTTTCCATGGTGTTTGTTTAAACTAAAGAATTAATGAAGACTAAAGTGAATACTTACACTTGTACTTCTTCAGGTTCTGCCCCCTCTTCTCGGCCCACAGGTATTCATGTACCTCGGGCATCCTCTTCATCATGGCGACATCGTTGTCGTCATCGTCTTCCATCTCGAAGGCGAAGGCGGCAACGATGAGGACCGCGGCAAGAGCAAGGTACATAGCCTTAGTCATCTTTGAATTTGATTGGTGAGTCTGAAAGAAAATTATGACTAATGATCCCTCATATGACTCGAATATGAGAGACTTCCCATCGTCTGCAGTAAGAAAGTATAGCTTAAAATACACGAACATCTTTCATCTTATAGGTAGGCTTACTTTCTTCCTTTTTTCATGATAAATCTTTTTCAAGTTCAATATTCTGTTGTCAGAATAAGCAAATTTCGCGACCACATTTTGCATAAAAGGGTACATATCATCAAAGATCATGTTTATTTTCTCTAGGTCCCTCCCCCTCCCACACACACTAGATAGCAATTGAATAAATGATTAGATGATTAAGAGGATAAAAGATAAAAGAATAAACGAATTCATAAATAAACAAATAAGTATACTTTTTTAAATTAACTAACTCAGGTATTCAAAAAAAAGGAATAAACAAAAAATAAATAAATTACTGGAAAAAAATAAAAAGTAGATTCATCTATAGTTTATTACACATTCGTCGAATTTCTTTGATCAAATCAAAAATAATGTTTTCACTTACCGAGAGTAGATATCACAACTGTAACCTTAGACTGTCTGTCGAATCAGCGTTGTGTTAATCCATGTCCTTTCTCCAGTATTTATCGTGTTTGAGTTGTTGTGGATGGGTGCTTTCCTTCACCCCCTGCATGTTTTGAAATTAATTTACAAATGCTCTTCGGAAATGACTACTCAGAACATCAAATAAACCACCCGCTGTGTGAAATTAGATCATAATATATCAGTCTTTCATGAACCCATCTTTAAGAAGGAGAAAACAAACAGTTGTGGACTCGCTCTGCTGCAGGGACATGACCTGAGGGGCGTTCATTATTTAAATTAATAAACTCCACTTTAAAATCGTACTTTTTAATAATCAATGATATCAGTGTAGAAACAAAGAATAAACAAAGCTTTCAATTGAAAGGCCGAAAAACCCTGCCAAACTGCCATGTATGTGTATATCATTGTGTATGTGACTTCTCTCTCTCTCTATCTCTTTCTCTTTCTCTCTCTCTCTCTCTCTCTCTCTATATATATATATATATATATATATATATATATATATCATATGTTATAGCTCAATCCATATATCTCTACCCTCATAATTATGTTTCTCTCACTACTTCTCTGTCTTTTGTTTTCTTTCTCTCCAAAAATATATTCCTTCCTTTATTTATCTCTCACGCCCCTCCTTCTCTTCATCTCTCTTTTTCTTTCTCTCTCTCTTCACCATTCTCTCTCTCTCTCTCTTTCTCTCTCTCTCTTTCTCTCTCTCTCGCTCTCTCCTTCTCTCAATAATAAGCTTGTTTGTGTCTTTACTACAAAAAATACAAAGAGACTACAGATAAATCCTATTGAACACTTGGTCCGGTAATACAAAAAATCAAAGAGTTTCAATATCAGGGAGAATCAAGGGCACTTGCCAATTATTTCAAAAGGTTCACTTCGCCCCTCCTGGCAGATGTTATATCAACAACAAGTAAAGCAGCCTCACTAGTAACACGTTAGGAACTATTATACACATCTAAGTCGAGAAACGCTCAAAGTGTAGACACAATCGCAAAGACTTTACTTCTCATAAATAATTTTGGGCGATGTTCCCCATCCCGCCTTCCCGCTTTTATCGCAAGCCAGAGCTCTTTTTACTAGAAGTATACGGCTAACAGTAAGTTGAAATGTGTATCCTTCTTGAGGGTAAAGTCTTGTAACGTAAACTATAGGTCTCCTTACTAGTGGTTCATAATCAGTCGAAATAGTTTGCCCGTTCTGAAGCCAATCACTGGATACGCCGTTAATCAACAGGTAGAAAAAGTGACGATTAGTATGTGTAAGATTAAAAAGTTTCGACATCCTAAAAAAAATGTCTTCGTGTCTCAGAATCTACTTCAGTTCACTTGCAAAGTTCACTTGTAGGTGATCGTTATTAAAGCGTGGTGCGTTACAATATCCCGCTATTTTCTAAATGAAATTATTCGCCGTCAAAACTAATCGTCCATTAATGCCTGTATCATCAATATCAAGCTGTGGGTCTTGGGTGAATGATCTGTGGAATTAGGTCATGACATTATTGGTTTTCTTAATTGGAAACATTAACTAAGAAAGGGTTAACTCCATGAAGCAGAAAAAAATATTTAAAAAAAGAAAAGGTGTTGACTCCCTAGAGAGAAAGATAATACACTGTAGTATTTGATATATTTAAGCGACTGATGATTTGTATACCGTTATTTATTTTTTAATGCTGATACTGATTCCGTCTCTCAAATTAAACTTAAATGTGAAGGTTTTTCTTTCTTCAAATAAAAAATCTAAAACGACTGCTCTAGAGTTTGGCCATTTTATGTTCATGTTTTCAATTGAAAACACCGATGACCTGGGAGGTGTTTCACAAAGATCCTAAGTTGAATTTATCTCTTAGTTGGACTTAACAATTATGGAAAGCCGTAAGCATCTATGAAGATATTTGTAAAATTTATTTTAAAAGGCATAAAATGTTGATTCAAAGCAATCCTATTTTGTATTATCATGGTAGAGTTTATGTTTTGATGTGGAATTTATGAAAAGTCTAAATACTTCAAATTTTGTTTTTGAATATACTTTATTTTAAGGCTACAAATGGCTCTCCATAACTTTTAAGTCTAACTTAGAGTTAAGTTCGACTTAAAATCTTTGTGAAACACCCCCCCCCCCCCCCCACCGAAGTAGTTGATAACGCCCTTATGCGCGCGCACAAACACACACACGCACTCACACGCATTCCCTGCCTATTCGCACACCGTGAGACGTTCACTCTAAGAATATGGGCAGCGCTTCACGAAACCGTCATAAGTTCATCGGCATCCCATTATTAGATTCAATACACAGGTAATACATGTATTGAAAAAGCGGAGTGATATACCAAGCGTTTCGAAGTTTCGAAGCCTATATGGACACCTACAAATCTAAAGCTTCAATTTGACATGTGTATAACCAAAAAGTGGGCGATCAAATAAGTTGTAAGTATTATTTTGATTTCAATGAGTGGATTGTCTCAGTTTCAGTTTTAATTTCATTTCCAACAGAACAATCCATAAAAATAATTATGAGCAAAAGTCGATCCGAAAGGAAAAAAAATACATTGATTTAAAGCATTTTGCATATCAATAATCGAATGTATACATTTGCTGTAAATAATGTGTGCTTTTCTAAAGAAAAAGTGTGGAAATGGAGGGATTTATTGAGAAGCAGGGACCCGTTTCACAAAGCCTTTTTACAATTACAAATGACAAAAACCAGTGACAAATCTGCTGATAACCAATCAGAAGCAAGGATTTATGTAGCTTATAACAAAAAACTGTCATTTGTCACTAATGACAAGTTTTGTAAAAACGCCCCCCTGGGCTGGTGGAACAGGATCCCTCATATAAATACATATACATTTTAAAACTAAAATGACAACAAATATGTCATTAATCTGTAAGTGGGGAGTGATAATATGATTATAAATCTATAATTTAAAAAAACTTATAACAACATGCATATTCTACATCCGGATGATGATGACGATGATCATGATACTGATGGTGATAGTGATGATAACGATCAGGATACTGATGGTGATAGTGATGATGACGATCAAGATACTGATGATGTTGCTGATGATGAAGATGATGTCGATGATGTCGATGATGATGATGATGATGATAATTGTGACGACGACGCAGATGAATATGATTAAAATTCAATTATTCTGCAACTGCTGCTGCTTCTGCTGGTGATGGTAATGAAGATGATAATGATAACGATGAGGGTGATGGTAACAATAATGACGATAATGATTTCACACAGACATTAGATGGCTGTCAGTTTCACAATACCTTTGTATTTCTTCCTGTTTCGTAATAGATCACTCTAAGAAGATGGCTTTAAAATTACTGAAGATCTGTGGGATTGTAGCCTTCTTATCGATCGGTATGTAACACTCGAATAAAGCATTGTGATACCCTAGCCATAGTCGCTGTATAAATGTGTCTAATCATTAACTTTTTCATTTGTTTGGGAGGGGGCACGCTACACCAGTCATTAATAGCCCAGTCAGATGAAAGTAAGCAGACCCTTGAAATTCGCTTTTTCATGGTATATCGCTTCAAGATCTTGACTCCCCTCATTGGCTTTGATTTAATGATCGTATCATACGTAGGACCTTAATTCTCACTTACAAATGTCTCAATAATCAAGCCCTAGCATACCTAGGTGATCATACCTAACTGACTTTCAGCATACCTAACTGATTTTCTTATAAAATTGAAGATATTTATGGCGTATATATTCAATACTGAATGAACGCCATTAAACAATTACCTACAACAACAACAACAACAACAACAACCTGGGTGATCTACTTCATGCGCAAACATCCATGTATAAATCACGATCAGGCAGTACAAATACGCATACCATCCTCGAGCCAGTAAACAGATAGGCCTTTGCAGTCATTGCCCCCCCCCCCCAACAAACTTGGAACTCCATCCCCTTGTAATCAATAGTTGCCATAACAATTTTCTCTTTCTGTGCTTGTGTGTACTTGTGCATGCTCTTTGTTTCTTGTGAAAAAGTGCTTTATACGTGCTCTATTATAATTGTTTTCTTTATTCAAAGTGCCTTAACGATCTTACATGTAGCCTCTCAGTCAATTATTCAACTTGTACAATGAAAAGAGAAAGTTTGGCATATTGACCATAAATGCTCGCTAATCTTTGGCACCATCATCTGCATATTGCGTGAATTGTGCGTGCCCACGTATAGATGTGAAAAGGAAAGAGTATGTGTAATTTGATAGACGTTTCTAGGTATTAATTGGAGAAATTACGATCAACTAAAATCTAACACATCTGATTGGGTAAATACTTATAGAATAATTCAAATAAGATGTTTTCATCGCTTGCGCCCTAGTTTAACAGGGAGCCAGTAAAAGGACCAATGTACTAAAAATTTTATCTGGATCTTTCGAAAACACAAGTTATTACTCAAAATGATACTTTCGTAGGCCTTCAGACGAGTAGATCCCTCGGTTTCTTGGCCGATCCAACTGGTCGTCAGAAGGTTTAGAACAGCAAAGGTTCAAGAAACGAAAATTTCGGACTTGAAACATCGAAAGTTGTCACTGTACATGTCCAGCGATGATAGTTTTAAATAAAATTGTCAGAAAGGTGAAAAGACCAGAAAATGTAAAATATATTTAAAAAGACGCTTTTGAAACCTTCGAAAAAATACCAACAGCTAACAAAAAAAAGGAAAAAAGGTGTCCTTGGCCTTCGGAATGAGAATCCAGTTTCAGGATTCTTTCTCTAGTAGTCGGAGTTTTCAGAATCAGAAACCTTAATTTTTGTGATTCTTTAGATTTGTAGACTTTCTGACTTGTAGTCGAAAGACCAAAGTATTCCGTTTTGATTTCCTCCAATCTTTCCAACTAATCTTCGGAATCCAAAGGGAACGCGATTTTTTTCTTTGGCTTGAAATCATTCTAATTTTGTGAGTCTTTATTCGGTTGGGTCGTCTTCAAAACCTCTATTTTCGGTACCACACTGTTACCCATCTTCCTTACAGGTTGTTCTGCAGCATCAGACGAAAATAAAGGGCCACAAACATGTTGTAAGGATGCGTTTGGCCTAAATTACACCTTACCAATGTTTCTTGAGTGCAAGAAGAAACAACATACCAATGGAAGCATGGTACAGACCATCCCAAAGATTATCCCTGCTTCATCTGTAGGTAACAAAGTTTGTCCTTCGAAGAACCGTACCTATGGCATTCCTCCTGGACATAGAGTGTGCAGATTTCCAGGTAAATTTCTGTGAGATTGCTACACACAATACTATTTCCCACCTCAGACTATTCTTTAAATTCTAACCATCACTGTCTTATGGAACAAACCTTTCAACTTTTATCAATTAATCAATTGGATCAATTACAGCGTTGAAACATAAACGATTATAAATCATTGTTCATGACTTCTGATTCTAGCCCCAAAATACTTAATTTCATAACTTCACTATTCTGACCATTTGTGGATATGTCAAGTATTGTTAAAATTCAAGCTAAGGGTTGCTACACTTCTACAAAAATTTATTTCTCATTATATCTCTACTTATAACAATATAATTGGGCGTGTACGTGAGCATTCGTTGGTTTGCGGATGCGTGTTTCAGTATTACCATGACCACCAAAATATTGGATGCGGCGACGAAAAACAAAGTAGAATTCAAACGTGACATCTGTGTAATCCTAGACACAATCCTACAATCCTAGAATGAATCAACAGACAAGCACCCTATATTATTTATATTTATGTCATGAAGTAGAATGATAGTATATGGTTATCATGAAGTCTAGTCAGTATAATATACCTTTACAAGGGCTTGCAACGAACAGTCACGTATCACGTTCACGTTCACGTCTGGCGCCCTTTCGTGAAACAGGTCACCCAAATCTACAAAGTACAAAGTGTTGGGTTACGTGATATAACAATTTGTTGATTTGCTATATGCAATCTACGAAAACTCACGTAAATTGACGCTGGCGTTAAAACAAATAATGCAAATTGTCATTGAGAAGAGACTAGTGGTAAAAAAACCTGTTTCAGGTCAGAATATGTTGTGTAACTCTGTGGTTTACTCTGCGTATATGTATGCTCGACTAATTCAGTAAAAGGATAAAACAAAAACTACTACCATTACTTCTTGTACTAAAATAAAATGTTAGAAATATATAATGTACAATAAAATGTAAAATTATAAAATAGAGTATCTTGTACAGTGGAATGATCGAGGTGGCGATCGAGGCTAGCCAGCGCTCAGCGCCTCAATGAGCCGCAGATTATCGATGATACAAAGTGAGAATGTAAGTATACTTTGGGATACTTTGGAAGTATACATTTTCAGCTGTTGTGATTTCAGCTAGTATAGACTCTGTAATGACATACGATACTATCTACGGCTATACGACCACGTCTCAACACGGCTTTGACAATGCAGTGGACTTTGGGCATGCATGCATTGGCCTAGCTACTGGCCTAGCCTGGCCGAGCTTCCTGGGTGACGATGAGTCGAGTGAGACAGAGTGAGAGTAAGACTGGTGATGGCCTGGTCTAGTGTTTCATAAAGATGCTAGTTTACGAAACAGCGCAAAACGTGAACGTGATACGTGATACGTGACTGTTCGTTGCAAGCCCTTTTATACAAGGAACGATACTCCCTTTTGGTGGTTGGACAGCAGTGCGCAGCACCACTGCTTGACCTAAAGCAAATACCTGACGAAATATATTGAAACCTGTAAAAGTGAATTGAAACTCTCAAAGAACCTTTTATCAATTGTTTTGATAACTTTTTATATTACCGTGACTGAAGAATTTCCTAGGCCTATTTGAAGAATTTTGTTGTGTATGATATATATATATATATATATATATATATATATATATAGGAATTAAAACAGGTGAAATAAATATCCTTGACAGTTTTAATTCACTATTACAGTCAAACCTGCTTTAGTGACCACCTGTCTACAAGGACCACATTTTTCGTTTCCCTAGAAATTGGTTTCTCAATGAAGCATGTACTTATGAAACCTGTCTACAAAGACCACCTGTCTACAAAGGCCACCTTTTGTGTTTCCCTTGAGCGGTCGCTGTAGACAGGTTTGACTGTACCTATCTTTATTTCAACTGTTTTGATTACCATAACTATAACCGTGACGGGAGAATTTCCTAATTGAATTATTTAGTGTTATCAAGTATACTTTATTACTTTTTACGCTATTGGCTGAAAAACATGTCACGTGTCAGCGAACAGTTCCCAGTGCATTCAACGATGATTATTCTGAATTAATTTTCAAATTTAGATTGTGATAAGAAACCCTGTGAAAACGGCTGGTGTGAAGAGACAATGAGAAGCCACAAGTGCCACTGCTTTACAGGCTTTCAGGGGACCCATTGCGATGAAAGTGAGGACACTTATACACTTATACAATATACAGGGTGCCCCCTAAAACGGACTTCCAACAATAGACATACAGGGAAAATTGCAAATGGGGAATCTTTTCAAAAGAAGAAATTATACAAAATTTGTCCCAAAAAAATTTGTTAACGCATTTTTGTATTATATTGAAAACATCTATTGGCAGTGCTCCTTGAAGAAAATAACAGATTATTGTGCAGTTTCAGAAATTGTATCACGCCTGACCTTTAGGAAAGCTGTTATAAACATCAGATATTGGACACAAACGCGACATTTGGCACACAATTGTTTCTTTTTTCTCAGGCGTTTTTAATGACTTTGGTAAACAGATAAAAGGAATTATACTGACTATTTATGTTTCAAACGCAATTTCATTGACAAATTTGTCTATCTCTGTATCATGTTTCATGTGAAAATATTCTCCTTCCGCTGGTACATGTACCTATAAAATTGACCCAACATTATTGAAAGTGTGATGTCTGTTGTTGTTTTTG